>NC_079288.1:35393027-36028482 GCF_023638135.1 Falco biarmicus
CAGAAGATATGTTTGGGAGAGAAAGGAACATAGTCTTCCAGCAGTTGCAAATCCAGTTTCCAGTTGCTATTTTTAAATTGATCTAAGATGATCAGAAGTTACCTAGTTTACATGGTCTAAGAGCATGGCAGCTTCCTCGGTGGAAAGCTCCCAGCGCTGAAGTTTACCTGCCAGAAAAACTAAACATTGGTTCATACAGGGAGATGGGTACATGGGGTTAATACCTGATGACTTTAGACTTTTTAAGGTTGTGTGTATGTATGATATGAAACTCATGATACAATGTTATTACTTCTACTTTTCCCCTGAGGTGCCCATGACAAGCAGCTGTTTGAAAACACAAGTCAACTCTGCATTAATAGATTTTAGGTTTTGACAATAATATTCTTCTTCATTGTATTGAAGAAACTAAGTAACCACATTTCCCCCTGTGGATGTACTTGTTTTGTGAATGAAACTGATAAATGTAATTTCATCTTCAGTGAACTTAATGACAACAAAGTATGGGCTTATGTCCCTTCTTCCCTGTCAGTTGGCCGTATTTTTTCAAGAATATCCTTTCTGAATGGCCTTAATCTAATATAATGTTACTTTGGATAATAGCGTTCAGCTTTCATGGGGGTGAAGGGAAGAAGGCTGCATTAACCTACATTAGCAGACAGCAAAAATAAACGTATGTTCAGAGACTTTGCTAAGAAGAGGGGTGGCTTTTGATATGCTGTGTTTTTATTTTTATAACTTACACGTCAAAAGTATGCTATGTATTTGTGGTCTGGTATCTTAACTGTGGTGACATAGCCTGCATGCATGTCTGGAGAGCATCTTTGTGACTGAGTGAACAAGTAATTGAAATTGAGATAGAGCAAATTAGTTGTAGTATCTATTAACTTGTGAATTACTATAGATTGATATTACCATGCCAGTGCTTCTGAAATTAGTCAAAAAGCAATGAAAAAGAGGACTGCATGCTCTTTAAAAATTCAGGTTTATTATTGTAGGAAACATTTGTCTTTTCTTTCATGAAGTCTCAGGTTTTGTTATTTTTGTGCCCCATTTTTAGGATTTATATACAATGATCTTATAATCTAGAGAATTCAATGAATGTAGTTATTATATGATAATCACCTGTGTGATGGCTAGTGCCTGTCATGTATCAAATGTCGAACCTCTCAACATTTCCCTCGCCCTTCCCCCAAGGGCTAAGAGGGCTCTGCTTTCAGTGTTAAGGTGCCCGGCCGAGTGTGGATGGCACGGCTGACCGCCAGAATAGGTGCCCACATTTCAGTAGCCCACTGATTGCCAGCATGCAACAGCTGCTAATTCGAGAGCAGCATGACAATATTAACGGAAGGGATGATACTTTTACCTATAAAGACTGCTGGAAGCATCTTTATGGGGGGTAAGGGGAAGCCTCCTTTTTCCAGAGCTTCAGGTATAGATAGGTCTGTGACCCGCAGGTGAATCATTGTGCAGCCGTGCCAGTCAGTGACTGTAATCCAGATCACTTTGTGAGACGAAGTAACTGATAGCTGTATTACCTGTGATAAAATTACCAAGGAAAGCTTAAATTTAAGGAGACCCGGGGTTTAAACTTTGCAGTACTGAGCTGTTAAGAAAAGGTCAGTTTATGCCTCAGGCTTAAAAAATGGAATAGTCGGCTGGCAAACTTCCATCAGTGCCAGTCAGACTTGTTCTTGAGGTTTAGGTTAGTAAAATGCAAAAAGATTTTTTTCAGTCCTGATCTCTAGAGCACAACTGCTCATGACAGTTCTGAGGTGATTTTATGCCTGTATGGTATTTAATAAAATGCTAAGACTAAGAAAAAGAGGGCGCTTTTGGAGATACCACATGTAACTTAACATGTAGCTTATTCATGTGCTGTGGATAAGTTATGTGTCCCATTGAATATATGTGCTTATCTGGCTGCATTCCTGTTTTGAAGAGTATTAGATTATCTGTGGAAATGAATTTTCCAAAGAAGTCCATTACAAAGACTTGGAAAACACAGTGATTCAGACAAGGAGAGAGTGGTGTCAGAATGGTGACGAGCAGTGAGTTTAGAAACTTTATATGCAGTTTTTCCTGATGTTGGTATTTTGAGTATGCTAAAGCAAGAAAGATTGCATCATCTCTGACAATTTTCTGGTTAATTTTCATTCATTTTGTTCTTATTACCAGCTAGTTTAAAGTGTTTTGGGGGCATTTGTTTTTTTATTTTATTTACAGTTTACAATAACTGATAATACTGGTACAGATACGAGCAAATTCTTGATTTTTCTTAAGGACATGTATGTGAAGCTCAGAGCTTCCAGTGAAAAATGTGTGTTTATTTCAGCTTTAACCTGAATATACCTGTAACAGCCTTCATGTTTCTTTTTTGGTGTGCTTTTATATTTTATTGTAAAGCCTATATCCTGTATTATAATAGATACAGTCACAGCAACTTCTTTATTTCCTAAATAGGATATGATCCAGTGTCTTATCAAAAGGAATTTATATTCATAATGAACAAGACAAACTGGCAGAATCATTTTTTGGTACTGATATTTTAAATAATTCAAAATAGTTGTAGTTCTAAATCAGCAGTATTCTTAAGTGTAACACATATGTAAAAAACCAAAAAGTGTTCAATAATCATAAGTGCCTCGAGCTATACATTGTGGTATAGTGCCTACTGCATCACTTACCTACTGCTAAGGGGAGAATGCTGGTTGAAATCTCATTGCAGAAATTTTATTTCATAGATCCGTAAGACCTCTTCCCCCCATCCTCCCAATTTTATCTGATATTGATTAGATTTAGCAGAAACTGGATTTTATAAAAAAATAATGATTTAGCACATACAATTTTTAAGTGAGCTGAAATTCTGTTAGAGGAAAGCTGTTACTCTGTTTATCTACTCTTGTCTGCAGACAGTCTATTTTCTAACCTGAAGTGCCTGAAATGTTTCTAAGTCTTAAGTATTACTAGGAAGATGCACATAATCTTCACCTATTGAGTAGTACTGTTTGGATTCCTGTAGCTTGATCTGCAGGTTGCATCCTGTTAGAGAGATGAATCATGTCCCATTTGCAGAGCAGGAATCGTGTAAAGTTGTTTTGAATGGGCTGGGCTTCTAGTCAGGAAGCGTTAACTAAACAGAACCCCTGCATTGCCATACTCTGATTTTAACTGATTAATTTTTATGTTAGCGGATGTATTGACCAACCTTTTTGTGCCATCTGTCATTGTCCCATATTCCTGCGTATATGGTATGAGGATAAATATTATCCTTGATCCAGGGGCTTTCAGCCTTCCTTCTTACTCCATGTTGCCTTTGGTATTAGCTGATATGAAAAACAGGATTTGTCCATGGATGTGGAGAAAAAAAATAAATGTTGCAGTGGTCACGGCAGCCCGCTGTGTAATTTAATTATTCAGGGATGTTGTGTTACTTTGGATTATTTCTTTGACCATCAACAGTCTAGAAATTGCTTCATCTTAAAAATAATGAGAAGCAAATTTTAGATTAGAACAGCGTATTTTGACAAGCCACATTATATATACATGTGCAGCTAGTAATAAATCAATAAATTTCCATGTTCAACATGCAACACTAATATGGAAAAATAAGGGGTTTATTGTGAGTAATTATGGGAGGTTTTCACCTATCATGGGTGTAGTATTTCACTGAGGATTCCAGGAATAAAACTGCTACTTCAGTTGTACATGGAAGAAAATCTCGCAGTGCCCATGTGTGGAAGGAACTACTTAGACATTTTAAATAGTCCATTAATAAAAAAAACAAACAAATATTAAACACTGCATTAACGTCTTGGGAAAATATGCATATTTCTTTATAGGTATAGGTTTCAGGGAAAGAACGAGATAGCTCTTGCTGTAGGACATGTTCCTCCCTGCAGAAAACATGTGGCAAAGGCTCAGTGATCTTCTTTTCTAAAGTGAAAACTTCTGTCTTCCTAAGCTTGAGTGCTGTCACAGTGTAATTTACTTACAGTGTGTAAGGCCTCTTACGTTGTTCTGTATACAGTGCAGTCCATCTTTATTATGGTCATTAAAAAAACCAAAGATGGAACCATCTTCATCTAAGGCATCATTAACAGCCAGTGCAGAAAATGCAGAGCCGTTTGTACTGTGTTCATATTAAAGATTATGCACATTGTACGTAACTTTTCCTCTACCAAAGAGTTGACATGGGTCTTGTACATAGAGACAATGTGATATAATTACTCCTCAAAATGTTAGCTGATGTGATGTGCAGCACTTTCCCCTTGACTTCTTGGAGGTGTTTGTACTGCTGTTAGCCCTGTCATGCTACAGATTGATGTATCCATTTGAAGTATAAACACCAGTGTCCCTCCAGGCTCTCAGGTCATCTTGTGCACACATTTATACAGAGAAAAAGAATAGATGGTTGTTACAGATGGGATCAGGGAATCTCCACAGTGAGGCATGTATTAGCCTTGGCAAGAGGTTTTGTTGGTGACAACTGAGGAAGTGTTGAGATAGTAAGTCTGTAACACAGAAAGCGTTTAGATAATGTTATCTAAATGCTTGCTGCATTGTGCAACTGTTATCTTAGTACTTCACCACTGGAAAAACACTAAAGGTAATTAATATTTATACCAAGTTTCAGTGTGTGCATCTCATACATTTAATAAAAGAAAAAAAAATCCAACGGCATATATGAGACAACATACTGACTTAAAAAATACAATCGTTAAAAGCCCTGGGTAGTTCTGGAAACTGATGTTCTCTTCCCCTCCCCATGTTTGGGGTTTTTTTGGTTTGTGTGTGTTGGGGTTTTTTTGTTGTTGTTTGTTTTATTTTGGCTTGGGTTTTTTGTTGTGTTGTTTGTTTTTTTTTCAGGGGGGAGAAAAAGAAACAACAAAAGGAGTAATTGCCAAAGCAATATGATTTAATCTGAAACTTGCTCTTCTGTATTCCTGTTCTCTGACTTACAAAAAAATTGTGACTTTGGGCAGAAACAGCTACAGAAACACAGATTGTTTTCACACTGAAACCAGGTTTCTTACAGTATCAGTTTCCCTTGTTCATGAGACAACAGTGTGTGTCATATGAAGAAAAGACATTTTGAGTCCTGTGATACGGTGAAATGGCTGCCGCGCATGGTTTCAGCTGGGTCTTCGTTAGCCTTCAAACGAGCTCCTACTGCAGGGACTGCTGCAGTTCAGTGCCACAGCCCTCTCTCCAGCTGTAACACATCATGTGTTGGATGCAGCTGGGCAGCAGGTCTTCAGTTAGCAGTGGCCAACAGATGGAGTTTACAGAGCACGAAATAGGCTCTAGGTTGCTGTTTCACATATTTGAGTGTGGGCCTGCATCTGAGGCCATAGCACAGAGAAACCAACTGTGTGAGTTTCATGCCTCGTACAGAAATGTGGTCAGCTTTGTGCTGCCTACCATTTGTTGGAAGGCTGTTGCATCCAGAAAACTGGAATTGTCTCATGTCTGGAAATGCTTTCCTTTTTGGTTTAGTTGTGGTTTCTGCAAAAACTGTTACTAATTATGCCATGTTTCTTGAATGTATATTACGAACTACTGAAGTTGTACTTCTGAATAACTAACTTCGTCTAATTTCAGCTTGAGCAGCATTCAGATTCCATCTGGTAGGCAGAGAGCATGTTATGGATTACTTGCAAGCATGAGAAATGCCACATAAATGTTTTGCCTCTCAGACTGTATCTACACTACTTATTAGAGCAGATGGGTCATGATCTCAAGAACTGGTGTGCTGTCATCCAAACCGCTTTACTGTTGCGTGCTCCCTACTCGGCTTTGAGCAGTGGCAGCTAGCACTCTTCCAAGGCAATGCCCAGGAGACGTTCTGGGGATAGCACGGCCAAGGATCATTTCCAGTAAATCATTGTGGATGATGCCCCCCTTTGGGGGATGAAGAGGTTTTATCATATGAACATGCTATTTCCCCTAAGGGCCAGAAAATAGGTCCTGGCCTTTTTTATTTGCTGCTGTTAATGAAGTCTCAGCTCTAGGTCCTTTTCTGCTCTCTTGGTGTACATGAAGAAGGTTTTTCTGCTAACACCCCTGCCTGGCAGGTCCCTGTAGTTCCTAAATTGGATCATCATGTGTCCTAGAGAAATGTACTGGAGATATGGGCAGTGTGAGAGTGCCTAGTTTCTCTCGTTTAAGGAGAAGGCGCAGGTCACTATGCATTGGAACAGAGGGTCTGACGTCTCTCAGATCAAAGCAGGCAGCCTTTCTTCTGTCTTCCCAATGCATTCTGTCTGTGGCTGTTCTGGGAACTTGTTTGAATTCAGACTTCACTGAGGATATTTATTTCCAGACTATTTTAAAAAAAGTAATTTTCATACTGGGCTATTAATTTACTCTCACTGATCATAAAACGTGATTAATTGTACACCATCAGTGGCTTTATGGACAACTCCTTATAAACTAAAGGAGAGAAATGACTTTGCCAGCAGCCTGGTGGCAGGGAAAGGGAGCTCAGGCACATCTGTAGAGAAAGAAGTACTTTAAAAATCCTCATCCTTGAAATTGTTCTAAAAACAGGATGAATGTTTACAAATACAGGATTCGCAAATTTTCACCACATTCTTCTAAGTAACCTTTAGCGTCAGTATTGGCATCTGTTTCCCATTGCGTTCTCTGGGTGTGTAAGTAGGTTGCAGTGTTTGGAATGGAACCTAGCTTAGAAACTGCTGCACAGCAGCAAGTGTTTTTCAAAATATAGAAACACTTTTCAGTGAGTGATTAAAAATCATTGAAATAATAATGATAAAATTGATATCATAAAACTATTTTTAGAATATCCCTCCAATAAGAAAAAAAATTGTGATGTTCTTTTAAGTTTTTTTAGTAGATTCTTCATGGTGCTCCCCCCCCCAGTCCCAAAGTAATTGTTGTTGGTAGGTTTTTATTACCATTTTCCTGAAGTAATTGATTTCCACATTTGTCATCCAAAATAAGGTATTTTGAAATGTTTTATGAGGTACAGTTCTACTTTGTGTGCATTTAGTACATACATGCAAAGCTCAGTTGTGAATTGTAATACGTTGGCATTTTTGTCATCGACATTATTTGTATGGAAATAATCTCTTTAAAGTTTGAATGCAGACTAGTGCAGTTTCCACTGTGTATTTATATAAACCTGCTAACAAATGGAAAAAATATCTGAATCTGTCAGATATTCTCCTTTCTCTGCCGATGTTGTGTAGTTTAAACATAGTCATGTTTTCATAATCCTCATACGATTTTTATGTATAAGTAAATTTAATGTAGTGTTATTTCCTTTAAGTAATTTAGAGTAACTGAGGGATTGGCATTCATAAAGTTTATGGGTGGTTCTGAATATTACATTGACAAGGTATTCAGTTACATTTTTAGGAACTCGGAGGTTATTTAAGGTAATGAAGATCGCACAGGAAAGATCTGAAAGACAGTTGTTGTCAGTTGCAGGTGATTTGGTGCCAAATTGAGGGTTTGATTGATGTAAATGCTCTTTATATGAAAGTTTTTCTGTGTTATAGAGGAAAAAAGTTACCTTCAATACTTAGGAGAAGGACATAGGTGATTTCTTTTTTGGCAGCAGATTATATGACATTGCTATTTCTTTTTGGGGGCTTTTCCTTATTGATTTACTTGCTCGTAAAAGCTAGGGATCTAAACATCAAGAAAGATGACAAAATCAAGGAAAATAGCATGGAATATTTGTCACTGTGTAATTGGGGAGTGATTATTATTTGTTTTCTTTGTATTTCTATTAATGGAAGCCTTTTATTTAAACAATTACTGTAATTTTAGCATTTAAGTCTCTCTCAGTGAACATAGTAGAAATACTCCTGAAAGTATATGCTCAAGTGTTCTGCTGGTTCAAGACCACAGTGCGTTTTTCAGATCTTGGCCTTAATGCAGGTATAGATGGAAGTAACATATATTCTATTTGTGTTCTGTATATTCTATTTTGGTAGATAATGTCCTGACTGAGACAGCCATCAGTCACCTGTAAAGGAAAGAAAGGTTTCTGAAAAGGTACCTGTAAAAAAGGGACAAGAATTCCTGCGTAGTGTGACAAGAGTACAGTTACAGATTTACATTCTTTTTAAATGTTTCTAATTTTTTATAGAATAGGATAAAAAAAATAGGTATTGCTTAAGTTTGTGTTTAAACTTGCTGATGCAAAACTGCTGCAGTTACTACTGTCTCTGGTGGCACTGTTTGTATGCCTGGAAAAAAACAAGGAAAGGAAGAAATTAAAAAAAAACCTCAAACCCTAAATGGTAGGTAGCTGTAATAATCCATCCTGAAATATATTTCATACTAAGTTCATGGGTGCGTGGCTAAGCACTTTCATTTTATATTATGCCCAAGCCATAAATAATTTTAAATACTCCCAACTGTTTGTTTTTTGGTTTTGTTTGTTGGTTGTTTTTTTTTTAATGCATTAGATGCTTCAGTCTGATTCAGGTTTCTCATTTGGAACTTGTAGGGAATATGTGGCACATTGTGCTCCCCTCGTAAGGATCAGGAATGTCTGGTGGCTTGCTCAGGCTGGTCACCTTGCTTTCACACTTACGCCTGAAGAGACTTTGTCCCTTCTTCCTTTTTTCTGGGTAGCAGTATAGGCTCAAAAACATGATTCCGAAGCTAATTTTGTTCCTTGCATAATTCATTAATAGGTGCAAAGTAAATGTATAATGCAGGTATTCAAAATTGGTAGTATTTGTGATTATTGTACTTGTTCTGCGCAGGTATAAATTGACAGCTCAAGGTATTCCAGCAGAATCTGTAGAGCAGGGAAAATAGTTTGGAAGCTGTTTCACAAGCCTCTCTGGGGGTTTCTGATACTTTGAATGTCAGAGAGATAAGAAAAGAGTACAGAAATGAGTGAGTTTTCAAATCTGGAGAGGTAGTAGAGTGGATTCTCAAAAGCCTGTCAGCTTTAGTTTTTGAACTGGGTTGAAATAAATTTACATAAAATAAAGCAAAAATCTGTCCGAACATGGTGCTTAACGTTTTTAGAAACTTTAGTTTCCTCTGCAGTTTATGGTTAGCTTTTTTATGGTACCTTTATTGGCACAAGGAGTGGTAGATATGTTACGAAAACTGGATGTTGATAAAACACTGTTGGAAGACTAGTGAGGACCTGAACAATTGATGTATTTTAGAGCTTTAGTCTCAAGTATGTAGGTCTTGAGGCACATTGTAGTGCTACAGCTAAGTAGTAGTTAAAAGTAAAGCCTCAGTGCTCACTCTGCTTCTGAGGGCTGACTGTTTTTAGCTTGGTAAATTTTCTTCTACTTCAATTTTATTTGGAGATCTGTCTCACACACATTTGTAGCGAGAGTGATTTCTGCAGCCTGGTATTTAAGGAATTGTGTGAAATGTACTAAAGACAGGAGCGTCAGGAGGCTGGGATGCACATGCCTGAGTGGAATACATCAGAGTGTGGTGACGCTATTTTCTTGAAATAAAATTCTTATTTGTTACTAAAGTAAACATTTTACTCTGAATCTGCCAGAAGCTTATTAGGAATGTAGGAAGTCCCCAGGCCTTGATCTTTGTTATTTTTAGCCTTGAAAGCTGAGCTTATAGCAGTGACTGGCACCAGAGGGAGCATCAAATTCATGTAACACTCTTCTCTTGCAAAGCACTGTCAGACCGCCCTGGGAGGGGAACAGGAAGGAACGCTTGGTGCTGGATGTGCGCAGAGCAGCTGGGGCTTACTGGCTCAGCACAGAGTGCTTCATACCACAAGGACTTGTTAGCTGTGGTCTGAAGAAAAGGAAAACCTGAGTGACTGAGATCTGTTGCTTCTCTTTCTGTAGCTGAGTGCGATTTGCTTTGGATCCAGTGTTAGAAATGATCCCTTTTTCACTAATGAAGTATTTATTGCTGGTCATGAGTAGTAATACTCATTGCTATTAATCTGTCACTTTTGCAGAAAAGTAAAATAGCTCCCACTGTATTTGTAGATCTTTTTTTCCTTTAATTAGTTGTATACACTTTTACTCCGAGGCTATTTAATTTTCTGAACTTAATGATTAATTTTGGTGTTAGCTGATTCTAGGTTGAAAAAGTTAACGGCATGCATTCCCTTCCCTGCAAAAACAAATGAATCTTCTGTCTTTTAAACTCTGATTTTGACAATTTCTTATTCTCAGTGTTTATGGATAGTTGTGAATGTTGCAGAAGATTGCACGTGATTTGTTCGTGCCAGACCGCTTTGCACGAGTCTTGAAAGAGTCCCTGTGTGGTCCCAGAAGGCTATTTTTTTCTTCAGTTCAATAGAAGACAAGCAAGACTTTCACAGTCAAACACTGTAGGAAGCTTGCAGAATCAGGAGGATTTCTGTGTAATATCCCAAGACAGGAGTTGAAAATGACTACTTTACAAATAGCTTTGCTCCCTGCTTTAGAAAGGCTGACCTGCTGCATGCTGAACTCTTTGCAGAGATTATCCCTGCTTGATCTTAGACCAGATTTATCATTTTTAAAATTTATTAAGACCTTTTTTGTATTAAGGACTATCATCCTATTAGTAAGGAAACTAATGGGTTTTGGTTAAATAATTGGGCTTTGCTGTTACTTTTCTATTTCTTTATGTGCCAAAATCCATTATTCTTTTTTATTATTGTTAAATGAATTTATTTGTTTTTCTTGTTGGGGCAAGATAGCTGGATAGAAATACCTGGAATACCTCCCTCCCCATGTAAATTAATGATCAATTTTCACAACACTGATGATAGTGAACTTCCTTTGCCTTGTGAAAATGGAAACCTATTGAAACCTTTTATTTCATAGAATTAAATTATTGCTACAAAGTACTTCTGAATACAAGGTGATGGCACCAAGGAAATTTACTTGTTATCTGTCATTTGAGTAACCTTTCCTTTCCAGGTTTTTCTTAGCTGACTGTTTTCTTCAGGGTTTTTTTGCGGTAATATTTGAGGGTCACAGAAGAGTAACCTGTAGTACAGGATGAAAAGTTGTTCTACATGATGTGTAGAATCATTCAGAGGTTTAGTGAGATTAAAACAGTTTCCTATTCTAGACCATCAGTGCCTTTGTTTAAAAATAGCTGACAGTAGTAGAGAAGTTGATTGACTTAAATACTAAAGTGAAATTATTATAGTTGCCTGTGTTATTTCTTTTTGGTGAAGGTAGTGAAGAGCTGTCTTAAAAATACTGCTTACATTATGGCTGATCTAGTGCCAAAGCCAACAGCTCTAAAACTATGTGCAGCTATTGTATTGGACAGAAAAATTGCTGCATAATTACCACTTTAGCTCTGTAAATTTTTACTTCATTAAAATGATGATAAAAAGCATGAAATGTGTTTTGTTTTCTTTTTTCCTGCAGCTTTGTGTCAAGGAATATTTAAGCAAATAGTTAGCTAGGATGGGAGGTCATTCTATGGGTAAAGTGGGAACATTTTGAATGCCATTCACATCAAATTAAGTTTAATCGTCAGTGGCAAATCAATAGTTCATCTTAAACCATTGTCAACTTTTTTAAATACTCATGTGCCTTTATTTTCTTAATGGAGATTCTCATGAGGTGTTAGACAAACAGCTTTCCTATTCCTTTTTTATTGCTTTCCAGCTAGAACACAATACAAAGTGAATTTTGAAGAATTTCTGGGGACCCCTGCTTTTTCAGCTTGAATCCTGGTTAAAATCCTATTTGTTTTAATGATCTTATTACTTGAAATAAGTAGGAAAAATCTTCGAGATAATTGCCAACATTGTCAAATAGTCATCTAGTGACAGGTCATTCTGTTGTATATGGTTATCAATCAGTCAGTGAACCTGTTGTATTCAGTAGTTGCAAGCAGCAAAACAGGAATATGTATTTGGCCTCTAAGGCTATGGAATTGCTATCTCCTATGAGTTCATTAACATGCTAATAAATCTGTTTCTCATTTGTCTCCCCCCGCCTCCAGTGAACATTTGTCGTGTGCCTTCACATTCTTTCTTCATGGGGAAAGCAATGTGTGCACGAGTGTGGAGATTGCTCAACACCAGCCAATCTACCTGATCAATGAAGAGCATATCCATATGGCCCAGTCCTCAGCGTCACCATTCCAAGGTAAGTGAGCTGGATTTGGAGCTCTGTGTACTTCACCTCACTTCTGTGTGGTAGGGACTTTGCTCCTGGGGCTGTTATCTTCAGAGGGGAATAAAGTAAGATTGAGTAACTCTTCAAATGGGTTAAATTTCTGTTCAGGAAGTTGTGGATGTAAGGGAAAATGTTAGGACTTCAACACTATATATAGCCAGCCATAAACAATACAGGAATTTTCCAGAGCTTTCTATTCATTAATGTTGCTTTTAAAGCTATGTGCATATAATAAATAAAACAAAGAAATTAATCATTTTTGTTTAAAAAGACTTACTATTAAAGAAAGTGAGCACACTGATTTGATTTTCTTACATGGTGTCCACTGGGCTACAGTCTGTAACTTCTATGCTACATGAATACAAATACTAAGCTTATCTAATTCAGGA
Source organism: Falco biarmicus (assembly GCF_023638135.1). Lineage (NCBI taxonomy): Eukaryota > Metazoa > Chordata > Aves > Falconiformes > Falconidae > Falco > Falco biarmicus. The sequence goes on from NC_079288.1 coordinate 35,405,536, forward strand.
GTACTTTTCATTCATAGATTGCCCACTGTTTTGGCTTTTAGTTTTAAAAAAAAAGAGAAAGGGGGTGTCTATGAAAATGTATCAGAAACAATGAAAAACTGGAAGTATCTGCAACTATTTATTTGTCAGTGCAAGAAATTAGAATTTTATAGAATTACGTTATTGGCTTATCAAATGCATGATGCAATTGTGGTGCAATGCTCTACATCAAAAAAATTTAAACATATTTGAGTCGCTGAATTATACTGTCTTTACTACAATCTGAAATCAGAATTTCAAAGCAATTAAAGCAAGAAGTCTTTATAAAATGAAACATACAGTAAAGAAACACCTAGAGACTTATAAAATGCCCATTTTATAGGGATGTTAATTTATAGAAGCTTTATTATTTTTGTTTCTATATATATAAAGTTTTGATAGAGACTCAGACACTTAAGTCATAGGAAGTTTTATTTCAGTGAGCTAAATCCATTCCTCTCTCAAATTAAATATGACTAAAAGCAAAACTGATTCTGAATGGGAATACCTGTTGTTGAGCAACTAGTTCTCCTTGTTTGTCATGACTAGTCACCTTCATGTATCGTTATCTCTATCGTTTTTAATGCTGGGACGTCTCTGGTACTGTATGTTCCCGGTAAAAACCCTGTTGTTGAATATCTGTCCTCTGTTACTTCCACGTACGGTCATCCTTTTGCTATAGTGCGTGCTGCTTCAGTACACTTAGATTAGTTCATTGTGAAAATTATTAAACTAAACTGCAAAAAGGTCCATTTTTAGCTCAGTAAGGATGGCTGTAAAGGAAGCTAGTGCAGTGTAACACAGCTTTGAATGTATAGCCTTACCTGACTTTGCAGTAGCTTTCCCCTGAAGACAGATCCTTAGATCGGCATGCAAATGAACTGACTCAAACTAGAGGCAGACTGGCTGGTACATAGCTGCAATATACATACTGTAGGGGCTGTTGTTTCTTACTTTACAGTTTTGGTGAGTCCTTATGGTTTAAATGGTACACTCACGGGCCAGTCATACAAGATGTCAGACCCAGCAACTCGTAAACTGATGGAGGAATGGCAGTATTTTTACCCTATGGTGCTGAAGAAAAAAGAAGGCATGAAAGAGGAAGAAGAGTTGGGATATGACAACGATTTCCCTGTGGCAGTTGAAGTCATTGTTGGTAAGTTTCAGTATTCTGCCTGAAGGTTTATTTTCCTCTGTGTGATTTTTAGGGAAAAAAAAAATCTAATTAATCAGAAACAGCCATTATAATTTTCCTATCTTCTCTTGTAGCTCTCTTGACACTGGAACATCTGACTAGTTATCTTGCCTCAAGCTTCTGTACTCCCTGTATCCCACATGCTATTATTTGCAGTATCAAGCTACTTGTGTCAGCCCTGTACTTGTTACAGGGAGTTGGATGTATATTAGTATGTGAAATTCCTTAGCTCTTTCTATTTCGGGTAGTAAGTTTTGTCTAATTGACATTGAAAACAAGTTGAAGTAGCTAGGGCTGCGAATATTATCAGGTGTATTTAAGACTTTTGGTTTTCTGTTTCTTTGTAGGTGGTGTAAGGATGGTATATCCTTCAGCCTTTGTTCTCATCTCCCAGAGTGACATCCCCATGTCACAGAACACTGCCAATACTGGAGGCCATATAAATGTGGGACACCAGGGGCTTGGAAGCGTGAAAGATCCTGCTAGTACCTGTGGGATGCCACTCACTCCACCCACTTCTCCAGAGCAGGCCATTATGGGTAAGTAATGAATTTAAGAGGCTGGACTCAGCCTTTTGTTTTTGCATAGCTTGTGATAAGTAAGGCTAAGTGTGTGAACAGTAGCAGATTAATGACAGGCAATAGACTGAAAGTTAGGAGAGGACTTTTCTGTGGTAGGTGAAACCCAATACTTCAAACACGTCTGAAGAGGACACAATTTAAACAACACTTTGTGAATTCAGTTAAACTCTGTTTTCTATAACTGTGTGTGTTTGTGCAGCTATATCTGCACAATACCTGCGAGCCTGGATTCTGGCAGTGCTTTAGACAGATTTTGCCAGTCTTTATGAAGTGTTAGCTTTCTTGTGTTGGGATGGGAGGAGGGTGTTGAGTCATTACGGTACAAGAATACAGTGAATGTTCAAGAGTATGTAGCTGTTTTTGTAAAGAGCTAGAAACGCAGCACTTAATTAAGCATTCATTAATAAAAAATTTGCAAATGCTAGCTACTGTTTTATGCCCAACACAGTTCGGTTTTAATTAAGGGCCATTCAAAATAAATGCATAAGCCTGTGGAACTGGTAAGACAGAGCTGGGCCTCCCAAATGAAGTCTGACGTAGGCTTGCACGGTAGGCACACAGCAAATGGAGTGCTGCCTTATATTTGCTAGTGATTTAATGTGTTTTGTCAGGGTAGAGTATGCCTCTTTCCAGTATTTGGATCCATAGTAGTTCAAATCTCAGAAGCCATCCAAATGCTTGATATGTGGTGTACTGAATCCTTAGTATCTTCCTTCACTGAAATGAATATGTATATCCTGTTGCTCTTCAGCCATGAAAATAAATATCTGTAACCTGTCGCCATCTGGAATACAGACAAGACCTTAAGATTAGTTGCTGTCAGTGTGGTTATGCTGTAACAAATTCAGGACTGCAATTTCAAATGAAAACTAAGGAACAGAGAGGTCAAAAATCTGTTGAGTGCAAACTTCTAAGATAATAAAGTAAAAAAAAAAAAAAAACCAAACCTGATACAGAAAAAAGAAATTCAGTGATTTAATTTTTTCCTCAAAAAAATGTTTTGAAGTCACATTTATAACTGATTATTTTTTTCTGTGTAGATTGTCTTCTGAACTTGCTCTTTGCAGACTTGCCAGTTACTAACAGAATTACAAGATAGTTGAGCTTGGAAAGGGACCTCTGGAGATTGTCTTACCCAACTCTTCTGCTCAAAGCAGGGTCAGGTAGAGGAGGTTGCTCAGAGCATTGTCCAGTCACGTTTTGAATGTCTCAAGGGACAGAGACTCCACAACCATTCTGGGCAACCTGTTCCAATGGCTGACCACTTTCACAGTAAAAAGTTCTTTGTTATGTTTATATGGCATTTCCTGTATGTGAATTTGTGCCCATCGCCTCTTATCCTTTCACCAGATAGCACTAGTTATATCCTCTCTATTCTCCCTGTCAAGTATTTTTATACACTGGTAAGATTCCTCCCCCAGCTTTCTTAGCCTGTCTTTGTAACCTTTGTTAGTAATAATTTTGCAAGTACTGCCATGTTTTATGCTTTGCAAATGTCTGTTATTTGGAATTGGAGTTCTCAGATCACGGAAGATTCCTTGACTTGACTCAAATTCGCAAAATCATTAAAGACCCCTCACCACTGAGCAACCTTCTGCTTGAACTTGTACTTTTTTAGAACTTGTTCGTTAGTGCTTACCAAACTATACAGAGCAATAGAAGTGTTGAAGACATGAAGTTCCTACAGGTTTCTGTGAGGCTGTGCAGCCAGTTGGAGATAATCCTTGTTGTACTCTCACTGAGGTCTAAGGAGCTACCAAGCCCACGTAGCCTTTATTAGACAGTTTCGCATCAAGAGGATCAATCTTGATGCAAAGCCAAAAAAAAGTAATAATTGTTGGTTTCTTTGCCATGGAAGTGCTTGTCTGCATTCAGTTGTCCATCAACAGTGCCTGTATATGAAGACAATCAAATATTTAGTATTTACTGCTAATAATATAGAATGTGAGATTCAAATTCACTTTGAACAGTGTTTTTCAAGGCAACTGATAGTTAAAATAAGCAAAAAGCTTATTAGTAACTAACTGAAGCAAGACAATCAACTTCTAAATAACAAATCTCTGTCAAGGTACCGATGCATATTTTAATGTGCTATTCTATTGCCTTTTAGACATTATTGTCCCTGAAACAATATCACAAGGGGAGATTTTATTTTACAATATTTGTAAATTACTAGTATCTAAAAGGTGTTTGTGTTGTCCAATCTGGAAGTCACAGTTTCTGTTTGATCTCTGCTATTGTTTGAGGCTGATACGAAATTGTATCAGAGGGGTGTTCCTCTCCAGCGAACAATAAAAGGATTCCTTTGTATTATATCACACACCATTTTAAATAGAGAAATTGGGGAAATGGATTGGAAATATGTGTCACGCAATTCGGAGTCAGTAAATGGGATACATAAACTGGATTAGTTTGAAGCATGTGAATAATACTTCAGTTCTGCCCCATACTAGTAAAACTGTGGCTGTAGTACCATGTCCAGTTTTGAACACTTAGAAGATGTGGACAAATTGGATGGCATCCAGGGAAGTGCAGTGTGAATGATTATAGATTTTGCAAATGGGACTTACAGGAAAAGATGGAAAGAACTGAGGTTGTTTAGTCTAGAGAAGAAAAATTTGAAGGAAGCACGGGTGTAAGAGTCTTCAGAGACATAAAAGGAGAAAAAAGAAAATCTTTTCTTTGCAACCAATATGTAATGAACCTAAACTGGAGCAAAGGAAAACTAGGTTAGACAAGAGGAAAAACTTTTATCTGTGGAAGGATAATGAAGAATTAGAGTAAATTGACTAGTGGGAAGTTACAGCATTTCCATTAGCAGAGAGATCTGCGTGGGTTATTGAGGGGTTTTGGAGGTTGGTTGGTTTGTTTTTAAAGAACAGGTTAGTCAAGTATGTTGATGCAGCTTTGAAGCAGGGGATGGACTAGATGATCTCTTCAGGTCTCTTTCAACCATATATTCCATGATTGTGTCTAAAGTATGTAATGAAACAAATTGCTACTAAAACTAGTGAATGGCATTTTTCATGTGTAGAAACAACTGCACAGTAGGGATAGTGAAGTAACCTCTGGTGGGTGGCTGGTTGTATCCTCCAGTATTTATACCATTACATAACATAATTATTCATGTGTGTTCCAGTATTTTGTCAGTGATTTTCATGGATCGAAATGAGTGTCAGTGTATGAGAACAAAATGGTTTTGCCTGCTGTGAAGTTCTGTTTCATGTTATGTTGTGCATTGCTGCACTGTATAGGATAAAAATGTTAAAGAACTTTGGAAAATTTTTTTTTGCGCTCAACTGTAATGTGAAAGCTGTAGTAGCTCCTTGGTTATCCTCTCATACCTCCTGTCCTTCTCTTTCCATTAAACTTCCCCCCGCTCCCCGGAAGTTCTAACTGTCCTACTATTGACATATGTGATGTGTATGTGTACACATTATGTTTGTTTATATACACACATTCCTCCCCACCCTCCCCCGAAGAGGACAGAACTGCTAATTTTGAAGTTTTGACCTGTTTGGGTTTTTTTTATCATCTGTCAAGTTCATAGTGTTGTAGAACATTTGAAAGCCAGTGAAATAAATTGTTAGAGCCACAAACCTCAGTATGTCTGGGGATTTATGGTTTTGACTGCCTCTTTTTTTAATTAGAATTCCTTACACAAAGAGGTCTAACTGGAGGAAAAAATAAGCATGAAGAATTGAAGAACATACAGGGTTAGGCAGCTTGTGCACAATTTTAAATGTTATATTTTGAAAGTCACCTAACAGAAATCCGTGGAATTACCTTGTTGGATGCAGTGATGTATAGCAGTGAATCCTCTCAGTGTTTCATTCTTAAGGCTTCTTAAATTGCGTCAGGCAAAAGGACGAAGTGTTCTGTACACTGATTTGACCTTGTTAAAATGCAGCATATCCTTACTTACTTTTCCATCCAGAGCAGAGCGTAGTGTTTCTCAGCTTCCAGGCCAAATGAACCTAAAGCTCCCTCTACTGTTGTAGTTCGATTTTGTAAAGATGGCTGCATTAAGATTTCAGTTTATCTCCGACAAAATCGTATTTCATAGTTGAAAAAGAAACATCTGCTTATACACAAGCTGGTAAGGTTTCTGCATCACATACAGAAAGAAATGAAGTACGGAATGTAAATCAGAGTTTTCAGGCTATTAACATGGTGAAGTAATATCTTCCCTTGTTACTCCTTTGATAATCAATCATACAGAACTACTGAGAACATCACATGCTCTGTTAATAGTATGTGCTAATGATCAAGTGTTGAACAGTTTCTGTAGTAGTATATATCTCAGCTGTAGGATTTTACCAAAGCAAGTTTTGATTCTGGTATTTCAGTCCAAGCATATTACAAAGAGCAGCACATTAAGCCATTCATTTCTTCAGTGAGGTTTTATCTTGAGTATAAAGAACTGATTCTTGCTTTGAAATAGGCCACATAAATTATTGGTTTTCTTAATAGATGCTTTATAGAACCATCCATATTATAATAAATTTAGTCTTTAAAGCAGCTCACCAAAGACTATATAAATACAAGTTTAACATCCAGGATAATTGTGAAACAAGTCTTTATCCACACTATTTCTTAGTGATTCAGTACAAGGCTGTAGGGGGCTATCTGAACTATCTCTGTTTAAGCAGCACAGTGTATTATCTCACGTGAAGTGCAGTACTTGCACACCTATTGCACAAGTACCTGCTATAACCTAGTGCCATCTTTGTTACCTGAAAGGCAGGTGTTGCTTTGAAATGTACTTTAGTCAGTCTTTTGTAATGATGTTTAAGCATTTTCTAGTGAATGTGAAGATCTACGTACTCAGCAGCCTCGTAAGAGGGAAAGTCTTTTCAATAAAAAATATCAAATGTGAATATTAAGAACAGCTATAACATTAATGCTTAATTTGTGTTGCAGGAGAAAGTGGATGCTCTCAGAGCAGTATCAGCCATTCAGCTGTACAGGAGGGGACAGTCAGTGTGCACAGTCCAAAGAAATCAGGCAAGATTACTCCAAAATTTCACAATCATATGGTTCACCGTGTCTGGAAGGAATGCATTCTCAACAGGTCACAGTCCAAGTAAGGCAGCAGTCCTGATGGCTTTTTTTATTAATAATGCATAATATATAGTTAAAATTGAAATATTTTTGCCTCAGATAATGTGATTCCTCACAGATTTCTTTTGCCGTTAATCAAAGCTAATGATGCAGAACAGTGTTATCAAAGCAAATTTGTTACTGTGTTCAGCTGAAAACTAACACTTAACATCGTATTTGCAGTTGTGTATCTTAATTGGGACAGTCTTTGAGGTTACAAATCTATAATATGTGCCTTCAGCTAGATGCTTTCAGATTTATTGATTGCAGTTTCTCGCTCCATTTGTAGTTACTAGACAGAAAGCTGGGTGACTGAAGAACCCAATATCAAAGTAATTACCAAAGAGTGTATATTTGATATTTAGAACTCTCAGGGTAATATTTGTAAAGCATTACATTGTGTGTGTTGGATTAAAATTCCGATCGACAAGGATATGGTAAATTCATGATGTTAGTATCATAGGCCTGTATTATTGGAGATTTAAAGTATATCAGTGGCATGGTGTGCCCTGAAATCTTTATTTTTCACTATTTCCATGCAATTTTCTCATTGAACGTCAGAAGAATTTCCAGATTCAGTTTAAATTGCTTGCCCCCTTCCTTCTTGTGCTCAAAGTCCAGACGGAGCTATCTGATGTAGAGCCAGTACCATCCTCCCACATAAATCAAACTATAAATTTTAAGCAGTAGTAGAGGGAACTACTGTTAAATGTAGAATTCTATTTCAAAGATGAAGTAGAAGGAAGTAATTTATTAGAATGAAGTAATTTATTTGAGGGGAACATAAGTGAATTTATGCATATGCATTTTAAAATTTCCGTTTTGCAGAAGGTGATAACTACTAAAATAATTTTATGTTCTTCAGGAGGAATCAAATTACAGCTGCAAATTTGGAAGAGGAAGTTCCTAACAATACTGTTTCTTGGGAGTTTGTGGATCCAGTCCAAAGAGTCAGTTGTTCTTGTTCCAGGTGAGCTTTGAAGAGAGTAAGCATGTATCATATTGGAAGAGCCATGCTTATTTCAGAGGTACTCTTAAAAAAGGGAGTAACGTTTTAGCTGGGAGAAGAGGAAACTAATATCAAAACTGTGATCATCACTTATATTCAGGTGATTAATATTCATCTTGTATCGTTGTCATTTGCAGTAGTCAACTTGAGTGGAAAAAATGATCCTAGACTAGAGAATGGGGGCCAGAATCACTCAAACATTTCTCGTTCATAATGAGCTCATCCTTCAGGCTTTTCAGAGATGTGAGCTTTAAAGTTCAGAGTGGCAAGACTCATGATGAAGAGGGGCAGAAGCTGCCTAAGTTTCCAAACATCCTGATTGAGGAATAGTGCAACTGTCCCTGTTTGGAGGAAGAGGGCAAATATTCCTAAGAATCTCTCTACTCCTTGTATCTCCAGTCGATCTGCCGTGACTCATTGGACACCAAAAAACACCCGAGAATATAAAACCTTTACAGCATGTTCATCCACTGTCAACTGGTTAAAAAGAAATCAGAGTTCACTTTACACAAACACTTTTAAGAGTTTATTAAATTATCTGTCATTGACATATGCTTAAAGTTCCAGTACTGCTCACTCAGGAAAGGCAAACTAGGCACCACCAGTTCTGCTTAACCATTCTTAAAACTGTCAGAGAGATGTTACAATGCTAGAAAAAAACCAGTTTCTAGTGAAATATGCTGTGAAACTGCTTCTCCTGAGATTTTTAATTCCTAAGGTCATTATCTACGTACAGGTTTGATAAAGGGTTTTTATGACCTAAAGAAGTTATTCCTTAAGTATGTACAGATGTAAATGTCATTTGTATGATCAAACTGAAATGCTGATCATGTTATACTAATCGCTTTGGGTTTGGCTTTTTTTTTTTTTCTGTCATCATCCACCCCAGTGCCCGCCCACCCTGCAAGTGGTCTTTGCCAAAATAACAGTCTATGCAACAGCCAGTGATGTGGCTAAAATAATGCCCTGCTTTTTGTCTGAGCTGTTTTTCCTTTTTCTTCTTTATTTTTCTTTTATCAGTCAGGCAAATTGGAGAATAATGCTGTCATTAATAATAGTAAAATGAATATATTGTCTAACCAAACTCTTAAATGTGTTACCTGCCACCGCAGTCTCTGCAGAGCTTTCTGTATAGATTTGGCTGTACAGGGAAATCGAGGAATGTAGGGTTCTCACAGTCTCTGAAGGGTTGTTGATTAGAAATTTCCATTGTCCAGAATTGAATGAAGCAAAATTGTGTCCTTGTACCTTTTCTGTTTGACTTCTTGTGAAGCCAGTTCTTTGTGTATTTAGAAGAGATGAAGGGATGCAGAGGAATTGTGCGTCATATGGGGGGCAGAGTCTTCAACCTGGAGAGTGTGCTGTGAAAGTGTTGCTCCTCTGCAGCTCTTTACCCTTCGTTATATGTTCCTTGTATGTGTATACTCAAGAATACGGGACAGATACATGTTTTGTCAGGATACCAGGTGTTTCCTATGGAAAACTGCTGTCCAGCTTCGCCTGGGACATCATCAGTAAACGATGGAAACCTGATTCTATGGATAAGTTCAGCTGCATCTGCAAATTCAGTCTTTTCATGCCTCCAGTGGTAACTACCTCAGCCTGGAATTAGTAAACACAGCAACTGGGAAATTAAAACATTATCCTTGAAATGAAGGCAGTACCTGATTTCAAAGAGCAATAAATGTTTTTGCTGTAGCTGCAGCAATTGGATGGCTGCTGTCATATAGATACTGGTTTAGTCATTACTGTGCCCATTCTATGTATTGTATAAATGAGCGTATAAATGTCAAGATAAGATCTTAAATATGGAGTCTTAAAGAATTGTCTGGTACTCGGCATGAAATTCAATCCTCCATAGACTGAACTTTGTGTGTTGAAAAACAGAATGTGTAAAATAATTTTCTGCGGTCAGTTAAAATACGGTGAATGATGGAGAATTAAGTCAATGAAATGTTACAAGAACATGCTTAAGGCAAATCTTCAGTTACTAGGGCATTAGCTCCCCATTATGGGTGATTGCAGCTAAAGACCATCTGCTGTAGCAGAGAATTTGCAACATGTTCTGATAACAGCAAAGCCCACAGAAAGCCTGGATGATACCACACAGCGTGGATGGTTACAGGGAAAAGATGTAGCAAGTACACAAAGTTGTAGTTGTACCATTTGACAGCCACTGCGTACTGTAAAACTTGGATGTTTTCATAGCTAGGTCATAAAAAGCAGAACTGGTAGGTCTCTTGTGATAACATACTTTATCTTTGTAAGTAAAAAGCATATTACATGTTTTGAAATGTTTTGCTGTCCTAGATATTTTTTGTTCATAAACAAAGAAAAGGACAGAGTGACTTATTTTGAAATGACTATTTAACTTTAAACAGGTGTAAATATTAAGCACAATACATCTTTCAATTTCTGCTTAGCTTAAAAAAACCAAACAGCTAAACAAAAAGCCCCAAAAAACAAGGGCCAATAAAAATATGGACAGAGTTAGATGTCCCTGTTGTAACACCCTTGGGGACCATCAGCTATATGATGAAAATACTTTTTAGCAGTACCTGAAATACTGAAATTCAGTCCTGTGCTTCCTGGTCTCAAAGATACTGGATACAAATTGGAAAAAAACATATTAAAATATAAAGCTAGTGATAAGTTTGTATATTATTGCATTTTTTTTGTTTTGAATATTTTAACATATTTATTAATGCTTTCTTCATCAGTCAGTAGTTGCTTTTTTCTTTTTTATTTTTGTTTTGTTTTGTTTTGGGGCTAGAGTTGTACTTATTTTTCCTTACCTGATAAGGAGGAGGCAACTGCTGTGAAAGCATTCTGCCTTTCATTTTATCTGTGAACTTAACTAAAACAGTTCTGATCTGTATCTTTGGTAACAGATGCTCAAGAGCGTGTGAGAGTAGTGGTGTAGTTCCACAGCAGTCGTTTTATTTGAAAGGCTATCTTTCTTTAGGGTAATGAAACAACAGCAGCCTGGGTTTTTTTGTTATATTACCTTCCATCTGAGCAGTACTAAGCTTTTATAAACATTAAATCTTTCCTTTGAATGCTGTTTTCTGGAGACAGTCTTTTTCCATTTTATCGGGTAGAGAAACTGCAGCCAAGTTGGCTTGAACAACCTAGTCCAGATCCATGTGACCATTTCAGAATCTGTTAAATGATGAGGAATAGGCATAAGATTTCTTAATGCTGTTCTTTGGGTGTGGTGGGTTTTTTGGGTTTTTTTCCCCCATTTGATCAGATAACTGTGTAAACCATGCAGTGACTTGTTTCTGCCTCTGCTTTCAGGCACAAGGTTTTCAAACAGCGTTGTGCTGCTGGCTCCAGCCGTCCCCCAACGATAAATCAGCCAGGATTCAGCGTGGGAACATCATCATCTTCATCATTGCCACCTCCCGCCTCTTCAAAGCACAAAACAACAGAGAGACAGGAAAAAGGAGATAAACTGCAAAAGAGGCCTATGATGCCATTTCACCATCGGCCCTCTGTGACTGAAGAGCTATGCATGGAGCAGGACACATCAGGGCAGAAACTGGGATTAGCAGGAATGGAGCCCTCTTTAGAAGTCCCTAATTCCAGAAAATATGAGAAGGCGCTATCTATACCTGCTAGAAACCCGAGCAAGCAAATGAATATGAATCCTATGGATTCACCCCATTCCCCTACTTCCCCTCTGCCTCCCACACTTAGCCCGCAGCCCAGAGGCCAGGAAGCAGAGAATCTGGACGCGCCTTCCGTACCTGTAAACCCAGCACTCTACGGCAGTGGGCTGGAGCTTCAGCCCTTGCCCAGCTTAGATGATAGGACAGTCCTTGTTGGACAGAGGTTACCTCTGATGGCAGAGGTCAGTGAGACAGCATTATACTGTGGGATAATTCAGAACAATGAGTCACTAGATATGTGGAGGACCTATAGTGTCCCATCTAGTGACGATCCAGAGTTCAGGCCACCAGATCTTCCGTGTGAAAGATACGATGCCAAGATGGAAATAAACTCTGACAGCACTGCACTGAAAAGGTAAGAGTGCAAACTGATCTGAGTGGGGACTTCATTAAATTTTAAGCGTGACCAACCTCTATTTACAGTTGAAACTGGAACAAGTAGGAGGCTTCACTGTAGCATCAAAATTATATACATTGGAGATAATGTTAAATGCTTAAATAGAAATGTGCTATTTTTTTCATATCTGGCTTTATAGAGCTGTTAAATCTTTTCGTAGCATGTATCACAGTAATTTGGGCAAATGTATGAGTTTTATTAAGCTTATGTCTTTTGATCATTTAAAAAAAAGAAAAGCTGTGTTTAGTTACGCAACCTTCTGACTACATAAATGCTTGGCTTTGAGTGAAATTCTGTTTATGACACTAAGAGGCACTGCACTGTGCTTTGTCCATTTGTGTGGGTTTAAAATTACACTGTACTGTGCTTTCTGCAAGTAGGAGCTGACACTATATTATGGAAAAACACTGCTTTTTTTATAAACCTACTATCAGATCTTTGAAACCGATAGGAGCTTTACTATTAACTTCAGTCTCTGTAGGATTGAAACTGAAAACCCTGACAGTTTTTCTGGTCTGCACACAGAAAAGGGCATACGCTAATCCCTTGTAAATGTTACTTTAGAAAAATTAGGGTTAACGTGCAGCGTCTTCCTTAGTAAAGAATATGAACTACCTAAACGTTAAGGATTTTTCAGCTCTGTCTTTTTATTTTTTTTTAAACAGATTTTCTTTTATGCAAAGATAGTTAGTTAATTATTTTTAAATTTAGCATAAGAATTTGAATTCATTTTATCCTGGCCTAAAAATTACTTTTGCATTCTGACAATGCACAGAAAAGCTGTACTGAAGAGAGTAATGAATGAAAATGTGTAAGCTAAAATTAATTGAGGAAGAATTTTTGAGTTATAACAACAATGATTTTGGTAATTACAATGAAGTTTGCTAGGTTGAAAAGGTTATGTGTACTTCAAAGTGTTCTGAATTATCCAGTGACAAGATTCTTTATTCATTGTCCCAATGTAGTTCTTAATACAGTAAGATGTTTAATATTAAATGTAGGCAAATGCATCCTTTAATTGAGGAAATAAATATTCCTGCTAGATCGAGGAGGATAGAGTGAGGCATGGGCTGTATTTGTGTGTGACAGCTACAAATCTTGAGAGCTGTTACTTTTCTTTACTGTAAAAGGTATGTTTTTGTTTTGTTTCACGATGGCTTTGCTTTTTTTATTTTTACTTTCAGGCTCTTAGCACAACCTAATAAACGGTTTAAAATTTTGGAAGAGCAGAAACCAGTGCAGACACTGAACTATCTTGACCCCTTGCCTCTAATACAACAACCTGGAGAAGGCTGGGGAGATGCTAGTGATCCTTACACTTTTGAAGATGGTGACATAAAGTACAGCTTCACTGGCAATAAAAAATGCAAACTGGGGACTGAGAAAGATCCTTTGAAAAAGAACAAGGTAACATGTAAATCCAGAGTCTTTATCACTGACATTCCTGTTGGACTTCAAGTATGTAGCACAGTATTTGCTCTACAGCTTTCAGGGAGACAGAAAGCCTATTCCACAGATCAAAATTGGAGGGAGATGTATTTCTTTCCTGCACTGGCTCACAGGAAAAATCTTCATTTCACTGCGGTATTTCTGAACCGGTAGTTGCTGTCATCCCTCTGAACCTGTTTGTATATGAAAACACTTCTGTGGCAAGGAATGCCTCCTATTTATATATATTCAACTTGACCAGCAGCAAGTTCCAGATTTAAGCTAAGAAATAAAGTATTTTGAGCCTTTTAGTCACTTGTAGAGATGAAAGAATTTGCTGGGCTTTTTTTTTTTTTTTGTTTCCTTGCTTGCTTCAGCTTGATATATCACCTCGCTGCAAAACTTAGATCTCTCCAGCCCAAGTTTATTTTAGTTCCCTTGGGCAAAATTAATGTAGCCTTCTGCTGAGAGGATTTGTGGCAGGGGCTCTGTATTGATTTGAGCATTTCCTTAGAAGGTGCTCTTCCATATGTGACAGAAAACAATTTAATCACCACTCTTTGGTCACCTGCCCTGCATGCATGATACTTCTCATGTACCTTATCCATTACGCAGCTGTTTTTATTGTGTGACTACTCACTTATTTGTTCTTGTGCAGGTAGCACCATGCTTAAAATCATAGATGATGTGTTTTCTGGAGAAATTGAGGTGGCAATTATCTGTACTGGCTATCAAAGTGAACTGATATATACATAATCCTTTGTAAATTATACATAATGTTTCTGATTTTCCTGTTATGTAGATAAACAGCAGACACCTGTGTTTTTTCCCTTCTTAAATCTTTGTTTTACTTCTCAAAGCATTTAACCCAGAGCCCTGAGTTTGGCTTAACAGAGGAAAACAATTGTTATTAGGTAGCTTAAATTAATATCCGTTAAAAACTCTTGGATTTTTTTGTATAGTCAGAAGATGGAATTGGTACCAAGGAAATACCGACAACAGGTCATTCTACACCAGTTCCTGACGGAAAAGATGCCATGTCTATTTTCAGTTCTGGTCCTAAGACTGGTGAGTGAAAGCTCTTTAATTTGCCCTGCAAAGCAAAACCACTCAAAGCTATACAATAAAATCTGAAAGGAGAAAATCACATACTGAACATTTTACTGTAAGGTGACAGCTATAGACAGCTCCTGAGATGGAAAGAACTTGATTCTGCTTGTCCTTTTTATAATAACATAATTACTACATTTGTTTTAGAATATTCAAGTTGAGCATTAGGTACCCTTGATTCTTTCCTGATTGACCTTCGGTGCTTGCTTAGAACTTGACTGCAAGGTTATTTCTAGACTACATCATAGAAAAAGGGCCTCAGTGATTCTTGTTTCTCCCCTGTTGAGAGTGAGAAATAAAACTGAAAAAATGCAATTTTGTGTTTTTTAACTTTGCTTTTTTTTTTCCTGTGTTTTTCCTTTTCTTTTTGATAGATACCCGGCAAGACAATGCTGCAGGCCGAGTAGGCTCTGGTAGCCTGACACAAGTAACAGATCTGGCTCCATCTCTTCATGATCTAGATAATATCTTTGATAATTCAGATGAAGATGAGCTTGGTGTAAGTCTTTGTAGGACTGAGTGTTCTGTAGACTTAAATCTTTGCCAAGAAAGAGGAGGAGGAGGATGGAATCCTAGTGGTGAGTGATTCTCCCTAATAGATAGGAGAGGCAGTTTCCAAGTAGGCAGGCTTGGATTTTACTGGGAAGAACTGCTAGCAAAGAGAGGTATCCTTTCAGAAGATTGATCAAAGAGAGAAATCGTCACTGTGTATAATTCAGGAATATCAGGAGATCGTTCAGGTAACATCAAAGCTTGTGTTATCTGGCAGTTGTTCGGTCATGAGGGGCACCTGTGTACAACTAAGTCACTGACTCAGTCATTGCATAGACAGGCTATAAGAATACTTCCGTGGGTAAAAAAATTCATTACATCTAGTTTTGTGTCCTCAGTTTTTGTCTCAGTATTTTGTGTTTATTTGAAAGTTAAGGAAGAGATCCTAGTTTCATTAACTGGTGATTTCTTGGTTTACCTTGTCTGAGAAACTGCCCAAATTAAAATAAATTCAACCTTACTGAATTTCAGTAATTCTCAGAAACATGTTTCTTTCTATTCCTACAAGCAGTTTATTTTAGTGCAAAGAGGAAGAATTGCTGAATATTAGGAAGAGCAGATTTACATCAGTTATCAGGAAAAATAAGACACAAGGAAAGGCAAAGATTTAAATAATTAATATTTTTAAGCTTAATCTAGTATAGCCATAATGATCCTGAACTGGCTGATAGGAGATAATAGGATTTGAAAGTCTGATGTCTGGTTCTTGGCAGTACTTTTCAAGTACACCAGTTTATATACCACTTCTGCCAGTTCTGTGGTTCCACGCAAACTACACTTAAGATGTTGCAGTTAATGTGTAAATCTACTACAGGACTGTTCTGTCAAAATAAAAATCCCAACCTTTTTCTCTCGTTGGCCTGGACAGACCTAATATTCTTCCTGTTTTAAAACTTGCATGTGTTGAGCTGTCGCCTGTGGTAGTCCGCTTATGGCATTCCTACTCTGTGTCATATTCTCATTATTGTCTTAGAGTAGTCCAAATGTGGAAGCAAGTAGAGTAGTCACAATAATTTCAAGCTTGGTGTTTGTGATAACATTTTCAATATAATTTGTGTGTATAGAGATATATATGTTTATATGTACGTATCTGGGGTGGGGTATAGACAGGCAAAAATACCTCAGAGACTTTGTTCTCTTTTGTTTTAGTGTTGGAAGAGACAAGAAAGAACCCAGGCTCCTTGGAGGGAGTGTATGGGAGAGTAGAAAAGTACACTTATTTCGTTCTTGTGAAATCTCATTCAGAGAGTTTTAGAATTTTTAATAGCTTGTGAGTTCTAGTATTTTGTATAATTTTTTAATATGGTATGTGATTCTTCTGCTTTAAGGCTGTATCACCAGCTCTTCGGTCATCAAAAATGCCCGCAGTAGGGTCTGAGGAACGCCCTGTAGGGAAGGATGGTAGAACAGCAGTACCTTACCCACCAAGTAAGTAACGACAACTGATTACTGCTTCGCTGACAGTTAAAATCCATACTGCCTTTTCGTAGGAGGCTTCTAATGTCACTTTTTCAGGACTAAGAGGTAGTGTGCTCATTTTGTTTGGTAATTAACAGGTGCCAATATCGAAAGAGGATAAGCAGTTTTTAATGAAAACAGTGGATGGTAATATAGACATATTTTTAATGTGCCTGCTGAGTTTTGAGATGCTCTTCCTTTGACATTATTGTCTTAGATTGGAAGTATGGGAGGGTTTTGTTACAAATCTTCATTTAGAAGCTATCCCCTCTATTCTCAATTCAGTATTTAATCTCAGTCACATCATTGTCATATCCCTCTTTAATTATAAATCATTCTTCTTTTTAAAGAATTTGAAGAGTTTAAAGCTGTGATGTATCAATTGACCATTATAGTGCAACCTGTCTTGGAAGAAAATTGCGTTTGGCATTCAACAAATTCAGACTAAAATCACCTTTATGATGTAATCTAGATGTGGACATGCATGAATAAAACCAAAGAACTAGGTTCTAACTGAAGACACATTGTAGACCCTTTACAGATAGATGGTTATGGTAGAAATTAAGCTTGTGCAGGCACTACACATGTACGAGGAAGGGTATAGGAGTGCAGGGAACTTAGAAATTACATTTAGTACTGGAAATGTTTGAAACACATGTTAAAACAACAGGGCTTTTTTGTACTGACTTGCCAACAGAAGTTGCCAGCAACTATTGGGATAGAGAACTTGTACTTTCTGAGGTGTTTGGGCTTTCTTGCATTCCTTGCACCTGAAAGGTGGTTGTAGTGAGGTGTTGCAGCAATAGGACGAAATGGCCTCAAGTTACACCAGGGGAGGTTTAGATTGGGTATTAGGAAAAATTTCTTCACCTTCTTCAAAGGGTTGTCAAGCATTGGAACAGGCTGCCCAGGGAGAGGTGGTGGAGTCCCCATCCCTGAAGGTATTTAAAAGATGTGTAGATGTGGCACCTGGGGACATGGTTTAGTGGTAGCCTTGGCACTGCTGGGTTAGCAGTTGGACTAGATGATCTCAGAGATCTTTTCCAACCTAAATGATTCTGTGATTCTGTTTATATAGGTGGCATTTCTTTTGACATGAAAGAGAAATGTGTATATGTACATGTGAGCAGAAAGGTGAGAATTTTTGGTATAACACCAACCAACCAAATTACGAATTACAAATTACTTAGTGGTGAGGAGGAAGAATGTTTGATTTTTGTGGCCGCTATAAGCAGAAATCAAATCTCTCTACAAATCATCCTTTAATGCCTTCTCATTAACTTCAGCTGGTAATGAGAACAAATTGAGGAGAAGAAAAAAAACAGTCTGAAGGAGATGAGTCAGAGCTTTATGGACCCATAAAAGCTGTGCTGATTTACTCAAATGTAGAAGTCTGAAGTATACAGAGATTGGATTTTGACAGGTTTAGTTGATCCATAGCTTTTTAAAATATGCAAAGCTTTTTCAAGCATGACACACATGAAAATGAATAATGATAGTTAGCCTGTTGCTGTAGGGTTGGGGGATTTTTTGTAATTAAACTTTTTTATGAATCTGCACTGCAGAATTTTGCTAACTGGAGTGAGCTTGAGTGTGAGAAAATGATCTACTATAGAGCTGTACGAAATAAGTTAAATAGAAACACTTCTGTTTTGTAGCTGTCCCCTTGACGCCAGCTGTTGAGGCATAACAGTACCTGCAGGGAACTGAAATGCCTTGTACATCATCATAAATTCCTACTGACCGCATTTCATTTTAACCTTCCTTCCTGTCCCCCTTTCTCCAGTTTCTAAAGTGCACTTCTCTTTGTTGAAAAACGGAGGCAGTGGCTAATCCAGCTGACATCCTGAAGATTATATTTCATACTAGCATTGGGTTGAAAACAGTTTTTTCCATTCTACTGAACCTGTTTTCAACATTAATTTATTCTGTATCAGGACAAGAGTAAGCCCTTACAAATTCAGAGGCTAAGGTAGGGGGCAGAGAAAGAACTGAGTGGGAATAATTCATAGCCCATTATTTTACTGCTCCGGGTTGTGAAAGAATTTGGGTTGAGTTTTGACTGTTATTACCAGCAGAACTCCATTTTGAGAGGACTTCACCTATTTGAGTTGTTTCACTTTGTCTAAAGAAATAAATAGACTGGCTGTCTCATCTCTGCACAATTCTGTTAAGGCAGACAGGAGATACAGCTTGAGGTTGCAGCATCCTACAAAAATGTACTGTTAGTGTGTGTATTTGTATACTAAATACAATTTTAATTCCATCACTTATTTCTTTTTCAATTAGTTTTTGAGACTAGTACTATGTTTCACCCATTTGGAGTTCCACAATGCAGTGTTTACCAGTCCGAAATTCATCTGTATTTATTTATGAGTTTTCCATAATCTTCAGGCTGCAAACATTATTGAGTACAAGTATGTCCTCATGTCCTATCAACTTGGGTTGGATGTATGTGTAGGAATGGAGATGGAATTAGGCATTTAGTCTGTCAGAAAAAGTATTTAAGAAGAGAAACCTAATTCAAGTCAGGAAAAGATAGCATATATTCTGAATTTTAAGCAAAATAAATATGGAAGCTGGTACCTGGAAGGAAAGAGAATGTAGCTGGGTGGAAATGCAAGACTGTTTTGATTTTTATTTGACTACATTACACTTCATAAAGCATTTCTTTTGGGTTTTTTTGTATGTTTGTTTTGGTTAAAGAAGAAAAATATATGATGGATGATTATATTACATTCATTTACTGAGAAGTAATTTAGGAATTTTTCTGGCTTAATGGCTAATGATGCGAAATTATAATTTTATGGCTTCCTCTGACATTTGTCACTTTTGGATGTCTGGCAGCCTGATTCTTAAGCAAAATTTCCTATGTTTGTGTTAGCAACAGTAGCCTGTCTTCTCTTCAGGAGTTACGTCGCTATGGACCAAATGAGACTACAATGACTCTGTGTCAGTGGAAAAAATGCAGCCAAGTGCACAGTAATTCCAAAAGCCTCCTGTTTTAGGGCTTCCTATCAGCTCTAAAAAAGTGAAGGAACTACTCTGTATCTCCTTAGGAACAGCTGCTGGGGTGAACTTTGCATTAATGTTGATTGATCTCTTCTATTATGTAATATTTTGTTGTTAAAATTGTACATAGAATTTGGGCACCTACCAGTTTGTTGTTTCTGCTGAACAATAAACTTGCAAAATATCCCCAGGAATTAACTTTTTGTCCAGATTTATACTGGTGTCAGAACTCTAGTAAGTCTGTAGAATCTGTGCTAGGTTTTAACTGATGAAATAAGAGCTCATGTTGAGTCAGTCACGTCTGTTTTATTGGATTTCCTTGAGAATTTGTAGTTTAATGATTAACAGTGCATTATTTCATCACATTTAGCTGTGGCAGATCTCCAAAGGATGTTCCCAACACCACCTTCTTTAGAACAACACCCTGCCTTCTCCCCGGTAATGAGTTATAAAGATGGAATAAGTTCAGAGACTGTGACTGCCTTGGGAATGATGGAAAGTCCTATGGTCAACATGGTTCCAACACAGCTTGCTGAGTTTAAAATGGAGGTGGAAGATGGATTAGGTAGCCCTAAACCTGAAGAAATTAAGGTAACATGCCGAAGATGCGGTATTTTTATTACCTCCTCTATGTATGATTTGATTTTTATAAACAAGTCACATGTAGTGTGTGAAAAGGACTACTTTAACAAATATGAACTGGATCCATATAAAGTACCTTACCAGTCTTTAGCTGGGAAAAAAATTTTCTCTAGTAAAAAGAGGTTTTTAATTGTTTCCTTTATTTTAACTGTAGGTATTTTTCTTCTCGTAATTTTATGTTTGTAATGTTTTTGGGTGTTCTCAGGAAACTAACAATATTGTATGTGAAATGAGCCCTATGCCTAACAGAAAGAATGTGCATATATGAAAAAATATCATACTTGTGACTAAATAGCTGTTAAATGATTTATTTCTTCAGATAATTTCTCTGTAGCCCTTTTATGTATAGCCACTCCTTGCTGCCAGTCTCTGGGGATGCAGCTGGGATAAAATCGTGCATGTAGAAAGGCTGCCTTTTTCTCTCTGAAATGTTGCCTTTTTTGGTTAGGGTTGAAAATCTCTGAGAAAGCCCAGGGGTTGAACTTGCTCTGTTTCTTCTTCAGCTGATGTTACTTCACAAGTTTTAAGGCCAGATGGGACCATTCTTATCTGACTTTCTGTATAACACAGGTCAGGTAATGTCACATAGTTACTCCTATATTGAGTCCTGTAGTGTATCTGAGTAAAAAACTATTTTAAAATGGGGACTCTGCTGCTGGGTACTAGTACTCACCTCCCCAACTTTACATACCAAGATGTATCCATTTTTCCATAGCATCACATGAAAGGGCTTAACATAAGCACCTAGTGTACATTGATTTGTATTTCATCGTTCCATCTTTAGCACAGGTTAAGAGTTAGGATAACCTCATTCTGCCTGCTTGTGTCTACTCTGCATTACTTAACTTTTTGGGCCAATTTTTGTCACTTTTGTCAGAAGTTATCGTTATCATATTTTCATGCATATAGCATGAGGGAGTGTTTTATTTAAAAATGCACAATTCCTTGTAGAAATAATCACCTTGTTCTGCAGCAAGCTCATTTGTATGCAGGTAATAAAAAGGGAGATACGTACTATAACTCTGTCGTCCTGGTAGTTCCCAGCCCTTGATTTTATAGACTAATTCTTCTCCTGCAAGCCCACCCTGTCCCTAATCTGCCACAGCCTGTTCCTTGTCTTTCAGCAGCCATTTTTCTCCCCGACACCACCTCCTTCCTGCTCATTTGGTGTTCCTGTCAGTGCTGGAATTAACTGAAGGCTTATTTTTAAGCATCTGCATTGCTGAGAGAGCTATACAAGGAAAGATACAGCACTTGCAGTTGCATGGACAAGAAGTGGCTATATATCAATATGAGAATACTGACATATAAATTTATCTTAGTATAAATGATTTAGCTATGAATAAGTAAATTTTCCTGCATGGCAGTAACAGTATTCCTTAGGCAGACTGAAAGTAAAGCACAGGCAAGCCGCAGGGTGACTTTCTCTGTAAGAGCATTCGGTTTTGCCCCTGGGAGGGGAGGAAGTAAGACAGCTTGTTGCATTCAGGGGTTGTGTCTCCCTGTTATGATAAAGTGTGTCTAGTCAGTCGGAGTTACCACTCACAGGGCTGCATGCTAAGCTGACACCTGTGAAGGGGCTGAGCTGGCAGAGAGCTTTTATAGACAATTCTGTTGAGAGAGACTTTGCAAAAGTGTAAGGGAGTTAGTTGTCAGTGTGCCCCTGTGAAGACAGTGAACCGCCTGGAAAGCTGGGCGGATCTAGCAAGTCTGCCTTGTTATTGCAAGATCTCTTCTTCCTTCTTCCCCAACTTACAACTTGAGGGCATGATGAGAAAAAGATTCTTTTTAGAGGCTTTGCTGAGGTACACCTGTCCGTTTGCCTTATGCAGTTTATGTATCTACCACTTTTTATACCATTATAGAAGTTTGAAGTAAGTTTTCTTAGAAGGTTTGTAAGACTTTGCTTTGCCACAGACCTTGGTGGGGGGGGGTTTCTTCTGTTTGTGCAGTAAACGATTTGCCTAAGACTAGGATAAGTTGGGTCTGTAAAGAAGATCTGGATTGGAATTTGTTGAGCTGAAAGTTTTTGAGTGGGAGCAGATTTTAGGGCGTCATTGATACTTTAATATTTTAATCTCCCTCACAACCATTTTAGGAGTATTAAAATACATATTTCAATTCTGCCTGATAACATTTCCAACAGCACGGTTTAGTTGCTTTTAAGTGTCACACCTGCTCATACACACCAGTGGGGGAAACAAGCACCTAAACCCATCGCTAATCATTTTGAGAACATGTAAGTAGATTTCTTGTGCTGAGTATTCAGCTGCTGAAGATAGTAATCCACACATTTCTCATTTCTCAATGCTTTACAAGGTGCAAGGGAAAAATGCAAAGATCTAATGAGATGTTAAATACTGAAATTCTGAGAGAGATTACTGTTACTATTTTAATAATGGCTTTTACTTTGCAGTAGTGCCTCAAAAGGACTAGCTCTTTTCTTCTGAAAGAAACTTGGAATAGCCCTAGAAACTCTGGCTGAAGTTCTTGTCGTCATTCTCTGCAAACAAACGGCAGTCAATGAAAGTCCAGTTTGACTGGTCTTCATTTATATTTATATTGAATATTATGTTTACTAGATTGTTTATATATTTATACTTAATGATATGTTTATACTTAATATTTGGCATGTGTAAAGTGTCCATTGCTATTACTTGTATTATATTATTCCCCAACATGGTGGTTATTCAGAGAGGCTGACTTAAAGCACCTAAGGTTTCTTCACACTGTGACTCAGCCTCTCTCTCTATTGTCAGTAGAGAAGCCTGGCAAAGATCAGTCTTTTTAAGTGCCTAAATTAGGTGCTTAAAGTTAGGCAGTGTGACAATTTCATGGTACAGTACTCGCTTTTCAAACATAGCTTGTCTAAAATGAGGGTAATCTAATGGTGAGATCTACTGACATGGAAGTTGTATAGCATCTCAGTATAACAAGGAGCCTCAGCTGAGTTTCCTTGATGGAACTGCTCTTGAATATTTTGTAGAATGAATAAATGTACCCAGTATTGGAAAAAATGCAGTTGTAGAGGGTTCAAACAGTACAATTAATGAAAATAAATATCTAAAGAGCAACCTTACCGTATTGTTGTAAGCAATGTCACTTGGATGTTACAGGATTTTTCGTACGTGCACAAGGTTCCATCATTTCAACCTTTTGTGGGCTCCTCTGTGTTCGCTCCACTGAAGATACTACCAAGTCAGTGCCTCCTACCTCTGAAGATACCCGATGCCTGCATTTTCAGGCCTTCTTGGGCTGTTCCTCCTAAAATTGAACAACTTCCTTTGCCACCTGCAGCCACTTTCATTAGAGATGGCTACAAGTAAGTACAGTCTTGTAGGAAACTAGTTGGTCATATCTATACCTGAAATGGCTCATTAATTAAAGTGTTTGTATGTATTATCAGTGCTTTTTACTACATACCAGAACCATAAAGTAACCTGCAAATGTATTTTAAACCTTTTAAATATGTCACTGTTTCAGATCAAAAAAGTTCTGATAGTTGGAACACTGGAATTTCAAACAGCTTTAGGAAATTGGTGGTGTTACAGTATGTGTCCACTGCACTCTTTGTGCTTTCAAAAGAAGAGGAACATGTGGTACTTAAATGAACTACAGTTTCTGATACAGGAAAATACTGCGATTCAAACATAAAACAGAAGTATTACGGAATAAAATCAACGCACTTAACCTCTCACATCTCTGTCCTTCCATTTCAGTGTCCAGTTCTCCAGCCTACCGTTATGCTTCCCTCTTGTTTGTATGTGTGTATTTAGTTTGAGCTTCAGCCTGATCATTCCTGGTCCTGACGATACCAGTCTGTCATCTGAGGGCTTTTAAAATTTTAGTGGGCCTGTGGCAGCGCTCTTCTCACGTTAGCTCTTCTGAGTTCTTGTGGTTTAACCTGAATGGGTCACTTCTGGAGCTGCTGTCCTCCCTTTTCTAAATACTAAAAGAAAAGATGCCGAGTATGAGAATGCTGTGACCTGTAAGCAAACACTGCTATTAAATTTAAAAGCTTGTATTTCTTACTCAGTTCTCAGAAATTAACAGTGTTTGTGGAAGAAATTCATTGCTGGAGATTTTGAAAGCTGTCACAAATTTGCACCATTAAATTAATAAAACCTCTTAAAAGCATAGTAATAGTACAAAGGTCTCCTGCTGCACTGCATTCATTTCTAGAGGAAGTAGCCTGTATCTTTAAATCAGTCTGTAAATCCTTTAAATCAGTCCTTTTTCAGCTCCAAAGGATCCTTCAGTGTTCTCAAAAGAATTGCAGAAAAGAAATTGTAAACCCTTCATAGTGCCTAGGGAGCAATTTAATTCTCAGGTTTTTTCATAATAGTAACTGATTCACCAGGCCTGAGCTGGTTATTAATTTCAGGTATTTGTTGGGGGAAAAAAAACCCTTTCATTTTCAATATAATCCAATTAGAGTGAAGATTATTACTGCAGGCTTCCGACAGAGTGGTGATTGCCAATCAAGTTTTCTAGGTCACCTTTTCTTATTAGTCTGAGGCATTCAGTATGCTTCAGATTCAGAACTCCTTCAGACCTTTGTTCATTTTTTTTTCCACTCTTCCTTTGAGATGGACATACATCAGTTCAAGGTAATAAAATGATTCTAAGGAATAAGGTCCTCACTGTTTTTCTTTTCAAGTCACTAATGATATGTGAGCATTAAAATAGTACTCCTTTTAAATTACACAAAATAAACCCTGTTTCCCCTCCTTTATTAAGAAACGTAATGAGTTCTTACACTTTTTTCTTGCCATAATATGTGATGAACATATTTCAAGAAAAGTGAGCAGCTTTTTAACGACTTGGAAAGAGTTAAGTAAAAATCTTATTCTTTTGATTGGCCTGTGTTACCTGTTTCTCGATATGAGTCATTCTAAAGAGAAGATAGAACTCGTGGTAACGTACAAACTGTTCTTTGGTCACATGAATTTGGCAGAAAATGAAAAAACAGAGTAATAAAAACCAGTCGTGACAGGAGATGACCCAAAAACATGATTCTTGGCTGTACTGGACTAAGAGTTTGTAATGCAGTGTTTCATATTGTGCTGTGGACTGCATAATCCTAAATGAGCACATGCATTTGTAGTATCTGATATACTGTTACCAGCTGCATACCCCCATGAGGCAATATTGTATATAACTGCCACATGCATCACTTCCGACAGCTATTCAAAGTGGTGATTTCTAAAATAAGGTAAGATTTTTATGCCTCTGAAATATTATTTTCATTCCCACTAATGTGTATCTCTTTACAGAGGAATTGTTTAAAACAACAATTCTTCCTCTTTTTCCCTAAGAGAGTTGAAAATATCCTAAAATCCTAACTTGGTATCTAGAGATTCTTCTCTAGAGCGTTTGTGTTTTAGGCCACAGGAATAATCTTTAAGAGGGCTAAGTGCTTGAGATGATAGCTTTTTATTATAACGATAAGAAACAACAGCGCTGATGAAGAGAATTGCAATTTCAATGAAAGACATGAGTAGAAGGTTACGAGCAGAACGCATGTTCTTTCTTGAGTACAGTTACAATGAATCCTTTCAGTTTTCACCATCTCCTTGTATTTAAAAACAAGTTTTGACGAAATCGGTCTTCACAGCTGACCAGTTTGTGATGGCATTTGACTCTCTTTTTCATTTTTCTCACAGCAATGTGCCTAGTGTTGGGAGTTTGGCTGACCAAGACTATCTTCAGATGAATACTCCTCAGATGAATACACCAGTGACGCTAAATAGTGCTGCTCCGGCCAGCAACAGCGGAGCAGGAGTTCTGCCGTCACCAGCAACTCCCCGCTTCTCTGTCCCTACCCCACGCACACCCAGGACCCCAAGGACTCCTAGAGGTGGGGGTACTGCGAGCGGTCAAGGATCTGTAAAATATGACAGCACAGATCAAGGTTCACCTGCTTCTACGCCTTCCACAACACGACCGCTTAATTCCGTGGAGCCAGCCACCGTTCAGCCCATCCCAGAAGCCCACAGCCTGTACGTCACCTTGATTCTTTCAGACTCGGTGTTGAACATCTTCAAAGACCGTAACTTTGACAGTTGTTGCATATGCGCCTGTAATATGAATATTAAAGGTGCAGATGTCGGCTTATACATCCCAGATTCATCTAATGAGGATCAGTACCGTTGCACTTGTGGCTTTAGCGCTATCATGAACCGCAAATTAGGTTACAACGCCGGGCTCTTCATTGAGGATGAGCTGGATATTTTTGGCAAGACCTCAGACATTGGCCAAGCTGCAGAAAGACGACTGATGATATGTCAAAGCAACTTGATCTCTCAGATGGGAGAGGGAGCTAGAAGGACCCAGGAACCTCCCATGAGCCTCCTTCTCCTCCTCCAGAATCAGCACACACAGCCTTTCACATCTCTGAGCTGCCTGGATTATATGTCCTCCAATAATCGTCAGACGCTCCCATGCATGAACTGGAGTTATGACAGATTGCAGGCAGACAGCAACGACTCCTGGATAGAATGCTTCAATGCCCTGGAGCAAGGCAGGCAGTATGTGGACAACCCCACCGGTGGAAAAGTGGATGAAGCCCTAGTAAGAAGTGCCACTGTCCACTCTTGGCCTCACAGCAATGGTATGGGTCAGAACAGGTTCTGGTTTTTTCTTTGATTTTTCTGTGACCTCTGTAAATTTGTTTGAAATTCAGCAATCGTGAGCTGCTTAATCTTTATGTGGGAAATGTTATGCATAAAAATATTCTAGAAATAATGTAGATTTCTGATTAATGAAAGATTTCTGATTTCAAATGTATTTTAAAATACATTTAAAGTACCAATAATCCAGTTGTCCTTAGACTTTGTGATCTATAATTGTGAAAATCCATGGAGATTCACAAATCTGATGCAAAACAAATTCAGGTATTGAGGGCAAGGCAGAATTATGGCCCCTTGTTTTTTTGGAGAAGGGTATAAGCAATCAGTAGAAAAGAAATGTGCTGTATGAAAGTGTCGCAAAGAAAAAAAAAGTGATTTTATAATCAAATATTACCTATATTACATGTTTATATGTTGAAGATGCTTTGACTTCTTATGAACTGAGCTGGACAACAACAGTGAAACGTATGTGAAAAGGACTATGATGACAGCTGTGTTTCAGCAGTGTTTTCATAAAGTACCACATTCAATGCCATTAAGCTGATTAGAGCTGTAGAAATTTCATGGGCATTGTGAAGAGCAATGCAAAAGAACAATACACAAAGAAATGTTGTCACCTCAAAAATAATCCTTCCTGTTCCTCACTGAAAATGATTGATGCCCTTTTGTCATTTGCAGTATTGGATATCAGCATGCTCTCCTCCCAGGACGTGGTGCGCATGCTGCTGTCGCTGCAGCCCTTTCTGCAGGATGCCATCCAGAAGAAGCGAACAGGAAGGACTTGGGAGAACATCCAGCATGTGCAGGGACCACTCACCTGGCAGCAATTCCATAAGATGGCAGGGCGAGGAACCTATGGTACATATATTGCAGTATATGCCAACAGTTAAAATGAAAGCAGTTTTCTAGAAATGTGCACTTTCTTCTGGAAATACATTGGAACAAATGGGTGCTTCATATGGCTGGGGGGCTGTCTGCTCCTCACATGGTTTTAAAATGCTTTAAAAGGCATTTGAAGCACGTATGAATGCCATAGTGCAGGTTTCATCCTTCCAGATTGATGAATATTTAAGGAGTGCAGAAACGCCGGGTGAGGCTGAGACTCCCTGTCTGAGGCTGGCTTTTGGCTTGTACTGAAGCTGGCTGGTACGTAAATAACGCACAGAGGAAGCTGCTAAAACTGAACCAAATCCTAATGGGAAGGGGCTTCCTGAGCTGGTACCAATGCACCGTGGGTATGCCTCCTCCACAGAGAGGCTTCTTGTTCTAAGGTTTCCCATAGTCTTAATAAGAAGTTTAAATTTAAGTATGTCCTGACTGTGACACTTCTAGAAAACACAAATTAACAAACAGATTTTGTGTGTGCCTATTTGCATAATAAGGAGTGGCATTTAAATATGTATTTCTCACCTGCAGTTTATTGCAGTCTTAACTGACGCAGTCTTGTTTAGTGGGTTTTTCTCTACAGTTCCATCCAGTTTTGCTTTATTTTCTTGCTGTTGGTATTTAATATATTGCTGTTTTCCTTACGGGCTGGGACAACTTGTGGTAACCACAGTTCCTGTCTAAAGCTATTGTGCTTCCCGAGAAGTACTTCTCATCTAATAATTTCTACAGCATTTGTAACTTCTAAAGAGTTAGGGTTTGCCAGTTGTTATCAGAGAATAAAACTGAAATTGCCATATAGTAAGTAGCAGAGCCTTTGATATAGATTCAGTAATTTTTACTGAACGTTAACTTTATTAAAAAGTTGGATTCTGTTCTGCAGAAACTACTTGCTATGTTTTCAATTGATTTTTTCCTACAATATTTCTGCTAATGAGTCTGGGAGATAGCATGCTACGTGGGGCGGCAGTCCGCCCAGCTGCGAGAGGAGGTGCTCCAGAGCACTCGCTCTGGAGAGGAGCAGGGGGCAACTTTTAGAATTATGGTAACTTTGCTTAGTATTGTATACCTGGGAATAAGTTTGCCCGACCATTTGACTTAGTAATTTTACACAACCAGGTGGAGGTAGATGAGGAACTATAAAATCAAATTTTATGTATTCATGTTATTACTTCTGATTGAACAGGAACTCCTGAGAAGTGGTTATGGTTATGACAAAGTAAAACCATGAGATGAAGCCTTGGGAAGGGCAATACGCGTATTTACAGTATACTGAAAGATGTTTTATTGCAGCTTTCTAGGGAAGTTTAAATGGTGCTTGGATCAGCTCCCTCTCCTTTGGCTGACTGTACTTTGATTATATGACATTTCTTAAGTACAATATAAATCTTTCTTCTCCTTTATTAAATACCTTTTTCCAAAGAAAAAGGGTGTGGGAGAACATGGTTTATCAGGCATGATACAGCCTCGATACAGGTTTCCACTCTTATGGTCAAACTTCTAGGAGACTCAGCATGGCAAGGGATTAGCGATTTCCAAAATTCCTGTAAAATAACCCACTTCCTGGTACATCAGAGAACCCACTGCAGTTAAACCAGTTATTTTAACACTTTTTTCTTTCTTTTTTTTCTTTTTGAAGGCTCTGAGGAATCTCCTGAGCCTCTTCCAATCCCGACTTTACTAGTGGGTTATGACAAGGACTTCCTGACAATCTCTCCGTTCTCCTTGCCGTTCTGGGAGAGGCTGTTGCTAGACCCATATGGAGGCCATCGGGATGTCGCCTATATCGTGGTGTGTCCAGAAAATGAGGCCTTGCTCGATGGAGCCAAAACTTTCTTCAGGGACTTGAGTGCTGTATACGAGGTTGGAAAGAGGAACCATGCTGAATTATTTCTTCTTAAGTGTCATTTCTGCTGTACTGCATGTTCATTGGGAGAAAGCCATGGGTTTTAAAGTAGTGATTATCTGAATAGGGATTTCTTGCATTTTGAGGACTTTCTGCACTTCCAGAGTCCAAGAATACCATCCAATTGATACACTGTGATTCTCTGTGCATATTGGGGTATCAGTTGCCATCTGCTTTTTCCAGTACGCGTTCTCTCATTTTACAGAGGATGTAACACTAGTATTAATACAGTTGCAACTGAACACATGAAGGCCCAACCAAACCTAAAGAGCAAGGAGCAGGTTAAAGAAACTGTTGCTTTCTTGTAATTGCTAGGCTGGAGACAAAGCCCTTTCCTTTTTCAGTGTGCACATTGTGTACTCCTGAATACCTAAGAATACTTTGTGACCTTCGTTTTGCTGTAAGTGCAATTCAAGGCAACAGATAAATGTAGCCTTTTGGTTTTATATTTATTAAGTCGCCAGATGTGTGCTGGTAATAAGGGTTTACGCTACAAACCAGTCTGCATAACTTATTCAGGTGCTTGGCATTTAGTTACAAGCATTTCTTCTTTCCTCACCAGATGTGTAGACTTGGCCAGCACAAACCAATCTGCAAAGTGTTACGTGATGGGATTATGCGGGTGGGAAAGACTGTGGCACAAAAACTGACGGATGAGCTCGTGAGCGAATGGTTTAACCAGCCCTGGGGCACTGAGGAGTGCGACAATCATTCCAGACTCAAACTTTACGCGCAAGTTTGCCGGCATCACCTAGGTAAGTCTGCCATGGCGCTGGTAAGGCTCTTCTGCTTTCTGTAGGCATTTTAGAGATTATTTGCAGTAGGTGGACACAGGGCTGTTTCTTACAGTACAGATTATGATCTGTTTAACAATAAGAAAGGCTTTATCTTAATTTCTTAACCCTTCTGTGTTAAATTGCCTACTTGAGAAAGTTTTGTTGTCTGGTGATCATGTCAGAGATTCAAAAGCTGATTCTTAATTTTTTATAAAAGTCAGTTTGGTCTACAATGTTTGTATGTCTGAAAGATGTTCCACACAAGACTGAATGTATAAATTGATCTGGTTTATGTGCTACTGATCTGTAACATCACACCAGCGTGACGGCAAAGTGCATGGTGCCTGGAAGTGGAACGGTTATTTATTTAAGAGGCAAGTTCACTAAAATTCGCAAAGGAAGAACGAGTTAACACAGGTGACAAAGAGGAAGTAACAGTATTCTTGATGCCTGGGGCTTCAATCTACAGGGTGTGGATACTTGGAACCACATTATCCTGAAGGCATGGTCTCCTCTGCACCTCATGTAGGCTGACTTCCATCCTGAAACAGTGACACATTGTAAAAGATTAGTCTTTTTGTTTCATTTTGGTTTTGTTACGGCAGTCTGCTGTATTTGTTCCTTTATAACAGAATGTCAGATGTGCTGGTTTCATGGAGGAGTGTAGAAACTGAGAGTATGGAAGAATATAGAGTGTGCTGGGGTAGTATCAGAAGACTGGTCCTGGCTGAGCCTGGCTGAGTCCTTGGACTCGGATATCCAACATGGCTGTCCCCAGATTTCATCTGGGGAGAGACATGGTTCTGCCATCCCAGAATGGATCCAGAGGCAACATAACACGCATTGTATATGTGACTGAGAAACAGGATCTTAGCACAAGGCACAGGCCCATCCAAGAGGTCACTGGAAATACATTTGTTGAGACAGCACTGGTGAGCATGACAGACCATGATCACAGAACAGCAGCCATGTAAATGGTCCATGCTTGAGCTGAAATATGCAACCTATTTTTTTGTTTAAAAATAGTCAGGAACTTTTAAGTGGTTTCTTGAAAAGTGCTTACTCCTTTTGCTCCGAAAAAGGCGTGACAATTTGTCTGCTTACTTTGAGGAGTGGTGATCTGGTTTTGGAAAAAAAGCTTAAGCAAACATATCAGAGTGACCTGGGCAGTTCTACAGGCTGCTGAACACTTGCCCCATCCGTTGAAGAAAGTTTGGGGCTAGGCTAGAACAGGCTAGGACTCATCTGTCTCAAATGAGTCTGCTGCCTCATTCAGTCTGCTTTTAGTTTTAATTTACCATGTGACTTGGAGGAAGGAATTATTACAACACTACTTAACACAAACACCCCAGGCTTTCATGCAGAAATATGTAGCATGTGCACAGCCAATTGATGAATTGGGCTGTTCAGTTCACACCTGAGGCATCTGGCAGAGGCAGCGTTGGAATCTTCCGCTAACGGTGACTTACCACCTCTGAGAGTAAATAAACAATGAATATTCATTTCCTCTTTTTTTATTATTATTCATTTATCACTTACAAATAACCACTGTGATATCTCTCTTTCTGATACTGAAGAGAAATAACTATATTAAAGTTTGCCATTGTTGTAGCTCAGGTAAAAAGAACTTTCAGATTTTCAGCCTAACAAAGGGAACCTGCAGGAGATTGCCAAGCTGAACACTATATAAAGCTGTTATCGCAGCACAATCTAGCCAGAGATAATGACATGTCAGTACCAACTTCGGTTCACAAAGCTCCACAAAGTCAGTCCTGTTTTTGAGGACATTTGATTCATACCAGTCAGAACCGAAACCCTGAAGAATGGATTCCAAAGTAACTATTTATAATGGAGATTATAGTCACTTAGCATTTGTATACTCTTAAGAATATTCCAAAAGTGCAGAAAATATTGTATGACTTTATGGTTAATGCAGTTCACTTTGATCTGACAGACAGTTATTAATCTCCTTTCCTCTTTATATGCAATTTCAGCACCTTACTTAGCCACTCTGCAGCTTGACAGCAGCCTATTGCTACCACCTAAGTACCAAACCCCAGCGCCAGCAAGCCAGACACAAACAGTACCTGGGAACACTGGACCTGTACCCTCAAATTCAACATGTCTTTCAGCCGCTGGGGCACCACCAACAGGCAATTCTTTTAACTCCACACCCAGCAGCGGGACCACTAGCCTTCCAGCGGGGAGTAGCTCATCCTCGGGATCCTCTGTGCCGCAGCTGTCAGCATCTTCTGCAACACCTGGCGTTAACCAGATGACCGCTACCTCTACTCCAGGGTTTAGTGGGAACATTGGTTCAGGGCAAAACACCAGCACTGGGGGAAACACAGCAGACCGCTCGCAAGGAAGCACAGGCCCCGGAGGAGATACAGAATTGGGTCAGAACTTACCACAACAGCAACAAGAAGGACAGGAAGGGTAAGTTTCTGAAGTGCTCAAATGACTCAAAGTACTTCTAATTAAATCCACTGTTGTCCTGCTCTCATACAACACATAACCTTCAAGCCTTATGTAAATCCTTGAAAGGAGAGGCCCCTCTGACACATGCAGTACTACTGACCGGGAGCAGGGCCCGTTTTTACTTGTTCATAGCAGTTACTGATAAAGGGAAAAAACACCCCTCCCCTTTTTCATTACAAAGGAACAAAGCTTGATTCAACTGTATGAACATGGATGTTGTGGTTCTGTTTGAGATGCTTTAGGATACCCCACCTGGCCTGCATTTGCTGTACAAGAAAAACACAGCGTGTCTCATGGACTCTGAGCCATCTAGCTCGGTGTCACCTGTGTCAGGCACTGCAGGGTGTCTCACGTGGCACTAAATGTGTTTTACGTGGGCAGCTCCGTCACACTTGTAACGGTAACAGACACAGGTTTTTTTCCTAATTTGATTGCATTGCAAGTGTTGTTTTGCAAGCAGGTATACTGTGAGGTCAGAAACAGGATTATATTGCTGTTAAATCTTAGCAGTACAACCTTTTTGAAGACTTCATTATAAATAGTCATCATCATCAAACATAACAATTAGGAAAAGTTTTTTTAACATCTTATTTAAGTAACTTTATGAGTGAACATGTTTTTCGTTACTCTTGTAATAATGCACATTGCTAATAGTCGTGATATATGCTTATGGAGTTGCTGTATCTTAAGTGAAAAGCCCACATCCTGTTGTAGTTCGGGTTATCCTTAAGACATCTGTTCACTGGATCTATGCAACATACCATTTTATCAACGGCAGTGCGGTTTCTGACAAAGTAAGTCTGAGCGGCATTTTATCACTTACAGATGTTGAGCCTCCTATTCATGGCCGAGGCATGGAGGAGTGTTTTACCAAGCAAAAAAATGTTCAGTTGCTCCTTCCATTACCAGTGGAACCTTTTCTGTAATCAAACAGAGGGCTTCAGTCTCCATGAATATTACTTTGGCACTTTTCCTCAGTTCTCGGTTTCTTCTCTCCCCCTTCCACCTCTCCCAAAAGAAAACCTTAAATAGCACCAAAACCCAGGCATGCACATACATAAAAAAGAAAACTCACAGAGCTAATATTAGTCAACTTTTCCATATTCTTCAGACGTAATCTATTCTGACTTCATTAAATGAAATTATGTTAGACTTCTGGTAAGTATCTTTAATGTCTAATTAATAACAGGTATTTTGGATTAAGAACTGCTGTAAGTCATCTGTCCTCAATCACTGTTGTCAGTTTTTTTAGTTTTGCCTCTTGACATAAGAATCACTTCGTACTCCCCTTCTCCTCCTCTGCTTCAGCCTTGCACACATTTAACAAAAAACAGTTGCAACTGAATTTAACAATGCGTATGTCTCCAGCGTTACAGAGAGGGAGAGAATAGGGATTCCCACGGAACCAGAGTCTGCAGACAGCAATGCCTATCCTCCAGCAGTTGTCATCTACATGGTGGATCCTTTTACCTATACTGCAGATGAAGAATCTGCCTCAACCAACTTCTGGCTGTTAAGTTTGATGAGATGCTACACAGAAATGTTGGATAACTTGCCTGAGAATATGAGGAATTCTTTCATTCTCCAGGTAATTCTACCTTCCTCTGTATCTTCACACTGGAGACTCAGACTATCACAACATACTTCTGATAGATATGCTATACTAAAAGAAAAAAAATGCAAGATAATATATAAAATTACATGATGTTTACACAGTATTTTGTTGACAGTACCTTATATTAAAAAAAAAACCAAAACCACTTGCTTTTGTTTTGATGAGGAAATTAATTTAAGGCAGCCACATTATCCTCACATCAAATCTGTTGGATGGTTCTAGCTACCACATATGTTGGATGCTTCCCGAAGAGGGATTTCAGTTATTTAAGTTGCAGCTTGGGTTGCCATTGCCAAAAATGTCCAGTTGCTCCTTTGATTACTTTGCATGTCAAGTTGTTTGCGTTTTATATTCTCTTGATTTATACTGTTTAATCCAAAAGAAGTATGTGAAACCAGACATTTAATGCATAATTTAACTATTGTATTGTTATTATCTGCTGCTTAAAAATAATTTACCATGTAACTTGACATATAATAATAGATACTTACTATGGAATTACTTAAGAATTGAATTTGTGTAGTCAGAAGCAGAGCTTGGCCTATTGCCCAGGCTGCCTGCATTTTGCCATGCCTCCTCTTTCACAGTGGCTCAGGCTCAACAAATGGGGGGGGGGGGGGGGGGGGAATGGGAGGCCAGAGATGGCAAGCCATGCATGTACGTGTGCAACACATGCACGAAGCATGATTTCTGTGTACCTTATTCATGTATGCTCAACTTGGCTTAAAAGTATTTTAATTAAAATTGGGGGGAAAAAACCAAACAAAAAAAAATTGGAAGTTATTATAGTCTCAAATTGGGCGTGGAAAAAATTAGTCATTTTTTGTAATCTTGATCTCATTGTTCCCTGAAATGATGGGGGTAACTGTCACCGCAATATTTCTGGTGATGAACTGAAAATCAAATTCACACCTTTTAAGCTGACAGGTAGTTTAATTGATTCAGACCTGAAGACACTAAAAATAAAATAGCCACTGATATCGCAGTGTCTCAAATACAAGAACATGTAAATTGCATATTGAAATTGGACCTTAGTCTGTATAAGACGACTAACGGGCTTACCAACACTTTCTAAGTACTGCTTCTTTTTTGGGCACTTATATTTGTTTCTCAAAACATGTGGCATTTTGCCAGTTTAAGTCAAAAGAGTAGACAATTTTCTTTAAGTACAGGCTGACACAATATAGTTACCAGGACAGTTTTCTCGCAGCTGTACCACAGTATACACAAATATACAATAATTCCAAAATAAATGAAACCCAAATGTTTACATATTTATTAAGAATATTAAAGTAGAAAAGCCCAGCTTCTGAAATTCTTGGATAAAGTTGTCTTTTAAAAACATGCAGTCGCATTTAGTATGTAGAACATGCTACCAAAGTTCCAGTCATTCAAATAAGAACCATAGAGTATAAATATCTTGTGATACGTAAGCTTCATTACTAATAATACTGAAAAAAAAAGAATCTGCTTGGGTCTTACAGTGTTAGATACAACTGAAATATTTTGTATTGACAGTTTCTGCTGCAAAGATCTCACTGTTCAAAAGAAAAGATGTTTTCACAGCCACATGTAGGACATTGTATTTCTCAACAGTACCTGTAAAAAAAATAAAAAGAGTATACAGGGATTTCATTCTGATTTTAGAAAGGATTTGAACTGAAAACATTATTTTTGTCACACTTTGTTTACTTCTGAAGGAAGTTCTTGTGCAGATGGGTGTTAACCACCAAACTCACATCCCATAGGCAAATCAGACTGTAGTTCTGTTTCTTGCTGGTTGAACATGTATATTTAAGTGACTTGCTTCGCAGTACTTTCTGAAACAAATTAAAGTGAACAGCAACATAAGACTGCTGAGCTTCCACTGTTTAGTTTAGTAAATTTGTAAATTGAAAAGGAGAAACAACCGCATAAATCATTATAGTAGAATCTTCATTTTACTCTCTACAATCTTTAAGAATGACACCATAGTGCTGATTGCCACATGACCAGCAAACAAATCCTAATTCTAACCACAAACTATGGAACCAAACCTGCCTAAACACAAAGTTCAGAATACTGCGATTATATAGTAGTAAAGGCTACCTGCAAATGTAGGTGTTGATCAGAAAAACAATTTTTTAAAAAATAAAGGTGTTTGAATACAGGTGTTTGGTTTTGGACTGAAGATTAAAAAAAATTAAAACTGCTCCCCAGTTTTAGGGTATTGCTTTTAAGTCACTAGTAGTTGCTTCTTGTGGTATACTTTGATAAATGTTATACATGTAATTAATTACCTGCCCTTCCCAAATTGCAGTATGAATGAGAAAGTAGACTGCAGAAAAATAAGACTTGACTGGGGAAAATAACCTGTGCTTTTTGTGTAGTTGATCGGGTTACTCATTCAGTGTTTGTATCACAGAAAGCAAAACCCACCTGGTTTCTAGTCAGGTGTGTTTGTGAGCTGTTACTGATGTAGCATAGTGCTGTTCAGTTATCGTGGCCCTGTAAGAAGGCTCCACCGTTACCCTGGATGGTAGGAGTGTCAGCTTTCTGAGGCATTTTGCAACCTTAAATATATCATTGTCATGAAACCAGGGGTTTTGTGTCAGGGAACAGAGTCGCTGCATGTTACAGCCATCCATGCAAAAGGGCAGCTGCCCTGACAGGAAGCTACAAATTCTGTAATGCACATAACTGAATACCACGTACAGAGTCATGGCTGTTAAAGGGCTAATGAATGTGCGAACCTGGTTTGGTGTTAATGAACAGCACTTTGAAGACTTTCAATCATGTTTTATTGTTTATATGAATTATGCAGATTGTGCCTTGCCAGTACATGCTGCAGACAATGAAGGATGAACAGGTTTTCTACATTCAGCACTTGAAGTCTTTGGCATTTTCAGTGTACTGCCAGTGCAGGAGGCCACTGCCCACGCAGATTCACATCAAGTCTCTCACAGGCTTCGGGCCAGCTGCCAGCATTGAGATGACCCTCAAAAATCCTGAGGTTAGTATTGGTGTCAAGAAAATGACAGCCTGGTAATAAACTGTAACCGCTTCTCTCAAATATCAAAGAAATAGTAGAGAAAATACTTCTAGGAGTATTTTTTCAAGGTACAGAAGACTATGATAATATCAAGGGAAAGGGTAAGCTAATACTAAATAGAAAATTGTAAGAAAAATGTCAGACTACTTGCTTTCAAAACATTTTAAGCTTCTGGTCTTAAGTCATAAACTAAAAGGTTAAAGATCAGTGCGAAAGAGGAGAAAACGTGTGCCGTTGCTCGGGATTCTGAAACATTTTGTTGTATTAGTCTGTAGTACTCCCACAAGAAAATGTTTATGTCCAACCTTTATTTATATATACATACATATGAATTCACTTCCTGTGCCTAATGACAGATACTATAGTAATTCCCTGAGGTAATGGAGAAATCCCCCTCTTTCAGTGGGCTTATCTTTCATCTGTTTTTCAAACTGTAAATATTCAAGCCCCGTTTCTGGAATTTCAGGGATTTCAAAAGAAGAGTAATCCATCCTACTTTCCACGAAGGTTTTTCATTCTTTGAAAGATAACAATGACTGTTTTATTTAGATTTAATGGACCAACTAAACACTTAAAACACTTACCTTGGGATAAAGACATGCTTGTTAGGATTTAAAAACGTAGTTTCAAAATCATCATAAAACCAACCTATCACCACATTCCATTACTCACATAAAACCATAAGCTCTCACTGAAAACCTCTAAAAGCAGTATCACCCCAGGCGGCTCGTCTTCAAATTCTCTCCTCATGCTTCCCTCAAAAAGCTATCGGTTCAGCAGGGTGGATTTTGCAGCAAGTCACAACAGTCATACTTCAAGCTGTTTAGGTGTAAGGGGAAGAGCAATAAACTTGTAAGACCCCTGCAAGCGTCTCCCTCCCTTTAATTATGTTCCTGCTCTCTTGCCAGGGTGGTACACTTCTAGAAAGTGACATAAGCAGAAATACGATACCCCTTAATGTCTCTGACAAAACACCGTAACTTATTTTTCCTCTAAGCAGATTAACTTGCACTTTGCATTTCATGTTTAATTTCCTGAAGTTACAAGACACCATAAATGGGGCAAATATTTTCATGAGCAGCTTGCATTCAGCGTACTTAATTAATCAGATCTCTACTTTTTCCATTTCACATGCGCTTGCTATTCGTCTGCACTGCAGACTTCCAAACTTCATCTGAAAAAATAAGAAAATACCCTGACCATTTCTAAATTATTGAACATGTCTGGTCAGGCCCATCATGTTTTTTCTTCAGAGAGGAGTTACAAGCAAACATGGGTTTAGGGCTGACCATATGGCAAGCAGCTTTACAGAAGATGACCTGCAGGTCCTGTTTGGACAAGATGA
Organism: Falco biarmicus; assembly: GCF_023638135.1. Lineage (NCBI taxonomy): Eukaryota > Metazoa > Chordata > Aves > Falconiformes > Falconidae > Falco > Falco biarmicus. The sequence goes on from NC_079288.1 coordinate 35,444,386, forward strand.
ATGTGAGCCAGCACGTGCCCTCTCTTGAGAGAGAGTAGACAGGGTGCGTTAGGAGGGGTGCTGACGGTAGAGCAAGGGGAGTGATAATTCTCCTCTCCTCAGCACTGGTGAGACCTCACCTGGAACATACTGTGGCTGGTTCTGGACTCCTCAGTACAAGGAACATGGACATGCTGGAGCAAATCCAGCAAAGGGCCACAAAAATGATGAAGGGATGGGAGCATCTGATAACTGAGGAGATACCGAGAGAGCTGCAGCTGTCCAGCCAGGAGGGCTCTGATAGTTGTGTATAAATACCTGATGGGAGGGAGTGAGGAAGATGGAGCCAGGCTCTTCTTGGCAGTATCCAGTGATGGGATGAGAGGCAGCGGGCACAAACTGAAATACAAGAAATTGTGTTTAAATGAAAAACACAAGAAAACTTTTTTACTGTGGGGGTGACTGAACACTGGAACTAGTTGCCCAGGCAGGCTGCACATCTCTGTCGCTGGAGGCGATGTCCAGTATCTCTGTGTCCAATGACGCAGATACCCAGAGTCCTGGGCAACCTGCTGTAATTGACAATTTGAGCAGGAAGATTGGACTAGAGACACTTCGGGTCTCAGCCTCTTGCAATTTTATGACTTTTTTTTTTTTTAAATAAAAGATGAATTTAATAACTTACGACTGTTAGGCTCTACAGGAGGACTACACATATATTATTTACAATACTAATTTGCTTCTCCTTATTGTTAAATGGTGTTGAACAGCCTTGACTTCTTACAACCCTTTACACGTTTGTTTTCTGAGGGGTGAGGGGTATTCTCTTAGAGAGAAGCACTAACACATGTACTGCAGATCTGGTGAATTAGTTCAGTTCTGATTCAAAAACCAAAGCATTTCTGAAATAAAACTGTGAGCTGTAGGACTTAAAGAATTTCTGACATCACACCTGATGTTCATAGAAAGTATGTTATACCTAATGCCTAGATAGAAAACCAGAAGTGAGTCTGTCCGAGCAGTTTCTGAGTTGCAGTTCTTGGTCCTCGCATCAGATCATGCTGTGCACTGTTCTGTAGGCAGTATGTGAATGGAAGGAGGTGAGCAGACAGCATCAATTGTAGCAGAGGGATTTACAGAATAATAGGTTTAAACTCCTGCTGTTTCAAAGTCTGGTATCAGCCTGTCCAAAGACTGTTTTCATACCTTAGTTTCCCTATATATATATATAAAAAAAATCTTTAGATAAAAGTTTGAAGTGCACTAGTTTTAACTAGCAGAAATGAATTGTCTGTAAAAACCCTTTTCCCAATATCTCTTGAGTATGAATGCCTTGAATGTACTTAGTATCACTCTTATTTTTCCATACTCACTGCCAGTCTGTGTTTGTGTGTTTCTTGCATTAAATAGTTTTTGACATATCTGCTGATGATTGTGTCAATTTTATTGCAGAGGCCCAGCCCAATCCAGCTATACTCGCCTCCTTTCATACTGGCACCCATCAAAGACAAACAGACAGAGCTGGGAGAAACATTTGGAGAGGCCAGTCAGAAATACAATGTCCTTTTTGTTGGATATTGTTTGTCTCATGATCAGCGTTGGCTTCTGGCATCCTGCACTGACCTTCATGGTGAATTGTTGGAAACCTGCATAGTTAATATTGATTTACCAAACAGGTAGAAACATCTACTTTTTACCTTGTATCTAGCTCTGTAGTTGTCAGCCCTCACTCTCATCAGTTTTTTGCGCATCCCTTCTGATCATAATTCATGATGACCTGATCATGATAATGTTACAGTGAGAATATCAGTTGGTACTTACGTAACTTACAAACTGCAAAGAAAAAAAAGTACTGTGTTACACTTGTTCTACAAATGCTGCCTACAAATCTTACCTTCCAGGACAACTGATGTGTTGTTCAGCATATTCACTGCAATAATAGTACTGAAAGCGCACATACTTTTTCTGCTCTGTGTTAGTAAAAAATAAATTAGGCACTCTACAGAACTGTAAGAACTCCTATAGAGGGGCAAGCAGTGAAACAATTATGTAGACTAGAAATCTGAATATTGTCCTCAGTTGTCTTCTTACTTCCCCTCCCCCTTTCCTTAACTTCCAGGTCAAGGAGGAGCAAGTTGTCTGCACGTAAAATCGGTCTGCAGAAGCTGTGGGAATGGTGCATTGGTATTGTGCAGATGACTTCGCTGCCTTGGAGAGTTGTCATCGGGCGGCTCGGCCGCCTGGGCCACGGGGAGTTAAAAGGTATGAACTGTCCGTGTTCTCAATGCCTTGGGGTGCAAGGCTGAATGGCTTAGAGCTGAGGGCGATGATCCTACCCTGGCGGTGAATTTGTGTATTGGTTTGCATAAACAATCTGTTTGTTTGTACAATGGGTTTGACATTACTCCCTCCTGTCTGGTAGACGTTGTGTAGATTAATCACGATTTGCGAAGTGCACTTCCAAGTGGAAGACATGGGTTTTGTCACATGTTAGAAAAAGGTCTGAAGAATAGTTACCCTGTCACAGAAATAAAAATAGGATTCAGTTCTGATTCCTAAACTTAAACATAAATGTAACAATTATTGCAAAAAAAGTTACTGAACAAAGAATTATTATTTTTTTTTTTGTGATATACAAAACTACCTGATAATCAGTGTTAACCAGCAATAAGGTACACTCTGCAACCTGCGAAGAGTTCCCCAGATTCAGCATTCCTAACAGCTTGAAGGAGCTCTGAGCGTTGCAGCTATAGGTGCCTTAATCCAAGCAAAGGCAGGGCCAGCCTTGCTTCCCTTCAGCAGTGATTCCTCTCACTCATCCAAAGACAATGCGTCAATGCAAAGATGCATTCAGCATCTTCCGTTTCTAACGGCTGTGGCTGCTATTCAGGTTTTGTTTGGTAACTGGAAGAAAATGGGATTCTGAGAGGGATTCTTCATCCATCTCCTCAGCTGGAACATGAAGATAAATTAGACGAGAGGATAAAGATATTTCATGAGCGTTTGTCCTTTTATATCAGTAACTGAAGGAGACATGAATCCTTCTGGTTACCTTATTGTAAGAGATTCTGTATTTCATGAGATGGGAAAAATACTTAAAACCAGTGCACAATGCATAACAGTTCAGTCTGAAAGCACAAAGGAATACTCTAGGGGGGAAAAAAGCGGTATATAAATGCCTTCTCCTGTATATCACATGCAGGGGAGAAGAGCTGTTGCCTGCCCTGGTAGGGGAACGTGCTACCCATCACGCACACAGGGGCTACATGGAATGAAGGCAGGAAAACAGACTAAGAATTTAATCAACTCCCTTCCTCTGTTTGGACACGTAATGTCATTTAAGTGGCTAAATGGAGTTTCTTGAATGGATATCTGCACCTCCATTGAAATTTGCTTTGTTTAGTGTATTTTATTCTAACAAAGTGTGTGAATTTATCTCTCTTTGCTTACATTTCAAGTTTTGCAATTAATGCAGCATGTTAGATGAAAGCAGATGTCCTTTTTGAAAAAGGGATCAGTGCATTTCAGGAAAAGATTCATATGTACAAAAAAAAATAAAAAACACAAAACAAACAAAAAAACCCCACTTTTAAAAGTCTTTAAAAAGATTCCAGGTACCTCCTCCACCTTACATGTAGAGTGAGAGACTCATTCTTGAAGAAACACATCATCTTCAGTGATTTGTCAGAGTAATGCAATTAGCTCATGGGAACACCAACAAACTACCACTGAATAACTGCCTGGATACCCACTCTGCAAGCCATGCGCCTTACTTACATGGGGAGGTGGTCCAGAATAGTAGAGTGTTTAAGAAGTGCAAAGGGTTATTAATAGTTTGCTATTTTCAAGCAAGTGCTGGCTATTTCAGGACTCTGTTCTGCTCTATCATCATGTTTATTCATTTCAGACTGGAGTATCCTCCTTGGGGAATGTTCCCTGCAGACAATCAGCAAACAACTGAAGGAGGTGTGCCGCATGTGTGGTATCTCATCGGCAGACTCTCCTTCTATCCTTAGTGCCTGCTTAGTTGCCATGGAGCCACAGGGGTCCTTTGTGGTGATGCCAGGTAAATTTTATCCACATATTTAAATGCCAAAGAAACTCTTTTATCATACTTATCACCTAAGCACATTAATTTTGGGAGACTTCTGGGTCCAACAATAAGACCTTCACTAGTAGGGCTAAATGTGGGAGAAAACAGGGTAAGCCAGCAGAATCCCCCAACATACCACAAAGAGATGCTGTGTTGGGAGCGAGGGTCCTGGGGGGAAAGGTTCTGACAGAGGGCTGCCCCTTTCCCTTGGGGAGGCCATGCTTTCAGGTAGACAGGTTCTCATCAGCTGAATGTGACGATGTAGATGCCCTTGTGCAAGGAGGACTGCAGACACTTGAGAGTCTACAGTGTGAAAAAGGAGGAGCCTGTGTAAATGGGAGCAAGGATAAACATACTTGCCTTTTCATATGCTTATTTAGAGAGTTCTATTATAAGCAGCAGTCCACAGAGTTAAGTTGCAATAAAATTGAAATTTTGAGGTTCCCTTTATTAACTTGCTGTATTACGTAAGCATGTACTTTTTAATGTATGTGGTGACATATCCTTACAAGCTGCTCTGGTTTTTGAAGCTTAGAAATAAAAATTACTACACAGAACAGAATTAAACAAGCTTGAAAATTACTCATCAAGTTGAATAATTTTCAAAGCAGAGATTTTGTGACGTGAGAAAATAGATGGCAAGTTATGCTTTTTTTTCATGTCAATCAAAGTGGAGTATATTTCATAATTATACAGATATGTGCATCAAAAATAAATTTAATTTGTTCATTTAACAAGTAAATCTTTGATTAAGGGGCAGCAGAATGAAAGGAAAGGTAGGGTATTGTATGAGCATTCACGTAGCTAAACATTGTCTATACAACCTGTGATCTTAATTTCAAGCTCTTCTAGTAATTTATTCTTGTTACAGTAAGAACCTTTAAACACGCATATTCACTTCCGAACACAGCTTAGATGCACAAAAAATTAATTGAACACAGAACGTATATTTTGAAGATTACGCAAATTAATGTCTCTGCCATTGCTTCTGTCCCGGAAGATGCTGTCACTATGGGATCAGTGTTTGGCCGGAGCACTGCGCTGAATCTGCAGTCATCTCAGCTGAATACCCCTCAGGATGCCTCCTGTACACACATCCTGGTTTTCCCAACCTCTGCTACTATCCAGGTAGCACCAGCAAACTACCCCAATGAGGACGGGTTCAGCCCTACTAATGGTAAGTGAGCACGCGTCTGGTGTAAGAGGTGAAACATTTGCGAGTACTCAGTGGCTGCTCAGCACATAAGCAGAGCTGTGCCAGTCACGAGTGAAAAAACCTGAGTGGAGCAGTGTTCTCCCATGGACCCATTCCACCTAATTTAAAGAGAACGCCGCTGTACTGTATGGTTACAGGATGGCATACTATGGGGGTTTTCTGAAGTCTGTTCTCAGATAATCATGCTGATTTATTCCAGAAGCGATGTGGACTAATCAATATGCGAAATAGCACAGGCTATAAAATGCTCTTTCTTGTTGCTGTGATTTATCAGGCTAACTTGTGTTTTATAGTAGTGCTTCACTTCATGCCCTGTTGTGTACAAAGCTGGTGAGGAAGGAAGTACTTGTTCTAGAATTTTAATCTTCTTGTAAAGTAAGCAAAATAGACCAACCTGAGAATTCTTCATGTTAGCAGTGTGCTTTTTCAAGCATATCTAACCCTATAGTTTGCAGCAGCAAGACTCTGACTAACACTTCATATCAAGTAAGTATTTTCCTAACTGTTCTGCTGTAAATACTTATCAATGATTGTAAAATTATTTAAACCAAGAGTAGCTACAAACATTTACAACAGAAGTATTTTATGAAAAGGAAAGTATAGTGACGAAGAAAAGCCCACTCTCTTGCAAGAAAGAGTCCGCTTTGATCTGTGCCTCCTGGAATTTCAGTGGGCCTCCCAGAAGGGAAGTTACCCCTCTTAATGCCTAAGCAGCTGTCCTTTCAAGGCCCCAGAATCCTGACTGAACGCTGTGCTGACAAATATTTAACCTGCGTTAACCTGCCCTTTAGTGCTTCAGATGCTAATTAGAATGAGGTACAAGAACTGGCGTTTTCCAAAATGGTGTTAAATTTAATTTTCTTAACTCGGTTCTACTTAATGATTAAACTGTTTTCTGTGCTATTAGCCATCTCATTTCTGTTCTGGAGGCCAAGCAGAGCATGACATTAGTTCTGTTTTGTTTACTGAGGTTGTAGGAGAGAAGTTAATAAACTTAATTCATTGCTTTTGCAATGTTTCTCCAGAAGATGAAGAAAAGCAACCACCTGTTTATTTCAATACTGGGACTTCCAGTGAAATTAGTTCAAGACACATGTGTCCTTTTGCATTTTCATGTGGAGTAAATTCTTCTTTTTCAAGAGAAATTATTTATTGGAGTATGTAGAAATGCATGACTCTTATTTAGGGCTCTGCATGTTTTAGTATAATTTGGCTACAATTCTAATTAATCCAGTTAATTCAGACAGCTCCCATTGTCCCTTTGTGCCCTAAAATACACCTTAAACGCCATTATATTGTTTAAATGTCTTTGCCTGCTGAGAAATCTGGATAAGAGAAAAAACCCTATAAACCATATTGTGATGCTTGTAATTTTTTGCTCTGTGTTTATAATCTTAGCTTTCCATTATGTAAATTATTCATGGTATAACCTGTGTTGCAAATGACTGAGCAATGGAATATACTTCTTACAGAATGCAAACATGTTTTCACTGTATCTTTTTACGCCTTTCCCACAGATTAACATAAGCCAAATTAAAATAGCAAGTTATGATAATACAACTGTATTTAATTTCTGAGATGAAAGTAAAATATTAAAAGCTGTGTTATAGGAAATCCTGGTGCAGTGTTTGAAATAATCATGAAAGCACATTGCCTGTGAGTGTGGAGCAGGCCTTGCTGCCCTTATTGATTCTGGGAGCGATTTCCTTGAAGCCGCTAGGACTGCTCCCAGAATAGTTTGAGCAAATGTGCCGAAGCGCTGGCGTGTAGCAGTAGAAGCCCAAAGAGCAGCACCTGCTGAGAGTAACACATGTAGGTTTGTTTAATGTACTTCAAGTATTTTGTTAATGGATTTCTCTGACCGACTGCAGAGAGGTGTCATTTTTTCTGTTAGAAAGTTCAATTTGGATTTTTATTAAGCTGGTATGACAGGATTATTGTTCATTCTGTGACCATCGTTAAAATTCATGATTTTAATAGGTGTCTGCCAACTCTTCCTTTCAAGTCTGTGCGGTTGCAGTCAAAGGTACTAAGAAGGATTAAACAGTGAAGTGTTTATCTCTCCTTTCATCTGTCTCAAGATGTTAAAAAAAAAGATAATAAATTAAAGGGAATGGTAGTACATTACAAAAATGAGTACAGCACATTGGAAATTAATTGTCTTCCTTTCCCTTTTCAGATGACATGTTTGACCTCCCATTCCCAGATGACATGGACAATGACATTAGAATTTTAATAACGGGGAATCTTCACTCTTCACCAAATTCCTCCCCAGTTCCTTCCCCTGGATCACCATCTGGCATTGGAGTGGGATCACACTTCCAGCATAGTAGGGTAAGGCTGTAGCACTTCCAAGGGGATATGCTACTTAAAACACAAAAAAAGACCTCAATCCTCCAATAAAATCTCTTTTTCCTGTAGATTCTCAAACATAATTAGATAACAGCAAGCAGAAGTTAACGTTAAAATTGAAGGTGCTGGTTAAATACTGTTATAGAAGATGCCTCTGCCTTAACCATTTAAGTCTCAGGTTAATTGTTAGTGTACAAGATAATTGAGAGGAAGAGACGAGGAGAGAAAAGCAGAAAAGCTTTATTTTTATGTGGTAAAGCCACACCTAATGAACCGGTATAAATTTAATCTGTACTCATCCATTTTTTTCTGGAAAATCATATGGAATGTCCCTGGCACAAAGTGTGACAAGTCTTTGAGAGAAAGGAAGATACGACAGCTCCGTTCACATGAATTTCTAGGGGAGGCAAGAAGGGAGATAATTCTCCTAATAATAAAACCCTACCCTTAAAAACTCCGCAGGTGCTGGATGTTTATGCAGATGTTGTTTTCTTAGTAAAAATTAGCCCAGAGCACATAGTGTTTCTAAGGTATTTTTGTTTGAAGTGGCTTTATAAAGTTGGTTCCAACACCAGTGATTACTTAAAATGCAAATTATTTTTGGTAATTCAAGGTATTTTTTTGAATCAGCTTTAGCATAATTTGGATCGTGCTTGATGGAACTCTTTTACTCATACATTTAATTGTGTAAGAGACTTAGTTGTACTCTTAAAATGGTTTCCATCACAAGTATGTAGAACTTTGATGCTTCATAATTTCCTGTGGAGAAGTTTTATTGTAGAAATAGTGCATGTAAAGCAGTAGCGTCTTACTTCTTTACTAAATAGTACAATATTTTGTTTAAAAAACAGGCTAACTTTTATGGAAGGGACAGATAACCCCATGCATTTAAAAGTTCTGGTTTACTGATCTGTAGTAATTTCAGTAACTGGATCTGGATCTGTTACTATCACTGGTGCCTTCAAACAGTCTCAAGCAGAACTAGAAACCTGGTATGAAAGGAAGTATGGAGTACTGAGAAGAGATGCGTGTACAGCTAAGATATATGTCTGTGAATGATGCTGCTCAGCCTCGGTAACAGAGGACTGCAGTCTTCTAAATGTAAATAAAAGATCTTAGGAAAAGAACTCCTATTCCCTGAAAATTACTAACTAAAAGGTGTTAGTTTCATCACCAGGAAGGAAAAAGTCCTGCCTGTATTTTCCTTGCAACAGCTGCAAAATGCTTCAGTGGTCAGCTTAATACAGCCTGGGAGTGAAAAACCCATTCTGCGTCGGCCACCAGAATGCTAATACTGTATGTTGTGATCTCAGTACACAACCTCCTTACCTTGTGTTAATACCCCAACCCACCTTCCAAAGGCCAAGTAATTGCACATTACTGTTGCTTGGTTATTTCAAACTGGTATGTGGGCAAATTAAAGGTTTTAAGTTGTGTTACTAAACCCTCCAGCCATGAATCACAACTCATCACTCATTACAGTTTCTCCCTCTTACTTAGTTCATTCAACAACCTCTATTCTGTACCACTTCTCAAAATGCATTTGCAAAACTTACTTTCAATGGAACTCCATCCAAGTGGCTTCAGAACAGCACTGAAAGGTTAATGAACACAGAGCTTGGAGACCTGGGCAGACCATTTCTAGATGAACCTGTCATAGTAATTCAGTTTAACCATTAACAAGGGCCTAGTAATTGATGTGTAATTTTTGGTTTTAAAAAAGCAACAGCGTGTGATCATTACCTTGTGGGTCGGGGAAGGTCGAGCCTTCGTCCATGCAACCCATAATTGATTGCTGCAGTTGAGCAGCGTAAGGCCTGACCGCTCCGCAGCCAGTTTGCTGTTAGGCTTTCGGAGTGCCCACAGCCAGGTGAGCTGCAGCCTTCTCCGAGCTTTATGGAGTGTTTAACTTCCTTTGATTCCTGATCAAGATATTACCATTGGAGAAAGGCCTGCTTGAAGGACTAGCAGTGAAGGCTTTGTGATTAAGCTGGCTTCTGTGAAGTGGAATCTTTTTCTTAAACCTTTTGACTTAAAAGATGTGTATGGATTAAATGAACTGCTGTCCCCATTCTTCTGGGTTAAGTTACAAGCCAAAATACTTCACAGGCATCTTTTGGGTTCTTTCTCTGTGAAATAAAACTGAAAGCAAACTAGGTGTTTGCAAACCCAAATGCATTTAAAATAGGAATGTACTCTAGAATGGAATGGCAGTCCCACGTGCCGATACCCAAGGAAACCCTGGTAGGTTTGGCACTGTGGTTCGTGACAGATAGGATACATATATATGCAGGCACACAGAGAATGAGGTAAGCAAGCTCACACCAGGTGCTCCTATCCAACAGCCTCGGGTCGGACAGGGTATGGAAGGTTCATCTACATTTCACTCTACAGAAATAAAATCACAAACATATACGCTGACAGGCGGTGACTCAGTCTGATGAAATTTTAACTCTCTCCTCTCTAACTCTTTGGTCCATATATAGGTATATGAGTATCTAATATTGCAAAAATACAGCATATGAATAAGTAAGTGGTATAAATTGAAAAGCAAGACAGCTGTTTCCTTTTCCCCACACTTCGCATGCTGGGTAGTGTCCAAGTGCCCACAGCAAGGAATAGCAAGTGTAGCATTTTTTTTCTAAGCTCTGAATGTAACTAACTGAGTAACTGAAAAAGCAAACAGCCAAACTTTGGAAGTTGCAGGTACTCTCTGTTCTTCCATATTCCAGTATTTAATGCATGCTTTTGCTAGCTGAAGTTAGAAGGATCTGCAGTGCAAACTGCTGGTTTTGCTGTGTGTAGGAAAAGCCTATGAGGCTTCATAAACTTAAATCCAACACCAGTCTGCATGCGCACAAGCAGCTGTTCAGATTCACAGCCTGAGCCCAGCACCTCGGAGTTACTCTGCAGCATCAGATTCCACACATGCTGGGTTCCATTGGGGAGGTTAACATTGCTGTTTGGGAATCTAAAGTGATTCTGGAATATAAGCCTGGAGAACCCAACGACAGGGGAAACAGGAAGGGATTAGACAACTTTAAGATTCGTGTGTGACTAAAGGATAGCTCATTAGGAACAAGACAGAACTGGATAAAATACTGAGTAATGAGTAAACAAAGTTAATGTTATTGGAGTGGGACATAATGGCGTAAACCAACAAACCTGCCTTTTCAACTCTTCTTTCAGAGCCAAGGGGAACGTCTCCTTTCCCGGGAAGCCCCGGAAGAGCTGAAGCAGCAGCCTCTTGCTCTCGGATACTTTGTATCAACTGCCAAAGCTGAGAACCTTCCGCAGTGGTTCTGGTCGTCCTGTCCTCAGGCCCAAAACCAGTGTCCCCTTTTCCTGAAGGTCTGTCGTGGTATCCTTTCACAGGGGAAAGAGAAGAATTGTTCTGTTTATAGCCTGTGAATTTTCTTTGAAAACGTTGGCTTTGCATGTTACTGCAACTGTGACAATCCTGGAAACAGAAATGCAATTTCAGGTTTAAATTTGCTTAAGATAGCTGGCTATTGAAACTTAAATCTGTGTTGCTAAGGTCTTTACCTGAAAATGGAATAGTTCGGCAGCTTCTAAATACAGAATCATCGCAGCTCGATCTGCTATTACAGAAACATCCCAGTTTTCGTTTTCAGTCAGCCTAAGGCAGGAGGGACATACCTTCTGTTCTGCTGTACTCCAGTTATGACACACAGATCAGAAGTTAGAAAGGAGAGCAGCACCTCCAGGTAGAGTATTTACTATCCATTTCTGTTCCCCTAGTTGCACAGTAGAGTCTGCAGTGTCAGAGTGAACCGGATACTTTCCATTCTAGAACTGCAAGTGCTTCTGTGACACATAAGCAGAACTGGCTCAACTACTAGAGAGTCACTGAGCCCTGTAGAGTGTCATGCAGCTGCTTATCTGAATGAATCAGAACAATGTGAGCTAGTGAGCATGGAAAGAAGGTGAAATATCTGCCTTGGCGAGCATCACATAACTATTTAAGCAGACAACGTATGGAACAGTAAAGTTAGTACCATTCACTTCATCCATTCCCAGCTTTAATTAACAAACACTAAACATTTTTGCAAGACTCTTAACTCAACTCCCTCATCCGTGTCTATCAGGCAATTATCAGAGTAAAGGTGTTCAGTGTTTCTCAATTCTTTCCTCGTGCAACAAAAGCGATTTTAGGACCACTGGTAACAGTAACTTGCAGTCAGCCTGGCAGGCTTTGTGTCCAGTGTAGCATCTCCACCAGCAAAGCACTGGACCTTACTCCTTACACTGCACTCTTCATGGGTCGATCTCCGTGAAGTATCTGCTCTTCCTTAAACCAACAGAATGGAGATCTCAAAATAATATGAAAAATTAACCACCATGGTTTTGGAGCTAGAGAGGAAGTTTTATGCTAAAGTTAAAACTACCTTTTTTTTGTGAATGAGTAATCCAAAGACTGTTCCAGTGCCAGCAGTAAAAACATAGTCAGTAGAGCTCCAGGCAACTTCATGAATTCCTTCCATAAGCTTATACTAGATTTGTACTAGAGAGAAGGAGCCGCCACCCTTCCCTACCCCACCACCCCCCAGCCCAACACAATTGCGCTCTCAGATCTAGGCTGAATTAAATGTTTAATTTGACTTGGAACATGCTGTTTTGGTTTGGACAATTTTTAATAAAAGCAAGGGGCTGAATTCATGCAGTGACTTGTACACCATTCAGTGAGCAGGGGATGCTGTCTCCTTCATGCTGCACAGCACTGCAATTAGGAAACTTGTATGGCATGTGAGGCGTACAGATTCAAGTCATCTTTGTCTGATTTGGATTAAGTATTTTTGAGCTAAAGTATTTCACCTCTAATGTGCGTGCCATAATTGGAGGAATATAAATTAGAGGTTTTGCCTCGGCAGGCTGTGTGGTGTATTAGGCTACCCACTTGAAAGGCTTACGTGGTTGCTCTACTCCCGGCACAGGATCAATATGAAATCCCTTCCCTACTCCTGCACAGACTAATACACAAGCCTTGCTCCAGCAGAAGGGTAAGACTGGGAAGGCGTCGCAGCAGAGCAGGACGAGGGCTGCCCACAGCGCTCTGGTCAGACACCCCAGCTCAGTGCGGCACACTGTGCTGGGCCTCCTGCTGGGAGAGTCTGAAGACTCAGGACAGTTTGTTAATGAAATACAAAGAACCACTGACACATCCCAGGCATTCCCCCTCATCACTTCTTCCCTGACCAACATTACAGAATTCAGCATCCTTTTTTCAAGTTCCTTGATTCCAGTCAAAAAGAGAAGTCAGTTTATTAAAAAATTTAATTATTGCGGAACTTGGAACATGGTCATGGTGAGTTCCACACAGAATTGCCAACTCTTCTTGCTGCCCTGAAACAATTCAGAATGTATTTGTTCACTGTGACTCTTTAGAAGTACTTGCCTATACGAAGAGCTAATTTGTGCTTTTTTTCCTTTACACAGGCCTCATTACATCACCATATCTCTGTAGCGCAGTCAGATGAGCTTCTACCTGCCAGAAATTCTCAGCGAGTTCCTCACCCCCTTGACTCTAAAACTACATCAGATGTCTTGAGGTAAGGCCTTCTAGGTTTTGTGTTTCCTCCCTGAGGTTCTGGGGACTAAGCTCTGAAATTTCAGAGAGACGTTTTCTTGTCAGCTGGGCAAAATTACTTCTTGGTTTTGTCAACAGCTAGTAACTCTCCTATGCCCTACTCGTGTGTCTCAGAGCAGTGGGCAACTCTTCCTATAGCTGCTACCTCCAGCAGCAAAGAGTGGAACTTTGAGGGTTCCTTCACCAGTTTTCCACAGGACTGTACAACACTATGTATGTAAGGAAAACTTAGAAACAGTGTTGCCTCACCAAGTGGACACCTCGGTTTACCTTCTAAAGATTGTTGTGTTTACCTGGTGGTCTAATCTGGACTGTGCCAGTGATTACTTTTACTCACCAAACTAAACTGAAGGAGATAAAAGTACTCGCCTGATACCAGTATCTTAGGAATTGGATATAAAGAGGACATTCTTCCTGAATTAATATAGACTTGTGTATCATATTGTTGAAGATAACTAGAGGACTGTTTGCCTCCATCCCAGCTGCTGGGGAAGGAAAAAAAGATCTGGTTTATGAGACAGCATACAGGGTGGGACAGCCAGTGAACAAACACATACATCAAACCTGGAGAGATCAGCAGGAGACATGAGGACTAATCTAATCTAAGGGAATTGGTGGTGTATGTATTCTACAAGATCTGGATTTGCATCGTCTTGAGGACTGAGCTATCACAGCTGTCCTGGGGTACTCCTGCCTTTTTATTTTCTCATAAAAGGGTGATGCAGTGCATGGGGAAAGGTCAAGATACAACAGACATAAGTTACAACATGAGAACTTCAAACCCAATGCAGGATCGCACAAGTGTGCTCAGGTACTGTCACAGGTTGCCCAGAGAGGCTGCGGAACCTCTGTCCTTAGAGGTGTTCAAGACTCAAGTCTTTGAGTACGGGGGTATTTGAACCTCTGTGATTCCGTACGCCCTCACTGGGGAGGGCCTACATTCAGGTAGCTTGGTTCAAGTTCAGATGTACTAAACCTAAAAATCCATGCTTCCCCTGCTCCCCTTTTCAGTGAGTTTCCCACTGTGTCAACACCACCAGCGTTGGTACAGCCAGGCAGGCCTCGTGACATTGCATCTCCGGGAGAAACCAGAGATAAGTTTAAGTAAATCTTCTAGAAGAGACAAGAAGGAAAGGAGTAAACAATTCCAGTTTCATTTCTCTCTGCATTTGTCTTCTGCAGGTTCGTTTTGGAGCAGTACAATGCACTGTCCTGGCTTACGTGTAACCCTGCCACCCAGGATCGCAGCTCCTGCCTTCCTGTCCACTTTGTGGTGCTCACTCAGTTGTACAATGCCATCATGAATATACTTTAATAGATAGAAAAGCACTTGTTCTTCTGGCTTATTCTCCCCTCAACCTGAGAAACGTGCCACAATCTGCAACGATCACGATTTTGCTTCTCTTCAGACCAGTCCTGTGCTGTGCTTCTGTTCCTCCAAAAGCACATGTGAATTCTGCAGTGTTCAGAACTAAACCACCCATTAACATCTCTGGCAGCTTCAGTCCAAAATCTGGGAACATCCAAGAACAGTGAACACAGAGTAACCTCAAGCCAGTGTTAGTTTGGTGGCCCAGGAACTACTGGTCAGTGTGATTATTTTTTTTAATATTTTATTTTTTTAAGGAAGACTACAGTATCTTTTTGCATTAGGAACTCTGATAAACAACCAAGAGCAGTTTCAGCCCTGCAAGTAAAAACACATTGTAGTGACCAGTTTGGGTTGTCTAAAACTTATTTCGTTGTTTGATCATCGTAAACTGGGACTTTGCAGGAGGAAAAAGGCAAAACAAAAAACCACAAAACCACACAGTTGTAGACTCGTATAAATATTAGAGTTTTCTGTCTACCTGGAGTTCCTGTCAGAGTGGATTGGGATGAATGCATGCATTTGTTACCTGTCCATGTAGATATGAATGGTCTGGAGATACTTTATTTATTTTTAGGTTTGGGAAGGGGAGGGATTAAATTATAAAGGACCAGGAACAGTAGAATATCTTAAAAATCCAGCTCCGTTCCACTGTAGGGTTATTTATCTACATACCTCTCACTCTTCTGACCTAGAAATCAAAAATGAAGCTAGTAACAATCAAAGTCCAAGCGGGGAAGGGAAGCGTGTTCTGGTAAGGACAGACTTGTATTTTAAGGAATTCTCACCTGCATTTAGCCTGGTTAAAGCAAGAAGTGGCCGCTGTTTAATGAAGGATAACACTACCTAATGGAAGAGGAGTGAGTGAGAGGTAGGGAGGAAAATTACTTTAAAGCCCAATGTAAGGGCAGATGGAAAGTGGTAAATTAATCTATTGTAGAGCTATGATTGAAATATATTTCCAGTAAATTTAGTGATGCTAGAAAACTATTTACTGAAACCCAAGTCGCCCTTTAATTCTGGGCAGACTCGTCCATGTACATATCCAAAAATATGGTTTTTGTTTACACTAAATCAGTTACAAATCTGGTGTATTTTTTCTGACTATAGGAATATTATTTCAAAGAAATAATTTTTAAAAATTATATCATTAAATTAGTACTTGAAGTTATACCACTGTGGTGGAAAAGTTACTTTGTTTAGTAAAATGATTGCCATTTTAAAGGTTAATGGCTAATTGAAGTATTTTTATGACTCCTTCATTCCAGGCTTCAAGGGGTTTATATTTAAACTCCATTTTCTAATGTTTGTTGTTGCACTGTGCAGCAGGCATGGACTGCCTTACATGAGGGGTCGGGCACTTTGATCAGGCTGTGTGACCTAGTTATCTATCTGTGGAGAAAAAACTACAAATTTTAAAGTTCTTCCAAAAGACTTTCATGTTCTGGTTAAAAAAAATGAAATTCTAATATTTTAAAAAGTATTTTTCTTGAGATAATGTAACATTTAAAACAAATTATATAAAATAATTAAAAAAAAAAAAGAATTGCTTGTGTAATGAGAAGGTGAAGTCAGAGAAGTAACCTGTAAATGGATTATTTCATTCTCTGCACCAAACCTCCCATGTGGGTATCCTCTTTGCAATGTATAGGTTAAAAAAAAAAAAAAATCTGATATCAAACCATTTGTATCTAATGTGTACAGTGTAAAATTGACTTTAAAAATATTGCAGTACTATTTTTTCTTAATCAGAAAAGAAAATTCTCAAGGCCTTTTGAAGAGCATAAAAAGATGAAGATTGTAAACTTGTATAAAAAAATTTAACTTGGGGAGGAAAAAATGTAAAGTAGACATTTGTAATCTTTTACCATTTGGGGGTTATTTGTTCCCAGGATTCATCTGAACTTTGGATTTTTATTTTGTTTATTGTTTTTAAATGGGCCGTTTTTATCCAGGGGCGTTTCTTCCCCAGAAACCTGGTTCTAAGCAAAAATTAAAAATAAAAAAAGGGCAGCAAGGCGTAGTTTTCATCTGGTGTTTTATTTAATTTTTTTAAGTTAAGAGAAGCTGGTGACATATTTATACGTTTTTGTGCAAAATAAATGAATGGCAATAGATTTTAAAGAAAAATCTTATGTACTTCAGTGTGAAAAGTTCTGTATAGTATTTCCCTTAAATATGCATTATTTTACTTGTGAGTTTTTTACTGAATTAATCTGAAATGTACAAGCCCTGGCTTTCCTACAGAGTGAAGAAAGTTATTTTATTTTTTTTTTATTTCTAACTTTGGAAAATCATGCCTAAATCAGAATTATTATTACAGTTGTTTGAGCTAAAGGGAGAGGGAGGGGGTGGGGAATGTCCAGCATGCTTGTATGTATATTTCAGAACCTTTTTTAAATGTAAAAGCTGTACATTTCTGGGGAGTTCTGAATTTCTTTTTGGTTTTGTTTTTTTTTTTTCTCTGAGCATTTTGCAGTGAGCTTCTTTTATATATAGCCGACAATTTGAAAGAAAACAAAAAAAAAATGTGAAGTTCATTTTAAATCTACAGTATATCGCTGGTACAATACACTAAAAAAAAAAAAAGACTTTGATAAAAAGAAACAATAATAATAAAGACCTCCATTTTAAATGTCATTCATATATACCTTGTGGATGAGAGCTATATACTTTTACACACTTTTTTAGATGAATAAATTATTGAATTACTGAAACAATTGCTGGAGTTTTATTCTTGTGAGTATTCTCAAGTTTGTACTCAAGATCTTAAGTTTTAGCATTACCAGTGAAGAAGGGCTTGCCCTACGAGGTGTTGATTCTGGGTGATATGAATGGAACTGAAATTAATTTAAAGGCTCTTCACTATTTCTTTACTTTAAAGACATGCACTCCTGCCTTCCCTGAGTTAAGCCGGTGCCTGCCTGCCTCTCTATCTGCTGCCTGTTAAAGCTCCTTTCAGAGTCATAGGGCTTATGAAAATAGATGAAGTTTCACTTTGCAACAGTACTTCTCTTTAAAACTGAAATCAAAGCAAAATCTTTCTATTTAAATCGTCTGTTGTGAGAGGAAATTTGGTGCCACTAATGTAAATGCCAATATAAGCAGATTTAAAATTCTGCCAAATGGGGCGGGTGCAAGCAACCTGGCAGAACTGGTGGCACACACACAGGAGTTGCTTTACATTAGCAACTCTAATCATGAAACCTTCGTCTATTACAGAGGAAATTTCTCTGTATACAGCAGGTGAGTCTTTAACAGGAGATTTCAGTGGCATTATCAGTCTTGCAACCTCCCCCTGCAGCAGGATTGCACGCAGGATAACTGAAATACAACCAGATGTGCTGCTTCAGCTTGCTCAGGAGAGGCTGTGGAATCCCCATCCGGGATGAGCCGAAGAGGCAGCTGGTGTGTCCTTGAGCAGCCTGGGCGAATTCTGCCCGCTGTGAGCAGGAGCGTGCGTGGGCTCTTAAGACTTCAGGAGGTCACTTCAGACAGCCACCCTGTATTTAGCAGGTTCATTTCTGGACTGTTAAAATGAGATGAGAGTGTTTCTGCAGACCCCAAATGCATTTAGAACTGATCTTTGTAGCTCACTCTCTTGCAAAGTATAACAAAATAACTTATTTTTCCGTGAAGAGAGGGAACCCACAGCTTCTGTGGCTGCATCAAGGAATTGCCACTCCATTTCATGGCTGTTTTAGTGGTCACTCGGGATTTCCTTAGTGCTTGTGATTTCCAGCCCACTCTAATTTTGGTGCACCTTATTTCTAAATTTAAAGTTAGATTAGTTATAAAAACAGTCCCTAAAATTTTGCCTTTTTATTTCTGTCCCAACTTTCAAGCTTCTATCTTTCAGTTCACTTTACTATCAGTAAATCCATAATAAATGACGTTGTACAATTAACTTGTACAAGTGGTTAGCGAATAGTTACACTTCAGCCTTCCATTGTGAGTGCTGTAAGTACAAGGAATTACTGCAGAGCAGTATTTTTTTAGATGGAGATTACTTGGCAGCTAATTCATGGGCTTTGAAGAGAAAAACTACCAGTTAAATACTCTATTCCATAAAGACTGTAAGGAAGAAGTGAATGAAAGCACTAAAATTAAAATCTCAGTTGATTTGTAACGAGTATTTATGACAAATGGATACAGTACTGTGATGATGGTCTCTTTAACAGCAATGAAGAAAAAAATTTTGATAATTAGGCTGGCATTAAACTACTCTTTCCAACTACCATTCTGTTTTGGGCAAAACAACATGGCCACCTGAAAACAGTCTGAACACACATAGAAAGCATCAGAAGTCATGAAAGTAAACATTAGGTTTATGGTCTGTCTCTCACCATTTATGGTGGAAATAGAAACAGCCCTGAGATCCCAAAACAGGAAGTCTTTGGTCTTTAACAACAAAGCAGTATTTATAAAACTATGCTGCTTCCACTTCCCTATTTTGAAACTGAACCTTAACACTCTCAACAAATGTTTACATGGGCAGACCCTGTTTGATGTTCCACCGACTGTTCCCCTACCAGGTATCAAAGCGGCAGGGCTCTCCAGGGCATACGTAAACCTCAGCGCTGTTTTAATAAAACCTGAAACAAGGTGACACCGGTTTCTGTGCGAGGCCAGCTCTGAGCACCAGCTGCCCTCGGCTGTCCCTGCCTGATGTCCACCTTGCCGATGAACGTGGACTTGGGCTCTCTGGTTCTGAGACCATTCAGTACACATCGGTTCTAGTCTGGCGCTTGTCAGTCAACCGGCAGGCTAACCATGCTGTAAGAATATAATACAGCTTATATAAGCTATAAACATATAATACATGCTCATTTATCTGTATAAGCATTAGCTTTGTTGCCTAAAAGGACTACCTATTAAAACTTTTCAGAACTATGAAAAAACAAAACCAACCAAAAAAATGCTTAGCATCAAGGCCCCTTCCAGAAAGCCAGCAAGGACACTAACTGCTGGAACTTACTACAGACTTTCTACAAGAATATCTTTCATGGTCCTGCAACAAGAATCCAGGGCAACACCTGCCAGAATCTGCTGGCTACCTCTGCTTGCTCCGCAGAGCGTGCCCACAAGGGCCAGGGACTTGAGTTACCGAAGGCATTACAGACCCTAACGTGGATCTGGGGACACTACAGCTGCCTCTGCTGTATATGCTTCCTCCATTCCCAAAGCCACGTGCCATTTTTCAGTTCTTTACCGACCGCCTGGTACCTAGCCTGGTACCTCCTCTGCCTTTATGCCCCAGGAACTGCTCTTACCAATGCATGCGAATATCTTAAAGGCGAGTGTCAGGAGGACAGGGCCAAGCTCTTTTTAGTGGTGCCCAGCAACAGGACAAGGGGCAACGGGCACAAACACACACAGGAAGTTCCATCTGAGCATGAGGAAAAACTCTTTATTTCAAGGGAGACAGAGCCGTGGAACAGGCTGCCCAGAGAGGCTGTGGAGTCTCTGGAAACATTCAAAACCTGCCTGGATGTGACTCTGTGCAACCTGCTCTAGGAGAACCTGCTCTAGCAGGGGGTTGGACTCTATCTCCAGAGATCCCTTCCAGTGCTGACCATTCTGTGATTCTGTGAACGTGGTTTCTGTCCCACAGCATGTGCACCTTTTCCTGTTTGATGGACACTTCATTTCAGATATACCTGCTTCTGCAGGGTAGTTGTCATCTACACATCGACATCATCTAACCTCACAGGCAGTGATACCCACTCCAGCTGGGTCATTTTAAAAGACACAGACAGGCCAGCAGAAACCGGATTCAGCCCACATGGCAGCCACAGCGGCCTAATCCTTCATAAATGGAATTTATTTTCCTTACACAAGAAATCAGATATATGTTTTGAAAAGTCCTTCTAGCCTGACACTGTCTTTGTTTTTATTTAAATGCTATGCCATTGAGAAAATGTCAAACTGGCATAAATCTAGGAACAAACTACATTCTGAAATGCATTGCTGCTACCTCGAGTTTTTTTTAAAACTTCCTGCCAACAGATTCCAATATCTGGAATCCCAATTAAAGGCAGGGACACACACCCCTGCACAAAAAACTCACTGGCTCCTGCAATTCTGTAAAGCCTAATCCCACAGATGCGGAGGGAGAAAAATCCTGGGTTTTTACCTTTGCAGTTGGGTGAGTATTTTAAAACGTGTTTTTAAGTCAACCTCTTTTTTTGTTTTTTGTGTTAGTTATCTGTGCTTTCCGTGCCGTGTCACACGAACCCCACGGAGCGGCTGTGCGGGCTGCCATGGCCCCTACCTTCCAGCAGGGGGCAGGCTCTAACGGCGAATGGTGCCGCAGGGCCCTCGCAGAGCGGGTTTTAAAAAAACAAATTAAACTACACACATCTACAGAGCCGGATCATTAAAGGTCAACCACGCGAACAGGTGTGGGTTCATTGGTCAAAGTGCTCCACCCCTACTTGTAATCAGTTTCGGTGGTAATTTCATTAGTGCCTGGGGAAAAGACAAGTACCAGAGAAGCAGGTGATGGGGTAAGGTGCGTATGGCAGGGAACGAGAGGCTGTTAATCCCGGCAGGGTAATGGCCCATAGAAGTGCTAAAAGAAAGGTGCTGTGAGCAATTCTCCCAGCTGCTGGGTTAAGCAGCATTTTAGAGTTAAAAGTAATTGCCCTTGTATTTCTTTCTCTGTTCAAAAAGGAGGGAGCGTGTGGAGAAGGCATTTTGCTGCAGTGACACACGCTAGTGCACAACTGGATTGTCAAGCAATGGACAGGAGAGAGAAAAGAAACCTGAAAGGGAACACAGAACAGGCAGCGTTCAAGCCTGGTCTCAGGGTGACTTTAGACATAAATAACAGGGACTCCAAGTGGAAAATAACACACACTTCAAGAGCGGGCCTGTCTCATCAAGATCCATGTTGTTCTCTGTTGCAACAGAACGACAGGCAGATAGGACACCCTTCCTTCACTGTTAGCAGTGGAACTGGACATTTCCCCCCCCCCCCCCCATTGCTCGTTTGCCCTTCTCTTAGCACTTTATGTTGCTGACTTGTTTTTTGATGTTGGGCCTTTTTCGCCAGTGAATTGCTGATTCTATTTAAAAGAATCATGCTTCCTCTAGCACACTCAAGTGAACATACAACGCTCTTTCTAGAACTGCATTTTAGCACTGATGTGGCAAAACCTTCCCTCCCTAAACAATTTCAGTCAGAGGCAGAGAGAACATAGAGGGGGGAAAAGACAAGCAAGGTAGAAGGGTGAATTAAAAAAGGAAAAAGGTGAATCAAACTGTTTCAACAACTAACCTGAGAACACCTGTGCCTAGAAAGTGGCTCCCTTCCACCAGCTTTGGGAACTAGGCTTCATTTTCTGTGAATACCTCTGCTTTTGTTAAGTCATTAAGGCAACTTGGATTGCGGAATCTTCTGTCCATAGAGGCAACATAAATCCTTTGTTATAGTCTACAGATTCTTGATCAGGGACTTAGGATGTCCTGCGTTACATTTGCAAGCTTCTCATCTTTAGGGTCCTCCACCACAATTACTTTGTTACTTTCAGCACTTGCTCATTTCTGTTCTTTCTAAATACCACAGCATAAGAACCATGGCCCAACCTGAGTCTGCACTCCCTTTTGCTTAGAAAATAAAAACAGAAAAAAAGTTTCTATGCAATGTTATTGCTAAGGAAAGCCTGAAAGCAAAATCTCAGTGCAAATAAGAAACTCAGAAACTGGGTTTTTCTTCTGTTATACAGCTTGAAAACAATGGTTCAGTTCAGACTGGGGATCATACAGGGACTTGCACACCCTTAACCGTACACGCGTGTACCCACGCAGGCAGAGAGCTGGACAGAAGATGTCGTTCCCTCTGCTGAACCCAACAGCCACGCACAAATGCACACAAGCAGCTGAGCTGCCAAGCCAGACTGCACCTGTTCCCCACAGCCACCAGGCAAAGCCCTGCATAGAGCACCAGCCCCCCCACCTTTCCCTCCTCTCATGGCTTTGCAGGAGAGCCCTGCTCCCTGTCCCGCAGTCCCCAGTTAGACCTCTGCCTGCTCCCACCTCCCTCCTTCCCCCTGACATTTAGCAAAGAGCAGGGGAGTGCTGCACTGTCTCAGTGTCATAGGCGCTACCACCAAATCAGCTAACAGGGCAGGCAGACAGCAGCCCGTGGCACCCGTGGAGGCGAGGGGCGCCGGCACTGAGCATTAATGCATAATCTCAGTATGCCTGAGGCCAAGCAGTTAGAGAATGGAACTGCTGTTCCAAGTTTCTAAATTTCTGTGCAACTACTATCCACCAGTTCAGCCTCCTAAACAATTGTCTTTCCAGTTATTAAGTCTATGGTCATACAAAAGAACGGTTCCAGATTTAATAAGTAAATAAGGGAGGCGTGCAAAAAGGACTGGGCAGAGAGGAAAGATCTAAGCTCTAAGTCTGAAGCTGCCTATGTGATACTAGGCACATTGTTGGCTTTGTTACTCCTTGTCTGTGTAACAATCGTAACGATACTGATAGGCTTGTCTGGCGCTCTGGTTCATTGTAAATGTAAGACCCTTGGACAGAAGAATGCAGAGCATTAGTCTGCAAACTTTAGTGAATGTAGTAAGATGATATAAATTTTTTCAGGACAATGAAAATTAAAACTTCCTGCAAAGACTTACAGAAGGATTCCAGAATGTTGAGCAACTGACCAATAAATACCAAAAAAGAATTCATAGTAAGACACAAAAAAAATTTCAACAAAATTATGCCAAACACACAGGTGTAGAATTGCCTCCTAACTAGGGTACAACCTTAGGATATAAGATAAATTGGGATGTAACATCCAAAAGATCTTAGTCACTGTAAGTATTTCCATGAATAAAAGTAGCACAATGACTTTGAAAAATTAAATGAACTCTTAGGACTTAAAGTGAGAGAAAGTGAAACAGTCAAGCCACTGTATACACACAGTTTGCCTATGCCTTCAGCTCTGCCCGTTCCTGGGGCCATCCAATCACAGCAAGAATACAATAATACTGCAAAGGTACAGAGAAAGGTAACAAATACGATGAAAGGCACAGAATGCCCGTAATAAAAAGGAAAGACTCAACAGACCAGGATCATTCACTTCAAGGAAAAAAAAAAAAAAAGTCTTTAGTTATGCAAAGGCCAACAGGGAATCGATTGTCCTCACCACAAGACCTAGAAGACATCCTCTAAAAACTGCACAGGTGTGCTGGTTTTGGCTGGGGGAGAGTTAACCTTCTTCAAAGCAGCTGGTATTGAGCTGTGTTTTGAGCCCCAGATGCGATTCACATTTGTCTACTGGGAAAATGAAGGGGAGCTTTACCGACTGTGTGTGTGAAGCCACACGACATCTTAAATCAGAGCGGCTTTCAATCCATCCCAAAAGCCAAGCGCGTTGTGCAGAGCCCTGCTTACAGACTCGGTTCCCAGCCTCTCCCAGTCCTGGCCAGATGGAACAGCAAGAACCTATCGCAATTTTGGCAGTCCTAGGAACAGTTCAGATCCACGCTGCTCCAGCCCTAGAATGCATCATCTCCACCCAAGGGCTACAACTGCCCATCCCAGCGCTGTTCCTGCTCCACTGGAGGAAATTCAGCTGGAGAAGATGGTCTTCCTTACCTTTGTATGTGAAACGATGCAATCACGCCTCGGTTTCTCGGTGTTAACATAGGACGAATGCAGCATGTTACAAGGCAGGGCTGCTATGGCTTTCCAAGAGAGATTTAAATTTGTTTCATGATGTACATACCTTGATCTTGTAGAGAGAGGTATGACGTGTTTCCAGACTAGGTGGCCTCTGAACTGGATGGATGGTCCAAAATATCCTTTTTTTGGCTACTCAGAACTGCCAGTGGATTGGTGCCTCTCATCCAAATGGTGCTTTCCAGCCCTATATTCTCAACTTTGGGCCAGAGCCCTTCACACTTGGCTTCTCAAGCCCCAGAACTGCCTTATAGGCTACGCTGGATCTTATTAATTTGAATCCGTGCCATCTCCTTCTCTCATTTACCACTTATTGCAGGGGGCTTTGGTTGCGTGTGTGTTGGCATCAGGATGCTGTGAGTTCGAGGCCCCTGCCTTATGTTGGCTGAACTCTGCTGCCTCTGCAGATTGGGACTGGCCTGGTATTTCTTAGGCAGAAGAGAGGTAACTCTGCTACTCCGGTGCTATCAAAAAGCATCAGCATTTGCACTATAACCACACTTAAAGAGTCCTGCACCAATCAATGGTCTGGAACCTCACTCCCAAACAACTGCAGGACCCTGATGAAGTGATAGGATGTTTGAAAAAAAAAAAAAATATGCTGTGACTGCTCCAAAGAGGCACAACTTCCTTGGCTGTGCTGGGCCCTGGCCAGCATCTACCAAACACTGCTCAATATTATGCAGGACCCTCAAGGAGAAGAGAGGGAAAATATACCAACAGACATCATGGCTAACCAGACACTGTATCAGTTGCCCCTATAACTAAAAGAAACAATGGAAGTGGAAGTCAACTCATTTAGTAGGGGTTGAAAAGCTTCAATTTTCTCCTCTGTCCCTAGACAGCTCCATGGCCCAGCGTGATTGTTCCCCTGAGGGGACACAGGGCACTGCTGCCAGAGGCACCAGTCACACAGGGCACGACCCAGTTCAGCACAGCTCCTCCACTGTGCCAGGCAGCATGCCAAATGGGAACTTTGGCCATTCAAGATGGTGAGCACTTTCCTGCCAAAAATGGCTTCATCCTGGGCCCTGACTCAAGCTAAAGCCTAGTGAAATTCAGAGATCCACTGTTGCTTCAGTGGGTTGGTAATGGACAGGTACTGCACCTTCACGTCCCTCCTCTGGCTGCACTACAGGTAGAAGTGCCTGTCTTACATCAGGTTTTTATTAAAGAACTGGTCTCCCCATTCCCAACCCAGCATGTTTAAGAAGATTGGCTGAACTTTTAGCATCGTTAACACCCCATCAATGCTGTGTGAAACGTGCCTGTAGGCCAACACTGGGGAAGTGTCCATCTGGAATCCATCCCTGACATGGATCAAAGTCACATGACGGCCTGTCCCCGGACATTTGGAAGACTCTGCTGTGGGGAAAGGAGGCCTGCAGTAGTTCTAAGCATTTAAGACTTCTGATAGGTCTAGCTGTCAGTAGCCCAAACTTTCTGTCCATGATTTATGCTCTGGCTGGCAGAGAGGACTAAGAGGAGAGTATCGTGTTGCAAAGGGAACTAGCTCATCTTTGACCAGGAGTCAGGTGAACCCTCACTGCTTTGCAAGATGAAACAAAGCTGAAGCTTCCAGGAAGGAGCAAGTACCAGCTGAAAAGGAAAAGTCTGAACTCTTGAAATTAATCTGAGCAGGAAGCAGAAGAGCAGGCACTCAGAAGCTGGCCGAACTAAGGACCAGATAAGTACAGAGATGGGACAGGGGAAGAAGATCTTCACATACAAAAAGGTCTGCTTAGTTCCTCTCATAGTTTGTGTCAAGGAATCACAGAAGGAACTGTAAAATCTAGGATAATTTTTTTCAGAGCCACATGCTTTGCTTGACTGATGGGAAAAAATGCAGGCCATAAAGGTATTACATCCATAATACACATCTGCAGTGAATTCGGGACCTACACAAAAGTGAACAGGCACATTTATCCAGCTGGGAACATAGCCGCTGTGCAGTTTTCCTTATTGGCCTGGATCAAATTCTGAAAAACTCCCAAGAGACATGTGGGGCTTCCACTGACCAAAGCAGCACAGAGGAAAGGAGTTTGTTTTGAGATAGTGCCTGATAGGTTCCCACACAGCAAGATGGCTGAAGTTTAAACTATCTACTTCAGAGCAGTGAAGGACTGATATGCTTGAACTCAATTACTCAGACACCTCCTCTGACTTCATGACTTTGGAAATAAATCAGAAGAGGGCTGATTAATGCCAGTCTCACACCCTGCTCCCCCTAAATGCTCAAGGGTGCAGGCATGGCATCTTTGGTCCAAAAGATGACTTTGCAGTTGATTCTGTTGTGCCTGTCTCTCAGAAAATGGCCTCCTTTTCCCAGAGATTTTCACTGTGCTGGTTTTGGCTGGGTAGAGTTAATCTTCTTCATAGTAGCTGGGGCTGTGTTTGGACTTGTGCTGGTAACGGTGTCGATAATTCAGGGACGTTTTCATTACTGCTGAGCAGTGCTTACACAGAGTCATGCCCTTTACTGCTCCTCACCCCACCCCACCAGTGAGCAGGCTGGGGGTGCACAAGAAGTCAGGAGGGGACACAGCCGGGACAGCTGACCCCAACTGAGCAAAGGGATTTTCCGTACCGTATGACATCATGTTCGGCATATAAAGCTGAAGGAAGAAGAAGGAAGGAGCGGGGGGACATTTACAGTGATGGTGTTTTGTCTTCCCAAGCAACCATTACATGTGATGGAGTCCTGCTTTCCTGCAGATAGCCTGCTGATGTGAAGTGGTGCATAAATTCCTTATTTTGCTTTGCTTGCACATGTGGCTTTTACTTTACCTATGAAACTGTCTTTATCTCAAGCCATGAGTTTTCTCACTTCTACCCTTCTGATTCTCTCCCCCATCCCACCACGGGTGAGTGAGTAGAGTCTGTGTGGGTCTTAGTTGCCAGCTGGGGTTAAACCACAACCTTCACTCTGGCAGCACTTGGCCCTCAACACATATCAATTGATACATAGTGCTTGTCTGGACACATTTGGACCAGTTCTGATTCTCTGGCCCTTTCTTCTCTCCCCTGCTTTCCAAATAGCCATCCATGACTGTTTACTTTGGCAACGCCTGCAAAAAAAAATAGTCTCAATGAAAAGGAAAAATCCATTAGGAAAAGCCAGCTGAGTGCTAAAAGGCCCGTAATCAGTGGAAAGTTTAAAGAGCACCGCTCTTAGAGAGGCTGCGGTGCCTTTCCAACACCTTCACAGCAATGTGTGAGGCTATGACATGTCAAAGTGAAGCCCCAAACACAGGCACCGTGCCAAACGTTAGGCAGAGGACAGCATGTATGTCTGGGTGGGTGTAGGAAGTTGCTTATGTAGAAACAACTGCGTCAGAGCAAGTAACTGCAATCAAAGCCATGACATTTCCCCTAGCTGGTTACAGCACACAGCCTTGGTTGCTATTCTTCTCAGTCAAAAGTGAAATGAGAGAAGTTTATCTACAGCTCAGAATTACACCTTGACCAAAGCAGGAACTTATATTTTAAGGGCCAGTGAAGGTCAGAATAAGAGGATCTGAGCAAAGCCAGTGTCAGAAAGGCAGTGCTAGAAGAGGGTCTAAGGCTGTAGAGAAAGAAATGCCCTCAGAACTGTTGTCTTCCTTGATGTCTGCAGCAATCAATTTAGCCAACAGCTGAAGAAAGCAGGGAATATAGTTCAAGCTACAATGCAGCTGCCCAAGAAATACCTCTCAGCTACTGATCCCGAAGTGAGAAATGACTGCTCAGTTAAGCTATATGACATATCTAATGCTCCAGTCTCTGAGTAGACTGACTTTCTTTGGGTTGCAGAACCCTCTGTACTTCAGATGACCACCATCTAATATTTCACAAATCCACCGAATTACAGACTTGCAAAGCATCACACAGAAGTCAGTGAACTGCTCCTTTCAGTTCCTGTATGAAGAAGAAGTATACACCTTTTTCTTTCAGGGAGTGATCAAAATATTTGTAATGATTCTGCTGCTCTGTGAATTGTTTTGTTAAAGCTTGATAGAAACAGTCAGGATTAGGTTTAGTCCATTCTCCTTCATCTTCTATCATTTTTAATCCGTCAT
The DNA here is from genome assembly GCF_023638135.1 of Falco biarmicus. Taxonomy (NCBI): domain Eukaryota; kingdom Metazoa; phylum Chordata; class Aves; order Falconiformes; family Falconidae; genus Falco; species Falco biarmicus. The sequence continues at coordinate 35,472,754 of NC_079288.1, forward strand.
GTAAGGAAACTCAGGCACAATTTAGCCTCTAGAAAGTCTATGCCATTAAAGTATGTGTACACTGCAGTCCAAAGGTGAGCTTACAGATCAGGAAAACCTATTCAGCCTTTCCCATGCACTGTACAAGCTTGTCTTCAGCTCCAGGTAATCACATGGTATCCACAGCCCAACTCACTGCCACGACATGTCCCAGAACCTGTGCTATCTAGCTGATAGCTCAGTATATCTACACAATATCCGAACGTGGACAATAATACAGAGCAGCCTTTATCTGCATGCCAGCACAAGCACAGCAGGTTCAAATTCCTGCAGGTAGAATATACTCTTGGAAGGTGCTTTGATTATTGAAACCAAAACTTTTAATTTTCCATAGAAGATAAAAAGGAATGGGTGAAGGGCTTGGACTGGTGCTAAAGTGTACTATTAGAGTAATTGTGATCTCTTCTGCCACTCAAGATGAAGAATGGGTAATAAAATTTGACTACTTGAGTCAGAGGCAAAATGGAGACATGAAAGAGAAGGGTGTTTTGATACAACGCTTTCAGCTGTTCTTTATCTTTCACATAAGCTACATAGATACAAACTTCTAAGACACGCCTAAACAAAAGCGTCAATAATTTAAATTATGTTGGGCTACATATAAAGCCACACAAGAGGCAGAAGTCCCGTGAAGTAAAAGGCTTTCAACATCCAGGGCTGTCCTGAATGAGAACAAATTTGCTTCCTCTTCTGATCCCTTTGGAAACTTTCAGTGGAGGAAACTTCAGAGTATCACATTGGTTTGGGATATTCAAAACATCTTAGTGTCAACTTTTAAGAATTTTGCATTTGTACAGAAAAGCAAAAAGGTGTATTTTATGCTTTTAGAAGTCTTCCCCTAACTCCAACTTTATTATGCAGTAGAATTTTACTGAAACATCCTAAACTGAGAAAGCCATGGAATTTCAGAGACGTATCTCTCACATTATGAAAATTTAATCACAAAACCCTAGATGAGTTCCATATGGCCAGTAATGATTCAGGTACAAAGACTCCAGCATAAATTGAGTTTCCCTTCTAGCAATTAGAAAATAAACTGGTATGGAAGAATAAAAACAGCTGTGTCCTGAACCTTTTATCATCTACAACAGATGACTGTAGAAAGACCTGTTACCCTCAAATGGGCAGAAGAAGCAGGTACAGATGAAATACCTTTGAATTAAGTGATTATACTTTTTGAAATAGTCTCTCTCCCAGCAACAAAATCTGGAAATGTCCAGCCCAGGCTTTCCCAATAAATGCTGTACTGTTAACAATGTGTAGATATGTTGCTATAGTAGAACATCCCTATCTGGGCAAGGTTCAACCCACTTCAATTATCTTCTTGTTAAGAGGACTTGATTCATTCAGTATTTTCACCTGTCTCTGCTGTAAGCCAATCCTAAACTACCATCTGGCTCTCTTGCTGACCAATTCCATTCAGCCTGTCAGGTACATATAGCTAGATCTATATGCACACACCTGCTCCTCCTCCCCAGCTATATCAATGTTATAGGAGGCCTTTAAGTTCAGTCTGTGGGGTTTGTTTGTTTTGGGGGTTTTGTGTGTGTGATTTTTAAAAAAAAAAACAAAAACAAAAACAAAACCAACTGCTTGGGGTTTTGAAGCAGTCTGAGTTTAAGGTTCTATTACTAATCACTAAAAGTAGTTTACAGCAACAGTAGCCTGCAAGGTAAGAAGAATTTTCTTGTACTGATAAACTTTTCATGTTTGTGTTGCTATGTCAGTATTTTTTCCTGTTGTTTTACATGGTGATTTGATTTGGTTTGTTTGGGTTTTTTTTATTTGGATGACAATGCTAGATAAAGATGTAGCAGGTTTGCTTTCTCACAAGGAACTGTACAAGGACTGACAAGGCATATCTGGTTGCTAACAGCTTGTTGTCTCCTGGTTATGAGACTGGTTTTGACCACTACTGTCTAATTCTTAGCCTAAGGCTCTTTTTCTAATGTAAAGCCATGTGTCTGGAGGGTAAAACTTATACTCATGTGGGCTTAAAGAAACAGTCTTTGCTTATGAATATGTGGAAGTAAACAGTTCCTATGTCCTCCATATTGTTTTGCCTACAAAGGTATTATTAAAAGTACTTGAGAATCTTATGGGCTGATAAATGGAATAGTCTTGGAAACCTCTCCCTGAATGCTGATTGAGGAATTGAGACTAAAACCTAAGGTAGAGCACTATACTACCCTGTGTGAAGAAATCTGATTTGCTAACTGGTCTTTTTGCCTAGATCCCTGCCTAAGAGGCATCTTGCATATCCTTGACACACTCTGCTCTTCCTGTGTCTTCTCTCTGTTAGGAGTGAGTCCTTATATCTTCACATGGCTTAGAATATATGATCAGTCCTCATATATCCTAGAATATGGTTTAGCTGCCATAAATGCACTGCAAACCGACTGTTTAGCAGCTGCCTACCCTTGTGCTTCAATGCTATTACTTAAATGTTTTTTCAGGCTTTCTGCCTGTGAATGTGACTGCTGCTCCTATGTGTTTTTTCCAAAGTACAAAAGGAAAGCTTACAGGAACAGTACAGGGTATGACACAGCTCATAGGGAGTGGTCCGGACACCTTACATTTGCAAGCTCTTTCTTTTTCACCTCAAGGGGAAAAAAAAAAAGGCTGTTGGAGGCTGGCCACGGGGGCTACCTAAAGAGTAGTGTTTGGGGCTGTATCCTGGCAAGCTAATTTTTTTTTTTTTTTTTTGCCTTGGTCTGTTTCTAGGACACACACTTGTTCTAGCTGGATTGCAATTCTTTGACTGACCATATAGCTTAGGTTTGAATTTGACTGCAAATGTGGTCAGGGTTCAAGCTGTGTTGGATTTTTTTGTAACAAGCTGTAGTAGCTGCTTATATTGCTCCAGAAGAAACTTGTAAGTATTTCATATTGTCTATACTCTGCTCTTACAATCAACAGGACATATTACCCTAATTTCCATATGGAAAAATAATCAGGTCCCCTGACTGGGCCCCTTAAGAACTGGAAATGTCTTGGATCACACAATTGGCATCTACCCTCTAAATGACAATTATTTTGGTTCTTTATAGCCCCTTCTAGTCAGGGTCCTGAAAGCAATCTAAGATCAGAAGTAAAGTGTGTGATCATCATGCTAGTACAGTAATAATCTTAACCTGTCTAAAAGAGTAACTGAGGCACAGAAAATGGAACTGACCTGTAAGGAGTTGCTCAGGAAGTCTGGAAAGCCTAATCAGCAGTGGTGACCTAAACCTTGACTCACAGGCCTGTACTTCTGGGTACCTTTCCCTGCCCTTTCTTTTTCTTACCTTCCTGTCTAAGAAAATCAGCTCTGGGGATAAGTACTTGTTCTTAACCTTCCATGGATTGAAATTTCAGTTCAGTAAAAAACTCGCTGCCAAGAAGTTCTTGCTAAAGAAATGGTGATGTGCTGCTGTCATTAAGAAATACCTTGATGGCACAGACAGGAGAGAGAGGCCAACCATTAAGTTCTGTGACAGGAAGTCTTCTGTCCTACCTGACATCTATTCTGTAGTCCTAACCTGCTTTCGAGTGCCAAGTACCTCCCCTTTAATAACCAGAAATCTGTGAAGTACTTGGCATTCTGAAATGCTTTATAAATGCACTATAAAACTATTTAAAGGGATGTATAAAAGAAGACATAAATACATCTTATGCAGAAATGATAAAGATGAAGTTGGGGGGGGGGGGGAGGGGACAGGGACGGGGGGACGGCGACACCCAGGAAAGTGTGTGCTTTCATTTTCCTTTTTTTTTTATTCTGAATTTTTTCACCTTGACTGTGAAATGAATGCTGTTACTCATGAATGGTCTCTGGCCCAGACCAAGGTTTTGGTTTTCCTCAGCAGCTGGGAGTGGATAGTCATAGTGTTATATCCACCATCCTGGCAGCAAGCAGCTCTCCCAGCCAAGTTGATGAGAATCTGTCACTTTGCAGAAGGCCTCCTCTTGTCTCTTGGGCAGCAAGAGTCTGGGAGATGAACAATTTGTGCCTCATGTACATCTTTGGAAGACAGAGGGTCATAAAAGCCACTCTAAATGGGCACCTTATTGACAGTGCTCACCTTTAATGGCCTTTTTGTGAAGTTACAGCTTGGCTTTTAGGCCCTTTTTGCAATTCATCACTTAATCTATACATGCTACCTTGGCCAAGAGTTGGAAAATGGGGCCCACTGTGTCTGGTTTTGTTATGGAGCAGCCAGAGTGGCTTTTAACTAAAACAATGTATCTGAAGGAGAAAAATATAATCACCTTGAATTCCCAACTGATTCAACTTACTTAAGGCAGCTTTGCAAACACTGGTGTGTGCAATCAATGAAATCAAAACTGAAGCTGTGTAAGTATGGCAGAAAGGAGTAAGAATGTATTTGCCTTTGCATGTATAAAATACAGGGGGAGAAAATGTCCGGGGAAGAAGGAAACAGCTATACTTGCAGCTAGGTCTAGAAAAAGACCACTTTTCTATGATATGAAATATTTCATTATTAAATATAAGGGTGTATTAGATTGGCAAGGAAGTACTGGTATGCAACCTTGAAATCAGCTGGGGGCCCTTCCAAAGGGCCTTTCAAAAATCATGTGTCTTTTGAGACAGATCAATCCTGTAATCCATTTGGTAGGTCTTTTTAGGAATTGGAGGTGAAAAGAGGGTAAAACTGATCCCCCCCCCCCCCTCCCCCCCCCCGCCAGTCTTCTAACATTGTTGCACAAAGGATATGTGGTTTGCCCTGGAATGTGTAAGGCCCAGGGTGCTTTGGTGGCAAAAAAGAAAAGGAACAGCCCAAACCCTGGTGAGACTTGGAATGCATGAAACTAACTTGCCTGACTCTCCCACTAAAATACTCTCAGATACAAATGGAAGACATGTATGCACACCCTTATTTGGGGGGGCGGGGGGAGAGAACTCCTTCTCTAGGTGCCAAGGAAAGATGTAACTTGCCTTCTGGCACTACTGTTCATCTTGACAGAACCCTTAACTACACGAGGGCCTACCTCACTGAAATCTACTTGTGATCCCCCATGTGCTTCCTCTTCTCAGGCTGCTGGCTATTGTGAATCCAGTGGGAGCAGGGGCACCTGGTCCAGGGAAGGATTGGGCTCCAGTTGTTTGTGGGCTTCATTGCAGTGCTGGAGTATTTATATTATCACCTTTTGGCTCAGGAAGACTAGTAACTTGCCATTTCAAGGTGGGGTGCTCAAATGAGACTACTTGACAAGGGGTAATCTTTATTTTCCCCAAAACATGAGCTGTCAAATTGTGTGGGTTTTTTAAAAATGAGATTACATTTTTGGCTTAGGTTCCAGTTAAGCTAATGTGGAAAGCTACACATCTCTGGAGGCTTCTAGAAGTAATTCAAAAGATGAAAGTAAAGCCTCTAGAAAGCCAGTTGGGAATACTAATTCCTTTCTGTGGAATTTATCCCACTTTAATTTGGCTCTAGATACCTGAAGTAAAGCCACAAATTTGGCAACCAAATAAGTGGGTGGCCAGTCCAACACTTTATAGAGTAGCAACCATTGACCTCAGTTAATTCTTTCAACAGTTGATCTGTTTCTACACTTAGTCATTCCACCCACATCCCAGTTTTTATTGGGCCTTCAGTCTTCCAAAGAATCTCCCCCCAAAAAGGAAGTAGGCCACGCTTGCCCCCTCCTTCTCCTTAACTTAAATGTGTAAGGGAAACCAAAGCAGGTAATAAGAATTCAGCAACAGTGGTGTTTGCCTGTCGAGACTGAAGCCTGAATGACTGCGCGCAGTAGGCCTGTTGAAGCATTAGCTCCATTTGCTTTTTGTCTCTTAGACCCCTACACCTGCCTGCCATTTAGCTGCCTCTGAAGGCTGGCCAAGGGACATCAGATAAAATAATAAAAGCCACATTGAAGCAGTTTCAGCTGAAACGGTATGAGTGGAGGCGAGATGGGGATTGGAAAAGGCTCCCTATAAAAGAGCCCACACATACATGCGAGAAGGTCATTAACTTGTGCCTTGTGCTATCTTTGCAGTCTCTGCTCCCTCTCTCTCAATTATTACATCAGAAGGAAATGAGAGAGCACTTTGCCAAATACTAATGGACTTGATGTTTTCATAATCTCAAGTGCACAACAATCAGAGCTGTTTATTTTCCAAAGACAGGAACCAGGGGAGGAGGCTGAAGACCATGCCATTCTGTCAAGGTGGGGGGGGGAAGCCCTTATAGAGAAGGGCTGAGACTGAAAAACAAGTATCTAGGAACACTCTTGCAGTTACGACTCTAACGCTCATTTCTGGGGAAAAAGGTAATGAGAGTAGCTAGATACTGTCCCATAGCCAGTGTTCCTGTGCTGTTCACTATATAGCAACTGACAGTATGTGTCCCAGTTTACAAAACACTTCAGAATCCCACTTCAGTATGAATTAAGAAGCTTTAGCCTGCTTTCTGTATGTCTGACTGTAACAATACGGCTACATGCTTGTTTCTGAAGAGTGGCAAGAACTACTGGGTGAAATGTGGTGCTGAGGAGACATGAGGATATGACTGAGCTGACCAGAGGGGTCTCTGCAGTGGCACGAAGAAGTCAATTCTGTTTCCTGTTGTCAGTATCCAGTTTTCCCACAACTTGAGAGTTGAAGCCTGCATGAAAACCCAGGTCTTGTTTACAGAGGGAGCTCAGCAGTATACCTGTGCATCCTTAGATCTGTGCTGGTGTACAAATATTGAAGTTCCCCTGAAGGCAGCTAGGACTGTGAGGCTTCTGAGCCACTGTAGTCACCAGGATGTTCCACCTGGTGGGCTTGTATAGAGTTTCAGTCTCATTGGTGGTGTGTGATTCAGGGGAGCTCTGGAAGGCATTTGATTTTACTAAGTGAAGCCCATGTGATCACTAGGAAGAGAAGGACACTTTGTGTTTTTTCTTGCTGCTCAGACTTTGGAAGGTTCTGCCTTTGACAGGGGTCTTAGTCCCCATTACAGTGTAACAAGGCACCTGTAAAGGGAATGTGTATGCAAGGGCTGATAAAGAAATTACTTAGTTACACCAAAAGAGAATTTTCAAAGGATCCCCTACCAATGTCTTGTATTCTTATACATCACCTTTCAAAGGTTGTAACCAGAACAAAGACTTTGCATAATTTGGGAGAGTCTTTGGACTAAATCAGGATTTGACAACCTTTCTAGTGTTCACATGTACTTATTTGTACCTATGATCAATTCCAAATAATTGCCTGTGTTCATCTATACAGGCAGATGTTCTGGGCCTTTGAGAATTCTGCACTGGGTCAAGATGCAATAGGGCTCTTCATTACCGCTGTTCAAGCGTTCTTCCCCACTATCTTAGCAGTTTGATTCCAGCTGCCTTGTACACAGAAAAGAGCTTTTAGTCTTGTCCCCTACAAACGTATTATTGGTGTAGTACTCAAGATCAGGAAGCTTTCCTGTTAGAAAGCAAAGGATTGCTTAGTCTGCTTCTCTGAAGACTGTATAAACCCAACGCCAAGTAGGAACGAAGTTCCTGGACCCCATGTTAATATCTAAAATCAAAAAGCTATTTTTAAACGGCGAGCTCGGGTAGCGGGCGAAGAGCCGCAGCAGGGGGCAGGAAGGTTGTGCTGCCGCTCGGCACAGCGACTGCGCTCCGGGTCGCTGCCGGCAGCCGCCGGCAGGTGTCGCCGCAGCCCAAGGCTGACGCGCTGCGCCTGCCACCCGCGGTCCCCCGCCCGCGCGGGACAAAGGGGGCTCCGCGAAGGGCCCGCGGTGTTTCAAACACACAGCCGGGCTGCAGCCTCCCCGGCCGGCTGCCGAGCCTGCCGCCGGACCGCACGGGTGCCGCCTGCGTCCCCTCTTCGTACTGAAGCCTAGTAAGTGCTCACATACAGAGTGATTTTGGACTCGGTCTGAGGAAAGAGATCTGATAAAGATCTGGTTTACTCGGCCTAAATCAGGTACAAACTTCAAGAATGCTTACACTGAAGACGCAGTTGTCTTGGGATGGTAGGACCATCTCATGGGAGCAGAAGGCAGTATTGGGCATCTTGTGGACCATGTCAGTAACTCCATGATTTTTCAGGTGTCATGAGTACCATTAGACTTCAAGAAATTTATGTAGCACTTCTGTTTGCTATCAGTGCTATTGTTTTGTTGTACTTGAAAATACAGTACCCAGTACAACAAATTCTCAGTACTTGCTGGTGGTGTGGCATTTTTGAAGTACAACCTCGGCAACACTGTGTAATGTAGGGTGGTGCTTTACAACCACGCACATCAGATCAAGAGGCTTTCTGTATACAATGGTGATAACAATTAATATTTTAGCACCAAGCTTTAAACATGTTTTACATCCCATATGATAATTATAAGCTGCTGGTATACAGGAAGAGACAAATGTAGCTGAGATAGGAAGTGATTACTATCCCCAGCATAAAGTGAAACTGTATAAAGGAATACTGAATGTGGATGAACTGCCTGTGTCACCTTCAGAAAAAGGAAATACCCCAGACTGCAGAGATATACTTGGAAAAAGGGAGATTTAAAAAAAAAAAACAAAACAAAACAAAAAAAAAAACCCCAAAACCCCAAAAAAATCCCAAAACCCCACCAGAAAACTAAAACATTAGACAATCGCTCTAATTCTTTGGAGCTGATAGTTGGAAATGTACCCAAACCACATCAGGAGTCAAAAGTCCATCCTCTGAGAGAACAGATGGGGATGCTTTGTGGCTCATGTGGATCCTCCCTGTGTATTCACTTATGCACTACTCATTAGAATCTCATGGAAATCTCTAATTCAACTAAATCAACCTCCTCCTACTCCTTGGTGAAGTGTGTGTTCAATCAGAAGAAAGGTTTTTTAACAGTTCCCACAAAAAAAAAAATGCATGTTAATGAAAAGGAGAGGCATCATCAAGGGACAGGCAACATAGGCAGCAGTGTTACAAGCAGGTAGGCTCTTATGGACCCTAATAGCTGGTCCTGCATCACACCCGTTCCTGATCTGCAGCACATGCACTATTCTTTCACTTGTTTTTGTCTCGAGCAACCCAGCAAGGCTATATATGGGGCTTTTTCCCATCAATCTCTAAAATGCATTTCAGTCATTCACACCCGGTGGTAGCCCCACTGAGACATCAAAGCATCTTGTTTACTGTTTTCAGATTCCTTCTAAATATTTCTGTATGCAACATTCAGGAGTTCTCCTAGGAGTTTTGCTTGTGTTTTAGTGCTCTGAGATTTCTATTAACTTTGCCCCCCTTGTTTCCTCCCTTAAGAATTCAAGTATGTAGCTCAGGCAGGTACTTGTCTCACTTTAAGAAGTGGCCAAGGGCTATTTAATGATTTGGGTTTATACAAATCACACTGCCTGCCTGCCTAAGGAACTAAGTACCTGTGATACATGGTAAAAGCACAAATTCTTCTGTAAGGAACAGGTTTGTTTTTAAAACTAAATGCACACCCAGAACTTTCTTCAGTGATGGCCAGACGAAAGCTGTCCAGCCCAAATTAGCTAGCTCCCAGCTGTCAAAACTTTCCTTCTCCTTTGGACAATTGTCCAGATGGTGAGGGGTGCGGTGTGGAGGGTGATAGTTTCTGGTTTAACATTTTTTCAGAATCAACAGTAAGGGACAAGAGTAGTGCTGTGGTTCCAACCTCTTTTGTCTTCAGCTACTTTAGATCACAGTAGGTTTTTTACATGTTAGAATTCTCCTACCAAAGCTGCTCATGGCCAGAGTACTTGAATTCCTGCAATAGTAGAGTGATTACTGCCCCTCACTCAGGACAATTATGTAGTCCTTCAAAACCTTGCTTGCACTTTTTTGTTATATTGCATTCTCTCCATTGTAAGTGTGGGGGGGGGAAGATGCCCTAGAAACTGACAAAGTACATAAGGTTCAGTGCTGGTGACAAAAGGAGGTTAATATTTGCAAGCAACCAATGTAATTTCTCTTGGTATTAAATGATTCTCTCACCACTCAGACGGTCAAGCATCTGTAATGCTAAAAGCTTCTGTTTTCAGGATGTTGTTAGGCATTGCAAGATTCTTCTGTTTAGTATGTATGTACCTCAGAGTTAAAAATGCCCAACCTGCTTGCTCGGTGTCATCATGCTGTCTTCTGTAGTTCCACCTGTAGTCCTCCTGCATTACAGGACTAGATACAAGCCTGTCTCTGTGGGGAGCCCTGTGGAAAGAAGGTAAGGGTTGATCCAGTTGTGGGACATGAAGTTGTTCTCGTAAGCTACTCCTGACTGGAAAAATGAAAGTATGGTGCCTTATAAGAGGAATGGTCTATTAGCAAATCTTACTCTCATGAGAGGGGGGGAAGTATTTTAAACCCATCTTTCCCCCTTTGTAACTTTGGAGTTTGATGGTTTTTAATTAAAATATTTTTAATGAAGCTATAATTCTGAGTTAGTAAGACCCACAGAAAGACTGTGGCTCCCTTTAAAAAGTTAAGCACAGGAGTGGAGAACTGGTAGAGAGATGCTGATAGCTAAACATTTATTTAAAATAAAAATTTGTAATGGAAGATATGTAGGTAAATATTCTGCAGACTTTTGACAGCTTTGGAACAGTGTTGTCCAGCTACAGCATTACCCAACAGAAAAAAAATATTTGAAGGTCGTATTTTCAGCTTCCCAGAGCACTTGAATCTAGGGCAAGTGTTATGGGGACAGATCCAGGTCTGCTACTCTGCGTGGCATTCTTCCTTTTGTGCATCACCATGGTAAACAGTTAGGGTTGCCAGGAGCTTGGATGCATTGTTTGTCTCACTCCCTCATCCGCTCTCCCCCTCCTTCACCAAATGCTTTCTCGGTGATTAGTTACTGAGTAGAAGGGGCTCCAGTTACCATGCAGCCTGCCATCTCTCCTCATTTTATTGGAACTAATATCCCACCTGCGATGATAAGGTTTAAACTTGTTTAATCTCCCAGCTTAGCTGTGGTGTTTTAATATTTTTAAAATGGTTGTTTCAGAAAAAGGGGGATTTAAACAGGTTTTGAATAAATAATAAAAGCCCTTCTCACAGGTTGCAATGCAGGCCGGGAGGCATGAACCATTTTCATCAGGTCAGATTTCATGTTGGGTTATCCCAAGGTGGCCTGACATTGTGGCTACGGATTTACAATGAAACAGTCAGATGCAAAGCAGTTTATGGAGGAGAAACTGCTTTAATAATGCATTTCCTGCTCAGCAAACAGCAGATACAGTGACATAGGGAATGGGAAAGGGAACAGAATCTCTCAGAAAAGGAACCAGTTTCTCCCTGGAGTTTAGTAACTTTTTTTGTTCCTATAACATGTTTGGGGAGAGCAAGGTTGACTTGAGAGACATCAGAATGCATTTCAGGTGAGAAATAAAAGACAAGTTTGTAACATCTTGGGCCTGATGAGCTGAAGTCCCATCTGCATTGTTTCAAATTTAAGGGAAGGGAAATAGGTTCTCATTTCAAGGCAAAATTTCAGTTGCGTAAAAGTAAGACACTTCCTCTGGAATAAGCTGGATAGAGTGCATTGTGCTGATGTGTAGAACACCTTAGTTTGTCTCCCACTCCTTGCTCCCTGGACTGGGAATCCCGTGTTCTGCCCCAAGAGGATTGCTCCTGACTTCTCTGAGCAAAATCAAAGCCATAATACCAGGTGCCTAGAAGAGTCTTGTCCTCTTAGTCCAAGGCATTAGTATGCACTTCAGGTTTACAGAAGCATGTGTGCATGTTTGGGGTTGTAAAGCCTGTAAAACTAGGCAAGATTTTTATAGCTTTGTTCAAGACAGTTCTCGCTTCTCCTACATACTTAGGCACAATTTAAAACTGGAGTAAAGCAAAGCATTTTGAGTAAACTGGAGGTGGCTTAGCCTTCTTTTAAAGGCAAAAGCCCGCCTTTTAAAAGTCAACTGCTCTATGGCTCGGTTTCAGAAGAGCCCAAGCAGCACCAACTGGATGAACTTAGTGCTGTGCAATTCTTAAGGTCACAGAAAAGATAAGGTGGGCATAGAGCAGTTATACAAATACTACCTATATTATTTCTGTTCTTGGAAAAAGTCCTGACAAACAGTAATTCTGCGTCCTGTCTCTGTGTCATACCAGAAGGGAACTTGGCTGCAGTCAGCTTCAAGGGAAGGGAGGGCCATCGTGTCTCAAAGATGGATCTTGTCAAGCTCTGAGCTCATGCTTGCACAGATGAATTTGGAAGTGCAACTCATAAACAAAACTAGTTATACCTAGATGAGTTAGCCATGTCCCCCCCAGATGGCCTCCTTGCTAACCTGATTGAGAAGAAGTGTGGACACACAAGGCACTTTGGGGTAGCAACAAGGACAGCAAAAAGGATAAAACTGTCATTGGTGTGTAAAATCCTCTCTTACATGCTTTGCTTGTCAAATTACCTTTGAGCTTCTCCAGGAAGCTTTTGTGGACAAACCAGCAAATAAGAGCAATTTACTTCACAGCATATAATCATAGTTCCAGTATTCCTACCTATTCAACATAAACAACCACAGGGCAAAATCATGTAAAATCCAGATGAGATTGGGTATATAGATAACGCTAACAAACCACTGCCTCCATTGCACCTTCTATTTGAGGGAGAAGAGACTGTTTCAGCATGATTTCAAAAGCAGTATTCTAGTTTTGCATCGCCTTGAAATAGTGAACTATTATCACTATCTTTTTTAGCAATGCCACAGAAGTCAAGTAATGACTTGCTACACATACTGCTAACTTTGTGAAAAGCCCTGTGGGCAGAACCTAAATACCCTGAACTGCAGTTGTCTGCCTCAACATAAAAGCATCCTTCCTCACCAAAACCAAACAAAACCCACACCTAAATTCTTTATGGAAAAGATGTGGTATTGCAGGCTAAAGGGGAAGTATAAAACAGGAAAGATTTTTTTTTTTTTTTTTAAAAAGGAAGAGTGGGGTAACAGTGAAACTGGGATCCATTGGTCTACTAAAATGAAGTTACAGAGAAGAACAGCTGAATAGAGTATGTCAATGAAAAGATTAGGAATTTAAGGATCATAAAAGGCAGGTTAAAACATCAATATTAAAGTGGAACTTGAACTACAGGACAACCAAATATTCTCTGTACATTCAGAATATTACATAAAACAACCATCCATATCTTTGGTAATTTCACATATGGAAGAAGCTATTTCCACAAGGGCCCTGCACTAACTGAAGAACTTGTTTTTCAGTTCCTTGACTTGACTCGCAGTTTTCATTTCGGGAGATATAGAAAAGCAAACATACAGACAGTTGAAGCTTACAAGTTTAAGAATGAGCTGAAGTCTGATTTTGGTAACAGACATGTCTGGCCAAGTGATACAGAGCGTTTAGCTGGAACTTCACTAAACCAGACAGTGCGGGAAAGCTCTGTAGTTAGTCTGACACTAGATACCTACATGAATACTAATCAGCTGTTCTTTGCCAATAAAGCAAAGATTTGTATCATATTTATTACATGTGACACCAAGAATATTCTAAGGCAAAATTTAGAAAGTCAATAGGCTGCTACAGTGTTGCAGTTTTTCTACCAGGTGTGGTTTTTCAGCTAGCATCTGTTCTTCCACAAGGTTTTATTTTCAATTTTTCAGAGTATACTAATTGCAGTTGTTCATTTTTAGTTTATACAAATATAGCTAGATAGTGGGGATAATGAGTTCAAAAATAGCTATGCCTCTCTGTGCTTTTTACCAGCCTGTGCATCTGCTTAAATGAGCTGTACTCTGATCAGTTTAATAGCCTTTTATCCCTTTCAACACTTAGTAGTGCCAAATAAGATTTTCCTTGTCTTAGCTCTTCCCAGCATGCTTTGTTCAGGAGAAAACGTAACTGGCATTCCAACAAAGCAACCTACTGTCCTATACCCTGCCTCAGCTTTAGTACAGTGTCAAGGAGGAACCTTTATGTTGAAGAAAGAACAATAGTCTTAACACCATAGGGAAGACCTTCTAGAAGCAGCAAAAAGTCCCCCATTTCTCTTCAAAGAGATACAAGCTAAGCCCACAGAGAAAGGCAACACCAAGGGCCCCGAGAGAGAGGCTGACTATGCTGTACAGACTGAGGTTTCCTGAGGGCTATTTAAAAATAAAGTTTGATCTTTTTTGGAGAAAATACTAAACACGTCTGTTACATCTAGGTGAGTTAAAAGTTGCAGATAACAAAACTATTGGTTTTGTCTGATTAATTATTTGTCAAATATTATGCCATAGATGCTGGCACAGGGAAGAAATGTCTGCAATAAGTGTGTTTAATGCAGTGTTGCATGCTGGATCATAATTGGATTCTTTCATTCTTGCTGTAACTTGGCAGACTGAAAAGCTGTCAAGAACACTTCAGGCAGTGGCAGAGAGATTGACACTACCCTCAAACAAAACAGGGAAACTAACTTCCAGGATCGTGAATTCATATCAAAATCTCACTGTCCTTGAAGATTCCAATACATTCCCAAGTTCAGTTAAAGTATACTAACATTCTTTCTTCAGGTGGTAACAGGCAAGAACAGTCAATGAGATGCCACAAGCAAACTTTCTGGTTGTATATGATGGCAACATACATTGGTCTAAAATGCCATCCCTAAAGAATGTTTGGGGTTTTGTTTAAACTGATCCCTGCTATGGCTGCTGCTGAATTATGCAACACAACACCGATGTCGGACAACCTCCTTCTGATGCCTGTGATGCTCACATGTGTTTGGTTTCATGGGGGTAATTCTGTCTGAACTTTAAAGGCAGGGGTTATACACCAAGGAAATGGCTTGTGAGAAGGACCTATGTGCAAAATACAGTTGGCTAGTGATAAGGGAACACACATGGTAATTCTGCTTTCTGGAAATGTAAAGGAAAAGACTTTTCAATGCATGCCAAACACTTAAATCCGGGAGCATTCTCATGAGACTGGTGGCAGGTCATTTGTGCATGCAACTCCTTCCCCAATAAAGTCACTGTTCAAACACGCTACCACCCCCGAGTAAGCAAGAGATGGGCAGAGAAATGGATGGAGAGTTGATTTGTCCACTATATCACACATTGCCAGGATAAGAAACACAATTCCACTCTGATCCTCCTCCTTTTGTTGCTGCAGAATACAGTGTCTTTCATACTAAGCTGCAAGGGTGATGCTACATGTCCTATGCTGAGGAAATAGGCAATAAGTACCACTGAATAACTCGTGTGTTGCATCAGCAGGAGTTGAAACTTGTTTGGGTGGTGGTGTCTCAGAAAGAAAGAGTGGAAAATCTGATGGATGCAGACCTAGCTACAGAAAATAGGGGTCATTTAAACTTGTAGCAATTGGAATCTGCACAAGTGGGTCTAGAATGCTACCAGTCTGGTTTGCAAACAATTTGGCAAAGGAGCCAGCAATTGAACATGACTCAAAACAGGAAAGAAGCAAACCCAATGGAAACAGCCATATGTGAGGCAACAATTGTTCTCTGTTTAAGTGGAAGGTCGCTACAGGAAAGCAGTGTATGGAATTAAGAAAGTGACAAGTTCTGTTCAGTGAAGTACTGTGGCAGACTTTCTTTTGCCAGTGAATCTGACTTGAGGTACGTAGTCATGGCCTTGGGTGCTGCTTTCAGTTATGCTGATTAACTGTAGGGCAGCATTATAGACTGAATCACTGAAATAGCTGTCTGTAAAGGTTACTTTGAACTAGAAAAAATTATCTGCTTCAGCTGATCATCTAGCCCTGTGAATCACTGTACTGCTAGAATGGCTAATTTCAAGCAGCACAGATAAGTAGCTAGGAGTAGTGGGATCGGGGAAGCAAGGGATAGGACTACTTCAGAGGAGTTTGCTGGTGGAAGGATATCGTGGATATACCCTCTTAATTTTTAGGGATTTAATCCGTAAATCTCATACTTCATGAGTAAATCCTACTCACAAAAAGATCACTGACTTCAAACAATTCCCCAAGAATGCAATTTGTAACATAAACTGCAAAGACTTAAGCTTCTGCATTAGAAGAACAATTTTGTCCACGGATTTAATAATTAAAAAAACATTGGAAAGTAAATATATATTTTCCAGATAAAACTAGCCCACTGCCCTACTTGTCACAGGATCTGCATTATATCTGTAAAGAAAGCAGCTAGCTTTCCCCTGCCAGCCCCCAGTGTCCTCAGGTGCAGGACATGCATATAATTTGCTCTTGTACCTCAATCAGTGAGCAAGCAGAAAAATAGAGGAAATTAATTTCTCTCGTTCCTTTTCCCTCTGTCCTATTTTTTACAAGAGCCTTTTAAAAATGTTGCTTACTATATGATTATGCTCAGCAGGGGTTTGTAACAACCTCATCTTAACTCAACTACCTCTGCCCTTGCTCTGGAATGGCTGGTTGCCTTGGCAATCTTCTACATGCGGTGCTCAGGAGCTACAATTATAGTGCTCTTCTCAGTAGTGATCCTCTTAGTTCTTTTTCTTAGAAGTTCATGACAAGGAGATACAAAAAGATATATATAATGGATTTCATTGCTCCAGCCTTCTGTCTCCTTCATCCCTGAAGGAAGCAAATTTGTGCTGTCTAAACCTGTTTGCTCTGCAACAAGGAGGAAAACCTTCTGTTTGTGTAGAATAAAGTACTGTTTTAGCTGAATGTCACAACCAGTAAGTTAAGCCACCTGAGGTGGTAAATTCGAGTCCCATAAACCCCGAGGACTAGAGCAAGGGCCTCTTGGGCCATTCTACAGCAAAAGCAACTGTGAAGGAAGCTTGCTTTGTATTGCATTACAAAGACTTCAGACTAAAGGTGCTTACTTTGCAAGTAAAATGATTGCAACTTTAACTGCTGGCTCTGCAAACTCAAGATAAATGCATATGAGCAGTAGTTTACACTGAAATGGGAGGGTCAGTTGCTTTAACTCCTTATCAGTTTAGGGTTTATAGGTCAAACCTTGTGCTAAACTACACCAGTCACATATCTGTGTATAATAGTGATGAACAGAAGTAAGACCTATGTCAGCTCTGTGACATGAGCAAGAGATACTAAGACACAGTGCAATGTTGTTCTTGACTGTACTTGCTCTGGTGGGGGTGAATGTGGGTTTTCAGTTGAACATAACTGGTAACAGAGGGAGAAGCAAGCCTGTCAAGTAAACTCTCCCATAGTAGATCATTATTTTGGAGAGAAATCTGAGGACAGAAATCAGTTTAGTTCTCTCTCCGTAAGCAATGGATGGGTGCATAAAAGGGTCATATGTTGTTTAAATCTAAATGCTGAAACTGTATTGTGTGCCTCCATTTGTTGATAGTGTGAGTACCTGAGGAAAGGCACCTGTTTTTCTTACTGCTGAGATCGGTAGGCTTGCACAGTGACAGAAGTTCTCACCATGCACAAACTGTGGGACTTCATAACAGAAATACTTAATTGCAGCTGGCACTTTGGACACTTTCAGTGCCTATGCCAGTGGGCACTTAGCTGATGAGTGACATCCTTTCTGACACAAGCAACGTGAAAACTGCAGAGGAAGCTAAAATGCTGAACTGCTGGTTCAACAATTAAAAGCAAAAAAAAAAATTGAGTCCTAAAGCCTAAACATTTCAGTTATTCTAACTGTTAAAACACAATTTTTAAAAAGGATCATAAGTTTGCAATTTTGTGCATGTGGGTTGTCTTCTTTCTCTTCTCCCCCCTGCCTCCCACTGTGAAATGTGACCAGAGATGCTGCTTTGCATGAATATGGCAGCCACCAGCAGCTGGCTGAGATGCCATTGTTAATTAGTCTTTATTCTCAAATGCTGTTCAGATTCAGAAAAGGGTGAGAAATGCCACATATGAGGGCCATGAAAACAGTATGATCTCACAACCAAAATCACTAATGCTGAACACTTCCAGGCAGATCACACAAACACTTGGCATACAGAATGAATTCAAATCTGACTTAGAGGAACAAAACTCCACTGGCAATAAAAGTTCTTGCTTTAGTTGAGAAGCTATGTGAAGGATATAAGAACCAGCTTTTCATATATTATACTCCTTCAGTACCCTTTCACAGGGTCCCTGCTCTTAAATGGGTGTGCAGTGTTGGGGAAGGAAAGTGGTAAGCTCTTTCTACAGAACTAAAATGCACTGATTCTTCTCAAAAAACACTTGGGGGTGTTGGCTGATGAGAAGCTCACCATGACCTGGCAATGTGCATTTGGCAGAGAAAGCCAACTGTACCCTGGGCTGCATCAAAAGCAGAGTGGCCAGCAGGGTGAGGGAGGGAATTCTCCCTCTACTCCGCTCTGGTGAGACCCCACCTGCAGCACTGAGTCCAGCTCTGGGGCCACAGCATAAGAAGGACATTGACCTGTTGGAGTGTGTCCGGAGGAGGGACACAAAGATGATAGAGGGCTGGAGCACCTCTCCTGTGGCTGAGAAAGGGTTATTCAGCCTGGAGAAGAGAAGGCTCTAGGGAGGCCTTACAGCAGCCTTCCAGTACCTAAAGGGGCCCACAAACAGGCTGGAGAGAGACTTTGCACAAGGGCAGGTAGTGATAGGACAGGGGGAATGGCTTTAAACTGAAAGGTAGATTTAGACTAGGTATAAGGAAGAAATTCTTCACTGTGAGGGTGGTGAGGCACTGGAACAGGTTGCCCATAGAACTTGTGGGTACCCCATCCCTGGAAGTGTTCAAGGCCAGGCTGGACGGGGCTTTGAGCTTGGGGCTTGAGGTCCGGTGGAAGGTGTCCCTGCCCATGACAGAGGGTGGGTAGTGGGGGTGGAACTAGATCATCTTTAAGGTCCCTCCCAATCCAAACCATTCTATGGAAAAAAAGCTTAAGGAGATATCCTCATTGATAGTCCAGATGCCTGAGAGTGAGTCTGCCAACTTAAGTTCTGAAATTGTCATCCCTCACATGGGTATAGATACATTTACTGAATCAAGGTTGAAAAGACTTCTGTACATCAGAGCTGTCTCTTTCCAAGACATTGTAGCATTCAATGAGATAGCTTTTTCTTGATGTTCAACCCGATACCAAGATGCTATACTGGAGAAGCCCTTTGCAAGGTTCATTCCAGCAGATGCACATGGCCTCTCTAAGGCTTGGCTAGTTGATGTTTTTAAGAAACAAAACAAAATCTTCAGAAGCAGGACTCAGCAATAATAGTTGTCATCAATTCAAAGGCAGCAATTCCTACAGTAAAATAGTTTTCCTTATTCAACTATCGAATCTTTATCAAGAAAAATGTCTTGCCTCTATCTCCCTATGCAGTCTTCAGTATAGAGGGATAACTTCAGAAGTTCAATCCCATCCTGTTATGACAACCCAGATATCTGTTTGTCACTGAGCACCTTCAGACTCTATGGTTTTAACAGTTGGAGTTATGTACTTGATGCTCTCCTGTATATTTTAAGAGCTGTTTTTTAGTGTTTTTTTCCCCTCAAGAATATTCATTAACTATGTAGCAATATATTTGCTTGTTTCTCATGTGGTTGAGGCAGGTAGTTGAACATGAACTCCAGTTCTTGGGTTGTTTTTGGTTTTTTTTTTTAGTAGTTGTATTACTGGTGGGGATCATTATAACATTAAACTTCAATGGGAAAATGTAATAAAAAAGATGTCGTGCTTAAACTGTTCTGCGTAGTTTCATGTAGGAATTATGCACAAAGCAAGAAGTCAAAGTAACTTGTTTTCAAGTCTACTTCTATAAATTTTACATCACAAGCACATGTAGAGGGTAGCCAGGTTGCTAGATATAAGACAGAACATTTCTGCTCAGACTCACCCAATGGAGTTTCCTTTGCTGTTATGCAGTTTTTCATTCATAGACTGGCCAACTATTTTTCAATGTTCATTTCCACAAAAGATGGAAACTGGTGTCTAGAGGAGTCAATCAATATGATGAATGCAAGACAACTGTTCTTCATGGTCACAGCATTATGCTGTTCATAGTCCTCCAAACCTATCATTCAGTGACACAGTTGCTACATCTGTTAAGGCAAGGTTAATCCTGCTTCATGGTATTTCAGGATTTATCAAATTTCCCTTGCTGCATATACCAAACTAAGAACTATATTTTTGAGTGATTTATAGTATAAAGCAAACAAACTCCTCATAATCTGCACAGGCACCTTACCCAAAAGTCATATAGAAATATCACTTAGTCTGGTCTTTCAGTCTTTTCTCTATCACCAGCTCTTACATAAAAGTTTAAATCTTCAGTTTGAATGCGAGTTTATTACACTGGCCTCCCTGTGCTTGGCTGCTAGTAACATTTATCTAACATTGTTCACCTGCACATTTCAAGATGCTTTACACAAAGTATCTTCATTCCTGTCCTCAAATCTCAGGAAACAGAGTCACTCACCTAAGTCATAGCTGACAGCATTTTAGATAACATAAGCATTTTAAATAGCATTTTATTCCTGTGTACTGGTAGGTGTCCAGTTGTTCTGCTTATAGACAGCAATATGTTTATCAAGCTCACTCTTACTTCAGCCATATACTAATCCCAAAGCTTGAAGACATAACTACATGAGAAATCCTGGAGAATGCCCTGAGAAATGCCCTGGAGGCAAGAGAAGAAGTCTGGAGAAAGGAAAGCTTTCCCTTCGTGGAGGAGGATCATGTTGGAGATCACTTGGCAAACTTGATACCCACAAATCCATTTGCCCTGGCTGCAATCCAATAGAACAGCTAGAGCAGGTTTCTGCTTCAGCAAAGACCCAGGCTTGGTTTTGGTCAAAGGAGCAGCATTCATCTACCACTTAATTGCAGCTATCTTCAGGGCAGAAATTGGCAGCCATTTAACATTATGGAGTAATGTTGTACAATAGTTCAGGACAGAAAGCAAAGGGTGATGTATCTATTGAAAATTCAATGAGACATTAGCTGAGAGAATATAATTAAAGGTGAAATTTGGATGGGATGTCAGGACTAGCACCTCTACACTTGCAAAGAGTACTGCAGGATGTTTAGTAACCATGCCTCCCAATGAATTACATGATATATGTCACTAAGGGCAATGTTGCATTTACTTGGAAGCTCTTATCATTGATTGTTCTGTAATCCTCTTTAAAATGTATGGAATTTGACAAGATCGCATCTTAAGATGGCATGCAAGCTATGACTGCACTTAACTAGATCTCCAAGAATCTATGCATCTTCACCTTTTTGCCCTTTTCTTTTTCTTGTTTGCTGCAACAGTCAAAGGAAACAGCTTTTTATGTGAATGATGATTAATAAGCAGCCCTGTTGAAGGGTGATGTAGCTGGTGTTAAGAACAGGCTCTTTTAATAGACACTTTAAAATGTGTTCTAACATGTGAAAATGATAGGCTGTCAAACCACTATTTGGGTATACACCAAGATAATAACATGCATTTGAGAAAAATGATAAGGTAAAATACACGCTTTTACAGTATGAAGATAAATAGTGAAATATACACTTGCATGCCTTAATGTAAAATAAGAGGGTCAAAAAAAAAAATCAATTTAGAGTGGAATTATGAGTAGTCCAGGCATTTCCATCGCCTTGTGCTTCAAATAACATCAAATGAATGCCTGATCTGCTGTATTTGTGCTTGAATTAAAGATACAAAGCATTTGCAGTGTCCATTTATCAGCTGTTCTCAAAATATTTCCTCAAGGATGAAGGCATCTCAAGACAGGACTTTGTTTAAAGGTTATGGCCATAGTTTCAGGATGCAAACTTTTAGGCAGAAACATGATGGGATCTTTTTGAAAATAGCAAAATTAATGGGAAACCGTAAATGAAAATGAAGCAGTAGGATGTCTGGTTTGCTTGAGATCAATGCCAAAACATCACTTTTCTAATTTGCACAGAACCTTGAAAAGTATCAATTCAAGTTGTGAGCTAGTGAAAGGATAGTTGTATTTTTCTGGGTTTTTTGGAAGTATACAGCAGTTCAGAATCCCCTTCCCTGACTGCTGCATTGACCTCTTAAGAACAAAATGCCCAAGCCTTTGAAGTTTAACATTAGATACATGTAGTGAATAATAGTCATTTTCCCATTCCTGTTAATGTTGCCTTTTTCAAGAGTCTGATAAATGTCCTCTCCCTTTATAAAACGTTTTGATTTTCAGTTCTTATTTCATTCTTTAATCTTTGTTATGTGTCCAACAAAATAATTCAGAACATTTCTCAAAATAGCATTAGCGACCAAGAATAGAGTGCCGGCCCTTTAAAGAACTAGATAAATGAACTCCGGGACTGTTGCAGATGTATTGAAAAATCTAGGGAAACTTTCTGTACAGATTCTTTGCTTTTCAGGATTACTTAGTTAACAAGAATCTGAGCAGTTTGTGGTAGGGTCTTCCAGTTAGCTGAGCTTCATTGGGAAGGATATAGGGCCCAATGACACACACACTGCAGAGAGCTGCCGAGTCCATCAGAAAAATAGTGTGTCACATTCAGTTAAGGATTTGCATGTACTGATCGTACTCAACTTGAACTAGAACCAGAATGAAACAAGTATTCAGAGATGTACATCAGGTGTATATTAAGACTTTCACATAAAGGCTTGAAAACATGATCTAGCAGCTAGACTTCTCAGTGTTTAAGGTTACTCTAACTCTCCAGATAGCTACACTTTGAATAAAATAGATGTTTCAAAGTAGATCTCAGTGTTTTAAATAGCATCTGGATGGGCTAAGTGGGCTAAACCAGTGCTAGATTAACATACCCCCAGCTGTGGGTAGCAACTGCAATCCAAATCTGAACCCAGATGCTGCATTTGCAGTTCAGGAAAATCCTGAAAGTTATTTTAAAATGAATGGGAATTCTAGTTGCATGACTTCAGCTACTGTTTTTAATTTGAATATAGAATCACAACCACTGATAAGGAGACTGAGTACTCTCTTTTTAGAGACATTTTAGATTTTTAAAAATCCTGCATATTCTCAACTGCATTTGGTTTGGATTAAAAAAAAACAGGATTGTGTCTACTCTCTCCAGAAAAATTGACTTCCTTTTTGAGTACATCCTGAATGTTCTTATGTATTCATCCCAGATTGAAAGGCTCATGTCCCAGACGAAAGACATCAGAGCTGTTCCTCTTTTTGTCTTAGGGGGGAAAAAACAAAACCATACAAAAAAGCAATGCCCAGAATGCCAGTTTGAACCATGCAGGAAACTTTCCTTACTTGAGCAGATTGCCCTGGGGAGACAGCGTAGATACCCTATGTGGAGTTGTTCCAAACTCTTCAAACCAAGCATCAAAGAAGCAAGCCTCTGGCTTAGAGGTGAGAAAATGATGCCCCGAGGGGCAGCTTCTGTGTCAGGCAGATAGCAAGCAATGGGCTTGTAAAACAATATTTGAAGAAGGGTAAAAAAGAGCATGAGGGAAAGGGAAGATGTTCTTATTAGCTGCAAAGTAAGGCTTTTCGATCACAATCTCTGATGAACAGCAGCACTATTTGGACAGTAAATCACTGTGGCCCACTGAGAAACCTGTGCTGATAAAAGAGAGTCTGACAGGCCAGGGAAGAGGTTCAGGGTGGCTTGCAGGGAAAATCTTTCATTCCAAACACACACACCAGGCCAGCAGAGGCAGGAGGAGCAGGTACAGGCAGGCAGTCCTGAACAGGAGGGTGAAATGGGATTTCAGTTCGTTCTTTCTACAAAGAGGATAGGAAAGCCCCTCTCTGATGCTTTTACTTGGGGAAAAATGAGGCTGCCTTAAGATTAAGATCCTTCCACCTATGTCTTCCTGTCAGCTCCTGGGTCTAGTGACAGAACCCTAAATGACAAGGCAGATCTATCATTTTTGTGGAACAAACCTGAGCAAGCACCACTTGTTTGATGGCAGCTAGGCATCAACAGCTGGATGCTTGT
Organism: Falco biarmicus; assembly: GCF_023638135.1. NCBI lineage: Eukaryota > Metazoa > Chordata > Aves > Falconiformes > Falconidae > Falco > Falco biarmicus. Next base: position 35,496,547 of record NC_079288.1, read on the forward strand.
TAAAAAGCCTTAAAGAAAGAAAATAAAATTGGTAAGAGCTGGTCAGATGAACAAGATAAGCGAGTGCAGTCACAATACAATGACATCTGAGTACGTTCAGAGATCACCCTTCATGCATCTGGTACACAGCTAGCAGGATATGAGTGACCTATAACATCATGCATTTCTTGTAAAACTTGCACTTCTTTGAACCTGCTTATTTTATAGGGGCATGAATATCACATTTTTTTCCTTTCCTTTTTCCTCCCTGCCCTTGTGCACTTTAAATTGCCTCTTGCTATGGGGGCGAAGCTAATGTGTAATTTACATTTCCTGGAGGTAAGAAGGAGGAAGATTGGAGGAAAAGCACCTAACTGAAGAATTTAAGCACTTTTCTCTAGATTCCTCGAACACTGTAGGTATAAAATCTCACTATTCTGCAGGACTTTTGGGAGATGCCTGAAAAACCTGAATTAAAGAGGTGATTAGAAAGGAAAATAACAAGGGAACGTTTAAGAAAAGCTTAGACAGATGTTTTGTTCCTTTGCTAACAGAAGGAACAGATATGGAAGACTACACTTTGCCCTTGATGCTAGATATTAACCTTGATACTGACCTTCACATCATTCCATTTTAACAATACCTGCTTTCCCGGTGGTGCTCCATAGCATTAGTGTAGAACCATCCCAACACCTTCATATTCCTACTATTTTACAGCGTTCCTCTTATCTTCCATCCCTTAAGTTTCAGTGAGCTAGATGTAAGGGCTAGGGGATGAGAAAAAGCCCTCCCATGCAGTAGTTTGCCCCTGGGCCATTTCTGCCAGTCCTGAAAGGGTATGTTGTGCTAACAGAGCAACAGAAAGGCTCCAAATGCATCAAAGATTCTACTTCTGAAATTCTAAGCAGTTATGAGTTTCTCATTGAGGTTATTCTGTGATATCTAAGTACAAAGCAGCAATGCTGAGGCCATCTGTCCTCTGTTTGAGGCTTAGCTTCCACTAGTTGTAGCAGATTCCTTCTGCAATCAACACTTGCCCAAAACATCTTGCTGTGTCCTATTTTTTGCATGTTACTACTGGTCCAACTAATTTGGCATTCACATGCTAAGTTGCAATTTACTTGTGAACTTCCTTGGTACACTTGAGAGAATGGGGAGGAAGAAAACATACATAGGTGTTGAAGCACTTGACTGCTACGAATGGGTGAAAATACATTTAGAAAGTATTAAAAATAAAAAGGGCAACAAAAACCCCAACAAACAGGTAGAGTCTACTGTCTTGTCTGCTATGGAAAGCTTGAAAGGGGAATTCCGGCTTCTGCCATTATAAATAAATTGCCAACAGCAAGGAGGTACTAACTAGTTAGACACGGTACTTTCCCCAGGAGAAGAGTATCCTGTTATATCATTGAGAAACATTCTAACCTGAGGCAACTGATCTTAACAGTTCAGTGTCTTAAATTTAGGGAAAGAGAAAAGAACAATGATAGCACTTGCTCTTCTTCATTGAGGCGCTTGCCTTGAGAGGCCTCTCAATTCCACTTTAGATGAACAAAGCCACTGTCCTTCTGTCAAGCGCTTACATGCAACACAGTTCCACAACTTCACTGATCGAGACTATTTAAATTGGGTAAACCTTGTAAATCTTCTCACTGGAGAGACAGCATCTTGCAGCCGCTATCAGATCACACAAGGGGAGTCAAATTTGATTAGATCATGGCTAAATCTATCCCAGCATCCTGTCTCTTACAGTGGTCATTAGTGGATGCAAATGGAAAATTTATAAGAAACAAGGCAAGTACAAAGTAATCTTGTACCAACTCAGTCCCCCCAGGAATTAGGGATCTTACAAATAAATGACTAATGGTCTCATAACAGGCTTTCACTTGAAAGCAAGCCACCTTTCCTACCTCCTCCATCTCTATTTTGAAACTGCAACTTTACAGTCAACGTATATGCAGAAAAATACATCTGTAATAGGTTAAGATAGGAAAATTCCTCAGCAAAATTCCCGCCTCTTGACAAAAATTAATTCTGAGTTAACAACAGATTTTGAAATGAAGGAAGGGGTTAAAACAAAGTCGAGGGCTTGACGAAGTCTTCATCTTTGTAACTAATAACAATCTGGCTTAAAAGCACTCATTCACTTCTTGACTTAACCCTGCATCTTGCATCTTCCTTAAGAAAGCATTGACACAAGGCTATTGGATATTTGGAGACAGAGAGATACTTTTGATCACTCAGGTTTAGTTCTATGTTATTTTTTAAAATAAAATATTTAGCCTAGCCACAAGAAAGACTAATCATAGTACACTGTCCAGGCCACTTAAAAAGCTCAGATGTAGGCTCAGTTTACTTCAGACAGAAAGGGGTAATAAATCTGAGCCTTCCAAATTCTTTGGTGGATGCTTTCAATAAGAGGTTAACAAGTAAAGGAGCAATGAAAAGTACTTTTATTAACATAACATTTGGGGTTTTTGTTTTTCTTATAAATGCTCAGTCTCTTCTTCCTCTGAGATATGGCTAGGTCCGGGTTTTTTTGAAAATTTAGAACTTTTCTTTTACAATTTACAAAACAATTTAGAATGTTTCCTTTTAAATACTATAGAACTTTCTGCCTGATTTTCATAACAAAATGAATCATTTAGTGCGACCTGAATCTGTTTTTTATGTCTTGATTTGGCTGTCAGACACACACCCCCCCAACTAAATTGGCTTAACTGTGGGAGATACTGTATTTTCTAACAGGAGCTGAAAGGCATGGACATCTCTCAGTTGGAAGTTTAACTATTTTCAACCAAGAGTGATAAGTGGTTAACCTGTTTGTGTTTCTCTCAGCAATAAGCTATTTGGTGGACTGGTCCAAGTGGTCACAAGCATGCAGAAAACCCAATCCAGAACACATTTTCATGACCAGATAGAAAAATGTTCAGACAAGATCCATCTCTTTTCAAAGATCAGATCTAGTGAAGCTGGAAGAGGACGTGTTGAGAAATTCTTTACGTATTCACATGATGCTCTCTTATGTATATGGATAGTGTCATAGAGGACAGTATTTCAGAGTTCATATTCCACAGACCCTCAGTCTTAGAGGTAGCTCACTTAAAGGCAATGTAACCATCCTGAATGGCTGCATTCACTAAAGCTAATTTCTTCCTTACGTTTTGACTGAAAGACATTTGTGCTAAAGAGTTTGGGTTTTTCCTCCTTTAGAAGGTGCTGATTAAATAGTTGGAGCCATGTATAATAACAGAAAACATTTTTAGAATGTTAATTCTTGACCTCTGATAATCAAGCATACAGAATTTAATATACCTATGTATTTCCAGCAGGCTACAGCCAAGTCCTTTTGTTTTGCAAACTGTACAACCATGCCACAAAGGAATGGAGACTTAAAACACGGGAAATTGATGCCCTTTTGGTTGAAAGTAGTCAGAAAAAGCCAAGTCCAGGCACATTATATTTAAATATATCTAGATGTTTCAAACGGCAGATGGGAGGTGCTTGTGAAAATCTTATTAGGCCCTTTCTAAAAATCTAAGTACTAGGTACCTTCTACATTTCTAAACCTGGTCTAGGAATTTCTTATTCTATCTGCAGCTTCTGAACATAACAATTTACTCTGAATTAGAATACGTCTCTGCTTAATAGAAGAGAAAGATGTAGCTAAATGAAGACTATGACACCACTGCCCCACCCCACCCACAAATCTACACAGAGTTAAAGTATCAAATGAAGTGTTACTATGTTATTGAAAACAAAACACATTCAAATGTTAAATGCTGCAATGATCCAATGACAGAACAAAATGCTGTGCTCCTACTCTGCCCTCTAACACTGCTGTCGTCGTCTTCCTCTTCTTCCTCCTCCATCTCCTGCTTACCCCAAAAAATGGTTAAAGATCAACAAGCTGTAATCTGGAGCTGAGTGCACAGTCATTCAGGTCACTGCACAGAAGCCAAATAGACTACATTATTTGAAAGAAAAGGCCAAGAACTCTTTTACTTCCCCTCATCCTGGGTCAGTACCTAGAAGAGATTTTTATTTTAATAACACTGTATTCCACCTAGAAAAGTGGAATTTATGCTTGACTAACAGGCTGCAGAACATAAGCTGCTACTATTGAACATTTTTAAAACATACAGAAATATAGATGGATCAAATCATGCTGCCTTAACAACTGTGGGTAAAGAATGCCGTGCTCTAGGTTTCATAACCAGGTATTCAAAAGAAAAGACCTAATTTTACATGTAACTACATCACTATCAGTTTCTAGAGCCTACCTGCTAATTAATAATTCAGTGTGGGAGGCCCTCATCAGAGAAATGGAGTGTGATTGCAGGCAGTGGGGGAGCCCAGTCTCTCTCAAACTCTCTGACCCATGTGTGTGCTGAGGGATGTATCTTTTTTTGTGTATCAGTATGCATCTGTCTCTTACAAGACCACATACACTTGCTGTCCTGTAGACCCTGAGAGTTAAGAACAAGTACAGCTGAAAGTCCTCTTCAAACCTTTCCAAGGTCAGAATGCAGACCCCCTGCGGCAGCTCTGACCTGTCTCACCACAGTACAGATACTCTGCTGTTCTGACAGGCTGGCAGTTCATCACCCAGATGAAACGCTCTGATCTCTCCTGTTTGTCAGCAGAGCTGTCACAGGTGAAATTTCGCAGGTTTCTAAAGGTAGGTGAATTACAGAGTCAAACATGACTTGGGGGCAGAGACAGAGAGGAGGGCAGGGAGTATGCAGTTATTTCTTTAAGTCTTCAAGACGTCTCAGGCATGGTACTTGGTGCTTCTGTCTGGCTCTTGCCCATGACTGTACTGGAAGAGGCCTAAGGGACAGTTCTTGGAATTCTTCAGCTTGTCAGGGACCTGCTGCTCAGCCAATGGGCTACATATGGATTTCTTAGCTCTAGGAGGTAAAGATTTAAGCCCTGTATTAAGCCATCTTCAAGACTCTCAGACTTACACTATTCATGTTAAGTAGGGCCTTCTGAGCCCAAAATCATCATTTTCTTATACATGAAACTTTACTTACTTTTCCATTAAGTCCTATATTTTTAAGTTGTTAGGAATCTTATGAGCATGGAAACATGAATCCTGTATATCCTGTACAGAGCCCTGATACAGGGCTCTGAATCTGACAGTAATTCCAATTCTGCAGTTCAAAGCTCTCTTAAGCTGTCAGAATGCAGAATAAGACTTAAGTTTTGCTGTTGAGTTGTGAATAACAATAACGAACACCAACTAGTCGTGTTCCTTTTTCACAGTAGAAACTTGGAAACAGCCACAGACTGACAATCATTTGAAGGACTCCTCAGAAAGAAACAGCAGACACCTTCAGGAAAAGCCTAACCATGACTGATAGTAGAGGAAAGAGAAAGGTTATAGGTTTATCAAGCATGAAAAATAGTTATACTGAAAGCAAGAAGTGTAGTAAACAGAACTGATCAATCTATACACCACTTACATATTCCATAGCTAATCTCACTGGCATTCCAACAACAATTTGACAGTGTTCTATCTTCTCTGTAATTGGCCAGATATTTAGCAAATAAACCATACAGCAACTATTAGTGAGCTTCATTAAATAATACATTTTCCTCCCCTTTCCACTGGTATTAAAGTAGCTCAGTGGCACACTGTTTAGGAGAGAAGGAAGCTAAAAAACAGGATTTACTAAATATAAAATTGACTGACAATGTGAAAGCTAAGTCCAGTTCATTCTAAACAGATAATTTTGTGATAGCATGAGTGATGGTAGGAGGTCGATACTCTTTACAGGGAAAGTCCAAGGTCAGAATGTACTAGTGGCACACTGAGTATTTCCAGCTTCCCTGACATGATATACACTGCATATAGTTGTGTGACTCTAGTTGTCCTACCCTTAGACTCCTCTTTCTCGTCTCTTCAACCTCAATGCTAAAACATACTTTCCTTGTGAGAACAAAAGTGGTGAAAGTGATCAAAATAGATTAATTTACAGAAACTGTCTCTTAAGTAAGAGAGACACAGTTTTAACTCTACAAAACAACTTTGTTCTAATAGATCTATTACCCAAAGCATTTTTTTGGTATACCCGTGGTGTTGTGTATGTATTTATGTTATTGCTTTGATCAGTCAAGTGTTGAAGATACAGGCCTCCTTCCCTCACAGTTCTGGGCCCTGATACTTATCCCAATCACCAGCTACCTGAAAGAAAAACAGCATATACTCAAAGATAACTCTGGTACGCAAGTTGTAACATTTATGTGGACATGATCTCTACTTTACTAATGCCATCAAGGTATCTCAAAGGAAAATAAAATAGAACAGAAACAGCTCAGAAACATGCTGCTATGAACAGTGAGGAAAGGATGATGTTAAATGTGCAACCACTTCCTTTTTTCAGATTTATTTATCTATTCTATATTGGGAATGAACTGCCCCACTGAAATATCTCTATAAGCCAGCAGAAATGTTTATGGATTAGGAATGCTGTGAGAAATATCTTCAGAGATGCAATTTCCCTAGTGTCCCCCATATGGGCAAATCATGAATCTCCATCACAAAAAAATAAAAATACCATTCTACTATATGTTGTTTATATATAAAAGAATTGGCACAGGCAAACCAACTTGTAAACTTGTAGTTTACGTAAGCCGAGATTTTGCATCTTACAGGGACTAGTACCAAATGCTACAGATAAAGGTGAAATAAAATAAAAACTGATAGGACAACTTGCCCCAAGGAGAATTCTTCCTAATTGTGAAAAGTTAGAGAATGGCTGAAAGATGAGTTCAGACAGTACAAAAGGAAACAGATATCAAAAAAGGGACACATACAGGGAGAATTTTGCTAATTACACAACTATACATAAGCTAAGTTGTTGGGGTTTTTTCCCCCACAGAGTAAGTTTCTTTAGATGATGGCCTTTTACACACATGGGAGCAAACCGTAAGCCTGGTTTTGATAGGACACCCTAGAGGGTTGCATTCTTACCAACATCCATGTAAGCCTCTAAATAGCTGTACAGGGTGAAAACTTTCTGAAGCACTCCCCAGTTTTCATAGCACAGCCCATCAGGAGGGTCACAACGAAGCCTCATGATGAGTGGCTACGGTGCATCTGGAAGGGGTGTCTGGTTTCTGAGCCAAGAGGCAGAAGCGGGACCCCAAGGGAAGGCTCTGTCCCTGACCCCCTTTGCCCTCCCTTGTTCTGATCTTTATTGGGCCGTCTGCCTCATAGCATCAAAGGCAAAAGCAGGCCCGTGATTTGTCCTACAACAGCTCTATAAAAAACATAATTGCCCAATAACCCCCTGTCTGCAAACCAAGCCATCTTCCTGTTTCTTCTCTCATAAAGACTATTTGACAAGCCTGTTCCATCAGCTTATAAAAACCTAGAAATAGTTGCCTTCCCTGGAAAGAAACTTTGGAGAAAAACAGAGAAGAAACTAGTTTCTCTTACGTATATATGTAGAGTGTGTGTGTGTGTACATATACATACATACACACTAAGATTTCCACAGCAAGCAAAATATGTAAACTACTTAAGGCAGCCAAATTACCTACTGGCATAGCAAGCAAAAGAATTATTCCTCCTTAAAATAAGGACATAAGCACTACATATTAAATTTATAGGGTCAGAAATGTTCTGTACTTTAATTTAAACAAAAGTGCGGGGGAGTATGTGCTGTTAAACTAGAAAGGTAATTAATGACTTTTAAGTGGTGCAATAAGCATTATTCTGAATATTCTGGCATTATTCTGAAGCTGCATATGATCAGAGATGATTTAAGGTTGTTCTTTTTAATACTTTTCTATCACCCTAAAGAGCTTATTTCCCCCCCACAATAACACTGCTGCAAGACTCACCAACAAAAACGATCCTTCAGCCTTCCCTTCAATAAGGATGCTGATGTAAATTGCCAGTCACCTTCTGGTTAGTGTAGGGAGTAGCTCATTCAGGCGACATTCTGTCCTCAAGCATCCTTGAGAAAATACAGAGAAACTCCAAATTACAATTGGTATACCTAAGGTTTAAATCTAGATCACTTTGTGCTTCAGCCATCAAAAAGTAATTTTAAGTAATCTTTTGATTGAATAATCTTGTGTCTGATGAAAACTTTGAAAAACATTAGTTATCCAACAACTTGTCTGACTGTCACAGGTTTCATCGAAATATTTAACATAGGTACACAATTAAGACTTGATTTGTGGTGCTGAGATTTACACTGCTGGCAAATGTAAGAATATTGCATTTTCATTTACTTTCAATACAAAATACTTGCTTTGATATGCCTGAGAACAATCGCCTTGGGATCTGTTCCTCCCAAATGATGTCAAATAAGAATTCTCTATTAATATTAGTGGATGAAGGATCAAGCTCTTCAAAAACAAACAATGAAATAATTTATGACTACTGCTATGGGCCACATCTTGATGTATTTACTTTATTACACATGCAAGACTGTCAAAGTCAGTGAGGGCCCCAATGAGAAAGAAAGGTGGTGTGGAACTAAAAGGAAGATGCTGATTTCAGATTCTAAAGTTCTAATTCCATGGATGTTTCAGAATACTCTGATTTCACACTGGTGTATTTTTGACCTAGGAGTTGATTCTACAGTTGTGTTAGCAAACCAACCCAAAGCCTGGGGCAATGACAAAACCAGAAACTGTAAGGTGCCCTTGTCGATAAGGCCATTCATTCTGAGAGGATGCTGGAAGTCCATTTTGCTGCTCATTTTACAGCCAAGGCCTGTTTAGATTGTGTCTGAAGTCAGTGAAGGGAAGTGGGTGCCTTACGAATTTTTTCTTGACTTCTAATTTTTGTAAGAAACAACAATCTGAAGTGGACTGAATAACTTGTTATCTAATATGACTGATAATCTCTCCCCAGCTCTACCGGTAAACTGGTATGTTCAAGATATTTATCAAACACATATCTAGATTTCCAAGTCACAGCATGCAGCACTATTACTGTCCATCAATAAGCTGGTGTCCTTAACCAACAGCATCACACCTTAACTACAAGGGAAGTCAGGACTGGAATTAATTCAGCAACTTTGAATATGCCAGGTCCAACTTAGTTGCTGTCCTAAATTCATTCTTGGGATAACTTCAACACTTCTGTCAAAATGAAGAAAGTTTATCAGGTTGATTTTTTGAGAAATATGGTGGGTGAGAAAGAAGTAATATTTTGGACTACTGTTATAAGTTCTCCTGCATCAGGTAGTCTGAAATCAGTTCAGCTCACATGATGCGACTTTTTTTAAAGAAGAATGACAAAACTGGAATTGTCCATTGGTCTTACTATAATACATTGCTACAATGTTGAATATGGTCAGCAGCTGTAATTTGAAAGTTTCAAGTAATATAATTATTTCTTTCACACTATACAGGGTGTCTTGTCATGTATTTTCCTAGCTTTTTTTCAGTCTTACATAGAAATGAAATATTTCATTTATTTTCCTTTCAGTTACCTGTTCTGTGATTTGTACTCACATAACCAATTGTCTCTATGGGACTGAGTCTTGATTACAATTATGTATCTCCAGATTTTTATACAGCTGCCAGTTGCTGCTGGCTAACAATCTGGTTCCAGCATTCACTCTCTTCATTTCTTACCATGAACTGATTCATCTCTGTTATGTGGTCTCCTGTGATCAGACAATTAAGTTGTCAAAAGAGAACCGTTTCCCAAGCCTCCTCTATTTCCTCTGCATTATTTCTATTCATCGCAAGGCCAATGCATCTTCTTATGGAACTGTCCTCTGTACCTCCCCAGCAAATCTGCTGCAACTTTCCAGTAGTTACACTTCTGAAGTAACTTCTACCCTCTCTCCAGGCTCTTTCCTTCCCTTTGCATCTAGTGGAGAAGCAACACCTCTCCATCCTTCCACAAACTGGAAAGAATTAATCTCCCAAACAGTTACACTCAAGAGTGACCTGTCTGGTGTGGGCATGACTTCCTGTGACCCAACGCAATCCAGGTAGCTTGTCTTACAATGTGAGATGATAGAGTGCTACTTGTCTCAAACACTGTGAAGTCAGTCTTAAAGAACTAAACCAACTTTAAAAATACAAAAGAAGAAAAGAGAATATCACCTAAAGTCAGTGTCTGCCTCTTTCTCCTGATGTTTGAAGGCTTCTCACCTGTCCTCTTAGTGCTTCCCTCTGTCCCCTCCCTGGATAACTTGTTCCCTCCTAGTTGAGCTAAGTGGTGAACACAAATATTCTTAGAACACTTTCAGAAGTAATGTATATACACTGAGTGAATGCTGAGCTCACCCTATGATAAGAAAATAGTATTTTTGGTCAATGAAGACTTCAGGCAGTCTCAAGTACAGCTCGTCCAGAATGGCAGAGAGATAGTGGTCAGTCACATACCTCAGTCATCCCAATCTTACTGTACGTACTGGCCAACCCACAAATTCCTTCTGCTTTGTGTCTACCAGCAGTCTTATCTTCTGTTCAGGAGCCTACTGCTCCCACACAATTAATCTCAGGGACTCCCTAGGAATCTATTCTCCTCTTTGCCAAGGAAACCTCTCAGCAGCACAGCTACCCCTGTTTCTAACTGCTCCTTCCCCTAACCTTATTCTAGCCCTGTGTGCCCTCTGCAAATGGCATGCCAGTCTCAGGAGCCAATTGCTAGCACAGATACCTCCACCTGGGGGAAGCAGAGAACCACAAAGAGCTTACTTTTGGAAGGTTCCTGAGTATTCTGCTTCAGGCAGGAAGTTAGCTTCTAAATATGCATAATCAGACTACAGGTTTAACAGCTGTGCCAGGTCCAACACCAACATTGAACAACCAGAACTTGGCCTAAAACCTGCTATGAGCAGGAGTTATCATCTAAAGGAGGCACTGTGTTGGTTTGCGCTGTCCTGAGAACTGGACTGGCATCACCTTTCGGAAGACTGATAAACTTATGAGTTTCTTCATAAACTTCCTCCGCAAACAGCATTTCCATGTAAAAACCTAATTCTGAATCTGTTTACACCTCATACCTCCAATCTATCGATGCTGATAGTTTCTCTCAAGGAAGGTTTCACCTATAGCTGTATATGGCTTTGGGATTGATGCAAAACTGCGGTTACAAAAAGCAAACGGCATGATGCTGGACAGATTCATTGCTCTTGAAGTTGGAATGTCAAGCTTGTCAGGGTCACCAGGCTGTAATGCATGTATTCCCTTAATGAAGGTTGTGTTACATATATCGAATGATTACTACAGTAGTAATTCCTAATTCTACGGTACTGGAGAAGAAAAGAAAGTACACCGTTTGTAATGATATATATTATTAATGTGCAGTATTTTTGCAGTAAAATGTATCTACTTCTATGAGGAAAACAGAAAGGTGCTGGACACAGCACTTAGCATGGCATACTGCATTTGGAGCAAAAAATGGAAATGAATTGCTGCTCTTAACAAAATGAATCAATGTGTCAATGGTGAAAAAAGTCCATGCTGAGCAGCAGGAACTTATTTTATTTACAGGTTCCTCCAAAGATGCTAATGTAGTAAAAAAATGGTAACTTGCCTTGAAACATTAAAAATCTGAATTGGCAAATCTGATATTTAGATCTGTGGCACAACACCTTCAAGTCCAGTGCTTACCTTTAAGACTCCCTGCTCAGCAACTGTTCCACAAAGTTGTTTAAAATGAAGGTCTTGATCCTGCTTAGCAAATCTGCATGGTATAAAGTTGAGCTAAACCAGAGCCTTGTTAAATAAAATAAGGCTCAGTGCTGACTTGGAAATTTGTTCATGCTATACAGAACTGAGATTCAAAGTAGAAGCCGGTAGAAATTGTGGAAGAACAAAACTTTCCTCTAGTTCCATCACTCAGGCTCTTACACATGTTGAAAAATAAACAGCCACCAACTTTTACAGCAGCAGGGCTTGGAGTGCACTATTGGGAAACCCACTAAACCTTTAAAGGAGGTACCTTTGGAAGTATTTTATAGACACTCATCTCCCCAGCAAGAAAGTTAGTGCTGGGAAGAGACATCTTTAACAAATAAATAATAGTTTATTAAGTCACTTGTCTCCACAGCAGGAAATAAACTAGGGGGTGGGGAAGGGGAGTGGTGGGGTGACAAAGGAAGGGAAACAAAAAAGTTACCCTTGCAACCCCTCTGCTCCAACAGACCTGTATTTATTTAAAACACTCTTCTCCCAAGACAGATGGAAAAAATAATTAAACCAGCCACCCACCCCTTTTATTAAACTCCTTTGTGACCACCAGGGATACGATTAACATGGCCACCATAAAAACCCAGTCCCCTACCCTCAAAATATAGAGAAAAACACAAGCAAGGGTGAGACACCGTGCAGGGCAGGAAGTAAATTAAGAACCTGCCTCTAGGGCGGTGAGAATATTTTTTAGAGTGCCTGCTGGAAAATTTGACAAGAGAATCATAGTAAAGGGGTAAGCATTCAGCTTATCTCAGCAAAGCCTTGAGGGCTCATGGAAAAGAATCTTCTTCTTAGGCAATCAACTTGGTGTGGAGATGTTGTGTGGAACTGCCATAGCTCAAAAGCAGAGTTAAGTACAGAGGATACATAGCCACTTGTGAGGACAGAATGGCAAGCTATAGGTTATCCAAAATTTTCCAAGTTTTTAAGCATGCCCAAATCCCCTGATGTCCCATGTGCAATTACAGAGACAATTTATGTGGTGTTAGGCATCTCACCCATTATCTTTATTTGATTCAACGGACCTTTCTATTGTCCTCCTACTGCTGCTTCAAGGCTCTCCATGCCTACAGAAAGTCAGGCCAGATTTCACCAGGAAAACCCGTTTTCATTTATTATAGTGCAATAGAAGTCTGGATTTCTCCAGTTGATTGCATCGCACCAGCAACTATGTACATGGATCTCATGCAGCAGATATTTTTTCCCTCTACTAATGCCCTCTTATAGTCACTGGCACCTTACTTTCCAGTCCAAACCAGCCTCCCTTCAACAAGATAAAAAATACTCAGGACAAACAACTTTCATCCCATTGTGATGACTCTTCTGTGATCTTTTAAACACCACTGCTCTGCCTGTCATCAGAATCATAAGAAAAACAAGAAATCTTAAAACTATTTGTAGCTATTCATATGCATTCTCATTGGCACAGTCACTACAAAACGGGATGGAAATTAGTAATTAATAGAAGATTAGAGCAGGCTTTATGTACATGACTCTCTGCAGTTACAAAAAGAGTCCACACTGAAGGCATCGCTGTACTTAGACACTGACTTTACTGGATTATTTCCATGTTATCTTTAGTAAAAACTTACCCTCTCTGAATGTGTGTATACCGACATTTGCTCCTGACTGCAGCACTTTGTTAGGATTACCCCTGAGCAAAAGGAGATCTGCCAGAATCAGTATGTAGAAGGCTTTTCATCATAGCAGCCTGATGAAAAAATGTTATGCATAGTGTCTATCAGTGCATAATGGTGATCAGAAGCCATGCCAAATGTGGCAGCCTAGAACAAGAAGCTGCCAGGATAAAATGATAGCCATCTCTATGGTGCAAGATCTGTCCGCTTCCCAAACGAAAGATTTCCATTCCATGATTGCCAGGGAAGCTCCCTGCACACTGTCATCATGACATAATATATAAGGAAGCATTGAAAACATTTTGAATATCTTGTGAGAACACATTCATAGAAAATATTCCTTGATTACATTTGATTTCAGGCTGACCCAGGAAGCACTTTTCTTGCCTTCTATTAACCAGACCTGAAAGTTCTAATCTCCTTCCCTTAGGAGGCCTAATAGCTTAGTTTTAAGTTGTTAATATAGAGAAAGCTTGTGATTAGTATCCCCTGTGCTGTGGTAGATGTTGACTGTAGGAGGGTAAGTGATACCAGCTCAGGTACAGAATAAACAATATCATTTGTATGGATAAAAACTCTCCATTGAGTTGTCAGAGTGACAATGTTTTATAGTGTTCTGTACATACAGAAGAGAGAGATAGCTGGAGTGCATGTAAGAGGAACATATAGCCCAGGCTGACAATTTGCTATAGATAAAAGGACTGAAATAGAAGATGCTTCCACTTTTTGAAGAAAAAAGGGAAGAGTAATATTAGCACTGCATAGGTCAGAATCTCCCCTGTCCCCATAGTAAAATTAAGGTTTTCTTTAATAAAATGGTTTAATAATGCATGATTAGTAGGAACAGAGGAATGGGGAGACAGTAACTACAATACTATCCAATTAGGTAAAAAGTAAGGAAAATTAGAAAAGTAGATATTAATTATATCTAATAATTGTTAGTGTCTCTTACAATAGCTGAACATACTTTACAAGCACTATGTTACTGGTATGTGTAATAATAGGTAACTAGGGTTTTGGTAACTAGGGTTTTGATAACTAGACTACTGCATGACTGCAGATGCTAGGGAAGATTTTACTAGTAGAGTGTGGTTCAGCAAAAGGGCACCAAGTTGGGGATCTGTGATTGCATTTATTGCTGATTCTGCTACTAAAATTTTTTGACTCCGTGAGTAAATCACTTTGTCCCTGTATCTATGAAATGATAAGGACAAATGGGCTTTCTTTATAAGACATATATTGACATAAATGGATAAAAAGTGCTAAAATTAAAGATGAATGCTATTGGATAGCTGAGATTAGACATAACAAAGCATTACTGGCATGTACAGTCTAGGTGGAAGTGGAAATATCTGCTGAGCTGGATGTGGAAGTCTCATAAAAGTGACTACCCAGAGATGACAGCATCATGATTTTAATGTCCTGTGTGGATAGCTTTTATACAGCAATGTGCATACTGTTCAGTAGAGTTTAGGATATCTTTATATAGCTATTTTAATGTCTAGCTACTAGCCTAACTACTTCAAAAATAGGTTTAATTTATATGCATTATATGACATTCTCAGTAGGGATCACAATTCAACAACCCAGCCTGAGGATCTGAGGGAGGATCTGACCTTGCCAGGATTTTAACTCATGGTTATTGGTAATCAAAGTATTTCTATCCTGCTGCTCTGACAACCAATCTGTTCATCTGGCAAGCAGTTACTAAACAGTTGATGTGGGCTGGCCCTGCTCACTGGCATTTTATCATCACTTGTAACATTCATCAACTGTTTGTGGGGATGGATCTCAAAAGAGAGATTTTTGAGGTTTTTAATCAATTTCCTGAGTTCTGCCCATCAACAGTGTCTTCATTTCCTGTCACTTTATAAAACAGGGTTAAGTTACAGTCGCAGACGTTCTGCACTACTCTAAATCCCACTGACCTACGTCAAGTTTACACTCATCTGGGATCCTGCTTCAAAGACTATGGGAATTGATGGGAATCTTCAGCAGACTTGTATATCAAGTCTTCCAGCCTTGACCCTACATTGTTCAACTCTATCAGTATTTTACCATTCACCTGAATAGAAGGAGGAATAAAAGACTAGTGAAGTGGCAGTTCAGCCCTCATTGTGTAAATTGTTTGTGAATTTAAAAAAAAAATCCGAGCAGTTGATACTGAATTAATGTCACAAATTTTGCATTTAAGTAATTTGTTATAATATTTAACTAACAACTAGTGGATGCTTCTTTCTTATTCTATTCTGAAAGAGATCAATTTCTGAGTTCTATGGCAGTGTTTTATGAAAAAAGATCAATATGTATCTAAAGATTTCAACATTTGGCTCTTAACTAGACATTTCTGATAACCTGGAGTTTAGCTACTACGGGACAAAACTTTGCCTAATTAAAATCTTAAAGTCTAAGGACTGTGAAGTAAACTTACACTAGTTCTAGCTTAAAGATATCAGGGACTTGACTAGTGATGTTAAGAAAAGCCCAAGTGCATTAGGTAGATCGATTGCTCTAACTTTTATGACTTAAAGTGGGTTTCTTATACAAGTTTCCATATGTATTTATTGACATTATTTCTTTGACAACTTTGTCTCACTGATACCCAGATCTGTGATCCATTATGCATAGGACATTGTGTTTAAAGGCATCATCTGATATGACAGCTATGGCTTTTTTTTTTAAAGGAAAGGTGTAGGTTTTTTCCCTTTTTATGTAATTTGGCAGGTGAATAATGAAATAATGAAAGCAGATAACCTAAACCAGCACACACTACAATAACAGATTCATAGGTGATACTAGGGAATTAGTATGAGAAAAAATGCTCAGGAAAACTACTAAAATGACCATCTTCAGTAAGCTAAGGTAACTAGCTGTCTTGCTACAGACAATTGTCCCTTGAACTGGTCTCTAGTTACTAAGAGATAACAGTCTGTGTAAGAGAAATCACATAATAGAATTTTCCCAACATGAAATTTAGGTTTATGTTCTCAAAAGCAAGTAATCACAAAACTGAATTTACTTACCTTGCTTCCAATTTAACTTTAAATAAAATAATATTGCTATGAGTTATTTAACTTACCTATCACAGTAAAGTGGGTTTGCTTGTACTCAGGCAAGCTTAATTCATTTTGATGCTATCACTGTTTCTTTCTCAACTAATATATACAATTTTGTTCTTAAGTTTAGCCCACTTTTGACAGACAATTCAAGATGTCTCAATTGTGTCAGGAAAGAATCTTTCTAGGAACTGATACATAACCAAAATTTTCTGCTTGCATCAACCAACCATTTGTCTATGAATTATTGATAGCTTTTCACAACATACTCTAACTTGAACTTAACACTCTTTCCTCTTCATTTTCTGTGTCACCTTTTGGAATTATATCAAAGCTGAGAAGGCTGGGAACCTAGTTTGCTTAAGATAAAATGTGACAAGCACAAATGTCTGCTTTGGCATGAAGATTCCTGCTCTTAAAAAAAGCAAGCATTAGCAGGAAACCCTGATCCTGGAAAAAAATAACTTTATGTACTTTTGAAACCTTGAGGCAAACTTAATTAGCTGTGAGGCATGAAGGGACAAAAAATTATTTGCTTATGCTTTCAATATACTGTGCATGGTCAGAAGTTCTAAAAAACACTGCAAACTGTTACTGTAATTAATCAATACCATTCTGCCATTTCAGTGAAAAAGGTACTATTTGGCAAATGAATAGGGATTTCAGGCAGACCAGGTTAATTAAGACAGAATATTTATTTATGTATCCATTTACTTTATAAATTTATTTATTTAAAAATAAACTGTAATAATAAACAATATGTGAAAATGGGTTCTAGGAACCTGATCAAATATGCATTTAGTTCAACACAATCTTTCCATTGGCTTCAGTATTCACCATTGTTCATGTTGTAATGCTAAAGAGTATTGGAATTAAGAGATTTAGTAAAAATGATAGAGGAATTTGTCACTGGAGTGGATGTCGGTATTTATTTAACACACAGAAATCCTAAAACTCTTCAAGGTGCTATGTATAATTAATGCATTCCTTCTTTCATTATGGGCAAAGTTTAAATTACTGTGACTCTGAATCACTGAAACACTTAACCCTGTATTTGACTCCAAGTAAGACCCTAAAGCATACTATAGGCAAATTAGGTGTTTTTGTTGTATAGAGGCAGATTTAAATTAATAAGCACCAACATCTATTATGTAAAGATGTCTAAATGCAAACTGATACCATAAAATTAATTTTCTTCTATATTTGTTTTCCAAACAAATATGGACAAAGGACATCAAAACTGAAAAGTCAAGCACTCAGACTTTGGGAAATAAATCCAGGTTGCCTGTGCACAACTGCACCTATAACAGTATACTCGGCCACAGACATATTTATGACAAAGGAGAGGCCAGACACAGCAACTGTGTGCTGTTTTTCCTACTGTTTTTGCCACTCCTTGTTCAAGCAAATCTCTTCAAAAAATGAATAAAAAATCAAGGAAAGTTTGATCTGAATTAAGAACTCAGAAAAAAACAGGCAAGGAAATAGGAATTTGAAGAAAATGAAGCTCATAGCCTATAGTGAAGATAGTTTTTACAAAATATTTTTGTAACTGAAGAATTGTGATAATGCAGCACTCTGATTCTCTTTGGCAGCATGATTATTACTCTTCCCTTAATCACTGTCTATAAAATAATAAATACTACTATCTTCTGGTTTGGATATGTAGATGTACTGTGTCTTGGCATATTACTGAGAAAACTTTCAGACAAAACTCGTCTAGCAACAGTGCAAGAGCAAACTATGTACTCACGTCAAGCTTCATTTTTTTAAGCAGTAGGAAGAAAGGTTGATGATTTTGATTTGGTTCATCATAAAGATAGGCAGGTCTTCATGAAACTTTTATTCAGGTTTACCTTGAGAGAAACCCTAACATCCATACAATAGCAGTGTTGGTAGCTCTTAGTCCTGCTTTTGTCAAGTGTCTGAAACTGCAGCTCCTACTGTCAAAAATTATTTAATCACTATGTGAAATAGACATAAGAATCAGTGGAACATGTGATTTATTTCTCCACTAAATTCCTAAGAAGGACTTGTAATTTAGTTGCACTGAAAACCTGGGAATGGACAAAGTTAACAGAAAGAAGAATCAAGAAAGAATTTTACATTTTTACATCTATAAAGAAAAAAGGAAAGAAAAGGCTGTAGCTGAAACATTTTGTTAAAAGATCTTGCTTTGCTTACGAGAACCATAAAAGGCATGATGTGATAGCAGGTTTATTCATTTCTAATTATGGACATGGCTTTATCTGCAAGTCTTCCTCCCCCTCCTCTGCTAACTGCCCCCCCTCCTTTTTCCTCCTGTCCCCTGGGGCAGCACTGTGGTGGGGCTCAATCACTCTTTTATTAGTTGTGATATACTGTGGCTAATTCCCTTAATCTGGACCTTGCTTTCCTATAAAGCCCAGACCTCAGGTATTGAATTTCCCTGATCAAAGTGCAACCAGTGTGGGACACAGCAATCTCCACTAAACAGGGGAGCTTGGGAAAGCTCGTAAATGGAGTAAAAGAAATACACATACACACACGCACCCACAAGATGGTGCAATCAATTGGTAGAACAATCACGTGTGAAATATTACTGGCTCCTTAAAGTGCTGGTTCTGGGATTTACTGCAGTGTATTAATCTGCTATGCTTAATGCATTGACCTTTCACCCCTAGCAATTCAGTAGACGGTGCTTGAATTGCCAGAAGCTAATACAATGGATTAGGAGCAGAAAGAGCCCACCATATTGAAGTGCCACGACAGCCCTAAACTGTATGATCAGTAACTTCTCCATCTTTCTTAATAGTGCCAGACAATGTGGCTACCACAGAAAGGCCTGTATTGACAGCAGAATTTCTGGAAAGGGAGACAGTGGAATAAAGGCTTGTTATAAAACAATAGAGAAGAGCAGTCTTGTGACTGAGTCACAAGACATGGATTCAGAAGAATTTGTTTTATTCCATGCAGTCATTCTCTCCTTGTACGTGACCTTAGGCAAGACGCTTCACTTCTTAGGATTGTATCTTTCCTATCTGCAAAACTGGGATAATGGCACTTACCTTTCTTTCAGGGGCAATGGTGAGGCTTTGTTCATTGACATTTAAAAGGCACTTTAGGATCACAGGATTTAAAGTGTTATATATTCATGCAAAATAGTATGATATTCAGTTCATTAAATATCCATCTAGTTGGAGAAAAGAATGGAAGAGAACCTCCCTTCATATATACACCAGGAAACTCAATCATTAATCTAAAAGCTTTCTCTTCAAAGTGCTGTGTTCACTTGAACCAAAAAGTCAGCTCAGGTCTAAAAACAAATGCTATGCAGACTCACAGAAATGTGTAGAAATAAATGATACGGAGAGCAATGCATTCTATAATGGTGAAATAAGCAAATGTCCTTCTCCTGCTTCCTTGGTCATTCAAAACCTCTACATTTCATGTACAGAACACCCTTTGGAATTCAATTTCCAATGTTAACTCTTCAATGTCGTCTTAAACTATTCTATATAATTTAACAAATGGTTACACAGTACTACTGAATTCAAGAGAAGTGTCCAAAAACGTCATAAAGGAGATTATTCTAAGTAATTGCTATCAAATACTATTAAATTCTGAATAGTGTTAAGCCCCCTACACCCGCCTGCACAGGCACTCTCATTTAGGATTAAAGGGACCTCTATTTGATTTGTTTTACTTCAATACAAAATAAATTAGGTTGACCTGAATTAAAGGCCTCTTCGATACTCAGGAAGAGTGTCTACACAGGGATTTACTATGCTTTAATTGATCTACTTAAAAAGTTAATTTGGATATTTTTTCCCGACATGCTCAGAAACTACCACAGAGTACATGTGTCATATTTACAAAATGATGCAGTCTAGAGTTTAGGGCTCTGTGAATATGCATTCAGAATGTACTGCTTCAGTGAGCTTACTGGTATTGCTGCGTACTCCTCAGAATTGGCATATACTTACAATGATGAATGATGGTGAGATTCACTTAATCAAATTTTGTTTATCTGAAGTTAGGTCTCTAGTCTAAGTTTGTTGCATATACTAACTGAACAGAAAGATATGCAACCCTAGGAGATGACAAAACCATCTTGGTATGCATCTCTGATGTTGCTGTTAGATGATTGCTTTAAGTCAACGTAAGAGGAGGCTGTCCCCAAAAAATTTCACCTCATATTCCCTTGTCCCTAGCTGCATGTTTCACCATCTCTCTTGTGCCAGCTAGCATTCATACAGCCGCCTAAAAAACTGAGTCGGGAAATTGATCCAACTAAAACCAGCTTTGCACAACAACAAGAGAGAAAAAGATTAGTTACAGAAGAGTCACTGCATGATGTCTCAGGCAGGCTTGATTTTGATTGTGCAACCATATCCTAAAAAAAGCAGGATGAATTGTTTTCCAGATATATTTCTTTCACTCTTGCAATCATGTGAGCTTTGCAAGTTAGCTTATAGCAAACACCTAACTTAAAACAATTGAAGAGAAAGAAACCTAGCCCCAAGAATTCATACTTGTGCAAGCTCCTATGCATGGAAGTAGGTCTGAGCTTCTGGGCTTCATTCCTTGTGGTTAAGCATCTTTCTTCAATTTTTCACAGCTAGTGTTGTCAAAGACAGTTGGAAACTGTCTTTAAGTGCCCCATTTATAGCATCTTAAAGGAACCTAGTTTCCAGAAAGCACTGGGAGCCCATTCTGTGAAAACGATCACTCAAGCAGGGCACTCAACACTACTAATCACTTTTAAAACACTTGGCTCCATCTAAAAGGAGTTACATTATTTTTTTAATAATAAACAAATACATACATATTTTATCCAGCCACGTGAATATTAAGAAACAGTCTTTACCTGTGTGGTACTGCTGTTCACATGGCACATGGATCGGACAACACACTGCGCATTTCAAGAACATCTTGACTCAAAACATGGCAGCCAAAAGGCCTAAGTGCTCAACCTGAATGGCTTTGAAATCAGAGCCCTTCAAATCATAATTCAAGGACTCTGGAGTAGCAAAGGGCAGAAGAGATGAATGGCATAACCCAAGAATGGATCTGAGCAGAAGGGATGTCACAGGGCTGCAAGGGACAGTTGGGAAATTTCTTTGCCCTGGTGGGTTGTGGGCCCTGCTGCTCACTGCCTGACATCAGCCACTTGGAATGCCAGTAACATAACACCCCTGCGACACTTGGTGCTCCTGCCATACAGTTTTATTGCCCTGCTTCCACTCTCTCTGGTTTATATCGGATTGTGTTTTCCAAAGACAGGCAATAAAGAGGGGAGGAGGGGAAGGGGGATTTATAGCCTGCTAAACTAAACTTCCCTGGGCTTGCTGTCCTCTGTCCCAGCCCTCCTTTTGCTGCCCTGACTGGTCTGGAGGAATAGTGCTTATAGCAAGGTCTCAGGGTGTGAAGGACGAGGCTTGTCAGAGTCTACTTGGTTTCTCTTCTTGGGAGGTCAGAGAGCACACACCGGTCATCCACCAACTCAGTTGTTTGAACGTACCAGGCACTGCACCATGCTGTTATAGAAAAGCATGTAGGTTTTTTTCACGTGCTAATAATCTCAAGACCAATCTTGAATGGCATACTTAGAATTTGCCACACAAGGCTCTCACTGTTTGTGGAAGGACTGTGGAACAAGTCAAGGCTTACAAAAAACTGGCTTAATAATGCAGGCATCTCTAGTACCCCTGTGAAATGACTGTCAAGGTATCTGCCTCAACAGATTTAATGTGAAAGTTTGGCTTGCTGCATGTGTGTTTTCAAGCATGGCGTGATAGTACAATGTGGCTTTGGATCTTTATAATATAGATCTCACAAAACTGGGAGCTTTTAGAATGAGAAATCAATCTGGCTAGTCCTGAGGAGGACCTCCAAAACACCACTGTGCCACTGGTTGTCCCATTCCATAGTCCTTAAGGTATCTGAGATTAATATATGTAGCTAGAAACAATGGCAACTGTAGTTTTCTCAAGCAATGCTGTTTATGGAAGGGGTAGCTAGAATCCCGATAGACTGCCATTCAGGCATATCTGCTTTGTGACAGGCATAACAGCACAATGAGATTTTGACATGCCTTATAAATATGGAGGGTGGGCATGGGATGGGGGAGAGTGGAGGTGGGGAAGGATATGGGACAGGGAGAACTATTTCCACACAGCAAATACTTGGCAAAATGCTCACCCAAGGCATAAGTCTCTAAAAGAAAGATTTTTATCTGAGATGACCACTCAGTGGAACATTCCTCAAACTCACATGCTGTTCACAATTTTAAAACATCCAATCTCTGCTAGTATATCCTGGGAGATGGGATAAATAAATGGAATTCTTACCGACTGGATTTCCAGTGTAATGTGGTATAGGGCTGAGAGAGGATTAAGTGCAAAGCAACTTTGCGAATCAAGACATTGCATTCAGGTAAGTGTGGCAGATAAGTGGGGAGGTGGACAAACACCAGTAAAATGCAAGCCCATGCCACCACGTAAACAGTGAGTAACAGAATAACAGCGTGTTCCTCTATCCTGTGATAAAACTGTCAAGTGTCTCTCAACTGCCTGTCATTGACAGAAATTTTAAACCACCTCTTACAAGCGTGATCTCAGTGCCAGGTGCTCCCTTCTGGTCTCTCGTTCACTGCTTTCCAACCACCTCCCTCTTTGAAAGCCACCCTTTCTGTGGTGGGTAAGGTGAACACACCACCATACAAACACCACGCAGTGGAAGGTATTGCATCAGCTCCTCTGTGAGGTGTAACAAGCAGTGAAGGGGTGAAATGCAAGATGATGATTCTGCAATGAATTTGTGAAACTATGATGTTCAAATTGTTTAAGACAGCACTGAACAAAGGACAAGAGAAAACACTGTCCTGTGGGGAAAAATTTAGCAATGACAGAGATGAACGGCATAATGGGACTTTTGAATCTTACATTTCTCTGATTAAGAGACCACACATCATAGCTTCTAAGTCCAGTTCAGCTGCACACCACGTGACATGCCAAATGATACCAATCAAAAAACCACCCAACATTCAGGTTAGCACGTGGTTGGGTTTTTCACTTTTTAATCTTCTACCATGAATCTTACAATGGTTTTGTATCTTTAGTGTGTTATTAAGAACCAAACAAAGGACTTGGAACTGCACTTTCCAGGGAATTCTGGGTTTTGCAATATTACATCTATTACTTTTACGAAGAACTTGGTTTCAGCTCAGTATGAGGGACTACCATGTGCAACACATAAAAAAGAAAGGGGGAATCTGTGTCTGGACACTGGTCACTCCTCCTGTTGCATTTGCAACATGAGCCTGTTTGTTTTTTTTTTTTCCTCACAGAAAGCAGATAAACTGCTCCAGCTTCAGCTTTTCTTTTTCTTCTTGTTCTGTACAGAGGTAGCAATTCCTGGTAAATGATCTCCGTATGGGTCTTGAAAGGGGAACACTACTCAGGCCAGGTTCTTGTGTTTCTATAGTTTGTTATTATCCATTATAAGGAGAAAAAAACATAATGGGGCAGGGGGAGAAGGAAAACCTGGTATTTGGAAAGCATCATCACTTTTTCCCAGCAATAATTCCCAGACCCCTCCCACCACATGCCAAGAGAAATCCTTCATCTCTTCCCTAGCTATAGGGACAAGATCCTTTGTATACTGTGCACTTATAATTTATCTACATGTGTGTACTTTTGGTAGCCTCTTTTCTTCTTACCTGCCAAGTGGTTTGTGAATCTTTGCTTCTACCCAGTTTTGACCTGCCTGACAAGCCAAAGTCATTATGATGGAATTTCACTAGATGGATTCAGAGACAGTGAGGAAAGGGCAAGATTGTTTTTATGCAAAGGCTTCTTTTGCAGATGATGGGGTACCATTCAGGAAGTTTATGATACTGAATCAAACAGAGTATCTGTGTGAGGTCAACTCAGAGAGGGTAATCTTCACCTGTTAGAAAGGCGTCAGAGAGACATATGAAACATGAATGTTCTGCAGAACTGCCAACTCTTCTGGAGAGTCCTGCCTGGCTTCACAGCCTGCGGGATGACATGGAAGCAAATGCACCAAGTATAAATGAAATATTTATGCAGCCATGTATCCATCCGAGAATTTTTATTTCATGCCCTTCATTGCAGTAGTATGTGATCACATTTGAAATACAGATAGGATATACATGTCCAAATAGAAAAAAAAATGCTTTTCCATCCCTCCTTGTATAGCAAGACAGTTTTAACTCATTTTAGGAAAACCGAAGTTCAACTCTGCAATTCAAAAGCAACACCTTAAGTGCATGTGAAACTGTGAGCATAAGTTGCTACAGTTCCTGGAGAGCAGCAGGCTTCTTGAGACTACCAAACACAGTTTTCTGCTAAAGCAATTTAATGTACAAAGCTTCTGGGTTTAAGGGAGGACTGATCTATTTTGTGCTGCTATGAATAGTTGTGAGACACTATGGATGTCTTTAGAGACTGGAAGCTAATCAATATTCATATTAAAATTCAAGATCCACAAAATTTCAAGGAAATTTCTGCTGTTCTCTGTGGTGCATCACATAGATGTGCAGGGCTTGAAGCTACATCCAAATCTCTCAAAAATTCAATGAAACACAAGCCGAGTATCTAGGATAGGGTCTACCTTTTGTTGCAATGATAGACCATGCTAAACCCGGATGTGCCACTTACAAGTTAATCCCTAGAGACAATTTCCTCTGTATTACAGACTGGTAAGCAAAGACAACACTGGAATAATTAATTCCACCTTTCTTTAGAAGATCCAGCATAAATTGGCTAAGGAATCATTTTGACTTGTTAGTTCCTGGAAGAATAAGTAACTACTCTAGACACTTCTAATTAAACTGGCATTTCTCTATTAGCCAGCTGTAACACTTCTATTCAGGTCTTCTTAAATTTTCCCTGTTCAGAGCGATAGCAAGAGATAAAGGCACCATTTATACTCCAGAATTACAGATCAGGTCTAAGTGGGAGTTATAGTTGCATGTCCTTCACTGATCATCTACATGGGAATTAATTTTACTGTTTGTGAGGGAGAAGGCAAGTATTGTCATGCTTTTCAAACATTACTATGCCTTTTTTTTTCCTCAGGGAAGTTTCACATTCAACTTCCTCTCTATTCTGAAAAATTTCTCTGAACACAGACCTCTGTAAAGATGCCTGACAAATATATTGCTCTTTTACAAGTTGCGGAAT
This sequence comes from Falco biarmicus, assembly GCF_023638135.1. Classification (NCBI taxonomy): domain Eukaryota; kingdom Metazoa; phylum Chordata; class Aves; order Falconiformes; family Falconidae; genus Falco; species Falco biarmicus. The sequence goes on from NC_079288.1 coordinate 35,522,095, forward strand.
CTCAGCCTGTCTTAAATGCTGCCACGATTTCAAGTACAGCCTGGCAATACATGTTACAGCACTATGACCTGCCAGATTTTCAGTATGTAAATCAGATATAAACATCTCTCCCACCTTCATGGTTTTATTTCCTGATTGCCCTGCATTGTATCTAATGCATTTAACAATTACTTCATCTGAAATACTTCTGGTGGAATAATGAAAACAAATCCTGGATCCCCCTCCTCCTCTATTTCTGTTGCTTATTAACCCAAGGTGATTTAGGACGTCCTTGAGCCTTACAGCAATTGAAATTTATTTTGGGAGCTGTGTGCTTAGGGACATGTGGAAGAGGTTATTTATTCCAAAGAGCCATCCAGCAATGATGATGTCATAGGAGCTAGCAAAATACCGTATCAACTCAGTTAGTTTGCTACCAAATCACTGCCTGTAGTTTTCTATATGTGGTGGCACCTGCTGATATACAGGGTGCCTGTATATAATTGACATATATATTGCTTACTTTTTATAAATACTTAAAATTAGGTTTTTTTCCTTTTATTTTTGGCCTTCTTTAAACCCCGTTAGTAAACTTCTGCAGTTTTATTTGCAATAGGCAAATATCTATAGCAAACAAGTTCCACCTCAATCTAAAGTGAAACGCAGCTCAGTCACAGCATGCTGAACTCCCAGGCAGCTCTTTTACTGCTTCCTTTGCATATGCAATAACAAATGACAGATGTGTGAATAAAGTGATCTATATGGAGGATATTTTTCTATAGACTCCTATTCAGATATTGAGTTGAGCTTGAGGAAATTCTGCTTCAGGTAGCTAGCATTATTGAGGCCTTTTTCAGAGATGTTTTTAAAATTCATGGCTTCCTCCTGAGACTAGCAGTATTCAAACTTTGCCCTTGGTTCTGAGGAAACATATACTGGTTAAAACTATCTAAGGTAACAAGTAGAGACAATCACTTCACTATGGTCTGTCTAGTTGTGACTTGCTGCTGGGAAGGCTAAATATCCAAGCAGTGGAGAGTCTCAGACTTCCTTTGTGGGACACAGCATAGAATCATAGAAAACAGGGCAAAAAGAAATCCTAACCGGTCATCTAAGCTATCTCTTTCCCCAGGATAGCTGTACTTGCAGGGTTCCTTGATGGGAAGTCAAGGATTGGTGTTAGGTGGGGGTTTTTTACAGGGTGAACTACAGGTTCCCTATACAACCTTCCAGAAATTATGTAGTGCTTTGTTTATGCTGTGCTGAGTAATTCCTCTCTCTCTTATATGCATATTGAGTAGCTTAAATACTGCTGGTAAAATGCTGTAGATCCATGCATTGCTGGATTAAAATGCCTATGATTACTGAAGGGGCCTGAAGTATCTTTTTCTAATAGTTTGCCTCTTTTGGAATCTGATTCAGTGGGACTTAAAACTCTATGGGAAGATCCTGACTTTGAGTACTGAATTAGGTCCTTTATAGTACTGAGCTATTTGTACATAGATAGTGACATTCTGAAATATCGAATTAATGCATTATTACTTGTAAATGTTGGTGTGCAATATTCCTCATTGCAAATAACTCATAACTAGCTTGCTTTGAATATCCCATCTGCAAATTCACCCAAAGTGGATTAGTTACAGGACTCGGGTGTTATGAATACCGTGCCCTGACTGGTTACTGAACAGCACATTCCACGTGTGTTATGAACAACTGTACCATTCAGTGTGTGCTTTTTGCAAATATTCAGATATTAAATTCTCCCTCTGTAGGCACAGTGCTATATAACTTGAACATTCACTGGCCTACAGAGTATCCTGCTATGATTAAGTCCATAATTCTTTCAAAATTTTAGGATAAGTTCATAGAAATATTATGGAACACTTAAGTTATAATAAGTGCAGGAGGGGGTTCTCTGCCACAGAGTTGGTCAGAATATTATTGGGACATAATGGGAGTAATAGGTGTGAACTATTGCTACCTGGGAGCTTGGGGACAGAAGAAGTATAAAGAAGAAGTATAAAGAGGGACCACACTTTCAGTGTTGAGTAGGTCACTTTGTGGTGATGGTGTTGTCCCAACAAGTACAGTCTGCACTGGGTGAGAACCTCCACACTTTTGGGGCCTTTCTTGCATGATGTCCTGAAGCCAGAAGTGGTTCCTCTGGTCATCTTATAACTCTATTTTAATTTACACCAATCTTCGCTTTACATCTCTTTCACTAGGATGTTACAGGCAGTCTCTGGTATCAGTCATTTGCTCTGAGCAAGCACATTATTTTAATTTGGCCTTTCCCACACTTGTCTTTGGAAGATCTTCCCCCCTCCCTTTTTTTTTTTTTTTTTTTTCCTCAGAATGCATTGTCTCCTACCAACTGCTCTTCTCCATTCCCTTAACTTCAAGCAAACAAAGCAGACTGTGTCCCACATAATAGGACATCATCATCTCTAGGAAATTTTTTGGCTCTTATGTGTTCCTTTTCTACTCCTTTAATTCTCTTTATAGATTTCCCCTATGCCAATTCCTCATCTGTTACTCCTTCTCTCTCATTCACTTCTTATTCCCTTTGTGGATCAGAATCTTTCCTATATCTACTACAGACTTCTTAAGGTTTCTGTGTCTGGTTAAACGGTCCTATTAACAACAGGGATTGTTTGTATGACCTAATTAGATCTCCACAGAGACAGCCTTAATAGGCCCTTTTGGTTTTTTGGATTGTCCACAAAGTAATAGTGCAATGGCAGCGTTCATTTTGCTTGGCTGTATCAGGCCATATATCACATTCTTTTCCTTCCAGTCCTTCAAATAAGTTTTTCTCATTGTTATTTTGGTTTCAAATTATAGATTATAAATTTCACTTTTCTCCACTTTTCTGTATAATTTGACCCCCAGCTGTTGAAACTACTTCAACTGATTCCTCCTGTCCACCGTCCACCCCCCTTCCTAATGGTTTCATATGAAAGACAGCCCTAACTTTAGGAACAAATGACGTCCCTCAGACCAGCTGTGTCTAATAAAAACCCAACCTCCAACTCTCACTTCCCTTCCTCAAAAGGATAAAATTGATTTGAAAGTACTGACGATAAGATACATGGGAATACAAAATCTCCTTCAGTCAACAGACCAAAGCTGTGCATGGTGACATCATTGTATCCAAAAGAAATGATGCTGTCAGTTCCTCCACTGCCCTGTAACTACAAGTTATGACATTTGTCCTGTGGAAGGGATATTTGTTCATTTAATTTAGCTTGTTTAGTCTGGCTAGAGCTATTTTCATGCCTGAAGTGCCATAACGAGCACTAGAAAACATGGGTTCCCCTCTAGGCTCCATTAGCATCAATCGATGTTGTGAAAAACACTAGTATTGGATGACCACTTGATACAATTCTACAGTAACACTGCAGAGTATGTAAACTGGGAACAGAAGATGGCATTCCACTAGAAATGACCTGCAGTTCCTGTTGTACACAAGACAGGACTGGTACCTGGCATGAGCCTATACTACTTACTCTTACATGTGGGATGTCCTGGCAGGTAGACCAAAGGTTGCCTATACATGTCTGTATGACTGAACACAGCTGTATCAGAGAGCAGATGAGGTTTCAAATCCCTCCAGTGCCTGGGAAGCCTAAAAAGAGAGCAGGGATGAGCCGTATGACTGAGTATTCAAAAATCTTCTGTTTCCCTGTCTTTTCCTATTATCAGACAAAGCAAGGTATTTCTGTAATACTTAGTGCTGCAGGCAAAAACAGTAACTTGGATCTTTTTTTGTGGGTTGGTTTTTTTTCTGTTGCCCACTGGGTATTTATTCTGTTCAGCATCTCCAAACTTCTTAAAAACCTGTATCCATCCCTCTCTTCACCCTTTTTTCTACTCTACTTGGACGGCTTTGAGTATTTCTCTAGACATGTTTGACTGAGAACCTTTTATGGAACTCTCATTTGTAACACATAATTTTAATGAGAATTCTAGAACATCTAGGTCTCGGTCAATTTAGAGATAACACTCTGGTTTTTTAGTTCCATTTCATCCTTCAATTCCCAAATGAAACCAGCAGATACAGGATAGCTACAAATGATATGAGAAAAATAGCCAGGAATCTTTTTTAAAGTCCAGAAGAGTTTTCTTGATTTAGGTATGGAATGAGGAGATTTAACTGCAAATTTAATGCCTTTGTTACTACTATAGAGTATGAAAGTTTTGATGACCGAAAGGAATAAATATATCAATGCTCTATTCAAATTTTGAATGAAGGCTGCTTTTGCCCATTCCCACATTTCTTTAGGGGTCTGATTCTGCAGATATAAACCTTCCCTGAAAACTGTTTAATTTCAATTAATTCAGTGGGAATCAAGGTTACTTATCACCTTCCAGAAAGTTCTGAAAATGTTGTAGAAGTGAACTCTTTATACACAGGTGAACAGTCTAGACAAGACAGCTGGAAAATCACAAGCTTTCTCACAGCTGCTAACACCTATGGTTCATGTAGCAAGTCACAGGAATCCTGGAGACAGAAGAGTATCAGCTTTTTTTTGTCCTGAAACTGCTGTCTGCAGAGTATTTTGAACAATGCAATTACAAATTACTGTAATAATAGGACCTCTGCGAGTTCTATTGGAAGGCAGTTTCACTATCTAATAGGTCTCATCATTAAGAAATGTTTCTCATGCTCAGCTACGATGTAGTAATATCCTCTAGTTAATTAGAACTGCAGTCTTGTTTTAGTTTGTTGTGTCATTCTACATGACTTCGGCTCTTTGGGGGAAACAAATCTGAATTGACGTAGAATAACATACCCTGTGGTGAGGAAAGCAGTACTGGACAGGGACTAGGAAGCATGTTGTATAAGTGAAGTACTGTTATTTGTAGCCAGCACTGAAAATCTGCAGAAATATGTAACTTCTGTAGATAACTGGATAACTGCAAAACCAGCTATGTTGACAAAACAGTTCACTGTCTTCTGTTCTAGTGCCTACTACATCTCTTTTCCCTTTATTGCTTCAGAAAACCCTTAATGCACGGAGGCTGAAATCAACCTTCTGGATCTGTTAGGGAATTCCCTCCAACCCAAGGAGGACCACTCACAACTGAAGAGATTTCAGAAATCGGCCTCTCTGCTTTGTGGTAGCACACTACAAATCTGATTTAACAAAGTACAATGATCTGATATGATACAGAAAATGAATGTGTGAAGTTGTTCTTTGCAACAGATCCTTCCACAGATGAAGTTCTAGGGTTAATTCTATATAGCAAAGACAGCCAAACCACTGTCAGTAGTATAACTCTGCTGCTGCTTAGAAGCAGCTTTTTGGGACCTTTTACGGATTTTTGTTTGATAAAGTTGAGAACAGTTCATTGTTTTGTAATTGGCTTATTTCTAAAATATTTGCAAGTTCCAATACCTTAAACAGGACAGTAATATGCAATTCATACATAACTTTCTGGACCTCAGGAACTAGGTATCTCAACTGTTGCCAAAGACAGCTATTTTGCATTTCTGTCTCCCTTGAAAACTTTGCACAGAAGTCTCTTAATCATCCTCTCTGTTTGACATCAACTCATCTAGACCAGTGGCTGAAACACCAAACTTAATACCAACCTGCTTTCAAACAGCTAATCAGTACCACACATAGTGTTTTCATGTTTCAAACAGACAAAAAAAAATGTTCTACCCACCAATATGCTAAATAAATCCCTTGGTTCAGGCACTGCACAGCACCTTTATCTCTTCCTAGGGGTAGTATCAGTGAGGGCTACCATGCCAGCCATTAGCATAATGTTAAACACATTACCTAGCATAAAGTTAAACACATTAAAGTTTTTTTAAGTTCTCAAGAGAGAATCTGTAAACCTTTTCATGATCATATACACTGCAACACCCAGTGGTACAGTATCACTGATCAACAGACAATGAGTTGATTAAATAGAGTCTAGAGCAGGGGTCCTCAAACTACGACCCGCGGGCCAGATATGGCCCCCCGAAGGTCCTCAATCCGGCCCCTGGTATTTACAGACAACCCCCCCCCCCCCCCCCCGCCCCCCACCCCCCCACCAGGGGTTGGGGGGGGAAACCAAGCAGCCGCAGATGACCTCCTGCCACTTCATCCATGCACCACCCCCCTGTTTAAAAAGTTTGAGGACCCCTGGTCTAGAGTGAGACACATGAGAATAAATTCCAGGACAATGAAAACCCTAGGGAGAAATTTTTAATTTTCAGGAAACTGCCTCAGTTACCTATTGTATTTTTGCTTTATTTTAACAAACACAGTGCTATACAGGAAATGCTGATTTTACTCCTGCAAAACTATTTTATGAGGAATCATCTTGTTTTCTCCCACCACCACACCATTTCTGTATTGTCTGAATGCTTAAATCTTACTCTTGCCTGCGTAGAGCAGGAAGAACTCCACTCAAGCCCACACAACAGGAAGAGAACCAGGCCTTTTTTCTGTCTGCTTCATGGTAACAAAATCATTTGGATCACTCAAGGAACCAGGAGTGAGTTTAACAGAATGCCATGAAGCTGGGTTTGCTTTTGGGGAATTAACTGTCCCTGTTCATCCCCAGCACACAGCGATGGAGCTATCAGTAAAGTTAATGCACCGTTGCTGGCTTCAAGATGTCTTTGGCAGCTTACAGCAGTCAGCTAAGTTAGCCCACTGGTGGGCATGATACCAAGAGACAGCCTCATCTCCTAGCTGAGGAGATATTCCCCTTTTAGAGGACATATTTATATTTTAGAGGGAATATTTGTATTTTATTAATGGTTTTATTAATATTTTAAAGGGAATGCCATCCATCAGCAGATGCCTACAAATCACACTTGGGATTTTCCCTGTGTCACACAAAAGCATCTACAGAATTCCCCCCGCCTGTCAGCTTGGCACCTCCTCCCTTCCCAGCATGGTGGACTGCACAAAGCCAGGTACCATGCTACCTGGGAGCATTTTCTCCTCATTCTGACAGGACAGCCCTCCCCAGGTGCCAACCTCTCACGTCCTTGGGGTATCCCTCGCATTGAAATGGGCACTGAGGAGCTCATTGCAGTACAAGGATGACAAGTTACCTGCTAAAGTAGCAGCAAGCCCGCCTTGAAGTGCTTGGTTTGCTCCTCTCAGTAGGAAACGTGTGAGCTGTCTCTTCTGTGCCAGCGTCGAGCCCTCTCTGCCTCGCAGGCCATTTAGGAGCCAGGCCCCATGGTGGGGAGGGGTGGCAGGGCCCTGAGGAATGAAGCGGCCCGATGGCACGGAGCGGCCCGCGAAAGCCCTGAGGGGCAGAGGGGTACGTTGGCACCGAGTAGCGGTGAGAAGACCCTGAGGTGTGAAGCGGCGCGCGCGAGCGTGGAATGCTGAGGTTCGCGAAGCCTTGAGGCGCGGAGGGGTATGGAGACAGCGAGTAGTGATGCGAAGTGGCGGGCTGGGGTGAGGTACTCGGTAGTAGTGGCGCAGTGTCGGCCGGGGTGTACGCGGAAGCGCTGTGCAAATGTTCAAGGATTTTGGATTTCGGTGAGTAGTAGCATCCGGTGAAGAAAGACTGGAGGACGAATTAGTAAATTCTGAGTAAATTTGGCTTTCGTGTGTTTATTGTTCATGAAGTGTGTTACAAATGACCTGAAACTTCTGATTGTGCCATTTCAAGATTCAAAAAACAATGTATGAATTTCAATGAAGAGCCTGGAGATTTGGTTTTTTTCCAAAGTTTGTATTTCAAAAGTTATGTTTATTTTTGCCTGTAAAGGTGGACAGCTTTCATCAAAATGCTATTTTTCTTTGAAATGTATTCAGCAGATCCATGCCTTTCAGGTCACATGTTTTGCTCCTTGATTTCCCCCTGTGTCTTCTGCATCCTGGCACAAAATTACTTCAGGGCTAGAGCCTTTAGTCTTCACTCAGTGGAACAGGACTGGCTTGTCCAGGAAACCTGTGAATGTGCACAATCATAAATATGTTCTTAGTGCAGTGGTTTAGTAATAATTCCCATTATTTGTGGGGTTGTACAGTGATAAAGCAAGGCTCCAAGGGGCTCAATGACTGTGAGACCTGGGCTAAAAATGAATATTTCACATGATGAAACATTAAACAGTGGAAGCCAGATGAGAGAAGCAGAGTATTGATAAGAAGATGGAGAGGTTGGACAAGCCAGGTGTGACTGAACAAATTTATTTATTTATTTATAGGAGAAGCCCGACACTCATACTGCATAACCTTTTCAAATCCTAGGTGAAGTAACATCATCCCTTATATCTAAATCACCTACCATTTCAACTGTAAATGAAGTTTTGGTAGGTATTTATGCATTAACTACAAAGGATTTTCCTCTATAAATAACCTAATAGAATTGTAACACTGAATCTTCCGAGTGGAGCCACAGCTTCTACTTTAAAAGAAGCAATTGTCAGCGTAGCTTGTAATGATTTCCTTCTCCCCAAGATAAACTATCTAAGCAAATTGACTGTTGGTCAGGTATTTTTACTCATTTTAAATGCATCCATATTAGGGTTAGTGGGTTAGCTGTCTCTACACTTATCCAATGCCAATATCCTCATGCAACTTTTAAGTATAGGCAAGGTCTTAATTTTTTATCCTAAACTATCATTGTGTTCCTGTGCTAGCAATGAAATTAGTGAAAACACATTGTTTTGGAAAGCTGAATGAACTTCCTGTTTATGGAAATGGGATTTTTTGACTGAATTGTATGGTAATGCAATTACCAATTGCAAATTGTTACGTAAATTTACTTTTTAAAAAAGAGGAAAAACCATTGAAAGCTGAAACACTAGTGTTTCTTCTGGTTTCCCAAACAAATGTGGTTTCATTATCGGTTGGTTTTTAGTTAAAAGAATTGTTGAAAAAGAAAACAAAATTTCTACATGGAAATTGTTACAGTTCTTTCTTTTGCTTTAAAATTTGGTAAATATTTCTCCAAGTTGTTTGAATTTAGCCTATGCAGATATATCAACTGAAATTTATTTAAATACTGATTCAGACATAGTTGCAAGCTGTGTGAGTTGCTTTAAAAAAAGGCTTAAAAATATAGTGTACATGGGCCCAAACATTTGCTATTCTGTAACTCATGTTCTTACTTTATTCCTGTTCTTAAGGCGGGAAACATTGGGGAAATAAGTACTTCAGTAATGTACATGCTATGAACTGTGCTAAGAACTGCTCGTTTAGATCACAGTTGCCCCTGCTGGGAATTATTCCAGTCAAAATGATAACAGCAATGGTTGAATGGCATCTACAAAGGAAGGTCATCTTCTCTATGATAGGGAATTGCCTGGTGGTTTTAGCTTAGTCTGTAAGCTTAGTCTATAACTGAGCATGATGATTGCATTCTGGTGATCTCTGCTGGAAGAGCTTGATGTTGACATAGGCTGGTGCCACATGGTTCTTGCTGTGAACCACGTGGCTGTCAACTCATTCAGAGGCAAAGCTTTAGCACTGTCTTAGACCGTATCTCCTGCCATGAGTGCCTCAGAGTAGAATAGGTCCTGTGTGCTCCCTAGCAGGCACTGCTGCTATGCTGAGGCAACCACAGTGCCCTACAGAGACTCACATGTTCTACTGATTATCCAGCACACTTAAACTTTGAGTTATAAGTGTGACCCTAGCCAGTTGGCTGAAAAAATATATTTGACATCATTGAAAATGTATGCTGCTGCTGAAGCATGGATTTTAATTTGAGGAAAATGTCGGCCATAATCTAGCATACATTAAAAAATATATCTTTTTATTTCCATATGGGTCACGTTAAGGAAAATATTAAAAAAAAAAAAAAAAGCCAACCCTATTATATGAAGTCTCATTAAAGCAGCCTGGAAAAGTTTAGCCAATTTACAGGCTATACATCTTAATCTCCCCAAATTACAGGAACGATAGAAAAACGGGTGGTTGAGAGGGAAAGCGGGACCAGCAGAACCTGGCTGGGGGCCAAACAATGGATCAAGTAGCCCTTGCTTTCACTTGACTGCTACCCCTTGTTATTTAAAGAAAAGAAAGGATTTTCAAAGAAAGGCCTGGAAATGGCAAGGCATGGAAGGTACTTCCTTCTCCAGATGAAAACTAAGACCAAAGCTTGGTTATTTTAACATGGTGCTTTGCCCCAGCACTCTAGTAACTAGAGAGAGGTATTTCTGAGACTTCCTGAGAGAAAGTAAGGTACCCATACATGCATATGTACTTTCTGTTATAGGGTAAAATGGGAGCGGGGGGGCAGAGTGGCACATGATGAGAATGAGACCCATGCATTAGTAATGAACTGGAGGATACCTTCCTTACAGCTCAAGGAGAGAAGGTAATAACTGCACAGCTTTCTGTTTGTGTGACTGTTTGGCTACATGTTCATGAAACTTTTTTTTCTTCTGTAGTATTTAGCAGGCAGGTGGTTTAAATAGCAACTGTACCATCTTGGACAGCATCTGTAGGGAAGCAAAGAGTGGAATGGGTACAGAGATGCCAAAGAATGCAGAGACAAAATGGCCAGAGGCAAAAGGAAGGAAGCAGTCTATGAAATAGCGGAGAGGCAATTGTCATCACTAAATTCAGTGCTGTATGTGTGAAAAACTACCTGGTTACTGCTTTTGCTGCTGTTGCACTGTGTTGCAAGGCTCTACTCCAATGGCAAAAGAGGCTGTGTGAAGGGAGCGTGAAGTTGGGGATTGTTGCCTTTTGCGTTGGTCTAATGGACCAGACACTGCAGAAAGCATTAAAAGGAGGTGAAGTGTCCTGATGTGAATTAGCAGGTATGTCAAGAGCCAGCAAGGGGAACAAACCTGATTAGCTGAAAGACAAGGAGAGAAGCTACAAGGTTTTGAGTGTTTGCAAATCAGCCTGCTCTTAGCTGAAGCCAAGGCTGGCTTAATGCCTTAACTCTGTGAAAAGGGTAGAGTAGAGTAGGAATATGTATTTTGTTTCTGTAATATTTTAGTGAATAAGAACTTGCAGCTGCAGGTCAGACCAAAAATGCATGGCGGAAATCAATGGTGTTTTTCCCCTTGTAGGTCTGATTATAGTTGACCAACCTCATCTCCCATTTCTGTGGTACCTAGAAAGCACACTGGTAGCAAGCTGGCTGCCTGCCTGCCTAGGTAGATGGAGGTGCTCACTGTTTACCTCCCTGCCCTTTCAAGATGAATGTATTTGTGCTGATATTAATCTGCTGTGCATTTATGTGTGTATTAGGCAAATTGCAGATGACTGACAAAGCAGTTCTTTTATGGGAAGGCTTTGTCTTGCTGAACCACCTATTTCATGCTTTCAGATCAGGGTATCTACTGCAGGGGAAGCTGCTGGAGATAAAGTATTTTTCTGTGCTCGGGTAGGCAGTCTTTCACTATAGTATTCCATGAGCTTGATCTTGAAATCTGTTACTTTCCTATTCCTCAAGCCCTCTGGCCAGGGATTGGCCCAATATCAATGTAACAACCAAAGGGAGGGGTTACACTTTTTGTGTGGCCAGCTCTGGCTTGTTTGAGGAGTTTCCTGCCGACTTGTTTGCTCGAGGAAACTTACAGCTTGGCAAATGGGTTGCACCGCCCGCTTTTTTTGTGTATTTGAGAGTGTTTTTTGCATGTGTGTATGTCTGTGTTTGCCATGCCCTACCTATTTCTTCTTTTGCATAGTACTTTGAAACATTGCCTGCAGGGGCTAAGGCATTTTGTGTGCCTTCGATGTGAAATGGGTCTTAGAGTATGTGCAAGTGGTAATGTTAATGTGGGCGTGTCTTGGAGGCAAGTTTATTAATACAACTAGAGATAATGGCCTTGGCAGTATCTTGAAGTATCCTGCTGCATAAAATTATAGACTCTGTGGAGACAAAGAGATTAGGGAGAGCAAGGAAGATTATTTCACAAAACAAAATATCATTGTAATTTGTTAGTCTTAAAACTTTGCAGAATTCGGTGGGAAAAATTAGAGGCCTGCCTTAAATATGCTGAAGTTTGTACAGCTAGACTTGATGAATGACTAGCTCCACCTTACCAGTTTGTGTCCAAGAATGCACAAAGCAATATATGTTTCTACAGTCATATTGTTAAAAATATATCTAAGTGGTCACATTTGGAAAAAAACTAATTCTTGGCTTTGTAGAGGTCTGGTAGGATAAGTAATAGTGCCTATTTTCTCCTGATTAATTTAATTTTTTCCATCCCTGTTTTTGTTCATGGCTTCTCTGCAAACAGACCATAGAACATCCCAACTATTCAACATTTATGAATTCCTTTTATCATCTTAAATCCAAATAATTCAAGACAGGGACCATGGCTTCTTATGTGTCCCTACCATGTTTAATACAGTGACATCTAGGTCTGGACTGAATTTGGTTGTCTGGGTAATGTTTTCTCTGTATAGTAATTTAGTTTCAGTAGAGATTTTTGGGCCACTTTACCTGTTCCTTGTGTAATCCATCTTTTGTTGGAGTAAATGTTTAAGATTTTCCCAGTGTTTCCACTGGGTTTTCATGACTTCTCTCCAGTTCCTGCAGCTGTTCATATTCACATCATGCAACTCTATGGGCTTAGTGACTTTAATTTGAACTTAGCTCCTAATGCCTCTCTTCAGGTTGGCTTACAGACATCATGGGTTCCTACTGATTTAATTTGCTTTTAATAGTTAATTTTACTTCCCATTACCATTCCTCCAAATGCGTCTGAATCTCTTACATATACGTATGTCTGGTCAAGGTCTTCTGACAGGAGGAAAAAATGTACTTGTTTGTTAACACCTGCACTGAAAAGCTCATACTTCTGTGATACATATCTCTGAACCACCCAGAATAGGTGTAAGACACTATTTTTCTTCCATGTGTTTTCTTCCTCTTTAGCTTTCGTTTGCTGGTTTGTTTGGGGTTTTTGTAAAAGCATTCTTAGGCAGCCTGCAATTTAGTGGGTAGATGGTTGAGAGAGGTGCTAGGGAATAGAAAGCCTCTGAAATTCCCCACCAAAACACTTCAAATCCATTCTTACATATGGAGCCTTCCTTCAGTGGGATTTGACTGAGGTAATCACCAATCCAGAGCCTCTACTACCTAGATTTGAAATCCCAGTGAATGCAGATGTATGAGCTGGCAGATGTCATTAGCAATTTCAGAATAAATGTGCATATAGGCTTCGTTGTACTGTCTCTGGGATTTCAGGCCACTGTTAGAATTTACACCTTTTGGTAGTTATGACTTCTGTCACTAATGTTTATCCTGTGTAATAGCTGAGTAATTGTGCACCAGAGCTTGCTGACTCATGTTGTCTGTCTACAGTACTAGGTGGGAAGTTCAGGCAGTACTTCCCCTGTTGGTGCTGTCCTCTGGCTTTCAGGGAAAGTTGCTTTCCCAAGCTTGAAAGATTCCCTAGAACATGCATGCCACGATTTTTCAAATAAGCCACCAGGAGTGAAGTGCTTATCATCTACTGAAAATTACTGTGAGCTGCTTAGCTGTCATACTGGTTTTTGAAAGGTTCTAGTCATGAGTTGGATTCAGGAAGAATCAGGACAGTGTTATCTGCACAGCATTCAGAGTTCTCAGGGGAACTGAGAAAATAGAATGGGGACTTGAGCGGTATCACTTGTGACTTTTGGTATCCCTTTCAGCCTCCTTCTAGAATCTGCACGTACACATTCAAAAAAACCAACATTAGGGTCTCCCCCACCGTGTGTCCTCCCTTCCTTTTTTTTTTTTTTCATTCCTTCATTGAAACAGACTTTGTTCAATAAACGTAGTAGAGCAGTATCTTGAGTTTATAGGTTTTTTTATTATATTAAACTCTTTACCCTCTGTAGATAAGCTTTGACTGTACAGCATAGCCACAGGAGGAAAGCGATGGAAAAAGGAAGCACATTCACACTGGGTGGTATTACATTGGTAGTCTTGTATCAGCAGGTTTGAGGGAATGGATTCAAGCTTGGAACTTAGGAAGTACAGTGTCTGATCCTGCCTGGCCACCTGCTCCATATATGGCATGGGACAAATCCCTTTACTTTCTACTTTCTGTTCTTCAAGCACTGGAATAGACATACTTTTCAAAGCCGTATCTGGTCATTAAAAAACAACAGACAACTCTTACATACTAGTTAAATTCTTGTTACTTTCAACTCGCTATGTTACTTTTTGGAAGACATGAGGCCTTTAAAGCTCTTGGGCTGCGAAGCTTGCGAAGTTCTGGTGTGTATGAATCTTTGAAGAACAGCTACTATTGTTAACCTTCTGCTGATGTCCTTTGTTCACACCATAAGCGTGTAATGGTATGCCCATCTTGGAGCAGCATGGGATTGTGAGAACACAGAGACTAGCTACACCAAGGCATTTTAGTTTTGTTTGTAATTAATTACTATAAGTGGAACCTTTTATTACTGAACGTTGGTCCTTACTGGTACAGTACTCTATTTTTATCTTATTTGAAACTTCTGAAATCTTCTGTCATACTGATAACAACTGTACTCTTTTTCCCATATTAAGCATCATAGCAAGACATTCTAGACCGCACCTGTATTTGTGACTGTGTTCCTTGAGTGTTTGGGAAACATGGACTGTAAAAGCTGGTATATGTATATGTGTGTGTGTGTGCATACTGTAAAAGGGGAAGTTTTGAAGTATTAGAATTCTTCTTATATGTGTAATATTAGCTACTAACTAGGGATAAACTTAATGTACTCTGCATGAAACTCCAAACACTGTTAATGGGAATCTTGACTGTTCCCTGAGACTGAAAGCTGAAAGGGAAAGAATGCTTGCTTAACCTGCTATTTGGATGCTGAACCCATTTCTGGGGCAATGTTTCCCTAAGGAGGGAGACTGAAAGATTTTGCTGATTGACCACAGCTAGAACAACTGTGGCATGCTCTCCTGAGGCAACTCTCCCTCCCTTTCATGTAGGAAGGAAGTTCATCAGTTCCCTAAGATGGACCTGTGTCTTTCACAGTACAAAGACAGATAATACCACAACGTGGCTGTGCTTACATTGATGTTGTTTTCCTCTACAAGGGAGATGAATATATGTCATGCAGGCATAGCCCTATGACATATTCAGGCAGCAAGAAAGTATGTAAGCATTTGTCTGTCCTTCTATCTTTACCTCTATTGTAGAAATACCACAGGCAAATGGAGAGTGTTTAAGGTTAGTATCTCAGTAAAATCTGAGCTAATCTCCACTCTGCTGCTGCACTCCACATGTCTTTATATGGTTCACAGTCCTCCCAGTTCTAGCTTTGCTGCTATGTAGAGTACTGTGATTGTTGATCAAGTAGCACATGTGTAGGGTGCTAGAGCACTTGGTCATCTTCTCTGTTTCTGTCTGACAAGGGTGAATCACAGTCCTTGGGGCCTTTCTCCACAAACTGATAATACCTGAAAATTAAAATACAGTTTTAAATGAGCCTGACCTTGAGAGGTTTGGAGCCACCCGTCTTAGTAGATCATCTGTATTTCCATTTATGATTGTACCTCATAACTTTTATTTGGCATCACTCCTACTGCTTGGAGATGTGTGTGTAACTAAGAGATCTGCATTTGGCTTTATTATGTCTGTTATGCTCTTTACTGGCCTTATTGTCTATCTAACTGCCCAGCTATTTGTTCTAGTCTAGTCTGAAAAACGCTGCGCTGTATACTCGGCTCTGAGGAAGCCCTTTTGATGCTAAAAATACGATGTGGTGTTTTTAAGAACAAAGAATTTCCATATCGCACTTTCAGTTGTCTGGTTCTGAAGAACTTGGCTCTTTTACTAACGATCATTATTTATTAAAAAATATTAATAGGGAAAAAGTAAGATCTAGAATTCTGAATATCCTTCAGTGGACTTTTATATGCCTTAAACATGCAGGCACTTTTGAAAATTGGACCCTGTCAATACATCCTACATCCTTCTCTGAACCCTCTGTCTTGCTTGTCTAGAATGTAAAGCACTCTAGGGGCAGAAGCTACCACTATGCATATTTGCACAGTATCCAGTGATACCAGACTTTCATCTTCTTCAGAGCTCTTGAATGCTTCTGTCATGTTGCTATACAGCACTTTTTTGAACTGAACATTTACCAAATCTCTGAGATACACTACTTAGGCACCAAGTTTCTGCAGAGCAAACATGTTATGGCATACTGTTCACCTCTGGAGCAGTTGTATAGGCCTTCCACTGTACCTAAATTGGCAGGGCTTCTAGCAGCAGCATTAAATGGAGACAAAAGCAACTTTATCTGTCACATGGAACAACAGAATAACCTTAGTTAGTGCTGCAAGAAAGCAGGTAGAGAATGTCTTTGTGCTGTGCTAATGCTGGGAAGTTAGCAGAAGGAGTCAGGCATACAGCTCCCGAGAGCTG
The DNA here is from genome assembly GCF_023638135.1 of Falco biarmicus. Taxonomy (NCBI): domain Eukaryota; kingdom Metazoa; phylum Chordata; class Aves; order Falconiformes; family Falconidae; genus Falco; species Falco biarmicus. The sequence goes on from NC_079288.1 coordinate 35,538,377, forward strand.
CTGAAAAGCAAGAGGAGTGAGTTTGCTTTCTTCCCTCTTTTCTTTTTTTTTTTTTTTTTTGTCAAGGTTTAAGTTGATTTTCTCTTCTACTCTATTGCCCCCCTTCCCCCTCTGCTCTCTAAGCCTGCTTTTGATTTGGTTTTATTGGCTAGTGAAAGGAATCATTTACTAGTCAAGGGCCAAGCAGTGACAAAGGAATGCAGGTAAATTAGTTTCAGTTCCTATTTCTCCCTGTCTTCCTTCTTTGGAATTTGAGCTTTAGAAAATAAAGTCCTTTTACCCATACCATGCTACCCACCCCCTCCCCAGCCCTTTTTCGAAAAGGATTTTGCCCGCCCCCCCAACCCTCTCTTTCAAGAATTTTAGTTTTGTAACTAAGAAAACCCCCATTAAAGTACCTAAAATGTCAAGGTGTACAACACATTCAATGAAATACAACTGAAATGCACATTTTTTAAAAAAGCAGCTTTTTGCATGCACCTTAGAAATGCAGAAAATAAACTGCAAGTGCCATAAAGCTTGTTTTAATGAATAACTACGTACGCACTGGGAAGTTTTACATGCACATATATCATGCTTCAAATGCTGAAATATAGTTAAAGTTTAAACATTTTGCAGAAGAAAATATGCAAAAGAACTTGCAGAGAATCAACATGTAGAAAACCTGTATGTTCAGTCTTTCATCACTCAGTATTACTGAAGTATTAAGCACTAAACTAATAGTAGCATTCAAACTGTCTTTTCTTTTTTTTACTTTTTTTTCCTTAGTAGCTTGCTTTCTTTTGGACAAAATGCTTCAAATGTACCCAAATGTTTCAGCAGCTGTACCCTTACGCAAAAATCTTCAGAGAATTGAGGCTTTTTTTTTTTTTTTTTGCATTGCATTGGTGCCCTTGGTAAATAAAGTAATCTAAAATGCTACATGATGTTAAATGGTACACGGCATTGTGTAGCATTAATGATAGAAAGTGGTTTGTTTCTCTTTTATAGCTATTCCTGTTAGTTATTTCCATGTTCTTAACATAGAAATAACCCCATGATTTTTCTTCTTTTTTAAACACACCAAAAATGCTTATTCAATCTTTTAGTTCTCTTCATAATTAGATAAACTTTGCGTTTATGCATGCGCAACACATACTTGAAATATAAAATATCTGTTATGCCTAAACAACAGTGTTTTGGACACCAGCTGAAAGAAGCCAGGAAATGTAAGTTAAAGGCTGATATTCCCTACTTGCCTCATACTATTGTAAGTACGTTTTGTGGTGAAAAAGCACAATGATGAGAGAAGTATGAACACAGCGTCAGTCCTAACACTGCATTTCCTGGCTTTTGTCGGTTTGTGTCACAACCTTAAATTGTTTTTAATTTTCTCAAAAAGGGGGCAAATACATTTCCCAGAATGTAGTAACACATAGAAATATAATTTATCTGTGCAGCCAAGAACATGAGCTATTGGGATCTGAATTTGAGAAGAATTTCTTAGAAGAATCTCCTTCTGAATTTTCCAGCCATGTTTAAGTCACCCTATTTAACTTTGTAATTTCCACCCAATATTTAAATGACTGTTGGAGACCAAAGAATTCCTTCTCCAGTAGAGGAGTAGTAGAGCAGTATCTTTCATTCAAACACATGCTAAAGGTGGTTTTTACAAATGGTTTCAGGGGTCGATGTTTTAGTTTGCTTCTACTGGATTTAGAGCCACTGAGGCAGTTTTAAGAAACTTGGCAGATCTGGGAAGTACAGAAGTTGCTTGAAAGTTTTGCAGTTGGATGGTGTGAGGGAATTGAGTCAGAGTTAAGATCTGTTGTCTCCTTACAGGAACAATGATCAGGTTAGATCCAGGTGCTGTTACAGTGAATTGCAGGACGTGTATAAAGAGGGGTCTTTACTGATGGAAGGACAGGATGCTTGTTCCTTGCTTGGTGTGAAAGAAAAATGTAGATCGTACTCTCAAGATGATTAATGTTTGTGTATATGCATACCTATGAGATTGACAAATTGTAGTGGCTTTTATTTGACGTAGTTGATTTTTTTCTACTTCATGACTTTGTCAACAGAATTTTAAATACTTTCACATGTGCATGTCTTTCTACATTTTTAACTTTTCAGATAGCATACAAAGCAGACACCTCCACTGATTATACATTAAACCTTGTTTAAAGATCTACAGATTCTTTAAAAGGCATTACTGTAAGTGCAAATTGATGTTTTGCTCTGAGCCGTCCTATATAGCAGGATAATACAAAGGACATTTGTACAGGTTCCCATTCTTGATACATCGTTGTTGTTGTTATTATTATGCAGATGAGTTTGGTACACTTTATATAAGCATTTTGAAATACCAAACTTAAAGATATGTTATTTATTTAATGCATTTCAAAATTTTCTTGAAGTATATATGGAGGAGGAAAAAAATTATCAGAAATACCCAAATCACATGAAATATCCATGTGTCTTAAGAATTCTTGAGTGTAGTATTCTCTTGAGCATTGAAAATAAAAGTGTGCTAGTAATCTAGAATTTGAGCCACCATATTTCCTGCTGCAGTGAAGTTGTCTCTTTCTCCTGAAAAAATGGTTTGGGAAGCAACAGTTTACATATTATTAAGAAAGGTAGTGAAGGCAATAACAGTGAAATTACATAGCAACAAAAACTGAGACACATTGGCCCAAATTTGTGATTAATTATATATCTTAAAATGTTAAAACATTATAATGAATTTTTTGTGCCTCTATATCAATTTTTATCATAACAAAAAGACTTGGGATCAACAGATCCTCACATCTCAAAAATATCATGATTAGTTTTCTGCTTTGCACCCCCAAGCTATTTTGTGTAGTGAATTATGTCTTAATGAAGTAATAAACTGGATCCTTATAGTCTGCCACACTTTAGATATATTTATTATACAAAAAAGAAACTAAATTTCACAACTTTGAAACCAAACTGAAATCGGCAATCTTGGAATAAAGATTGTTAGAGCAGCATACGACTACGAGGTTTTTACACAGTAAGTTTTTTAAAAATTATATAGAAACATGACAGACTTTTCTTTACATGATGAAAGCTTTCCCTGCTTGAGCATGATACCTTTAAATATAAGGGTTTATATAATAGTGATGGTTAAACTATCAAAAAATACCACATTTGGTTGATGCAGACTTTAGATAATTCTAAGCAGTTCTCCCTGAGTGCTCACACCTTACCAAGCTAGGCCTGGGCAAGTTTAAAATCTTTTGGAATTAGCCAAGGTCAGACCCAAACTAAAGTGGCTTTCAGGGGAAAAAGTGGAAGAGTGGTTTTTTAACCATTTGGAGTAACTGAGGAGTTACTGGTGCACTCTCCTCGTCCGAGCCCTGCTCCGAGCAGCGAGGGTCCCGAGGGCGAACGACAGTCCCCCGTGGGTCCGTCCGAGCGCCGTGGGGCGGCACGGCGAGGGCAGGCTGCCGAGGCCGCGCCGCTCCGGCGCGTCGCCAGGGGGCACTGTGACACCGCAAACTCCCCGGACTTGGGGCTGCGTTAAGAACTGTTCTAAACTGCAACAAAAACAGCGAACTTGGAAATCGGTTTTGTCTTCAGATGTTCCAAACCAGTATTCCAGCAAAGGAAATGAAAAAGGGAAACTAAACGAGCTCCCCCCCCATCTCTCTCTGGTTTCTATTTGTAATACTTTATTTCTACAACAAGCACAAACCACTAGAAAGGCAGAAAACAAAATATGAATTTTTCCTTCTTTTCACTGTAAAACTCTGTAAAAAACAATAAAAAAATTCTGGACTATATTAGATGGCCTGTTTCTTGTTTCTTCTTATTTCTTTTTCTTTTCTTTTTTTTTTTTTCTTTTTCCTTTCTGTTATGTTCACTGAGATCTTTGCATTTTAATTTTGGAGGAGGAGGAAAAGAGGAAATAATGTTTTGTAGAAATAAACAGTAATTATCAGTTGGACTAAACTAGAGGCAGCAACTGATGGCATAAAATGGTTATGGTTTATGTCCAAAATACTTCCAAACAGGGCAGAAAGTTGCACTCGATTTAGCAGTAAGAAGCTGTGTGTGAAACGACAGATTTCTAAAGAAGAAAAGAGCATGTAACATTCTAAAGAAAAATGAAATTTGATATATGATAAAGATTTAATTTTAAGTCTCCATCAAACATTATCTCAGATTCTGAAAACAAATAATAAATGAAATAAAAGAACTATAGTTGATGGATACATTTAATTAGGGTTTATTTACCGTGGGCTATATAAACACTTTTGTTTCTGTAAGGGAAAGGATTTGTACCTGCAAGTTCTGCCTTGAACATTTAAAGTTAAAAACAAATGTTTTAAGAAAAGAAACTAACATAAAACAGCCCAGTGTTGGCTTTTGTGTCTTTGTAAATGTCTGTGGCGGTTTCTCCTTGTCTGAGGGAAAGAGCCATTCATTAAATTAAAAGTGAACCAGTTAAACTGGACCTTTCATTGAAGAAAGTCTCCCAGTGATCCATGCTTTATTTGGTGGATTGTCTTACAACACAAATAAACCAAGGGGGTTTTTATCTTGGGATCTAAAAATACTAGAAAGAAAGGAAATCCAAGCAAGGCAGAAAATACTAGGAAATAATTTCCTATTAAACAGACCCTCTGCCTCCATATATCTCAAATCATGAAAGTACACAAAAAAGAAGGGCTCATATTCCTTTCTGTCTCAGGTTAAAAGCCAGTGACAGAGGAAATCGAATTCAAAGGTATCGTCAATGTTTGCAGTGTTTAAAAATAGATAGAAAGAATTATACACTAAAAATCCATCACTATTTGCTGGCAGCTAGCTGCTAAATGCAGATGATGTTGCTGTCTCGAAAAACAATTGATACAAGATAGGATCCTATGTGGGTAATATACTTAAAAAATGCATAGATACTTAGGGCAGGTTCAGAAATTTTTTAACAAAATACTTCAGCATTTATTTAGGTAACTTTTTGCTGACTTAAAACAGATGCACAATTCACGTTCTTTTTTCAAATATTACGCATAGATTTACAAATCCTGTGTGAGAACATTGTGTGATAATAGGCAACAAAGAAATCAGTATAGTTTGGAAGAATAATTACTGTAAAAGAAGCAGAACAGTTTGAGAATTTTTTTTCTTACTTTTTTCTGCTGCTATTGAAATCTTGTTGGTTTCATTTATATTTGTATTTTTCTGAGACATTTACATGGAGTATTTCCAATATGAAACTTTTTTTATCTTTGCGTATTTAATGAAAACCAAGCAGAGTAACATACTCTGAGATGCAGGACTGAAATTCAGAATTTCTCTGGGAGCCTTATACACTTCTATAAGAGATCTTATACACTTAAATCGCATTAATACATAGCTGGTTAAATTTTGAAGGCTCTTAGTGGTTTGACATAATTTGTGTTTTTGGACAGTGAAACTCAGATGCTGTAAAGGACTCCAAAGATGGCCCTAAAAGTCGCATGATCACGCTGATGAGCACCCAAAAGGCACTAATTCCTTCTACATGTTGCATACAGGCAAGTACATTCATGTACATGTACACTGAAAATTATCTTCTGTGAGCACTAAAAATAGCTTTGCCTTTTGTCTTTGCTTGTCAGCAGTGTCCAAACATAAATATAGCACATCTAATAAAGTCTCTTTTGCGCCCACAATGAGCCTCTTAATTAATACTCCATATAATTCCATAACATTTATTATTAATAAGTATTAATACAACTTTAAAAAAATACAGAGCCATTCTCAGGATTATGACTCTGACCTAGCATGTCTGGGATGAAAAAATGTACAGAGATGATAACTGCATTTCTTGATTTCTTGGCATAAAGATGAAACAAAACTAGATGAAATTCAACAAATAGATGCCAGGGCATTTTAATAACACCTTCCCGTATGTGTGATTCTTTTTAGTGATACAGGCATGATTGTACTGATGGTGCAAAATATTTTTTTCCAATAAAGCCTACTATTGTGAGTAGCGTGCCTAAATTAGAAAAAAATTAGTATCTGCATATATTCATATGCACTTATGGTAGAAAGTATTTGCATATTTAACCCCTAATTGTTTCACGGACCTTCCCCTTATGCAGTGCAGAGGGGAACAAGGCAGGACAGAAAGGGCACACAGACGAGTGAGAGGGAGCACGATGGGCCTAGGAACACTGGAAGTGTATATGTGTGAGAAGTAGGTGATAAAAACAAATGGGTATAGATGGGGAAGAGGGAAAATATCTGTTCTCCTGTTCTCATCTTCCCAGAAGCCTGCTTGAAGTCTGTGATGTTTAATGCTGGGAGTAATAGTGAGAATTTTCTTAAATCAATAGGTCTTCTCAGAATGAAAGGGGTATGGAGCTCTGCAGCTTTCTGCTCACAGCTGTTCAGCCATCGTGGGACTCATTGCTTCCAGAGAGTTCTTTCCTGAGAAGGTACTGTAGCAACTCTGTATAGGATAAGATTATGTAAGATACCTTCTGTCATTCACTACTAAAATGCAGCTGCTTCTAGGATAAAATATAGTAGATACCAGTGAACTGGAAGTATATATAATGGTTCAAAGACTTATTTCTCAATCCTTTACCTTTTATGGGACTTGCAATACAATTTAGTTCTAGCAGTTGCAATGAAGTGGGAAAAGATAATCTCTGCTAATAATCCATTTATAAAATAAGTTCATACTGATGACTTATCTTGAAAATTCTGGTCCAGTAGAAGTTGGAAGCTAAACTAATACTAACCAGGCCTAATTTAGAAGGATTTGTTTTGTTTTAGACCAAAACAAAGTACATTTCTGACTGCCCTCTGATGTTAGGGGAGCAGATTTTCTGAAGGCTTCAGTTCTCACCTGGGCAAATAAATAAGAATTCAAAATGTTTTCTCCATCCAGGATGCATCAGATGAGTTTAGCTCATTCCAAAAATCCGTCTAGTCTCCCTGGAGCTTAAATGACAATTTAGCCATCCTGAAAATGTGGCCATTTGCACAAAATGGAGCAGAATGTAAGTGGGTTTACTTTTGACAAAACAATACACAAGAGCTATCTAGTCCTGGGTTGCCAATTGCTCCTTTCTTCAAAGTGGTGATCGTTTGTAATCTGTGGCATTGAAGTGTGGGCTACTGTATATCTGATGTGTCCAGATATTTTGTTTATAAGTAGAAAGGAATTTTGTGCTCTGCCTGTTTGCCCAGGATTTCCTGACATTCAGCAGCCTTGCTGGAAATCTAGTTTTGCTGTGGCTGCTGAATGTTCACAGGTATCAGAAATGCAGCTGCTGTGTTGTACTTACATGTAGGATGTACTATACTGTACAGCTGATCTGAGCAGACATAGCAAGCCTAACATTCTCAGCTCACTAGACTGACTGTGCTGTGCATGCTTGCGATTGATTGTGGTGCACATTCAGCTTCATTGCAGAGTCACTCTGCACATAAGTGCGTGTTGCTGTCTAGGAGCCCTTTCTATCCAAAAGACCTTACTGTGAACAGTTTACAGCATTGGTAAGAGAAAATTTCCAAATGCTTTGCACACTTGAACTTCAGACAGTTTCCTCATCCTAATTAAAGCTGGTGAGTGGGAGTGTACCAATCATCTTCTGGCATATGAGTGTTATTTTCTGACTGATACAGATGAGAGAGGTTTGGTGCAGCTTAATTATAGTTGTGCTTTGAAGAAATGTTTGGTTTGTACAGTTAAAAATGAAAACTTGTTTTGGGTTGTAAAGGCCTAAAGGGCATAATCTGTACGATCTGATCCATTTGCATTAGGAGCAACTACATTGAAGCACAAACCAGCCACTTGATTTCTTAAGCACCTGAAGAGGAGGAGAGGCAGGGGGCTTGAGGGTGGAGGAGAGGGGAGCAAACAAACCTCGGCCAAAGCTTTCACAACAGAAGTTTCATTGTTTTAATTTAGAAACAGTCACATGTGTAAAAGTTACAATTTTTTCCAGCATTTCCATTAGAGTATTTAAATTGCAGTTGTTGGAAATCTTGTTACAGGTAAGAATGTACTTTTCATAAGCTCTCAGAGAACAGTAAGGGAAGCAAAATAAGAAACAAAACCCTTTTTCCTGACACTACCCCCCCCCCCCCCCAAAGTCACCTAAAAATGAGGGGATTAACTATTATGAATCAATAGGAGGCACTTTTGAAAAAGGAAGCGTTGCCATCCAGGTTTGAGGGAAATGAAGTGTTTATTAGAACAAAAATATCCTCTTTGTTCAAACGTTACTTCACTGAATTGTGTATTCCCTTCTGAAGAGCATGAAAAGCGGTGGAAGAAAATGTTTTATGCTATGTTTCCTTTCTTTTACCACTCATGTCTTTTTCTTTCTGTCTTCCTGTTTTACCTTTTTTTCTGTGTCCATCTTTCTCATTAAATTACTAACCAATGCTTTTCTAATTAATGCCAGTTTAATTTAATGTTCAATGAAGCTGTGTCTGTGTGGGGTGTTTGATTTCTTTTTGTGATTCTGACCTGACTGTTGAGACTAGCAGCATCTGTATAAAGTTGGGGCACTGAGCAACAGTTTGAACTCCCCCCTTCTTTTTTTTCTCACCACAAAATCAAAGTGGCTGGCATGTAGGATTAGTAGAAAGTATCCTCTCCATAGTGACTATAACTGTTTACCTTGCAGCTTTCTGAATCAGTTGATATTTGTTCACTTTCTTCTAAATTATTAAAGGTGATGGAGTTAGGTACAAAGGTTGTTACGTTGTTGCTTGTTAGTTGTTAGGTACAAAGTTACTCTAATACAGCTGCTAATTGAGCTGGAACAACTATTTTTAAGAAAAATGGTATGTAATGCTGGCAGATTTTGACTATAAATATTCCATAACCATTTATATAATTATACCTGTCATCGGAAAATATTTTGTCTATGAATGTATTTCAGCTTGCAAGTTGTTTACAAACAGTTTTCAGAGACTTTTTTTCTTCAGTACTCACAATTTTTTACACAGTTGGTCACCTAAATCATGCGATACTATTTCTACTCCATTTTGGTTATGTAGCTCACAGTGGCCGAAGAGCCTGCAGTAAGGCTACATGTATGCTGACAGAACAGACACTTGTACAGCGATATAGAAGCACAACTACCCATAACATTTTCCTTACCCAGAAAGAGAGAATAAGTTTTTCTAACAGAAAATGTGTTTGCAAAGAATGGACCAAAATGGTAGTAGTTACTGCTGAAATGACTTTGTGATTGGTTCTTTTCTGGGGATCAGCATAGTGTTCCCCAAGAAGCACTGCTGGTCAGAGTGGTCTACTGAACTGTTCATCCTGTTTTTCAGGAGCACTAGGAAGCATAATCCTCAGTTTAAGGTGTTGGTGAGGGATGTACTCCATGAAATCTTGGGGCACTTGTGTGAATTAGCCTCAAAACAGCAGTGTTAAGCAAAGTCTTCCTGAACAGCATCAGGCATCAGGCTGCAGTGTGTTTCCTTGCAGGAGGGAGTGAAGGAGGACATTTCTTAAATGTCAGCACTGAAATGAGTGGCATTACCAGATCTGTTAGAAGATGGGCTGTGGTGACTCTTCAGTAACTTCGTCTGTAAAGCAAATCCAAGCAGTTTTATGATAGCTAAAAAGAGCAATGGCACAGGTTCTGGTGTTGTCATAAACATGCACTTACTGGTATGAGTCACATCTGGGTGTTTGTTGTTTTCAATGATATTATTCCTTTTTTGTGTAATTTTTTTTCCAGTGGGATTGGAAAGACATTGTCACTTTCAGATGTGTGATGAACTCTGTCATAATCTAGCTCTTAATAACTTTATGGCTTCTTCTGCTGTGGCAATTAAGTTTATCCTCTGCTGGCACCATCCTACATCATTTAGATGAAGACAGAACTTTATTTAAGGAGCATTATCATAGTTTTCCTGAGAGACTATGTATTGAAGCAGAAAGTATTTAGGACACATTCTAGTTTAATTTTGAGGTTTGTTTTTATTTCAGGAGCAAGATTTGCAACATGATTATGTCTTTTTACATGGTAATGTGCAGGAGGAGGATGCATATTAGAGCGTTTAAGGGCAAATAAGAAAATGTGCATACTCTGAGACACATATATGCTTCTTATATGACTCTTACCCATTGCTTCATACAACCGCTATTTACATTTGGAGCTAGTGGTTTCTTAAATGCTCAGAGCCCACAATTGAGCCCAGATTTCCAAAAGTGCTTGGCACCCAGCAGTTCTCACTGAGACATTTTTATGGCCAGATAATCAAAATTGCGCAGCATGGTGGAAGCTAGGGAGTTTTGAAAATCTAGCCACTTATTTTAATGCCCAAATGGAGGCTGAGTTCTTCAGGAAAGCTGGTTCATATATTACAGTTCCAATGACTTGTATATCAATCCTGTAAGTAATTTTTTTTTTTCTTACGGACATACAGTCTATCATATATGTACCCTTCAAAAACTTTTCCACTCATTCTTCCATATAAACTGTAATTACATTAGTTTCATTGAATTTGGAAAGTTGTTGGTACCATAGAAAAGAATGAAAGTTCAAATGAAAATCAGATCCAGTAATTAGAGGATTTTTCTACAAGCATTTTTCTTTCCAGTCTTGACTTGGTAATGAAATTAAGACAAGAGACACCCCTTTCCAGGTTAGAAAGCAAACAAAACCAAACTGTAAAGGTTGAGGGTTGCCTAGCTGAACTGCTTCTTATAAAGTAGTCTGACAGCTGAAAAGAAAAACACTGTGGTAACTTGTAAAGAGAATAAGCTTTTAGCTGTTACATTTGCAATTTTCCACTTAGTGTTGCCTATCCTACTGAGCAGAGAGACTGGGTAGTATATAATATGGCAGTAATAATAGTCAGCATTTAGTTTGTACTAAAGACGTTAACTAACTAGACTAACACCCCTGCAAGGTAAGGAAATAGTATGATTGCCACCTTGCCTGTGGCAGAGCAAGCACACTAGCAGAGGTTAAAGCCAACATTTGCCAAGACAGTTGCTGGTTGTATTCCTCTCATTTTTTCTAACAGTTGCAGAACCACCTCTTAGCGTCCCAAGAGACAGGCTTCCTCTGCACTATTCCAAGGACTTGATCCTCATTGTCAAACATGCAACATTTGTGATAATAAAGAATTATGATGAGTATTTCATGGTGGTCAAGGTACTTCACATCTGCCCACAAATGGTTTGTTTTACTCAGGTAATTGTTAGACATGAAGGACAGTTCCTGGGCTTCCTAGAATTTCATGTAAGTGCAATTAATAGCAGTCTCTATGCCTCATAAAGTCATTTGGAAGTAGGCACAGGGAAGGTCAAAATGTCTCATGTGCTGGAGGTGGGCTATGTGGATGCAGTCAGCAGAAGACATGACTGAGACAAAGAAAGGTGGGGGATCTTGGTTTTGTAGGACCTGTATTAGGTGAACTTCCTTGTACCTCTTGCTAGCACTAGCTGCCAGAAGCTCAGCAGACCCTGTAGGAGCTGAACTATCACCTAGGAGTCTTGTAACATGCAGCTTCTGAGGAACCTAATGTCAGATCTTGGTGGGTAAAGGAAAGCATTGCAAGGCTCAGTGTTCCAGCTAAGGGAATTATTTTCTCTTCCTTTGCTGCCCAGTATGTAGGCCATATTACCAGAGTAGGTCATACTAGCAGAATGCCTTGAACTGCATCCTTTGAGTAAGAATCAGCTTCCAGTGTGTTCACCTCTAGACTTTCAGCTTTATGTAACTCCTGTTGGAACAACATGGTTCCTTGCTAGCTACCGTCTAGAAACTGACCCATTTTTTGCTAAAGATTGAGTAGGGCTGCATTTTCCAAAGCACCGAAGTAATTTTTCCCAGCCTCTGTACTGTTACCAGGAGTGACACAGATATTTGTGAGTGTGAGTGTCCTTAAAAGTCAGCAGGTGGAAGCCCAGTTCTTTGAGTATAATCAGGTATCTGCCTCTTACTGATTTCAGTAGATACAAGTTTACAAATATTTCAATATATTAGACTTGGGGCATGTCTGAATTAATAGTTAGAGAGGTCTTAAAGTTCCCCTCAGGCCCAGTTTTCCTTACCATGTGAACTTCATGTCTCTTAGGTTGACCCCTAGTTTTTTGCTTACAAAGCCCTAAAGCACTGTGGAACTTCTGTTTTCAGGGTTTGGTACACATTTTCCTGGGAAAGGAATGAGCTCAGGATCATTCCACTCCTCTTTGTTCATACACTGTGAAACGTACTTGTACACTGTCCTCTCTCAACTGCTCATGAGCAGTAAACTCAAGAGACAAGCCTGGGAGATGTGGATTGTTTGCAAACCTGTATCTAAAAGGACTTCATTTAGGTAATACTAAGCAATAATGTGAGTAGCTTTAGGGAAGAGGTAGGTAAGAAGTGGCTTGTGTGGTGTGGGTTGATGAATTCAAAAGGAATTTGTCTTTTAATTACTTTGCTACTTTTGAAAATATATGTGTAAGTCTTTCCTTCAAACAAAAAGAGCTTAAACTTTTTAGACAGAGGTCTTCTGACTGACTTGAGGCATTCTGCCACTGACTGGTTGCAAGTTCATTCTGTTGCTGGATCAGCTTCCTTAAACAGTCTTGTTAAGAAACCTCTGCCAAAAATTGTATTTGAGGCTGGCTTAACATGGTAGTAGATGAATGCTTTCATCTCCTTTCTTCCAGCAACAAGTGCTAGCTTAAAAGTAAGGTGCTGAAAAGGGCAAAAAAAAATATGCTATGTCAGTACACTTTTTTTTAATAGCATTACTAGTAGTGGCTGGCACTACAATATGTTAAAATACTTTTTGCTACATGCCACAAAATACACATATGGTTTGAAAAATTTTCATGACATGTCTTCCTCCCTGATGTGGAGTGTTTATGATTTCTCTTTTCCAGGACAGACTTTTTTATGTCTAGTCCTTCTCTACTTGCCCCTTTCTCCCACTTGCTTTGGATATCTCATTTTTGCTTGGAGTGTCTCTCAGGAAATCTGGAATTAGATATACAGAAACTTTGCATAGTAGTTCTATCTTCTAATACAGTTTAATTTCTAGGATTAGGAGATACTTGTTTTGCTCTTCAGTATTGCAGGCAAGTTTCTGTGAATGTTGATGGAACTGACTGACTGCAAGGTAGTTCTGCTTCTCATACCAGGTGCTCAACGAAAAGACTAGCTAGTCGTTGGGAAAAAGCAAGGACAGAACGTCTGTCTTTAGGAAGGACAGGTTCTGTACATTTCAGAGATGTCAGCTGACTATGAAAAGCAAATTTTTTTTTTAACAACTTTATTCATTTGTCTTTCCTGTTAGGAATGTTTTCCTTCCAAACAAAAGAATTTGCTCTCCTTTCTTGTTTATTTTTCCCAATCGAATTATTCTACCTGATGACATGGACTTTTTGTTGTTACTTTTCAGTGAAAGATGAGGCTTGAAATTGAGCCAGTTGATGGTGGGTGAGTACTGAAGATCCCAGATACGATTAGCACAATGTAAGGAGGTCCAGAAAACTAATATTCATGTCTACATAATTTGTGACAGCATCTAATGTTTTAGATAACAGACGTGTTAGTAGTCTCCAGGTCTCCATCTCCTACCTCAGGGCGGGGGGGTGGGGTGGAGTGTTGTTTATTTGACATTGACAGGTAAACAAACTTGTGACCAAATACACTGATGATTAGCAGTTGCTATTACTAAAAGAAGACCTCGAACAGTGGCCGCTTCCTTGGGAGTCATTAAAAAGAAAGAGTTATTCACATCCTTCTCTAAGCTGTTTAATTCCCCTAGTGGGGTAGAGTACTGACAACAGCTCTTGATGGAAACAGTAGTACAGCAATGCTGTCCACCTTAATGCATTTATTTCCAGCTCCCCCTGCATTATTGTCCTTTTTTCTCTCTTATTTTCCTATCAGTAGTTTAAGTGGGAAGTAGAAGACAAAGTTAGGTAACAAGATTGCTGTGGAAGCCCCAAGCTCAGATCTTTCAGTATATAACTTTCATGTAATTTCATTTGTGAATCTGTCTTGTGTATAGGTTTTATGCAGTCTTCAGTCTGCAAAATGAATGATTTAGTTGCCCTGCAGGGTATGCAGACCAAATAAAATTAAGTGCACATGAGCTGCTGTTGTCTCTTCTGGCTTGACAAGAAAAGGTGATGTTATATTTGCATCTACCTTAGTGTTATTAAATCTTTCAGTTTTTGGGGTGTGTCATATTCTGGAATTACATTAAAACCTTATCATTAACTAAACGGTCAAATTTCTAGTTGTCTTCATTGTAGAGAATAGCTTGTAAGTATGTTTCCCAAGTATAATAATGACTGAGTAGAGAGAAGGCAAATAAAAATAGTTCCTGTTTTGTTCTTTTCAGAATCTGAAGTTACTTCTTGCTTTTTGTTTGTCTCTTTGGTTTTAAGATCCCATGACTGACTTTCAGATTCCTGGAACTGTGAATTCACACATCAGTTTGGAAGTATGGGAGGAGGGCGGTTCTTAATTCTGTGGATGCTTAAACTGGTGTAAAGTGTCATGCTGGGAAGCTGCTGGAAGTTAGTGACAGAAGGTGCCAGCTTACTCTCAAAGGTTCAGTCTGGGGAGCAGCATCAGTACTATGGAGAATGTCAATACCACATGGCATTTGTAGCTGTGTATGTAAACTGGGGTGTTGAAGTGGAATAGCCATGTTTGTAAGATTGCATTAGGATAGGTATTCCCTTTCTGTTGGATATCACCTTGGATTCAGTAATTCATGGAAGAAATGTCTTTGCTCTGTAACTCTTCACGCAGAACTCTGTGTCATACTGTTTGCAAGCCCAGAATCAACCATTGTAAAATGAGTCGTGTCTACTGTTGAATAAACATACCAAGCCCTTCTGATATTTCACTTACCATGTAACATCACGGGCCATGCTGCTCCAGCAGAGCCTGCTTAAGCCTTTTGTTTCAGCAACATGCACACCTGCCAAAAATAACATGAAGGTTTACCAGCCTGTATTTCTTCAAACAGTGCTCCTACCCTCCCACATCCCAACTGAAGAATGTTTGTGTGTTGCTGCCAATTTCTGCCAATGGATACAAGCAGTGGGGAACGCAGGAACTGCCACTAGGTTTCCAAAAGAACAAGGCTTGACATATTTTGGCGCAAGAGAAATCAACAGCAACAAAGATTCCATTTTCCTGGAAGTCAGTCTAATCGGAAGGGAATGGCAGGCAGATGTAATTCAGATTCAATGGGATGTATATAAAGTAAGCCAAAACAGTTTCTTAGCAAAAGGCAGGTCTGTGATCTCAGTCCCGTTTGGATATATCTGGACTGTTGCTATTTACTGCAGTGGAGTTACTGTGGATGTATGTGTGAGACTGACATTACAATAATGCTCACAGGAGCAGCTTTACCCACTGGTAGCTGAGATTACTATGTATCTCACTGAAAGCACGCCTAGATTTTTACAGTGCAAGCCACCAGGCTACTAGAAATGATACGTCTATCGATGAGTGTAAAAGATCTTTCTTGTTCTGCAACTCAGAAATTTCTTCACTGCTCAAGTAAGGTCCTCGGGGTGGAAATAACATACAATGTAATTGCTGCTTTTTTATTGATCTTACAAAGTACAGATTGCGGAGTACATCTTGAGCTAGAGTTTTTTTCTGTTTAAGAGTATTCTTCCTGTTATAGATTCTATACTCAGTAAATGAACATAAGGAGAAGGACATCCCGGATTTAAAACACTCGGTGAAGGAATGACAACTATGTGGTTGTTCTTTTGTCCTCCTCATTTTTCAAGGTACTACATAATCTTTAATGGAAACCCCAGATTAATTTGGTTGATTAATTAATGGGTCGGTTCCTTAGCAAGTATTTGTTATTAATGGAGCTATAATAAGACTGTGTGGATTTGTACCATGAATTCAACTCTTTGAAGTGAAGAACTATAAAGTATTAAGTATTCTTTCTGGGTGTGCAAAATTAAATACTGTGCATGGGATGTGTATATACATAGTTAGAATTTATTTTCTGAGGCCCCTGACCTTTGTGGTGTGTTGTAAGAAGAAGGTCTAGGAAATTTCCTTCTTACCATACCTGTAAATGTTCAGGAGCTTGTTCTGTGGTTTATGTTATATGGTGAGTATCGTGCTGGGAAAAAGTCAAGCAGTTTTATGTCAACTTTTTTTCTTTTTTTTTTCCCCTCTATTTTTCTTTTTCTCCTTTTTCCTAAATGGTTCAAAAATGTTACTTTAGATATGTCATTGTAAAGATTTTCTTTGAACCAACAGAAAGAAGAAGCAAATTCAGTAACAGAACTTCAGAGCCCTGGTCATAGTGTTCCTGGGTTTCAGACTAGTTTGAAACAGGCTAGATCTGAAGTTCTGGCCTGGCTCAATCTCTGGTTGAAAGTAAGCCTGAAGTGTCTGTAGGCTTGCAGTGAGCTAGCAACGGGTAGCTTCTACTGATTATCTGAACTGACCCTTGAATTTAAAGCTCAAGGAAGAAACAGGGTTGTGGAACACTATGAGAGATACAAGGATGAATCACTGGAAAAGGGACCTCCACTCCTTCCGAAATAGGTTTTGGGTTTCTGTCATTGCTTTGTTTCTATCTTTTTTTTGTTGTTTTTTTTTTTTTTTTTCTTGGAGTAGACCATTATATTCTAAATCACTGTACTTACCTGTATTTTACACATGATGTCATAGGATGGAATTAATTATTTGTTATCCTTAAAGAGACTGCATTAGTCAAACGGGTATTCCAGAAGAACAGGCAGCAAACACTGCTTATGTTTCACCTGCTTGCTCTAATAGCTGATCCCCTCCCCCCCCCAGCTTTGGTCTCCTTGTTTTAAGTTTTCATAAACTTCTTGCCATTCTGAAATGCGTTCCTTTCTGTGGAAATACTGAAATAATGACAGCACTGA
Organism: Falco biarmicus; assembly: GCF_023638135.1. Lineage (NCBI taxonomy): Eukaryota > Metazoa > Chordata > Aves > Falconiformes > Falconidae > Falco > Falco biarmicus. The sequence goes on from NC_079288.1 coordinate 35,555,247, forward strand.
TGGCACACCTTAGTAACATCCCATTTAGAATATAAAATCAATTTATACAGTAGCTTGAAATATCTAACCTTAACCCGAGAAATGTAAAATTTCCTATTTAGGTATAGATGTACCCACTGGATGGAGAGGGCATTGTTACTATGGTCATTGTCCAAAAGCTTCTTTCACACTGACAGGCATGGGGCATCAACCACCTCTCTTTAGGGAAGCATGTTCTAGTGTTTGACCACCCTCTTTCTCTGTAAAGAAAAGCTTTCCAAAGTACTTATAAATGCTTGCTAAGTACTTACTTCCTGTTCTCTTTCTGGCTTCATTTGCCCTATACTCTTTTTTTTTATTGGTCTAGCAATTGAACACATGATAGTGCTCCTTCAAAACCTCTGTCTGTCTTAGTAGTACAAGATTGCAACTTGAAAAGAAGTCAGAACATCACTTGAATATCATACTGAGAATAATAGAGTTTTGGACCTTCTCTTTCAAACAAACAATTGGTCTTCGGACATCTCAAACATTTCTTTTTGATGATTAAAAAAAATCTATATTGGATAGAACTTACTGATTTAATTTTGAACATATAATTTGGTTGTCATATAAGGTGCTAATAAGGTTAAGTCCAACAGAATAGGATCTATTTATTTGTGCTTCTGCCTTGCTTTAACTCTGCTCTCTACCACCTTTTATAGTAAAGTTGTTTGAAACTTACTCTTTTCAAAATTGTGTGTGGTTGATCTGATACACCGTAGTTGGTCTGAGTCAGTAAGGGAAGTGAATGTGCTTAGCAAGAATTCGAGTGAAGAGATACTTGTGTGTACATAGGTCCTTATTTCTTGTTACCATCCTTACTAGTTGTTATTCTCAGCTGTGAATTTATGAGCCCTGAATCATGGTTTGAAATGGATAAATGTCAAATGTATAATATCAGTTCTACTTACTTTCAATTAATACTCTGGTCCCCCCACTAACTGAAACTCACGTGTTCTAATCTGGATCCCAGTTTTACGGGGAGAATGAAACCCTCAGGTCAAGGAGGTTTATAACCCAGTTCTAAAGTTTAAAGTGCACTAAACTGCATCATCAGTTCTAATCAGGAGATTTAGTGGGTTTGAATTGTTCTGTAATTCTAATCTCTAGTAGACATTATAAACATGCAAAATATTAAACGATCCTAGAAGTAAGAGTAATGGAGACTTCCAACATTTAGAGGGCACATTGACAATGCTTTTGAAAACTTGAATCCAAAGATTTGATACAAACCAGGTAATAAGTAGAGGGCATAGAACTATGATACTTTGCCCTTCACAAATTATGAGCTCATTTGAGCTTTGTCTCGTGATGGAAGGTTTGGTAAACTGAATGGCAGGGAGATGCTTGTGGTACAGAAGTTCCTATATATTGGATGAGAACATCCTCTAGTAGTTAACATCTGCAGAGGTGATCTATACTTTAGCAAGAGTACACAGCGTGCCAAATTTGGAGAACTCCTAAACCAGCGTAGTTCTTAAAATATGTTTTGTAACTAAATTGAAAGTAGCTTGATTAAGCTTTGACAATTATTGGCTCCAGTGTCCACATAAAGGGGATGGGAAATGAAGTAGACAGCTGTTTGTTCTGCTTAGAAAAGAGACTGTGGTGTTGGTATAAGCAGTAGAACACTTGGCCTTCCCTGCCCCTGCATCATGACCACTTTTCCTTTGCAAAGCTTTTATATAGAGCACAAGGACCTATAAATAACAAGGGAGCCTATAAATAAATACAGCTGTGAGCCGACAAAGGCTTCTGACAAATGATGTTTATTGAGTTTCTCACGTGTGGTCCAGTTTGAATCCAACTGTGGGGCTTGCTAAGTTTTTGAAAGTATATTTTTGCCCAGGCCTGGGATTCCCCTCTGTTAGGCAGAATAGGGAGGGCTCTGACTAGCTGAGTGAAAGAGAGAAATGGGTAAAAAGAAAAGTTTTTTTTTCAGTGAAGCTAAGCTTAGGGTATTAACTTTAGACAAATCTATCCAAGATCTACTGCCTGTTGTTTACTTGAGAGGGTTTATGAGAGAAAACAATCATATCACTGCAAAGTGCTGGCTGAAACATGATACACACCCCGCTCAATAATTAATCCTGACATCATTGTCCTATAAATGCTGTAATCCATATCTAGATTTAAGTACATTTTATTGTAGCATTCAAAAACTGTAGTCAATTATGTAGGTAGGTATGGCCTGTTATGGTAGACATTGTATGGACAAGAAAATAGAAAGCCTCAGTCCCAAAAAGCTTGGAATCTCCACTTGAGCAGAAGTTCCAGGTCTGCTGGGTGCACAGAGTTTGTTGGATCTGACCCATAGCCACCATGGGAGCTCTATTCAGGTAAATTGACAAAGCATTAATTACTTCAAAGCAGAGCTAATGAAGCAATAAACCACAAGGGTGAAACTCGAATGGTTTATGGTACCATTAGTAGGCTGAAATGGAATTATAATTAGAGCAGGGCAAACGATTCATAGTCCACAATTTATCCAATGGATTTAGTGCTTGTTTCTGTTCATGAATTATGCACAAGTAGACATATTTTAGGAATGTATTCATTGTTTGAAATTGCTCAGCAACCACTTTCTGCCAACAGGAGTAGCCTTGTAGAGTTTGCATCTGGTTTCTCTTTGCTTGGGGGCTTTGTGCATGTATTTGTGTTCTGTAGTGGGTCACTGAAATGCTATGGTGTTTCTGCTTCCTGGAATTTTATAGAAGATGATGTTGATTGTTCTGGGATATGTAGCAGTTACCTAAATTAGCTGGAGAAATCTTTCTTCGTCTTCAGGGATTTTTTTTTTTTCTTGAGTAACAGTCCTTGTGCAAGTAGCAGTAGAGAAGGAATCTCAGCAATACCTGCTCAAATATCCATCCCCAAAAAATTAGTAAAACTTACATGTCCAAATAAAAGTGTCATTCAGAAATGATGAAACAGGCTCAGGAGAGCTTTGTTCCACTGCTTAGATCTTAACTTGAGTTAGGCACAGAATAATTCAAACTTGCACCTGAGTGACAGTCTTATCTCAAGCTTTGAGGTGGTGTGGGGCTGAGCTCGTAGAATTTCTCTTGGAGCTCTTCCTGTTTGCATAAAATACTCGTATAATATAAGGGATGATCCTCTGTCATGGGATATCTTTCCTGTCCTGATTAATTTGGAATTATTTATACAGCGGAAAAACGTTTCTGAGAGGGATCTAATGTTTGGAGATGACTGTGCACACACACTGATGATCCTTGTCCCTGGATGATACATTTGTGTCTTTATCTTGCTGCATATGTACCGGTGTGTAGTAACCTTTATTGATGACATCCGGCTCCTTTTCAGACCAAAAAGTATACTTCTGAGTATAGAGTCCCTAAACTATCCATTATGTTCTGGTGTGTCAGCCTCTCAGTTGAAATGTCTTGGGGTCACTCTGTTTTTCTATTATAATCCTGTTCTCTTCTATGCAGACCTATTCAGAAGAGACAGAATTAAGCCGCAAACCTTTGTCTTCTTCTAAAGCTGCTGTGTACACTAGCCTGTTAATCAGGCATTTACTTCTGTGTATCTCAGGTGATTGACAGGCTTAGTTTCTTGGAGTGGAGGTGCTTTGTGCTGCCCAGTGGTTGTCCGGCTCCACGTTTGCCTTCCTGAATAAATCATGCATTCTCCTTTTTGTATGACGTGTTTAGTTCCATGATTTAAGAGCTTTAACATATAGCTCTTGTTTGTTCTTGCTTTTGTTAATAACTAATCATGAATTATCCATGAATGGGCTAATTAGGCATTAACCATATATTATATACCAACCAAAGAATCAGATCTTTCACAAACGTCTATGTAGGTAGTAACTTTGTGAAATATCCCTGGGCTAGGAATGCCTGTGCATATTAGGGAAGATCTTGCAAATTCTGACCTGCCAGGTAGTCACAGAATAGCTGAAAAACCAAAGTCATACATGGAACAAATGCCTTGTAAGGGTAAAAGAAATAAGGTTCCCAAATGATGCAAATGGTGAAATATGGATCAAGAATTTGTTAACACACTTTCACAAAGGACAATATTACTGGAACTGATTTTTGGTTTTAATATAAAACTTTGAATGAAGCTGAGGTAATGAGGAAATGCGAACAGAAAGACTGCCGATGTGCTGTGAGGTTGTCTTGTGCATGCTAATAGTATGATGTTATTAAAAAGGAGGCGGAGAGAGACTTCATAAGTTTGGGATTTTTACACTCTGGGTACCTGTTAATGCTGTTCTGCCATGGTAGAAGATTTCTGTATGCAGTGCAGCAATGATGAAAATCATTAGTGTAGAGTAGAAATGAAGCGAATGGAAACTCAAGGCAAGAGTCCCAGAGGTGGCCTACATAGAGACTGAGGCAAATACCCATATTGAAAATATCATAGAACCAGGATTAAATGATGCTGGTGACAGAAGTGTTGCCAGTAACATCAGCAGTGATCCTTCAACATTCTTAAATGAATCATGCCAAACTAATTCTGGTTCTATTGCCTGGCCACAGTGAGCCTCATATTGTTCTGCCTGTCTGCTGTTGTTTCTCTTAAGAAATCAGCCTGCCCTCATCTTGAAACATTTTCTGGGGTAGCTGATACCTGCTGGGCCTCAGAATGATGTTACAAAATCCAGCTTTTCGTTCCAGTAGTGCTTTGGAGTCTCAAAGGTTTCTAGCTGCCAAGCTCCACACCAACAGCACTGTATGGTCTATTCGCACTTCAGACCTTCTGTATCTTATTTTGTACATGACCTAGCAAAACCCAGGTCCAACTCTGAGTCAGTGTACAATAAAATAACAAGGTTGTCATTTAGATGTTTGAATTAAAATGATTGTGGAATCTGTTTCTACCAAATTACTTTTCCATCAAATATTAATAAGCTTGGCTGGTTTGTTGGGTGGTTGTTGTTTTTTGTTGGTTTTTTTTCAGAAGAAAAATATCAAGAAGCATAAATCTATATTAAAGACTAAGTGCCTACCAAATGGAACTTTATGCACATTTGCTGTGGTTTCTTGCTTTCTTTTTACTCAAGTGTTACAGAGGAAAGCCAGCAAAACCCACAGAGTGGTTATTTTCTCTCTTCCATCTTTTAGCCCCTAAAATTCACTTAGAATACTGCTGTTTTCTGTAGCATGCGTTTCTGGATGCCTGACTAAAGCACAGATGACATGATACATGATGAAAGCCAAAGGGTTAATCTTCTAGGGACTCAAGATTAATGGCCCAGTAATGCTCACCCAAGAGGGAATTGTTGTGGCTGTTTCAGATCTCAGTCTTAGTGACTTTATAAGTCACTCTATATTAATTCAGAGATTTCCACTAGAACTTTGGTGGCAGTAGGAGTAGCTTTGCATAAGGGACAGCAGTGCTTAATGTTGATGCACTGTATCTTGGATCAAAACCTTGCTCCCACCTCTCCTTTTTCTGCTGCTGCAATAATTGGCTCTAGATTTTCTTGATCAACCTACTGTGATCAGATTTTCATCATAGTCCTGCACATGTGTGACTTTTAACTCCTTTTCATCTCTGAAATCAGGTTTGGAAATTTCAGTGCAGCTTGCGGGCACTGACATTCAACAACACTGTCAACAGCAATACTTAATGGCTTGCATGCTGATCTGTTTCTGCTGCAGTCATACAGTCCCTGGCACCAGGGTCCACTCTTCTTTCAAAATTTACTTTTTTGTCTTCCACTGCTAATATGGGAAGTGACTTTAATTTCTTTGTTCAGTATCATGAACAAAGGGCACCCTCATATTAGGGCCTGCATTCCAGGTGCTACCATTGCTAAATACACTTCAGTGAAGAATCCATAGGTGCTTTAGTTCTCTGCAGAGATGTCTGGGATACTCATCTGCTGTTGGAAATGAAACAGTTAGAGCCTTAGCTCATTAAACTTCCTGTTGCAGGTCTGTGTGTGGCAGAAATTCAGGAGAGACTTCTGTCCTTTCAGTGTTGCCTTAAATTTTCATTAAAGGTGCTCTTTGCAGCTCCCCCTTCTCTGTCCTGCTTATTAGATATGTATGAAAGAGTTCATAGGTCTTTTGTGAGCATATATGTATGCAATGCCTGAGTGTTTCTGTACAGGTGTATGTTTACATAGTTGTATACTTGTGTAGATGCAAATATGATCTACATGCATTCAGACATAGTCATGTAATTGTATGCTTCTGACCATGATTTGTGAGCAAGATGTGTGCGCATGGGAGGGCCTGTGCCAGGTCTGCATGTGTCATGTAGGTAAACACGTGTATGTATTGGATTCATCACTGATTTCTGTTGCTGTGAGAATTCTGACTTGCATCCAAATTCTCTTGTGCAAATGGTTTGGATTTTGGGGCTCCTCCCCTTGCTAATGTGCTCTACCAATTTCTCTCTTATTGAAAGTAAGTAGAGGAAAGATGGAAGGCAGGAGGGAGAGCAGTGTAAAGGTCAGCTAGCATTGCAGCCTGACGCAGAGATTTATAACCCTCCAAATTCTCCCTCTTTCTGGCAGTATGTCTTTACAGACTCGCATTATCTCTATTAATACCAGCCACAAGGTCATTACTCAGGCACTGAGCCTTCCTCCAGCATAAATATTTATACAAGGCTGACCTGCGGCTGCTGCATTTGCCTTTTATTTGATTTCTGCCGCCTTTTGTGTCTGTCAGCTAATGTCTTTAGCTGCTCTGTCTGGGACAGTGGGAGCTGAGAGAGGAGCTTGGGAGGGCTTAAGAACAGAGTGAAAGCAAAGCAAGGGGGGCAGGGAGACTGGAAGGAGAAGATAGAGAGAAGAGGGATGGATAGGAGGTTGCCATTTCGCATGATCCCCATTGATAGAGACAAGATAAACCCTTTATCTCACACCAGGTGAAAATTTTAAGTCTGTATTTTGCAGTGAGATTGCAAAATTTGTGAAAATTTCCTTTTATCTGCTTAAAAAGGTAGGAGTACAAGAATTTTTCTGTATGGAGTGTTGCTTTTGCTGGAGATTAATGGGATTTTAGAAGACCATTTCAGAGAATAAACTAAGGATGGCTTGCATGTAGACATATATGAGTGAATACATAAATATGCTACCTCACAGATTTCTATCATTCATAACTTCATGGATGTGCATCTATACTCACCTTGACATGCTAATACCACTCTGAAACCTTTTTTCTTAGCTTCTGTCAGCTGTGTTTCTGGGGGATACATGTTCTAAGGGGCAAGGACAGTCTCGGTGTCTGTGCTGTAGCCTTGTGCTTGTCCTTTAGCAGAGCTTTATCTGACAATGATTGAGTATGTAGTGGGAGAAGGGAATAGGAATGGAAAATTGACAGAAGTGTGGTACATGCCAATGATTGGTTGAAGTCTTTCAAGTATGATTAAAGGCACAGAAGTGGAAGGGAAGAATCATGGGTTGAATGGTGTGCTGAAATATACAATGGCACAACCTGCCTTAATTCTACAAGGACTTGATATTTAATGGCACTTTTAACTGCTGATATGTCCCTGTCCATCCTGAGCTGAGGGCATTCGGTGCAGTGGTAGTGGAGATACCCACACTAAAACCAAGCAGCTTTACTGTAGCAATGGTGCTACTTTAGCGTTGGCTCTTCTGAATCACTTTAAGCCTAGTAATTTTACATAATTAGTTTTGCTTTTCTCTGTTTCCCTTAGCTATTGGATACTGCTGAAGATCACAGACTCCATTATGTAGACTATAGTTCGTACCTAAGTATAGCAAACAATACAGTCCACTGTGGTGGTTTTTTTTGTTGTTGGAGAAATACTGTTCAGTATTTCAGTATCATAGGAGAATTCCCCCTAACACCCTTCCAAATCTCAGTCAAAAAAAAAGTAAAACTAGGCAATCTTAAATACGGCATTCACGTATGTCTTCTCTATTTTTTGAAAAAATCCTTACTTCTTTCCTCCTCCTTGTGAGGGTTTGAGAAATGTAACTTTTGCCTGCCATCAGGATGCAAATCCTACTCAGTACTATCATATCAGTGATGACTGGAGAGGCCTCACTGCAGAGCGAGAGTTGAGGGTACTTTCTTAAACTAACACGTTGTCTTTTGTTGTTACTGTAAGCAAGGATTTTTGAGCTTGAATCCCAGACAAACATCCCTTTGTGTGGTCTTGGTCTTCCAGTCTGACGGAGTTGATTGAACTAATCACCTAGCTATATTTCTAAGAAACTTTTAGGGGGTTTTGTGTGCAGCTGCCTACACCCCCTTCCTGAAAACAAAGGTCTTCACTTCAGTTCTTTGAACTGTTTTGTCAGTGATGTGGATATGGCTTATTTCAAGAATCTCTTGCTTTCCTTACCCCACCTGAGGATATTTTTCCTTCATACTATTGATTCTGTACTACTGCATTTACACAGGACCAACTGTTTTGTCTCTGAGGAGGTTACACTTTAAAAAAAAACAAACAACCCAACAACAACAACAAAAAAACCCACAACAACAACAAAAAAACCCCACCCAAAGCTTGTCTTATTTTTCTAGCTTGTTTTCTCTGTAGAAGAGGAGGAGGTTCATGAATCTCTCTAGTGATCAATCACACTGCATGCAACTGATGGTCCACAAACTGGTGTGCATAGCTTTTTGGAGGCAATCTGGATCCTGTCACATCCTCACATAGAGCCATTGGTCAGGTCAAGTTGAGGCTCACTGACTGCTTGAATCCTAAACCACAGAAAATATGGCAGGCAAAAACGATCAGCTAGAATTAATGATTTTGCTTTTTCAACACAGTTGCTTATATCTTATGCACTAGATAAGTCTTTCTGATTATTTTACTAAAGCTTTAGACATGCTCTCAGAGGCAGCCACGTTATGAAAGAATAGCAGAAACTGTGTTTCAAGTAAGTCTTATGAGTGTATATAGATACATGCGTATGTAGTATACACAACAGAAATAATCTAATTTGCACAGTGTTACCTCAACACTTTTCAGCAGCTTCTGCAAATTAAATTCCCTACCTTGTTGCCCCAAGGAAAAAAAAGAAGATAAAGTAAGTGTTTTTATTCTCACTGTTGATGGTTACAAGCTGCCTAGAGCAGCAGAGAAAACTGCTAGGCTAGGTATAGGATGGATTGTGAAGGGGGAAAAGCAATTGGCTTCTGTGGATGATTAAAAGAATAGAGGGATTTCATGATGCTTGGGGTGGTTCTCTCACTTATTACTGTCACTAACATTTCGTTTCCATAGCTGAGCTGATATTGGTTAGGAAGAAGGCTGAGGAGCTGTTACTGGCATCTTCACCCCCAAGTTCTAGCCTACAGTAGCACAAGTTACAGGCAGCCTTGTTCTGTGAGGTGAATGAGAGTATGATGCCTCATGCTCACATATCGCCTTCCCCACCTGGTAGACAAAGCAATGGGGAAGGGAACTGTGTAGGGGAATGGAAGGTGGGGAGTTCCACTGAATGGAGGAGAAAGATAATTTGGGGTGGGGGTGGGGGTATACAACATACACAGTGCAGTCTGTCCCTTCCTACCGATTGTGATATTGCATACTATTTCTCTTAAGTTGTCTTCACACTTTCCTTTTTTGGTTACTCCTGTCAAAAGAAAAATCTACATAATGAGTATGAAAACAGAAGTTCTTGTTGAGGAGCTGTGGGAACCCTGAAGCTGAGACATATATGCATGCATGTTGTGTATGCATGTGCAAGCATATGCACACACAGAGAGCATAGTTCTTTGAGCCTTTTGAGGCAACAGTGCCATGGGAAGATCCTTCCCTCTTGCTTATAATCGTCCCTGGCTTGCGTGTTCATGAGGATCTGTAGTGATTTAGATTGAGGAGTTGATACAAGCTAAAGTTAGGCACTCACACACCCACACACACCCCACCCCCCCAACTAGCTGTAACCTAGACTAGTTCCCTTATTTGGTCCACTGCCTTAACATCCATGCCAGGTTAGAAGAAGGCATTGTTTCGAAAACAAGGCCAAGAAGATGGGGAAAAAAAGAAAAAGGTGGACCCACATTCATTTTTTGAAATTGTATAGAATTTCTATACCAGCCTGTGAAACAATAATGGTCACTCCAGCTGTGGGATACAAATTTCAACAAAAAATATTTGAGTAACTATCAGCAGTGAAACAATTCAAGTATCTACCATTTATCCTTTTGAGACTCAAGGATTAAAAACAATTGAGGTGAATAAGGCTGGTTCCTCCTTGTCAGAAGCACTGTTGGGGAAAATACTGCACCAGTTTCGCTTGGTTGTGTTTTCAAATATATCACTGCATGAAGCATTAAAAATTTGATCTTTCAGTTGGGAATGTATGACTGCAAAAGGAACGGTCCGTGCTAACCTCACAGATATATAACAGGGAATACATTCCATTCTGTGTACAGCTAGGCAATCTTCCCACCAGTTGGCAACTTTAGGTGGAGCTGACAGAGAATTAGTTACTCATTTTGATACAGATGCTGTATCTCAGACAAGATGGAAAAATCAAATTTCCTGACAATTTCTGATCTTAGAACTTGGTAAAGCAAAGCTATGAATGGCAATTACAATTTTTCCAGTGTAACAATTCTTGTTGGAAATTTGCGGATCTTCTGATTGAAAGGGAAAAGTTTTAAAATTATTAAAACTGATTCTTTCCCCATGGTCTTTTACTTCGCTTCAGCTGATCAGCAAAACCATATTTCAGTGCTTCCAAAATGAAACTCTTTTAGCACCAAATGCAGTTTTATTTTGAAACTTTAGTTGATTGGTATAACAATTAAATAAAGTAAGCACTCAAAAACTCAACACCGCAGAATTTCTAGCTGATGATTTAACTGATCTAACCAAATATTTTGGGGGGTGGCTTACTGGATTACATATTTTCCAGAATTTCAACTTTTCATCTTTTGTTTTGTAAGTTAACTGTTCTTCTCTTTTGTTAGCCTCAGTATATCAGATCATACCTTCCTTAAATACCTGTTCACATTCATATAGATATAGTCTGAAATGACTGTGTATGTGCTGCCAGACAGTGTGTCACGGTATCATAGAAGTATAGGTGAAATACTGAGTTTAGCTGTTGTATGCTAATCTCTCCACATAGCAATGCAGATGTGTGCACACTCACATATACACACACACACATTTTGTTTTAATATGAGGACTACTATCTTTTCTCACTTGTGCCTATCTGGTATGTCTATCCTTTGAATTTGGCATAGTGACTCTTTAATTTCCCTGTTTCTTTATTATTTTTTTCCCATTTTATTTTGCACTTGACTGCCTTATCTCTAAAACCTGAAACTGCTTTTCCTAGGCCAGCCTGAGGTTCTTTACAATAAATGGTAGGGATTCATTCAGGAGCTCTTTGCTCTGGTTTTCCTGTCTGTTTTTATTCCAGTGATTTAAGCAAGTTATGGAAATCCTTCTCTGATAGCATGTTAACAAGACACTTTTGCCAGAATCAGAGAACCCTTGTCCCATGTAACAGTTTAAAATTGGGAAAGCAGATTTGTATTTTTTACCCATATGACACATTTAAATTGCACTATAGATCCAGAACTCTGGGGGTTAGTGAGATTAGCGATGGATTTCAAAGACCTTGGAGAGTGGCTGCATCTTGCAAGATCAGGTCTTTACAATAACTGGGCCCAGGTCTTTATTCAATAAAGAGATGGGGCTATGTACTGTCAGATTACAGTTATAACATTTTTCTTTGGCTTTGCAGTAGCACAGCGTAAATATGTGATTTGAGACAATGGTGCCTGAGGACCTATTGTTGCAGAGTACGTTTCTTATTTAAGAGGCAGTAAAGAAGATAGTTCTGTCTTGAAGTGGTAGATATAATTTCCCAGAGGAGGTTAGCATGAAGCGAACACGGAAGAGTCTTTGGATAACTTCAGTTCTGGTTTACTCACACAATTCTCAGACACTGATTCAGAGCTGCTAAATGACTCCCACCATCTCTACACCCAGGACATTTGGGCCTTAACTCTCCATAGGAGGAGTCACATTGAATGTGCTACTAGTGCACATACTTTGACTTGAATAGCCTGCTGGAGCTCCATGGAGCTTATGTATAGTAAAAGGCTTTCTTTAACTGCTTCTCTAGGAGGTGTTGATTTGCTGTAGCTCCCAGTCACCTTTCTTTTTCCTTGCTGCTTTGCTGAGATGCCTGGGTTTCAGGCAGTGGGTTTCATTGTTACTTTTTTTTTTTAATATTGATAATATACAGGGTCTAAGCCTGTTAGTGACACAGAACTGCATAAATCTGGTGCTGATTTTTAATATTAGTAAAGTCCATCTGAAACTGATCAGGACAGAGTGAAGGTGGAGGGGAATAGCTATTGAATAGCTAGTTAGTAGCTAGATAAGGTAAATACACTTCAAGTGTTTTGCAAATATTTTAACTGTATTTGGATCATTTTTATTATAAAAGCCATGTTTCTGAATTGTAGTGGTGTGTAGGCACTAAAAACTTACACAATTCAAAACAGTAGCTTCAGTCACAAGTCTCTGTGCAATGAAGCAATTTTTAGTGCCTGTATGATGAGAACTAATAGTGACTTGTGAGCCAGGAAACATGAGTTCTGAACTTGCCTGTGGTCATACAGCACATTGATTTCCCTTCTTGGTGTCCCAGTGTTTTCATATGGAATATAGTGCTAAGGATAACTTACCTTGCTCTATGAAGCCCTTTCTGATCTGTACGTGTTTAGCAATGTTATGCCTGCACAGCATGGTCCGTGTCTTAACTGTATTGCCTCTAACAAAATAGAAAACAGAAAAGTAAAAGGATTGAAATATGAACACGTTGATAATCATGAATGAAGCTCTGTCTGGTTGTTAACTGAAATACAGACATTTTGGCACTCGATGGTTTTAACAATAAATGAAATTATCCATTCTTTTATTATTTTGGTTTTTAAAAATGTGACAATTGTCATCCATTTCAGGTAAAATCTTAAATAAATCTGAGGCACCAAATAAAGCAAATTTCTTGCTCTAAACTCCACTTTTGACTCTTACATAATATGAACCACATGCTGATGCATATGTGAGGGTACGTTATGTGTTCCTGTATGTGTTTGGAGGTGGTGCATTTTGAAAATACATACAAAGGATGCTGACCTTATGTGGGAAGGATAGGCCTTTTATGTCTCTGAACTTGCATTTGGAAATAAAGCATACAGATAAGGTTGAAGGTTTAAACAACAGTTTTCTATTCAACTCACCCATTTGGCAGACGATATATAGTGGTCTTTTAGAAAAAGCAGGAATCAAATATATATAAAGAAGTTTTTCATTAAGACAAACCCATGAAATAGAGTATAGAATCTATAATTCCTGCAAAGTGTTTGCTCATTTGCTGGAAAATACTGTTCTCTGCAAGCACTTTAAGTTGCTATTACAGCATACCAAAATGACAGCAGCTATTGGTGTGGCTGATTGTGCGTGTGAACAAAGGATGATATAAAAGAAATATTCCTGTTCAGGACTTGGATGTCGGGATTTCCTTAATGTTTATACTCCCCTGTATGATTTAGAATGCTAAGGCCTAATATTTCTGAGGATCAAAGTTCAAGCACTGTTTTACATGAGTTACACGGGGAGTTTCAGTGGGAAAAGTTCCAGCCACTGCTGGAAATTCTGTCTAGTATGCTGATGTGAACAAAACCGACATCCTGGCATTTAGGTAGTTCATGGATCTTGAGTGCAGATCTGGGGGAAAGTGTATTTGCACTATTAAAGTGGGGTTAAGGAGTGGAATAGCAAATGCAGAGAGACTAGAGGAGAAACACCTGATAGGGAAGATGGTGATACTGTGATAACTATTCTAGTTAAGTGGTTGGGGGAAGGCCACGTGGGAGTGACGGCTGAAGTGCAAATGGTCTGCATCTTCTGGGGAAGGCACACATGGAAGTTCCTGTGTCAGGTCTTGAAATGGAGTGCATTGACACAGCTGCCTACACTGCTCCTTTCCCCTGTGTTGCGAGCATCTCATTTTCACAATCAAAGGTTAGGTCTAAAACGGTGCAAGTATTCTGTGTCCCCTATGCTATGAAATACCATCTTTGCTCAATTACTGGAAAGTCACCCTCCCACAGGGAGCCACAAAGCCATAATGGAGTTGAACACAAACATTTGTTTTGTTTAAAAACCCTGGTGTAACGTTGCTGTGCAACTTTTGAAATGTCAGTTCCTGTAAATGCTCTGAGCCCGAGACCAACAGTGCAGAAAGCACTGGAAGAACCCGTTGTGGAAGCAAGGCTTACCAACCTCTTCAATGTTTCATGCTAGCTTCACAGTGATCTCTGTGGCTCCCTGCTTCTTCGATGGCTTCTAGCTTTCTGGTTGTGACATCTCTTCTGATGTGCTCAGACAGAGGGAATATGCAAAAGGACGGCTGCAGCTCTGTGTTCAGGAGATGTCATCTCCGATTGATGTCAGGCAGGGGAGCAGCAATTAAGGCTCCAGCCGACTTTCTGCTCAAGCTCCAGGCACACTGGGGGAGGAGAAGAGAGAGAAAGTAAGGTATAAGGAAAAAGTAAGATAATAGGAAGGGGAAGGGGGAGAGAAGGAGAGAGAACAAAAAGTACACAGGGGGAAGAAAGGGAAACTACAGTGTCAAAGAATAGGAAGTAAGAATGCCATGGGATCAGTCAGAAGGAAAAAGGAGAAAGAAAAAAAAAACATCAAAGGGGAAATAGTGAAGAGAGGGGGAGGCATGAAGGAAATAAAGGAACGAGCATGTGACTCTGCATGGGAGGCGAAAGAGGGAGTCATAGAATGAGGCAGGTGGCAAGGAAAACAATGAAAGCAGGAAGGTAAGGACAACTTGAGTGCTTTTAGCTATTTGCTGAGGGAAAGAGAAACGTATTGTCCCAATCTGCCAACTATGATGCTACAGAATCCCTTTATTCCTGGCTTCCAGTGAGCTACTGATGTAAATCAGCTGCTGTTTCACAGTTGTGTGTCAGTGGGGAAGAACAGTTTTACAGAATTGAGAGGTATATCAGTAGGAGAGAAGCAGAGTAAATGTATGGTCTTGCAGTGCTATCCCTGCATATCCGGAGCAGGCATCTCTGCAAGGCATAAATGCCTTCAGTGCCTTAAACCAGACCACATCCTAGTTAGGCCCTACAGCGTGCAAAAAGGACATTATGTGTAAGAGGTGAACCAGGTAAAAAATTTGTGTATTCAGCACAAAATACACTATTAGACTAGTGAAGGATTTGCATAAGGCAATAATACATAATACCTGCCATTCTTCTCTAGGGTCAAGGTGCGGAACAGTCACGTAATGCAGCAAATTTATGATACTTATTTCTGCTGAGATATGATGTTGCCTGTGCATTACTATACCTTGTTGTGGCTTTGTGGAGAGCAGTGGCACTTGGGTGTTTTGGGTACAAGCCCCAATTCAGAAAATCTCATGACATCAAATGCTAGCATAACCTTTTGGATATTTTTTTTTTTATTGCTTAACCTTAGCCCTGTCACGACCCCATCTTGTAATCTTTAGTAACTTCTAGTCTAGAGGCTATAATCAAGATCCATGAACCTATTGATGATTAGCAACCTCAGTAGGATCCTTACACTTATCTTTATTTTCACCAGGCTATTTTGGTTTGACACAATTTGATCTTGATGCACCTGTGCTGTTTCACTTTTTGCTTTAGCCTGTAGTTGCTTTTATATAGGTTGCTTAATAATGTTTCTAGTACCTTCCATTGATTGCAAGGTGAGTTAAATCTCTAATTTGCTTTAGAAGTTTTCCAGACTCTGCTCTGTAGCTATTTCCTTTTTGATCCCAAAAGCATTTTGAAACTCTGAGAGTGACTGTAAGTGGATCATCTCTATGCAATTTCCTTAATTTTTCCTCTGCTGAGTTACATGTATGAAAAATTAACATCTTAATTGATGCCTATTTTCATTACAGTTGGGCTTGATATTAAAGATCTTTTCCAACCTAAACAATTCTATGATTCTATGATAGTACAAACATACAGGAAGAAATAAGCTGTGGGATTCTGTTCTGCCCTCTGCATCTCACTCTTAGTCTGTCTCAGTTACCATAGGCTCCTTTATAACTGAGGAATCATTGAGAGCATTTAATCATATGTGCCCAAGACCCCTGTTTCACAATGGCTAGCTTGGAAATAATGCTTAAAATTAAGACTTAGAAAGCTAGGCGACATGTATGTCACCTGCTGTGCCATGAAAACAATCTTGTTAAGCTACTAGAACAGATGGAGGGACAACACCCCTGGGAAACCGAATTACCAAGAGATTTTGAGGTTACAGCTGAATTAGGGGTTGAATCTGCTTTATGAACCCCAAATGTTTTCCTACTTAATACTCTTTCCAGTTCTGTTGCTTGAATACTAAGGGGTTTCCATCTCTTAAAGCTGTAACATATCTCTATTGCTTTGTTTGGGGTTCTCCTGTCTTTTCCCTGCTGCTTGGCATCATCATGACTTTCACTTTTATAGTAACTGTGGGATACTGTGATCTTCTGTGGCTGTTTTGAACTTACTCAGCACTGGAGCTGTTAGATCCTCCATTCTTTGTCTTCACCTATTTTTATACATTATTTCACTCTTGAGGGATCCAGTGTCTTTGTCCCATAATTCTACTTGGTAGCTGATTTAGGCACAGGTAAAAGGTCAAAGGTGACAACCACCATGAGCCATCAGTGGCTTACTCTTCCTTTGCCCATTCCGGATTTCTGGCTGGCTAAAAGAAAGCAACCTCTCAAAGACTTTTTCCAGAGTATTCTCAGTGCACCAGCTATTAAACCTTGAAATACAATTTGGAACATAAACTTTGATGGGATTATTAAATCTACAAGGTTTAGCTGCAAAGAGCTAGGCTGTTGCCAAAGCTCCATGCTTTAGCTTATTAATAGTTACTAAATTGGGGTGAGAGCTGGCAGAGGACAAGCAGAGAGCGAGATGGAGAGAAGCACAACCCTTATGCATTCACTATCCTTTTTAGCATTTTATTTTCCCCATCTGGATTTCCCCCTGCCGAGCAGCAAAATGGGCGTTTAGACCTGCAAGCAGTGCCAGACAGCTAACTAGGCGTTAGAAGTCAGCCCCTGATGATATTTGGCATCGGTGGGCCTCTTTGTGCCAGTGGTTTAGTGCCAAGAGTAATTGTGATTTACACCCATGTCCCCTTTGGTGGCAAAATGGTTTTGATTAAGTGCATACCACATTTATTAAGTCTTGCACAACCGAGCACAGGGTCTTGGCTGGGACGCTGTAAAAGGCAGTGAGATTTACACATCTCGCTGCAGGATTCATTTAATCTCTTGGGGATTTACTGACCTTCAATTAGAACTGTTAAGTACTGTTTACTTGGTACCTAAATCATGCTAGGCCCAGCTAGAGTTTCTTTTTTGTTTTCATTAGTAATGTTGTGATTAAATGCGGGAGGAGAAGGGAAAAGACCCAAACACAGTGAGATCCAGTGAATACGCGCCCTAAGGAGAAAGATTTTGAAGGTTTTAAATCAAAATACTGAACAGACCAAACTAACTCAATTTTCCTTAATGATCTCTGATGTAGGAGGCCATTGGTTCAACTGGAAAACAAGAAGTTACTTTATGGGAGTCATGTACATACTGAAGGGCATCTTCTTCCCTTTCTTTGTCTTCACGTAATCCAATGTCTGTGGGTTTAATGGGAGGATAATTTTTAACTTCAGAGAGCTTCCAAATAGGTGTTGAAAGAACTTCTTAGGTCAGACATGGAGAATTGTATCTGCTTCGCTGCCTAAGGTCACTGAAGTTATCTACAGTTCAGGTACTTCTTTCAAGTTAGCTAAGTAAGAGCAGCCATATTGTGAAGTAGGATTTTTCTTATTCTATGTTCCTAGAATATAATCCCAACCACTTCAGAAAGTCTCCTGTGGTTCTAAGGAAAAGATCTTCTGCCCTTCATTGCCAAATACACAGAATTTTGAGGTAGTGTTGACGGTTAAAAATGCAAATTGTCTGTCTGAGCCCATATTACAGAGCAAAAATTTCAATATTTTAGGTCTAGGTTACACCTAGGTTTAGGTCTTCAGTTGGTTAACATTGCAGTCACAGAGAGGAAGTTGAAAGATTTTGTGTTTGTGAATGGAGCTCAGGTTAGTGGTAAGATTTTTCTAAAACATTTATCTTCTTTGTAAATAGCTTCTGGTCTTCGAGAATATAGTAATTTTAATAATTGGCTGCAAAATGTTGGCAAATTATGAGCATCTGGGTGCGAATGCTCAAAGTTCATGAGTGAACTACTTTTGTCTAATTTTTGTTGGGTAGGCTGATCATGTGGCATGTTTCTGTGTCCTGATTAGATGAACACATACAGCAGCACTGAGGACCTGTTTGCTAGGATGAAACTCGAGCTTGACAATCTGAAAATTCCTTTTCCACAAGTGTTCCCAAAATGTTTCTTTAGAACTTGGCTGCTTCTGTGATTTTTCCTGCCAAGAAACTGGTCGGCTGGACTGTTCATGGAAGGTGAACCCCAAAGGAACGTGAATATAGGCAAAATGAATTAATGGGTTGGATAGCCATAGAAAACATCAAGCATTCGATCAGCTCTCATTAGTAGCTAGCAGCTTGGTCTTCTTGCTTCCTCCTGACTACTCTAATAACCCAGCTCTCCATCCTTGTGCTTTCTCTGGCATTATGTCAAGAGCAAGGGAATGAGGTGTGGAGGGTTTCAAGGAAACAGTAAAATGGTACATGCCCTTTTAATTCAAGTTGTAGAAATGTCACTTGAGACCTAAATCAGAAATTGAACACACATATCCAGTCACAACCAAGAGCTAAATTGCATCTAAACTGGAGCACATAAAGATAATTCACAGGTTTGGGCTGTTGAGCTGAGGTAAATGGAAGTCCACTTACTTTAAGATGCATCATCCAACCTATGTATGAATTTTGGATTCTGATTTTTACACAATCTCATCTGGTAATGACTGTTTAGGGACATGTGTGTGCACTCAGTGGTAACTAATTGAATGAAAGGAAAAGTTCCTTTAAAATGTTTTCCGTATTGGTGGCGTTAGGCAGCCCAAGGCCAGTGTGAAACTAAAAGGTAAAGAAGAGTAGGAAGTCTCAAAATGACCACATTTTTAAAACTGTATGGTCAGCACCTTACTCTAGTTTAAAAAAAAAAACCAACAACTTAGTATTTTCTATTCCCCTAGCTGCATCACCTCCCCATGTTCTGGCAACTTGCTTTGATGAGGTAAACATGGAATCATTCATCTTAGAGCTCTGGTTTTATTGAGCCTCATCAAACTTGTGGGTAGATTTGCAAGTGCCATTATGCAAATAATGGAAAGTGGCAGTTTATAAAAGAGTGCAGTGGTGACAACAGGGTGCTGTCAGGTGCATAATATCAGGAATTGTGCTCTTGGAATAAAAGTGGAATTGGAAGTGAAGTGTCCAAGAAGTTCAACAGTTCCTAGTAATTTTGGGTGCCTCATTTACAGTGTCCTAACTGATAATTTTTACATGGTTGATTTGCATGTTTTCATTGTGTGGGAATATGACACCTCACTGCTATGACTATCATGTTTTTAAACTGGGACCATTAAAAGCCTAACTCACAGGTCCACAGGGTCTTTCTGAAGTTCTAGATCCAGCACAGTCTTAATGCACGTCATGGTGATTTTTGACCAAGCTTCAAATTGGCCCTAGATCCATAATGCACCAGAACAAATGTCCAGGTCCAAAAGTCGTTTGAATACTTGAGATGCTTGTGGCTGTCTCTGTTTTTTTTGTTGTTGTTGTTATTCTGCTGATCCTCTGCTTGAAGACCGGACAATGGAATAGGTGAATGAGGTCTGCTGCACTATTGGTGATGCTAATAGATGTAATTAATACAAGCTTGGTGATGAAGTAAGGAATGATTGGACAAGGCAAGAACAACAGCATGGCAGCAATTTCAACAACTGTCTTCTCTTGCCTGATTTTTTTACACACACCTAAGCTACAAAAAGGCAAACTGTAGTGCCTTACAGTGCCAGCTGCCGTTCTGCTGGGCGGGGTAGTGAGTACATACATCCTACGATGACAGCAGGGCAGGCAGGCATTCCTCTGCACTGCTACTTGAGATACCTTAGGCAGTCCTACAGCCCCTAAAAAGCTTCTGTTGCCTCTCTGCCTTGCAGTCAGCCTGGGCTGGCTGCTGCTTGTTGATGAATAGGAGGTGCTAATCTCTTTCTTCCTAAGAGACCTCTTTGTCCAGAAGTGTCAGGATTTAATTGGCTTGTTCACACTTTCTCCAGCAGACTGACTTCTAACACTTCCTCCACACCCCACCCCCACTCTTCGGTTCATGGCGTCAACAAGGCTGGAAGTGTTTTAATTCCTTTACAGACAATCCTCCTCCACATCAACCACACAACTGGGTGGACTGTTGGGGGTTAGCATGCCTGAAGGTGTTGCTCCTAAAGGGTGAACGGTATTTTGGTTTTGTTGTTGTTTTTTGGTGTGGCTTTTTTGTTTTGTTTTGTGGGGTTTTTTTTTTGTCTGAAAGGATTTAGTCCATTGCTTGCATAGGGAGTGAAGCATTTTCTGTGACCAAAGCATTAATTCTTGACTGGGGGCAGAACAAAAAATTAAATTGTAGTGAATCCATTTTTTTCCCCCTCACATTTAGTCAAATCTATTATGTCCTCTCTTGTCTTTACATATAACCATTATAGTAGCACCTGCTGGTCCCACTGAAAGATTCAGCCAGATTGCTAGGTGGCAGGCTCAAACCTGATAAAAACCAGATTTCTTTTGTAGAAAGATTTTGTCCTCTAAATAGAGGTGAATGTTCTCCTGCTTGTTAGAGAAACTGAGTAAATACATTTTTTGTTCTCATTCTTGTATGTTTGGAAACATAATTTGGCAGTGCTGTTGACTTGGTATCTCAAGAGCCTTGGAGACTGGGCAGCTCACTGCTCTAATCAGGAACTTTAGAAGAGCAAGTTCTATTCTGGGATCAGGCATTGCCTTACTATAGGACTGGACTGAATCACTTTTGCTCTTATTCCTTCTCTCTATGGTCCTTGGGTTTTCTGGGACAGAAATTTTAACTTTCTAGACGTTTGCACAATGCTTACTATATGGTACACTCAAGCTTTCTTGATGCCACTGAAGAATAACAACCAGTAGCAAAACTCAAGTTACTGGTGCAACAAATCAGGAGGAAATGAGAAATTAAACCGCCATTGTAGGCTTAGACAGCGCGTGTTAAGTTTCTGATACTTTTCTTTTGGATAACATATTCTCTGCCGCTTCTGTTTTCCATTCACATAGCATCAGCCACCTAGTGATTCTTAAAGCGTTGCTAAGCAGGCATTACCAAGGGGTCCTTAGAGGCAGGAGCATAAATGGAGGTGGGTATTGTGGTCAGGTCACTATCTAGAACCAAGGAGAGAGGAGGTAAGAGTTCAGAGCACTAGTCTATGAAAATTAGTGTGGGGAGGAGGTAGGGCTGAAACAAAATCAAGGGATTTGTTTACGGAGAGGAACCTAGATAGATGTGGCAGATAAAATCATTAGGCATATACAATCATTGGGGATCAGAAGGTCGAGCAGTAGAGAACCAGATAGCTATAGTATTGCTCAAAGCTACTGAAAAGATTTACCTCTATAACAGGTTGTGGAATAATCACTAATTGGAGCAGAGATGTTGATGCCTGGGAAGACTGTTTACAATGAGGTTCAGGACTGACACTGTGTCGGTGGATGTAGTCCTTACACCCTAGGCATGAGAGGCACCGCCCTTCCATTTTTGGAGCTGAGAACTGAGACTGTTGAACAGCTTCTGCAAAGTCTGTGTCACTATTAAGTAATTGTTCCAAAGAAAGTAGAGGCTTGCTTTTTGTTTTGGTTGGTTGAGTCATAGCTGACAAATAGAAAAATCATTCCATGGTTATCTGAAAGACGATGTCATATACAATGGCAATTAGAAATATTTCCAAAATTAAACCTCCAAAGGAGGAAGTGAATTACAATGCAAGCAACCTTTGACCCTAGAGAATCATAATGGCTTCCTGGATTTCAAGATATTATGAGCTAAAGCCAGAAAGGTACTGCTGTTGGGTTGTAATAAGTGTTAAAATTAGAACACAATGTGGTAACCTTGGGTGTGTCTTTGTGACCTGAATTCTCCTCCCACCCACACCTCTGTTTAATAATGATGTGTTTTGAAAGGCCTGTGTCTGGCTGCCTTAATGTCTAGGCATTTGCACCAAGTGCATCAGCTTCATAGGTATCACTCTGCCAAACAGTGTGGGCTGCAATGTAAAAAAGTACAGAAGTACTTGTTTACACTTAAGTATGGGAACATTTCCACCAAAGTAAAGAAGGTTACTGTGCTGGGGTCAAGGAAATTAGATGTGGGTGCATGTAAGCTCCCCATATCTGAGAAAGCTTCATGTCCATTTTGGAGGGTTCTGACATTTTGGCACACTTTCTGGACATAGACCTGCATGCTCATCTCTTTGGGAAACAGGGATCTTGTTGCCGTATACACACCCCAGCGTAGGCTTACTATTCCTACAACAGCAGTACCCAGAGTCAGCTGGTCTCATTGTTACCAGGCTTTGTACAAAGAAATAGTAAAAGACTGCCCTGACCTAAAAAAAAACCCAACCCAACAACAAAAAACCCCAAAGACAGTCTAAACAGACAAGGCAGACAGTGAGTCTCTCTTGGGGAGAGTGACAGAGAGATAAGCTGGCCTAGGAAATGTTAGTACATTTAAAATCTTTTCCTGTTCTCTCTCACAGAAGAACGAACATTATATTTGGCTACATACAGGAATCCAGATTTAAAAATAGCTGGGTTCCTTCCTGACTGAGGGAGAAAGACAGAAATGAGCCAAATTTATTAGCTGCCTAGAGAGCTTGCACTGAGTTTTTGCTTGTCAGGACTCCCCCAAGTAATTGTGTTTTTATATACAAGTTGGTTGGGGGAGTGTTTGATGAGCAAATACCTAGATTTATGCATGGATTCTGTACTTGCAGGAGAAAAACAAGTCAAATGTTTGTGTGATTAAATTCCAGCCACATAAATGTTTAAGAAGAGAAGTGAAGCCAAGGGGGCAGAATTGTCATTAGACTGTTAGGATACGGGAGCTGGATTTAGTTGAGGGGCAGCATTTTAAAAGCACCTAAGTGACATAGGAGCCTCAGGGCAAGTCTTCACCAGGTGGGGCTTAGTACTGGGAATGTGGTATCTTGCTAATGTAGCTGGGCTGCTTCTGGATCTGCAGGGCACCCAGGCAGCCCTGTACTGTACTGTGTGTTGGATTTAGCAGCTTAGGGACCTCTGCCCTGTGTGCTGTTGTGTGGTATTGACTTTCACTGTGTACCATTTGCAAAGGTGATTTAGGCATGAGCACTGGATTTACAAAAGTATTAAGGTGTCGATCTTCCACTGAAGGCAGTGGAGGTTGGAAGCTTTAAATACCTTTTTGGAGGTTCTGAGCCTCGGGGCCAGATTTACAAAGCTGTATAGATATCTGAAATGCCTGGTGATCTTTACAAAAGCACCAAATGAATTAGACCTGTTTCCTGTTGACTTCAAAGTGACTTGTAGAGATAAGAAGGTTGGTCCAAGACCTGTGTCTTAAGCTGCCTGTATAGCTTTGTGGAGTTGATTTTTAGGAGAGCACATCTTACCTTGGAGCTCAGCTCAGTCTCACTGAAGTTGAGAGTGTTGCAGATATTTCTGAAAATGCTGTCTACCAAAATGATGAATGAACTTCAAGATAGGAAGGGTTTGCTACAGTGAAACTACTGACTTGCTTGAAATCTGCATATGCTTTACTTCTGTTACGCAATAATGAAGCCAAACATGAAAGAGAACAGGATCCCTGCTTTTCCCCTTGGAGTGCAGGGGATTTAGGGGTGAACACAAGGTGTTCAGTATAGAAAAATGGGGAAAAGCATAATGAGCAATGTGTTGTGGGGAAGAGAGAATGAGTAAAGGGAGCATCAGCTAATGGAGTGGGTGGAAGGAAAAAGAAAGGGAAAAAAATCTGGCCCAAATGGACGTCTGTGCCAGAGTAGCTGAAGCAATTTCTGCAGGATATTCCTTGCCTTTGTAACTGAAGGCTTTGAGGACAAGGAAGAATGTTCCTCTTGCTTTTAAAGCTGCACAAGAAGCCCCAGGACTGTGCTACTGGGTGAAGATGTTTTTTACCAACAGACTGTGGCTAGATTTACCATGCAGCAAGGAAAGATCCAGCATCACCACTGCAAGTCATGTAAGCAGTCAAACCTCTAAAGTTCTTTTTCCCCATTACTGTTGCCAGCCATAGCTGGCCCTGAAGGCTTTCTCACGAGACAATGCTCTGCTATTCTGAAAAGGATGTTAACAGAAGAATGGATTTGCTATTCTGCCTGACAGAAGGGGAAAAGAAAGTAAGGGCTTTTTAACAGGCTTTTTTCATGGCCAATGGTAAAGATTTAGCTCTTTGTCTTGCCCTTGTGACCTGGCTACCTTAGATCTGATTGCTAGAGAACTGTTGCAACAGATCCTCATCTAGTATGGAAAATCCTTTTGCAGGATAGGACTGCTGAGGGGTTGAAACCAAAAAGGACAATGATCTCGAAGGATGTTGCACAGCACACTCCATCACACAATAAGGTAGTGACAAGGGTTTGTTTAAACCGAAATAGATGTGGATAGCATTTAGACTGGTCTCCTCCCCTAAAGTGGCTCCGTGATGGGGCAAAGTGTGAGCTGAGTAGCCACAAAGCTCCCCTTATTCACTTGGGGCTGTACCACAGTCAGAAGCATTAAGGGCAGGGAGGAGGGGAAGGCATGTCTCTGCTGACCCATTCGAGCCATCGGGATCTGACAGCCCTTTCAGAGCTGTGACTGTCCGGCTGACAACAAGCCAGTGACAGCTCTGTGTGTTGCAGGCTCACTCTCGCCTGTCTTGAGGGCTGAGAGGGGAACAGCCGAGGCAGCTGCCTGGAGTGGCTTCCTTACACATTCTGCTCTTTTCAATGCCAGTGAGGGCGTCTGAGTGAAAGAGAGCACAGCAGACAGGGACTGAATGACAGGTGCCAGTCATGTTGCCAGGCTGCAGGGTCTTCAGAGGGAAGGAAAATAACTCTTCTGTTTCTCCCCTCCCTTCCAGTATCCACGGCTAGAGAGCCACCCCCAGGCTTGCCTCCTGATGCAAGCAGCCGCTTGGTACATTCTCTTCCTTTCAAGTCCCTTCACAACACAAACCTGTTTTGCTCCTGTTTCCCATTTTAGCTGCTTGCTACAATGTCTATATGTTATTTCTCAGTTGAGCCTTGAAATATTCCTCCTGCAAGTGCTTACAGGCTCGTTTCCACACAATAAGGGCAGTTAGCAATTTCTTCCTATCTCCATCTGCTACCTGCCTGCTCTGGGGGACCCAGTGAATAGCAAGAGGCAATTTTGCTTGATGCCTCTGACAATTTATATTAAGGAAAGCTGAGAGTGTATCAATTAAATAAATATACTATATAGACACAGGCAGCCTTTAGAGCCTTTAGGATTTGCTTCTATTTTCTGCAGTACTCCTTGATGTCAATGCCTTGAAGACATCTTACCTCTGGTAGCAGCAGCTGCCAGCAGGATAGCTCTTTTGGGTCAAGGAAGCCTCGGTTCTTGAGAGAGAATGAGTGAAGCTGAAGGAAGAAGGAAAGTGGCAGAGAAAGATCCCCCTTGGGTACTGGGTAACAGATATTGGCTTGGACTTGGGAAACAGCATATAGGAACCAGGCTATATTTAAACAGATAAAGAGGTCGATAAAAGGAAACCAAGCAAAGCGTTAAGGTTTCTGAAGCTAAAAATCAGGCTAGTCTTCAGCAGCTGAAAGCGTTTCCCCATCATTTCCAAGCAGGCTGGACAAAGCACCAGAGAAAGTACACTCTGGGCTGCCCTTATGGGCTCTTCTGGCCAATGTAAGTGAGAGAGATATGGGGAAGCTTTAGGCAGATTTTTGTGTAGTCTACAGGGTGAATGAGTTTGGTAGCTTGAAGCACTCATCTGTGAGAGTAGGCAGTGGGGTTGAATTGGTAAACCTGTCAGTCTCAGACTCTTAACAAGAGAAGGCTCACTGAGCTTCTTTAGGTTGCAAAAGCTAGTTAATGGTGTGGTAGCAAGTCTGGGAAGGTGCACAAGGAGGTAGAGGTGTGTGTTAAGGTGAGAGTTGCCTATAATCTTGAATGCTGCCTCTGGAGGAAAGAGTACAACATTGAAATAAATACCAAGGGCTGGGATTGCAGAGTTGCTCAGCTGAGATCAGGTGTCTGATAGCCTTGAAAATCATCCTATCAGGGTGGAGCCTCTGTAAATAGCACCCACTTGACATCTTAGGCTAATTCTGCAAATGTTGAACCTGAAACGATGAGGCAACAACTTCTGATAAGCTTGGCTCCTCAAGGTCGTGGCAACTTGCTTGAAGAGACTTGAAGGATTGGCATATCAGAAGGTTGGTTTCTTCTGCAGCTGAAAACAAGGGATCATAATGTGAGCTTTTTCCATCCCTGTTAGTTTACCCATGGAGGGCCTTGGCCAGTGTGGAAGAAGATGAAGAAGCTTTTTGCTTGAAGCTCTATTAGAAGGATTGGAATTCTAATCACTAAGAAGGTGATAAAGCCAGCTACTGCTCTCCTTAGTTTCTGATAGAAGTAGAGGTGTGAAGAGGGACAACCTACTGTGTGCTGAGCTCAGACCTATGAATCATAGCTGATTGTTGTTAGGCCAGAAGTGAAGATACTTATCTGATATTTGCAACTCAAAAGCTTAGAGTAGTCCCATAGCCCTCTACTTTTGGACTTTCAGGTGATAACAGAGACAGTAATACATTTTGCCTAACAGGGAGCCCCAGGGCTTTAAAGTTTCTGTTGGTTGTGGACCAGCCCCCTGTGGTATGCAGCCCTGCTGACCTCAGGGCTAGTATGGAGAAATGCACTTCAGCTTTTTGGAAAAGTTTTGATTGCAATTCAAATAGCACACTGCTGTGTAGGGAACTCTTGTTTAAGAACACTAAGTATTGGATTTTCCTGGTGCTCTATATCGTCTGTCTCATCCTTTCTGAATACAGCGTGAGGGATATGGTCTGTTTCATAGTGCCACATGGGATCACATCAGGTATCTGAGTGTTTCCCCACATTTATGTTTCACCAAAGTGTTTATAAATGAGGGTGTTTATTGCCTCAGTTTTTGAGGTTTATCTTTCCAGATGTGGTAAACAGACTTGTACAGAAGCAGATTCACAGTTGCTGGGGCCAGCTTCACCTTGCAAGATAGTAGGACCTGTGTTCGCTGATAAGAGACATACTTTTTTGATCAAAACTCTTCTAGTTCAAGAAAGTGATGTGTTGTAATCAAGGTGAATTGCAAATACTTGAACTGGTTGTAGCTGAGCTTCAAGGCTTTTTTAATGTTTATAAAGTTTATAATAATATGTTAATATAAACATGACTGCACTTGTTCTGTGCCCTAGATCTGTATCTAAGTTATCCAGGTTATTTTGGTGATGTGTGATATTGTTATAATATCTGATATCTTTTCTTCCTGGATGTCTGAGTTGCATCCTATCGGGTGGATGGATGCAGTGATTTTTTTAGCAAGTCATGTCTTTCATGAGTTATTTCAAAGCTGTTAAAAAAATACCAAAACGTGAATGGATTAGGGAAAGTAAGAGCCATAAATAGGGATAGAAGGGAAAATTCATAAATGTAAAGTATTTTACAGTTTGAATCTTCACCTTTTGGCTCTTAGTTTTTATTGCCCAGAGTCTTACTGAGGAAGAGCAAAGACATTTTTGTTTCACTAAAGGCAACAGAGAGATGTTTGCATGATTCTTAGGTGGGTTTTTTTGTGTTAGTACTAAGGCCAGATTTTCATTGGATGCAGCTTTCTTTAAAACTGTTGGGAAAAGGAAAGTTGTTCTCCTACTACCCCTACTGCTCCATCCCTTTCCCTCCTTCCCCCTCCTTTCCTCTTGGGTTCCTTGCCTTTCATGTCTTTGTTTGACATCTAGGAAAGAATCATGAGGTGCTGAATATTATTAACTTCTAAACACCTAAGAAATCAGTAGGAAATCGCAAACATTTCGGCCCCCTGACAGTCTTCGTAAATGACCTGTCCGAAATCCCTCCCCTTCTGAGATGAAAAGAGGGAGTGAGGCAGAACGGAGGAGAGAATGGAGAGAGCCAGGGAGTGAGAGGGATACACAAAATAAATGAGAAATATGATTAACTTACTTCCTTGGCTGGGTCTACAGCTGTTTCTGGGTATTTAATAAACAGGTTGACACTCCAGGTTCCCCTCATTAGGTGATCACTAAGGTCTGGGCTGTCATAAATCAAAGAGCCAGGTTATCAAGGCCTGTGATCTTTAACTGTACAGGGGCGCCCAACTGTCTGCCATAACGAGAGCTAAAAAGTGCAAGCTGTAAAGAATTAGCTGGCTGCGGCACTTTAATACATGCGCAGAGGCATGAACATTGTGCCGTCTATGGAGTGATTGCCCAGGTATGTCTGTGGGCTGACAACAGCTTCTGTCTTGAATGTGAACATGTGAGGTGGCGTAAGAAGTTAAATGCAATGGAGTGCAAATCTCCCTGAGCTAGACAGTTTCTGGCTATTTTTGGGGAAAATGTTAAGGAGTCAGCTTATGTGTTTGTGAAAGGGAGAAGGGACTGTTTAATTCCTGGGCGAGCAGAGGAGCCAATTCTCTTAGTTTGCTTCAGGAACCAGGGAGGAGACACAGCATTGCCCGGTCTGCTTCTGTCTGTCATTCAGGTATTGGGCTAGGCACTGCAAAACCTATGTATTTTAAAGAACCTGTGCAATTTAAAAGGAATTAGTGCTCTGTAAATGCATGTTGTTTTACTGGGACAGCAAGATCCTGCACTGTCCTTTGTGAAGGAAGATAGGGTCTGCATAGCATGTTTTTACATTGCAGGTAAGGCAGAAACTTGATGGAAGTTGAGTTTCCTGAAGCCTACAGCCTGAGGTTTCATAACAAATCTGGCACAAGGAGTAAGTTCTGTGAACCCTTGAGTAAGGCAAAGCATCAAACCACACGTTTTGCCAGCAAATAAGACAAGTTCTGAGTAAGAGCCAAGTGGACTTGTGGGGGGAAAAAAGTGTGATCAATCTCAGACCCAGTCTCATGAGAATATGAGATACTTTTTAGATGCTAGGAATGTTCTTCAGTTCTTGTGTTTTCCCAGTTTTGAATAGCCATTGTCACCCACAAAACCAGGAAAGACTTAGGAGGAGTTTCTCGGCTGATTCTGCAGGACAAGATGCTTGGTGACACAAACACCAGTGGCAAGAGAGAATTTAACTTTGTGCAGCTCTTCTAACTGTAGTATGTGTTAGAAACTGAAATGAGAAATTAAGGAAAAAGTGAATAAGAGGACCTCCCAAAGGAGGTGTCTATTCCCATACCTAAACCAGTGTATGAAAAGTGCTGGGTTCCTCAAGCCACGTTGTTACTAGCTGAAAGAGCAATAGTGGGCACTATCAACAGAGCATGAGCTGAGGTTTGTCAAGTCTTGTGTTTTACTTCTGGCAACTAACAGGACAAGCCAAATTTCCATGTGCATTGGGAGGAAGATTGAGGCACAGCTTTATGTTAGAGGGTGAGAATCTGCTCAGCTCCAGGGGAAGGCAGCATTTGTGGAGTTCAGCAGTGCCCTGCAGCAGGTGGTTGTGGCTCTTTTGGTGGAGTCTACCTTAAGCCATCCTCCGTGGAGCAAGATAGATGCTGTCAGTGCATCTTAGGCTGCTCCTGGGGACACTTTTAGTGGGGGTGCACGTGAGGAACTAACTACATAGGTGGGCCAGTGAAGAAGCTCCGAGTTACGCATATTTTCAAAATGATCTCCTGAGCTGGGCCTCACCTCCTGCTTCTTCTCTTAGACAAGAAGGATGATTCTCTGTGGATGAAAGGCTATTAGATGGCACAGAGATGACTGCTATTTTCAGAGAC
The DNA here is from genome assembly GCF_023638135.1 of Falco biarmicus. Taxonomy (NCBI): domain Eukaryota; kingdom Metazoa; phylum Chordata; class Aves; order Falconiformes; family Falconidae; genus Falco; species Falco biarmicus. The sequence goes on from NC_079288.1 coordinate 35,585,216, forward strand.
TGAAAGCCCCTAAAGCCTCATCCCAGCAAACATGGATTCACTGAAGCAACTGTACACCTTGTCACATCTTGTGTGAAGGCCCCCATCTACCTGTCTACTAGATATTCAACTGATAGGATAAGTGATGTCCCTAGAGTTAAGCCACAGCTGAAATTCCTTGAGGGGCTCAGAGAGTGCAGTTCCAACTCTGCTGCAGTCACTCCAGGGCTTTCCATGACTATTTATAATGGTGTATGTGGGTTTACTACTTTACAGACTGTAATGCAACACACTGCCATGGGGGAGAAAAATGCAACACTAAAGCATGATGTATTGCCCCTTGGACATCAAACCTTGTGGTTTGCATCAATCTGTAAGGTGCAAACGTCTGGTTCACGACAGTGATTTCAGGGTGTTTCCCTAGCTTGCTCTCATATTTTCCTCAGTCATATTACATACTAGCCATATATTCTATCTTTAAACACAGAAGCATCTCTCTTGTGAAAAATGAATTGAAACTGTGCTCATGAAGAACAAGAATTGTCAAAGAATCTGTCAATCCAAATGCATGATTTTTTAAACTCTCCACCCCCCACCCCTGACATCAGTCAGTAACATATAGATTTTGGTGGATGTCAGAGACAGATCTTCAAATGTTTGCATAAAAAATGTTTTCAGCTTGTCAAGTTTACATTTCAGCAAGAGAATAAAGTGCCTGAATTTTCAGAAGAGCTCAGCACCTAACCTTCAGTCAGTGTAGTCTGTTCTTTTGAAAATTAGCTGTGTGCTTCTTGATAACCATATAGGACTTACCCATATAGCTAGAGGCTTGCATTAGAATTTTAAAAAGTGCTTAGTTGGTTTACAATTCCACAGAGATTTTGCAAGTGGCAGATAGATAACTTAATACCTTCTTGAGAAAGCTAATAGGAGTAGGATGCCTAAATGCCCACTCTGCCTCCAAAAATCATTCCATAGACCTTGTATCATTTGAGTGATTTTGAAAATCCCATCCTAAACCCTGAAGTCTTTGCTGAGCACTTTCTTTGCACTTGGACATAACTCTCATTGACTCTTGTGGTAGCTTTTCTTGAATAGAGTCAGTTTTCTAAGCCTCTTTGCTAATAAAAAACTTTCTAAAAGTGTCTTGAAGTCAAAAATCTGTCTGAAAAGCATTTCTGTTACACCTATTGTAGGTATATTATGAATTTGGTCCAGTATATTTCACATTTTATATACAGTCTATATTATTAATCACTGGATTGTGTGTCAAGACTTTACATTCTTGAATTTCAACCTAAGGATATGAGTTACCAACCCAACCAAGCAAGTGAAAATCTTCTAAGTTATTGCAGGAAATTGCCATCACTACCAATTTGTAAGGAGTTTCCTGTGTTCTTGTTAACCAGTTCCTTTCTGTACCATATATTAAGGCAAAACACAAAATACGTTTGTGCAGTGTTTGCTGACCCATCAAAACCATGGCTGTCAAAGTGTGGCTGTTGTGGTGCATGTCAGTGTTACGTGCCCTTGGAGAAAAGATTTCCTATCTTTAGATATTGGGAAATCACTACTTTCCTCAATGTGTTTGGGTTGTTCTATTTTAGTATGTAGAGAAATAGGAAGATAGTTTGGATTTGAGCGTTATGTGCATGCTAAAGGAATCAGAAGTTAAATAGTTAAGAATTTATTTGGCGTCTTTGTATTTTCTACTTAGTAAACCACTGAAAGTTCCTGAGAAGACTATATCTCAAAAAACTACATTTTTTTCTAGGCTGCTGCTAACTCAGTAAGGTGCTGCTGCAACTGTTCATTTCCCCCCCGTGATTTTATGTGCAATGACATTCTTTTTTTCTGATAAAGGCATTTGTTGTGGAGAGCAATTTTGGACAGAGGGCTTCTCATTATCCTACTGACCTAGTGGAAGAAGGATGATCTGAGACAACAGAGGTCCCTCTCTGAGTAGGCAGGAACATTTCTTTGAGGAGAAGATTGAATGACAAAGTTGAGACAAGACTGAATCTCTGTAAAGACATGAACCTCCTCTAGGCCCAGTCAGCCTGCTTGCTTCTGGCATTGTGCAGTTCCATACTAGTTACGAAGCAGGGCTGCACCCATTTATTACAGCTGAACTCAGAGTCTGTAAACTACTTTTAAAAAGTTGGTGAGTTTTCTTTTCTAAAATGCACACAGCAATGGGGGGAAAAGAAATCTGGTGACATTGTCAGTTACTCTGTATATCACTTTGTCTGTAGGGCCAGATTAAGTTGAATGCAACAGCTACCTGTATCACTGAAAAAAAAAATTTTTTTTTGCATGTTTCTTTTAATTAAAATCACAAATCTGGCATTGGACATTGAGTACTGTAACAGAAAAAAAATACCTTGTCCTGGATGGAGACCCAGATGTGGTCAATTGTATAATATATAGGAGTAGGTCATTGGTTCATATAATGCTGCACATTGTATTTGCAAAATAACAAGCTGCTTTGTTAAAATCAGTTTGTTCTGGTGTACAACGTAGCATCTGTTTAAGGGGAAAGAAGAGGTGGGTTTACCTCAGGACTGGCTTAGAGACAGTTGAGCTATTTCACAGAAAGGACTAGAATATCTGGAATATGTGTTTTGGCTGAGCACTGAGGCAGGTCAGGCTACAGATGAAGGAGTTGTGTAACTAGATGAAGGGAAACCAGAGAAGCAGTAGGAGAAAAGGTTTTGTAGGGCTACAGAAGGACATGGTTTCTAATTAGAAGTACAGTACAGTACTGACAGAGCTCTAGTTCCCCTTCTTGTGCCTGTTGTAGGCATGACTGCTTTTCTTTCTCAACTTTTCCCTTCTAACTTTATCAGTGTCCTACTCCCTGATGATTCTAAAAAGCACTGGATATAGTTCAATGGCTTTGTAACGGCATGAGCTGGACGTTTTAGGGCACAATTTAATCCTTTGTTTCTGCAGGGTACTAATGAGCTGTTTCCAAATCCTCTGGTGCCACTGGAGAGTAATTTCTTGGCAACTTTTCTGCTGAAAGACAGAGCTTGGGGTTTCACATGTGATATAATTAACACCAGGCTAAGTGCTACTTAAGCACCTGGTATTGTTTATATGTTTCTGAGTTATGCAGACTTTAATGTTAATTTTATCACGAGTAAGCAGATATCATATTAGACCAACATATCACTGTGAGATGACCTCTAAATCTACCTTCTTTAGGTGACTTTATTTCTGTTATCTGTAGGACTTCACTGTTCTGCCTGACTAGTTAAGGTCTGAACTGATAAAATTTTCATTTTAGCTGTAGCTGTCACTATTACTAGTTTTTAAAATTATATAGAAATTGCTGAATTCTAGCTAATTAATGAAGATTTGAGGCTAAGTATAAGCACTGAGGAATCTGGTAAGTTGTCATTTGACATCTTCGGCACCAGACTGGATTAAGCTTTCTAGGAGTTTTCCTCTTCCTTGTAGATGTTCTTAGATGTGGTGTCAGAAATATTAAAAAAAAAAAAATAATAATCACAGTCTTTCTTATGCTAACTTTATTTTTTGAATTAAACTCACTTGAATATAGTTCAACTGATTTTAAAGGTGTGCTTTGTGGGGCTAAGTACTTGCTGGGGAAGCTGTATGACAGAAAGTGCTATGGTCCATGATGCAAGCTGATTGTTTTATAATGCACTAAGGTGTGAGTCCTGCTAGTTCTGCTAGCTGCCTACCTGAGCAACAGCAGGGAAGAACAAAGTAAAAAAGGGAAATTGAAGGTTAGGATACTGTGGTTATTTAATAACTTTAAAATATTTTATACACCTTCTGATGGTTCACCTGGAGGCTTTGCTAAGGTCAGTATTTGTTCACGTTCTATTTGTGGAGAAACAGAGTGAGCAAGAAAGAAATTAAGAGCAAACCAGAAAGCCCTTTCAACAAATTTAACTTGTTACTAGTTTCTTCGTGTCCCTACTGAAAGGGAAATAGGGGAAACCTTGGAAACCCAAGCATTTTTGGCTGCTGCTAAGTTTGGAGCACCCTGGTGAATTATTTTTCCCTTCTTCAGTCAGAACTGTGGCCTGAACTGCAGATCAAAGAAGAGCAGCACTTTGGTTAATCTGGCATAAAAATCTACTTTACCCCAAAGAGACAAGAAGAAAAAGAAATTGAGGCCCAGGCTCCATGGCAACTGTGAGCTAGATAGTTCAAATGGTTGGTAACTGTAACACAGTTGTGGGTGGGTTTTTTTGTTTGTTTTTTTTTTTTTAAAAAAAAGTACTTGGAAAGATATATTGCTACTATATTGGAAAGGACATTGCATCCCAAGCCAGGGTTGTTTCCTGATGTTACAGGGAGTGTTCGTAACAGTGCGTAGATAGGCTTCTGTCCTGTTTTCCTCAGACTATTACGAAGAATAAAAGGTGGCCAGCTGATACAGCTTCAGATCTGCTTCAGAAATTGTGCGCTGAAGATGCAAGCAATACTTTCTTTCTTTTAATCTCTTCTGTGTCACATGCTAACTTTATAACCATCGAACCAGGGAATTTGACATGGCAGGTCACCATTTGTTGTGGGTTTGACCACATACCAGACAGTGCTTACTTATGACATTGAGGTATAACACTATGTTTAGAGAAAATCCTGCACTGTGACCTTGTATGGTGCTGTTGGGTCCTGCGCTGTCAGATGCAAAACTCGCTAGATGCTTTGATGGGGAACTTGAAAGCTGATTCAGGATTCCTGATTCTCTATTCCTGGTGAATCTCAAAAATCTACATCTTCCTAATCAGACCAAAATCTTGAATGCCTGCCTGCTGCCGAGAGACCTGGGCTTATCAGTGTTTTGGTTCAGGCTAGTCCAAGTAGGAAACTTGTGGCAGCCAGGAGTGTGGGTCTGTTTGGTTAGAGCATACCTGCAACAATTGGGAGTAGCAGCCAGGATGTTCTTTTATATTATTGCATCTTTCGCCACAAAGGTGTTTTTACCTGGAGATAGTAGTCTAATGCAGTTACAATAATCACTCAGACCTTGCTCATCATTTATCACAAGCTGCTTATTTAACTGCAAGCCTATGTCCTGAGATACCAAGCTGGTCCTTTTCAGAGATGGATAAACATTTTCAGGTAAGTAAAAATCTCCATAATGAATCTATGGCCAGTAGTTCAAGTGCTGTCTTGCTCATGTCTGTGAGTCTGTCTGCGTACCTGACATCTCTGAGACAAATCTGTCTAAGGTCCTTCTTTGAAAGGAATGCTGTTTCCTGCCTATGTAGCTGGGTTGTTTTGTTGCTTAACTATGTGTTTTATTAGGAAATTAATGACACTTAGGTTAATATCAAACCCAAATATTATTGCTGTCAGCAAAGCTGGTTACATTTTGTTCTACCACCAAGTGGCCAGAGGAAAAAAAATGAACATCGGTCCTTTTCATAACCACCACTTACCTACAACAGAAGAATAGTCGTGTCCCATTTTCTCTTTCTGATTGAAAAATAAATACAGTTCCATCAGTCTTTTTCCTTCAGCAGTGGTTTTGAACCTTCTTATAATTTGTGATGATCTCTTGTTTGTCCACAGCTGTCTTGCAGTGAGGTGGCCAAAATTGGGTATCTCAGTTTAATTTGAGGCCTCATTTAAAATGGGGCATTGAGGGAAAATGACATTCCATTTCTCACCTGTCAGTACGTTCTGGAATGAGATGTCTTCCTTCTCCCTCCTCCTTTTTTGGTGATATCAACTTGTTCATCAAAATTCGGTTTGTGTTGTACTGTAAATTGAAGACCCTTCTCTGAATATTGCTGCCTCTTTTTGAACTTGTTTATTATAGATAGAACATTTTGTACTTGTCTGTTTTGTTCCATCTTGATACAATCAGGTTTTTTTTTTCCCCACCAATTTATTGAGATTGCTGACTTCTAATGATACCTTTCAAGATGGTTGCTGTGTATCTCTATGCTAATGAATCATGAAACTGGAGCTGCTGTGGTCCCCTGTAGAACTACATGCAAAGTGTCTTGTCAGTTTGGCAGCAAATTGCTGGTAATTTAAGAGGATTTTTTAGATAGCTGTGCACCCATATTGTGATTTTAATGTACATTTGGTTTCCCTTGTACGCTTTGAAAATATTAGGTGGGCAAGAATTAAAAGCATTGTCTTTCTTTCTTTAGTTTTCAAAGTAAATCACCTCTAATGCTCCTCCCCATACCCATCCACCCCCCACCCCCATCCCATAATCACTGGGACTGTTACCCCATAATTTGTTCCTGATCATTATGTACTGACAGTTTTTCATCATCCTGTTACCTTCCAGTTACTTCTAAACTGATTGTTCAAATTTTTTTTTGTCTTTTTAGATGGTGCAGTTAAGTTTACTGAGTTGTGCTTTTAAAGATGGGTCCTTTGTTTGCCTTCTGTTTCTACAGAACCTTCCTCGTCCTCAAGAATGATATCAAGATTCATACTGGTTATTCACAGATTAACTATTTCAGCTACTGTTGAACTGCTTTAGGGCAGATTTCATCAGCCCTACATATTTGGTTGTATTCGATTTAGGTAGGTCAGGTTAACCCAAATGTAGCTTCCATGGGGTCTAGAATTTTTGGAGTTCTGTCCCCAGACTCCATTTTTACAGAAAGAGACTTAGTGCCATTCCCAGTTCCAGGGTGTATATGCATGGGATGATCCAAGCCCTCTGTAAGCATAGAATCTGTTACATAGCTTGGATAATTAGGATGTTTCCTTTTCTGTCTGGGAAGAGAGGATTTAGCATACAGACCCCTGGTTCAGCTATACTGAAAAAAGTGTTATTTAACCTGCCTTGGCTTTGTTCTGGACTGTGTCTTATTCCTTGATAGGAAAAATTCCCTTGAGTCACTATTAATCTTTTTGTGAATTTATAAGTAAAGAAGGCATTGATGACTTTCTTATTTTTTTCCCTCTTCCTTGATACTAACCCTTACTCATGTGTTACAATTTCCATAATAGTGTTTAATTTTTTGACTTAATTAAGATCAGAAACATTCCATTTCCCTTCTGTCAGTTTGCTACTGTACCCTTAGTGTAGTCTGTTCCAGTAAGTTCCAGCTTTACTTTACACTGCTTCCCATTGGAAGTCTTTCTAAGAGACCAATTCCCCCATCTTGCTGGCATCTCTTGTTCTGTAGTCCAATGTCCTTTTCATTGTCTAATCTTACCTTTTCTCTGAGAGCAAAACATTAGAGGTCATGATTCTCTTTCATCCAAGTTATCTTCCAGTTGCATTTTTCAGCCAGTTTGTGCCTATTAGGTAGGAAGACATTTAAGACAGCTGATGACATTGTTCAACTCCTCCACCTTCTGAAAAAAACTACTGTTCCTAACACACTTGAAGAGCGGGGTAGGCAGACTATGGCTGGCAGTATTGCTTTTGCAACGGCTAACTAGCTAATTTTCTATGACCACTACGGACAACTCCTGTTACTGTTGCGTGGAGGTTTCTAACTGTACTGTATGCCTTTTTCCTCCCTGCAACAAAACATGTAGTATTTCAGATTCCCAGTTAAACTGTAGTTCCCACCATCAAATCAGATTGAGCTTTATGTTAAAAAAAAATAATTCTGAACTGCAGACCGCTGTTTCGATTCATCCATGTTTGTGATCCCTTGTCATTTGCTGTTAGTGAGCGAACTTGATGCGCGTGGATTTTTGTTCGCATAAAACCACAGGGAATGTTGTGTTTGATCTGAACATCTTAGTCACAGGAGAGCAAGGAGATTTGGTATGTGAACAAAACTATTCACTATTCTTTTGTGTAAAGGGCTTTGGGCATCCACTTAGAGAGCAGAAACAACAGCATATGACTTACGTGCCCAATTACACACTGTGTATAACTAAGTAGCTGAACCGAACAGTTCACAAATGCTCTATAGTCTGAAAACAGCCAGTTAAAATCTCCTAGCAAAAGACAGCATGCATTCAGAGAAATCAGGCTTCTTTAATGCTTTGTGAAAACAAAAAAGGGCTAAATTTGCAGTTATCCCTAAGGAATGATCTGTGAGCACTATCTGCAAATAATAATTTAATCAGCTTATTTGGCTGCCCATGGTCACAAAGCTGTAATTGATTAAAAATGATCCTTTTTGTAACAAAATAAGGCTGCAGAATAAAAATGAGATTCTAAGGTGATTCTAATGTGCCCTGCTCTGGCAATATGATAAGGAGCAATTCTGTAGAAAACCAAAGAATCTCACAGCAAAAGGTTTGGGGACTGTTACAGACAAGTCTTTTTTTCAGACTTTAGGGTGGTTTAGACTGAATTTGGACTTCTTTCTTTCCTTCCCCACTTCCCCCCCCCCCCCCCGCCCCTTATATTAGTATTTCCTAGGGAGCTGAATGGGGGATAGAGACTTCTTTTAAAGGCCACATGGCCCCCTTCCAATTCTGATAGATAAAGTCAACCTGCTTGGCCCCACCAACAGGAAATAGGATGCTGCCCCTTTAAGCGGACTGTAAGGAGTATGGAATTACGGCTAACTTGGTTTGGAGCCTTTGTGTAAGGCTTTCAGGAAGAGATAAACCATTAATCATGCACAATTACTCTGACCTTGCATGAACTAAAGCCTCTCTGAACACATAAGATTACCGTCTCTGGGGACCTTGAGATACTGACACGATCAGCTCAGTACTAGGGCATTGGAAACTGCTGCACAAAATGGCTGAAAGCTTGGCCTTTGTTTCCTTTTCTTAAACTGGAGTCTTTCTTTCAACCCAGGATAGGTATTTATCTTTCTAACATGCTTGCAGTGTAAACTAAGGAGAAGACATTTCCCCTGAGCCAGGATTTGAGTTCATAGCATGTGAGTGGGAAACGATGGCAGTGCTTAAGAGAATAAGTTACATCTGGGTTTTGATCAAATGGTTTTTTAAGCTTACTGAGGTTTAGCTCTTCCCACTTATTTCTACTGTCTCCCTGGGGGGGACCCTCTTTTTCTCTGCAGTTAGTACAGCTCTTAGCACAAGTGTTATGATCAGTGGCAGAGATTCTTAGGAAGTTCTGCAGTGTAATTTATTTTTGCTGGTGTTCTCGTTTTCCCAGTACCGTCATCATCCGTTTTAATTAATTTTAGATGGAGATTTTCAGGGTCAGTTTACATTCCCTCTATTTGTCTTGTTGAGCATTTCTCTCACCTCTTAAACTCTAACTTAAACATCTCACATACGTATGTACTACGATATAATTTCCTCTCTCTCTTCTTTCCTCAGCCTCCTGGCACTAGCAGCAATATGTAAAATAATAAATAAGCAATTAAGAATTGACTCATTAAGTAATTATTGATTTCAATTTGTCATTTTTCAAAATCAGGGTGAGTTAAAAATGCACATGAACAGTTGCAGAAGCCCGACTGATTAAGTCACTAAAACACAGTACCTTGTTTGTATTTGATCCTTCATCATGTGTTTGATCCGTACAGCTTCATTCACTTATTTATAGTGGTATAAATTTTATAGTTCACTTACATATGTGATCTTTTTACTATTTACTGAAGTGTAGCATCTATATTTGACATAGTTTTGCATTGATAGAATGATCTTTTCTCCCATTCACAAAGGAGTAATTATATGTATATATTTGAATCTGCAGTAGGAAATTTATGCTCTTTAACTTACAGTTGGTAAGTTAAGACAATTAGGAAGTAGCCACTTATATGAGCAGCAGCAGATTTGTGTGTGGAGAAGACCTGCAAAGCACTCGTCTTGCTGACCCTAGTTTACACTAGAAGACTAAATAGTTTTTAAAAAGAAATGGTCTTTGTCTTTGAAAAACTGCAAATTTGTTAAGGGTCTTGATTTTACGCTATTTGTAACTATTTGGCTTCAGCTGTAGAAGATCTGCCTAGAAGACTACAAGGTTACTTGTTAGATGTTTTTATTAATCTGTATTTTTCAAACTTTCAATCAGCTGCCAGCAAGCAGTCTCCAATGCAAGGACATGAACATGAATTCTGTTAATTTAGACTTTATTTTTCTGCAAAAAGATTTGTGTTTGAAACCAAATGTTTCCCTGTATACCTCTCAGGAATACATTGAATACTACATTGGAATTTGCACAGATTGCTGCCCCTTCCTTTGCCCTACGTGTGACAAAGACTTGGAAAAACTGTAATCTTGAATAGACTTTATAAGTAGTTTAAGGTTCCAGTGATAAAATGTTCTGTCTACTGAAAGAGAAAATTTCTAATTTTTCAGAGATGTGGTTTTAAGAAAATGGAGGTGGCTCAACATGCGTTAAGGGACCAGACAATGGGATCCAGACTAAAATACACATCCAATTCTGACCAGCACTTCTAAGTTGCATGTTTTGTAAGAGGATGGATAAGTCCAAAAGAAGTAAGTATGCTCTTCACATAGTGAGTGATGCAGAGAAAGTGTATTAGGAGCTTCTCCATGAAAAGTGATTTAGAAGGTGGACATAATGAAAATGCCACAAATACGGCGGTACAGAACTTTTTTAGCAGGTAAGATATCTGGCAGGAATGTCAATCCTGTTGCTTCAGGACATCAGTTGCTCTCTAATGACTGAAGGTAAGGAGAAATGCTTTTATAAGGAAGGTTTCTCTAGATCGTTTGCTGCAAGCTTTCTGCGCAGTGTTCCTGAGCCACATTCATAGTCGCTGTTAATAGCAGACTGCTGTATTTGGTAACAGCTGGTTTTATGTTTTATATCAGAAGGGTATTAAAAGGCTCCTTGTGCCACCAGGCGTTGATGGTGAGAGCCTGGTTTGAGGGAGCTGTCCAGTACTAGCTGGAGAAGACAGATGCTGTGCTTGGTCTTCTCCTCAGTATTTTTTTTAAGTTCTTTTCCCACTCGCTTTTACATTTTCCACTAATGCCTTCTAAAGGTGCTGCCAACGGCTAAGGGGCTGTTGATTCTAAGAAATATTCTCCAGAAAGTAAACTCATTGAAAACAAAACAAAAAACCCCACAGGCTTACTGAAATGGAATGGATGGGATATTTAGTGGAAATTTAATGAAGACCATAGAAATTAAGAGACAGAGAGGAGCATCTAAAAGGAAAAATACCATCAGACAAAATATAACTGTCTGTTAGGGCAAGTGGATTTTGTCAGTGCCACTAAAGCAAAATGTTTTTCCACATTGAGCTTGCTTCAAGACAAAGAGAGATTTGAAATACAAAAGGAAGATGTTGGCAGTGGTAAGCCACTATTGGAACAGATTGCTGTAGGATGTGGTTGGTGCATCATCACATGAAGTGTGCTGAGACTGCATGTCTGTTTTAAACTATTCTGCATTTCAACCATGAGATATTGCTGTTAGTAACATTGAGTTTATGCAGTAGGGCAGGATATTTCCTTTCACTGCAGGAGTCTTGGATAGTTCATGTTTTGCAGGATTTCAGGCCATATGGTAGTATTGGTCCCTCTGGTGTTAAACATGTGAATCAATGAAATTATCTTTTGCTGAAGTGTGGTGCTAAGGTGCAAACTTGTTCCATTTGTGGTGTTGTAGGGCCACAACTGCTCATGGCACTCTTGGGCAACTTTGACACAATGCCAGTTTTCTGAGAAGCATGGAGTATCAACCCTGTGCCTCTTTCAAGAAGAGTCTACAGAAGGGAGAAGAATTAATTGTTAGTGGAAAAAGACAGAAGCTTGGTGGTAGGAGGGGGTGAGGGGGAGTCTGTGCAGAAGCATATGCTTCGATGTATGTGCTGTTAAGGGACAAACTAACAAAGGTAGATACTCATCTTATGTAGTCCAGCTTCAGTCAGGAGTGAATCAGCTGGAGTTAGTGCCAGAGTTGCATCAAAATAAAACTTGAAGTGAGCAGTATCAGGCCCATGTTGTTTTTCTGTGTTGCTTTTAGTCCTGTTGCACCTCATTGTAGCCAAAGATGTGGCAAGATATATTGTAATAGGTTTTAAAATGGAACAGTTTACCACTTGAAGGGAAAGGACAACCCACTGCTTCCTGGTTGCAGTCCAGAGTCCAGATGTTTATTCTGTATGCAGTGCTGTCTGTACAGCTAGTGTAGTTGTTCTTGAGACATCTGTTAACAAGCTGGCTTCAATACTGTTGTCTGCACTGCCAGAACTGTAATATACTCCGTGTGGGCCTACAGGCTGATCTTCTCAAAAAAATATAGACTCTGCTTTTCCCTCTTGCTATACTGCTAGGAGTACTGATGCTTACTACCTTAAAACTAGCTCAGCTATGTGTATTCAAGCTATTCATGCTTTGAATTGAAAGTGTGGGTATTTTCTTTAGTTTTAGGTTTGATTTTACAAAATCCAGAATCTAATCAGACAGATTCTGCAAGTCCTGAACCTGTCCTGGTTTTGTTATTCTCTATTTGAAATCTGAAATCCTTTGTGTGGGTCAGAGATGCAAAAATTAGGAGATACACACTCAGGCAGTATAGATCTGTGTAGATTCTCTGCTGCTGACAGTCCAGGTAACTCAGTTAAACCAGGGGAATAGTTGGCTGAGGGACTGTTCCATACTAATAGGAAAGAGTGAACTCTAGGGGTTAAAGGCAAGAGCATCCTTTTTATAATTAGGACAGATCAGAAGTAGAGCAAAATGTTCTTGCAGCTGAATCAGCTGCCCTCTAACCAGCCTGGAGTCTGGAGCTGTGGCCTGATGGACACTTGTACAGAATGCAATTTAATCTGTAATGGCTGAGGAGGACTCCTGAAAGTCTGCAGCAAATGGCAATTATTGTCCCTTTTTGTCACATCCTCCCCAACCAAAACAGAAAAAGAGGAAAATTAATGAAAATAACAACAGGGAAGGATCCTAACTAGTATGCCCTGCCTCCCCCTTTCTGTTCAAAATCCTCTGCAATGTAGTGACTGAAATGAGCTGCCCAGTATAATAAAATCTCTTGAGCACCAATGTGAAACAAGAATTCCCCCCCACATGCATACACACCCCTTTTCCCTAATGAGCAGGGAGACGCCAGCTTGGGGGCTGCAGCCAGTGTTAAATTAGCAGAGAAGGCCATCCGAAGTGGGCTGACTCCAGCGTAAACTGCCTTAAGTGTCTGTTTATTAAATCACACCACCGCTTAGAGTCTGCCCTGCTGCCACATCAGAGCTGTCTGCATACAGACAAATCCTGGGCAGTCCCAGGGGAGCTTGGTCCAACTGGATACTGGTAGTAATAAAGGCAGGGGGAGGAGAGAGCAGTCCGCCACCAACAGGCCCCTTGTTAGACTCCATCAAGTATTATTCTTCAAGAGCGCAAGAGGCTTTATCTAAGGTCACTGTTTGTGTTTGTAATAGTGGGGAACCTGCATATCTTGAAACTGTAAAGTCATCTTCCTCTCTCCATTTTACAAGATGTAAGTCATGGCAGGCATTTGCTTGCTAAACTGGCTTGTATAAGCCTTGAAGCAGTAGCTGTCCTGTATCCATTCTTACTGGGAAGTGTGGCCTTCAGTTTCAATTCTCCTTAGGTTACACTGTGAGCAGGTTATTAGTACCCAAGGATTTTCTAAGAGAATTCACTGGTGCCAAACTATCTAAGGCATTGGAAATAGAAAGTCTGCTGTTCACACTTTAAACTATTGTATTAAAGTAGGGGAAAATCAAAATTCTTCTGTATATTTGTACAGTGTGAGGTACAAGGAGGGTTTGATTCTGGATGGGTTTTCTACACATGCCTGTAAAACAGTAATATCATATACTCTGCAGCTAAGGAGAGAGAACCAAGCTGTAAATCTTGCCCTGTTGGTCAGGAGACATCACTTATTTTTCTGCTAGTTCTAGGAGAAACTGTTTACCTACTTTGAACCCTACTATATTGCCTTCTTTCTCAGACACTAGTTCTTAAATACAGTTGGAACAGGGCTGCTGGTTTATGACTCCTGCTACTTACATTACCAGTTGGACTGTCTTGCTCCCTACTCTGTACTTCCAAGGTAAGTTGTCTTTTCTGCATAAATGCCTGGAGAGGAATCTTGAATTTGCCATCCTTCCACTTAGCACAGATCTTTCTCTGTAATACAGTTTCTAAGCTTCAGACAAGTTTCATCCATGTGTTGTCAGGTCAGGAAATTCAGTGTACAGCTTGCAGCTCCATTTTTGTTTATTTTAACAAATCGGTGGATACTTCCATACATGTGTCCCTTTCTCAGCCTGCTGTTTTATGTCTTCCATGTGGGATTTTTGCTGCACATAAGCTTCCAGAGACTATTGCAGCCCAGATGGCCATCTTCTGTGATACAGGTTAGGAGGCATGGTCAAGCATCCTTTTTTGAGGTGGCCCATTGACATTGTAGAAGAGCAGCAGTTGTTAATTTGTATGAGGAAGAAGCTATGCAAAGTTTAATATGAAGTGGTTGGTTTAGCTGGCAGAAAGGGAGAGGTGGGCTGTTTTCCATTTCCCTTTAAAATGTCAAACACTAATAGTCGCTTCCGATCATCCTGAGATTGCCAAATAATTGACTCCTGCCTACAGCAAAAACCTCCCTGATCAACAAAGCAGGAAGCTGATGATGGCAATTGCCTGAACGTGTCCAAATTAGTCAACCCCTTGCAACCCCAGCAGGGTCAACAGTGGCAGCTCAGAGGTCGTGGGGCAGCAGGAGATGGAGGTTGAAGATTGCCCTGCTTCCTCTGCCCTCTCGTGCCTCCAGGACATAGCAAAGAGATGAGGGTTTCACAGCTGGAGCAGCCAGCACCTGAAATGCATGTCCAACAGAGATCTGTTTATTCAGAAGATCTGCTGTTTGTTAGCCAAAACACAGGGTTAGGGTAAGAAAGGAGGAAGTGCCTGTCTTTGTGAGTGGCAGCAGAGCAGTTGTGTTCTGTGTGGGGCTGAACCAGTGTCAGACAGCTCCTGGCATGTTTTCGCTTTATGTCCTCCAGGGTTTGCTTGCTTTGCTGCATGGAACTGACATATTTACAACAAGCTGGTGTCTGTCCCGTTGCTGGATTATTTTTTCTGTGCCTCTGTTTTTTTGTTCCACAGCTGTACAAGTGACTGCAGAAGTATTTGAGTAAGTGAATGCCTGGTATAGCTCAGTAAAACTTACGGTCATAGAGTATTTAGGAATACACATGCCGCTCAGGACCTCAGAGAGAAGCCAGAGGAGGATGCCCATCAAGCCACTGCTTAGTTGTGTGCCCCATCAACACATCCAGTTAGTTGTGCTGGGTTGTCTGATTTTATAAAGCAGGGGAAGTAAAGCAGCAAAGAATCTCTGGCCCTATTCCTCTCCTTCATCTTTGAAAGGGCTGTAGATGTGCCTGTGACTTCGTGAAGGCAACTCAAGCATCTAAGGGTTGTGGCATTTCAATAAGTTTATTTTAGGACTGGGAGAGAGGACAGAGGGAGAAAGAAGCATTGTCTCGGAGCTCCCAAGCAATACCACTGTTGTTACAGGTAGGATGAGAAAGTTTTAAGATCAGGCTCTTTGTCTGCTAGCCTGTATTCTTATCAGTGTTTCCTGCCGCAGAGGAGCTGGGGATGGGGAGCCTGCCCCTGACAGCTCTCTGAGTGCACTGTTGCAGGTCAGGACCTCTGCCCACGGAAGGAATGCTGCCTGTAGGCCTCCCACGTCTCCTCACGGAAAGCTAGGCTGGATGCCCTGTCACACTCTGACAAAGGTCACTTTTACATCCCGTCTTCTGAAAGGTCACAGCATGACCCCAGGTGCAGGAGAGAAGAGGGAGAAGAAGGCTTTCTCTCTCCTGCTTTCTCTCTCCTTTTTTTTTTTTTTTTTAACTGTTACTACTACTGGAAAAAATATACCTTGCCTTTGCTCTTGTACTGCCCTCTTTTTCTCAGCCCACACTGGCATCTTCTCTTCCTAAATATTATAGTGTAATTTTTTCCTTTGTAGGCTTAGCTGGCTGGTTACTGGATTTTCTCCTCTTTCTCCACTTTGTTCTATCTGCATAGCTGTAGCTGTCCTATTGTTACTCCTTCAAATTAATAAGCAAACACTTCCAACCTTACTGTGCCCTCCAGATGTAAAACTATAAGCACAGTCCTTCACAGCAGTTTTTGTAAGATGCACATACATAAAGGTAGTTTTTCCCTGAGGGCTGGGAGGGGGGAAAGTAAACAATCCTCCTCTGACTCATTCTGGCATATTGTGGTAAGTGGATACATCTCCTGAAAGGAAAACTACTTTCTCTTGCTCCTTTCTGTCAGGGTTTACACATGTCAATGAGAGACAGGGATGAGTGGTAAAAGCCAGATACTCAGGTGTCGCACACTGTGCTGTATAGTTGTTTCCCAAACTAGGATTTACTGAACCAGCTAGATGATGAAAATCATATCTTAAAGAAGGCCCAATGGTTAATGAGACATTTATGTTCAAGCCCTATATAGCTTCAATTAAGAACTTTAAATGATGGATCATCCTTGAAGTGATATTTGGAGATCTTCCTTGTCATAGAATTTGCAACAGAAATAGAATTTTTTCTGCATTTCAGATACTGATGAAAAGGAAAAATATAGGAGGTTTCTCTGTGTCTGCTCATTTCAGTGATTTTTTTTCTTAAGAGTTGAACTGTATTACCAACAACAAAGGTGCTGGACATGATTCTCTTTGTGGGGTACTGCAGTGACTTGTTACAGATGCTAGTTGTAGTCCTTCAAACAACAGAAGTGGAAGATTAAGTTTTAGAAACATAGTTGACTTTGTGAGGATGACGACTTGATACAAACTATTGTATTTGCAGTATTCATTCTTCACAAAGAATTTCCTTAAGATATTTAAGTAGAGGTTTAAAGAGATAGAGAGAGAAACTTGGAGTCACTTTTCAGAGAAATCATTATAACTTCTGTATAGCAAACAGCCTGCCCCTGGCTAGTCTTTGAAAAACATACAGCCAAGATTTCACTTCTATAATAAAATGAATAATGTGTATCTATCTTAGGTATATGTAAGGGCTGTTACTAAGCACATATCTGAGTCGCATCTCACCATGCTTTTTTTAAGGTAGTGTTCCTGTAATAGAGGTACATTCTGTTAGCCCAGTGTAATTCAGTAACTAAAGACTGGTTTGCTTTCAATTGTGTGAGTACCTTAAAAATCCACACCCGATTCCTGAGAAAGGAAAGTTATGCAGCTTGCAGAGTACCTACTAGGCCAGTCTACCTGTTCCTGACTGTTAACTAACCAGAATGATAGAATCCTTGTATGTTGACCAGGCCACAGAAAAGGCAAAATCTGTGCAGAAACAGTAACTTGTTTAAGGTAAAAAACTTGGTCATGGTTGAGCTAGGAATACCAATAAACTGGGCTACCTGT
The DNA here is from genome assembly GCF_023638135.1 of Falco biarmicus. Taxonomy (NCBI): domain Eukaryota; kingdom Metazoa; phylum Chordata; class Aves; order Falconiformes; family Falconidae; genus Falco; species Falco biarmicus. The sequence continues at coordinate 35,602,443 of NC_079288.1, forward strand.
TGAGCAAAAAAAAAAAAAAAAAAAGGAAGAAAATAGCCATGATGAAGAATACCCAAAGGCCCAAAGGTGGTTTTCTGGGTTCCCAGTCAGAAGGGAGACTGTTCCACTAATTGGGTCTTAAAAGGTCTTTTCTATTCTGTTTAAATTCTTATAATATGCCCCTCACCAAGATATGAGGGTGTCTGTCTAAGGATGTCTCTCTTTTCATTCTTTTCAGCTGTGTTTATTTTCCTCTCTCCCCTTACCCATTCTTTGCAAGTGCATGAAGAGCATTCAGACCCCATGAGGGGGTCTCTACAGATCCCCTAAGAAGATTAAGCTCTCTGAATATTTCATGCCCCTGATTGACAGTTCTTGAGGACCTCTTGTAAGCCTGGCGCCCGTATTCTTGTTTTAAAAAAAAAAAAAAAAAAAAAAAAAAAGAGGAGAGAGACAGGAAAATCACATCCACAGAAAAAAAAAATTGATCCTGTGGGCCCGACCTCTGCTGACGGAAGGCACTAGACAGAGGCAGTTCCTCCCGGACATCTCCCCCTTCTTTTTCCTCCCTATCAGTCTCTACTGTGAAATAAAAGGAAGGTAATGGGATTTTAAGAGGAAAGGAGTAGTAGCCACAACATGGTTGCTGCCCCTTCCCCCTTCCCTGAGCTCCTGTGCTTAGGCTCATGGCCCCTCAAGAGCTATTGTATGCCTCCGTCCCTGACTCTCATTCTGTGCTGGCGTTCTTCCTTTTCTAACAAGCTGACCTAGCTGAGCCGATGGCCCCTCATTAGAGGCTGAACTGAAGAGCGAGCCCTGTGCTCTCCTGCAGCCGTTTCACCCCATTAAGGGTTGCCCCCTGGTTGACAGCGGGGAAAGGGAGCCGACGACCTGTAAATTCTCATCAGACTGCTTTAGATTCTCCCTTCCCCCTTAATCATCCTATAATAGGCAGCTGAGAAGTTTCTCCTTTATTTAGAGAGGCAGGGCCAAGGAGATCTCCTCACATGCTGGGTTTAGGAGACATTCCTTGATGGAAGCAGGAGGATGAGGGGGGGAGAAAGGCAGAAAGGAACAGCTCCTTGCACTTCTTACAGCTGGAATGCAGTGAGATTTACTGCTGCACTTGCTACAGATACCGGTGTTACAGACAGCAGGTCCTGTTTGCTTCTAACATGATGCTGAAGGAGTACGTGCTATTGCACAGAGTCTGTTCTTGTGGCCAGATGGCATTTAGCATGGACACTGTTAAGCTTACCTGAGTATTGTAAATCTTCCTAGGAGTAGTAATTCTAACTACAGAAACACTAACAGTGGAAGGCCCTGACTTCAGAGGGTCACTTGGGATTCTCAGCATCATGCCTCTCCTGGCTAACCCATTTCTGGAGCTTGCTTGAGATACAGGTGTAAATTTCTTCTGTGGCTTATGCAAACTTGGGGTTTTGTAGGCCTTTGCTTCAGCTCAATTTCAAATGAAAGAGGAGCAGTTTACAGGAGTATGCTGCTAAGGGCATGTTTCAGTTCTGCTACCAGGTGTGTGGTGGGAGAGAGAGGAGAGGGAGCTCATTCCTTCTCAAGAGTGAAAGCACTGGAAACTTCCATAGTTTTGACTTCCTGTGTTTCCTGAATGTAAATGAAGGTGAAGCTTTGAAGCTTTGTTTTGGACTGTTGCTGAAGTGGAACAGGCTGGCTGGGGAAGTAGTGAGGGTTAGGGAGCGCCTCAGGACTGAACATGATCCCCCACAGTGCTAGGTGAGAGCGAGCATCTTTTCATGGTTTCAGCACATCTCATGTCTGTACCTCACAGACTGAATATTCCTTCCCTTGCTTGGACTCAACAGTGATTATGATTATTGGTCTTTTACTCCGGATTTAAAGTTTATTTTTTAAGATGTTGTCTATAAGATGTTTTCATGCCCAGAGCACGTAGAGGGAAGGACGTGTATGCTGCTCTGAAGCACAGGTATCTATTGGCTGTTACTGTGAGGAAATCATTAATCTATGAGAACACTGAATTTGCCCAAGGTCCCCATTTCACTTATCTCTTGATGAGCTTGTTCAAGTTCGGAACTAACCAAAGAGAAGGAGTATCAGTCACCTTGGATCAGTGACAGATTTATTAAAGCAGACATGACCTGCTTAAATTCCTTATAGAATTGTAACTGGTCATTTCAGACAGAGAACAGTTGAGTTTAGGCTGTAGCAAGTCAACCTCCCACTTCTGCTTTACTTCTTACAGTGTAAGGGTGTTTAGTAAGGAATTTGTGAAGTCCTGGGTTCCTTGTGCAGTGGTCTTCACTGATAGAAAAGATAATTGCTACAGGTGGGAGTAAGTGAACCAGAAGGCAGAAAGTCCTAGCAGTGTTTGTTCGGACTCACATTATTTAGGGTAAAGGATAGTTGAGGAGGAAAGACAAAAAAGGGAAGCAGGTAAGTTAGAGGCCTCTGCTGCATGCACAGAAATTGACACAGCTTGGCAAGCTTGATGGAATAATCCATGATGCTGGGGATACTCCACAAATTTGGTGCAACTGGATTGTGAGCATGCAGGTAGACAAAACGGTCGCTGCTGAGTAATTAGGAGACGCTGCCCTTTTTTGCTGTAGCCTAATCTTTTCCTTGCTCAAGAATCCAGAGTTGCTGGATTCAATTTGAAGTCTCGTCTTTGATGTTAGGCTTGCCTTCCCAGTGTGATTGATCTGCAGTGTAACACAAATCTCTATTGAAGTTGAAAATCCTTTCTATGTAGGCTTAGTATTTCTGTGTGAGGTATGGCTGGACTCTCCATTAGGACTTGGGACCATTTGAATAGTGGACTCTTCAAGTTATGTGTAGGATGTAACATGTAAAAGGCATAAGCAATTTTATAAAGTATCTGTCGAGCCAGTAATTTATCCAATAAGATCACTCTTTTGAAGTCAATTATTAACAAATGATTGATAACCCAGTTTCTTGTAGTAGCAGCCTTGGTGGAATTCCAGTGCCATTCCTCAGTAGTGCTTATCCTGCCAATGTTCTCTGGATGATGTATGCAGCTTACGTCGCAGCTCACCTGTGGCTACAGTTCATTAATTTGATTGTGGGGGAAGAGAAGAGCATCTAGGTGTTTATAACCTTCATGGAAAAAGATTTGTATACAAATAGTATCAAGGGAAGCATTAGCTTTTGGCTAGTCACACACCACTGGTGGTAAGCTTTATAAAGGCTCAATTGTTATGGCACAATATTTTGACCCTCACTGTAGTCCTTATGTCATTCGTTGCTACTAGCACTGCCAAATGGTATTCTGGGTTCCATCCTGCACCCTGCCTGCCAGTCCTTTGTGCATGGGAGTGCTGTGTAGGCAGCAAACTGCTGAAGAAGAGTGCCACTGGTTTTGGAGGGATTTAAATCTCTCCTACTGAAATGACATGATGGGACATGGACTAGATTTTCATTTTAACTGTAGCTACTGATACCAAGTGGAAAAAGCTCAGCAGACTTCCTCGTAACGCCACCAGACTCAGAAAGAATGAATCCTCTAGGTTTTGAACTCTTCTGGTCTGGGAACTCTTCTAAGTTTTGAAACAGGAAAAATCCACTGTTTTCTTGTAGTGGGTGCACTCTTTTAAGACAAAATCCTTGATCTAAGGTCAGTGAAAGCTTTTTTTAATCTAGTTCTGTTCTTTGACTTAAAGCAATTGTATAAGGAATTTCTGCCTGATTTCTCAGCTTCTTTGTTGGCTGAGCAGAACAGCTGAGAATGACAGAGCCTGGAGACAAAGCTACTTTTTAGTCATTCCCAGCTTCTTACATGGTTTGCCTAGTCTCTCGCATAGACAGAGAAGGAGCTCTTCAAAAAGAACTGAATGCCTGCCATCCTCTCTTCACTCCTTTTCAATTTTAGATGAGCAACAAATGAAGCAGGGAAGACTGAAGGTCGTTTTTCTTGATGGCAGTTGGAGGTCAACCTGCTGGCCTGCTTGCAGATTGTTGCTTCTCATCAACCACGCTATTTCCTCTGTAATTAAACAAGAGATGTTTTTGTTGGAATGAATCTGCTGACATTTGGGACTGATGGGGTATTTTCACTACCTCGCTTTTAGGTGTCTACCTTCATTGATAAAATTAGGAGACTAATCACATGTGCTATGCTCCTACTCAGAATGCTCTATAGAGGCCTGCCTGCCTACCTCTTCTGTCTGGACAGAGACTAGGGAGAAGTGCTTTGCCTAACTTCACTGTAGTATAAAAAAGCAGGCAGTAAAAACATCCCTCAGTGCTGCAAGCTCCTTTGCTTAGGGAGAACTGTAAAGAACCTCCTGCATTGGTGTGTTGCAGTGGTCAAAAAGGTTTGTTGGGTTTTGTGGTTTTTTTCCAGGAACAATTTCTGTCTCTTATATTAAGCATGGTGGAGTGTACAGCTTATTGATAATATCACATTTTTCTGGTCTAGTCATGCATAGGAAAATACTTATGAAGACATGCCTCATCTATTTTTAGACACGTGATATAGGACGAACATATTGCTCTTCAAAGCAATCCTCATCTCTCTGCAGAATTGTAGGACAATTCAAGTTGGAGGGGATTTTTGAATGATCCAAGCATATGATCATATGATCCAAGCACCGCTCAAAGCAGAGGGAGATAGCAGTACAGGATCCTGCTATCCATTCTTAATTCCATACAACAAAGAACTGGCTTTTCCCATTAAGGTTTTCAAAAGTCAGATTTGCTGCAGCCCTGCCAACCTCTCTGCTGGAGTGGCCTAACTGTGGCAAAAGGAGACTACCTGACCTCTCTATTAGAATGGAGGTGCACTGGATTTGCTGTGGGTGTCTCAAAATTGCAAATTCATTTCACCTACCCGACTGAAAAACTGTGCTTAGCTACGGTGCTGTATATGTTTAAAAGTGGTTATTAGAGTAATAATGGGGTGAGAAAATGAAGGGTTTTCATTGGGAATTAAAGGATGGTAATGGAAAATCTAGATTCCCTGTTGCCATCATTATCCATGCTCAAAAACAGAGTGGAACTTAAACTTATTTTTCAGGGTTCTAAAATTTATGGATAATTTTTTCCATTTTAATTTGTGATTAGGAACAGAATCAGAAAAACCAAGATACCTCAGAATTTCTTCTGTTATTTGGGGTTGTGAGCAGAGGTAAAATGTACTCAAAATCACTCAGGAGATAATAATTTCCTCAAAGGTTTGGAGCCCAGCTTCTCAGAGTTAGGAGCTTTACTGCAGCTTCCACTTAGACAACAGTCACGAGTGCTTGCTTGGGTCAAATAAAGGGCCCAGATTTGCAAAGAGATTGATCTAAGTGGGGTCTTGTACAGACAGGATTGCAGTCTTGAAGATTTTCCCTTCCTCAGGTTGCACTTGTTGCTCCATGGAGTCCAGGACAGGGAGGGAGAATCATTGCCTTTGCCTTCCCTCATAAGAGAAAAGGTATTTTCACTGAATGTTATCATAGGTCTTGAGAATTTCCCTTCATCTACGAGGGGATGAAGATACCACCAAAGAGAAACACTGACCTTTTCATCCAAAAGTGAGCTTTTCTACAAGAGAAGGGATTGCGTTTATGTTTGCAGATGCAGCATTTTGCTTGAATAAGCTGGCTAAAATTTGGAGTTGAAATCCATGAAGTATTTTAATTTGGTAGAATGAGATTTTTTTTTTTAGAACAATTTTTCTGGTAGTGAGAGCTGTAAATTTAGTATGTCATAATGCGCTGTCAGCTGTAGATGTTTGAAAGCTTATGGGGAGGAAGGAGTTAAGGATTCTGCTCTATGAGCTGTCCACAGCAGGGAATGACCCAGTTTAAAAGGGTTAACAGTATTTGGTTTTTCAGAACTATTTGTTATATCAAGTTAGTGCAGCAGAGGTCACACAGGTCACTGTGCCTCCCGCTTTCCTTTCCATTCCCAGCCTCTACTCCGTTCCTTGTTTCTTCTGTAATCTGATGACCTCAGACACAGCTCTTTCCTTATGATGTTCTTGACAGCATCTTCAGACAATATGCAGCTCGACGCCAGTTGTCTTTCCCTTTTTCTCCTGTCCCTCAGGAGAAAACCTTGGATGCTAAAAGGCACTTTGTGCAGTGGGGAAAAGCCTCAGCAATTTGTTCTGTGGTTTTTGGACAAGAGTACCTTAGAAAACAGTTTTCCTTGTATGTGCGCTCCTGGCATCACTCTCCTTCCTTCCTGATGTGTTTCTTCATGGATTTTGGGGAGAGTTTGGTTGAGGCTTTTTTGTGTATTTCTGGGTTTTTGGGTTTTGTTTGCTTTGGGGGTATATTTTGTTTGCTTATTTTTTGTCTTGTGTGATTAAAAGCCTTCTGTAAATCCTAATTTATCCACTGTACCTTCTGGTCTCTTTCATCATGATGTTGCTGAGTCTGTCTTGGATGAATGTTTTTTTTGGGAGTACAAATTAACATGTTACTTTTTGCAAATGGTAATGGGAAGTTTTGGCTGGAATTAGCACATGGGTTTAGTAACCAAGTTTAGGTCCGATTTTCTATTGTAACTGTGAGAGTTAAGTACAGAAAATGTTGAGAAGGTTCTCATCCTCATCCCTCCCCTCTGACCACCTTCCAATCAAAGCTGCTGTTAGATTTTTGCCAGTGTATTTTTATGACCTACTTTCAAAGGTACTGAAGGTCTGCAGAAAGTGGACTCCTGAAAGTGAAAGAAAATTTCAGGTGCTTGCTGTCTTTAGAAAATCAGGCTAGAATCACGTGATAACTGTCATGTTTATGTATTTTCTAGTATTACCAGCGTTGCTGTGTTAACTTTCTGTCACACCATCAACAAGAATACAATGTGCCCTACCTGATATGAAATCAGGAAAGGTTTAATTTTCCTGGTTCCTGTTGTTTGTGTTTTACTGTGTTTCTCATTCATCTGCACCTGTGTGTCTTTAGACATCCAGTCAGCTTATTGTAAGAATGTTCCTTGCTTCTCGTTTTACTCTGTTGCTCATTATGCAGCCAGAGCTAGGGGAGTTACACATGCTGTTCAGGGATAAAATTAGTAGAAGTGTAATGGACCATTCTTCTTCCTTTGCTATGGTTTGACCTGTTTTTTGAGGAGTGTGCTGTGCATTATTTATTAATTTTTTTTTTAGAGGGATGGGGTAGTCTAGTCCTGGGTGTCCTTAATCTGAGAGAGATGAATGGCCACCAAAAAGCTACTGCTGGTAATGTTAAAGCTGTGTTTTGCAGCCATCCCAGGTCTGGGTAGCTGCCTGACCTGTGTTTTTAACAGAGCTGAGGGATCAGTGAGTTAAAATGCCTGTGCATATTTGCTTAAATTCAAAAGCAAATTGTAACTCAGGCATGATTGTGTGGCTTGCTTTTACTTCCTGGTCATGTTCAAGTCCATGAGTGCTGCTAGTGTGAATATTAATTAGAAAGCAAAGTTTAAGGCTGTGTCTTCTGTTAGTACTTTTTTATGCTATACTCCATGAAAATCTAAGATCTTTAGTTCAGTCAGCACAAATTGATTTATCTGGAGAGCAGACCTGTATATTCAAAGTTTCATGTAACTGGCAAAAGCAAAGTTGAAGTAACATGTTTCATTGTCGGTTTTCAGTTTACAACTTGCTTCTCTGTTGATAAATTATAAAGTCTGTTTCCCAGTAACATGCCCAGCTGATGCTGGGTACCAGTCAAAATTATTATCTTGCGTTGCATGAGGCTTGGATGCAAGACAGTGCCTGACAGCAAATGTAAGTATGGAATACTGGGTGCTTTTACTAAAAGATGATGAGGGTGTAATACATGCAGTATGAGAGAACTCTCTTCAGATACCGTGTTCAGGCAATTCTGAGTTCTACTTGCAGCTTTAATTCTGTCTTTAAACAAGTTAGCTAGCATTCATGCCTCAGTTTCCCTATGAATGAATCTGGAATTTTACTGTGTACTCATCTACCTCACAGACATACTGTTTCTTCTTTTTAAAATATAGCAATTCATGAATGTTTGGTGACCAACCACAACAAAAAAAGGTTTGAAGACATAAAAATTTTGGCTAACGGACTTCTTCACCTGGGCAACTGTTGAACGTACTGGAGGAAAATGCATTTAAGTTTCAACTTCTCTAACCATAGATGGAACATTCCTAATATTCCACATTACCCAGGATAGTATAGGTATTGAATCCAATAGCTCTGTCTCAGATCTTTGTTCTAGATTATCTGGGAGGATTTCAGATCTTTGCTCCAGGACCTGCCCAGATGTTTCAGGATTTGAGTCATGGAGTTGCTGTGTCATTTATTATGCAGTTCTCTCTGCATCTCACCATTGGCCTCAGGACTACAGGTTTTTGGCAGCACAAATGTGGTGGAGAAAGTATCTGGAGGAGTGAAACCCTTTCAAGTTTTGGTGGCTCGGTTTGTTCGTTTTTTTTCTTAAAGAGGAAGGCAGGACACTTTTCTGTTATTGCCACATTCATCTTACTCGCCAAGACATCTAGCTCAAAGGACAGTATCGTAACAGGGAAATTGCAAGTAACGGAAAGATGTATACAGTTTCTGTATCAGGGAGGAAAGCATCAAAACAGGAATGGAAATTGTCAGGAGGAGCTCTGAAAGGCCAAAAGTTTCCGGCTGAGAAAGACAGTGAGAGAGGAAGTCAGTGAGTGCAAAAGGATTCCCTCTCTCCTCACCTCTCTGCCCCCACCCTCTGTCCTTCCTCCACACCCCACTCGGGGAGATGGGAGAAGAAACTTGGCAAGCCATCTTGTCGCCAATCAATCTGTGGTGTAACAATTAGCACTTAAGCAGCACTCACGCTAAACACAGGCTCAGAAAACACTTAAAAAGGAAAAGAAAAAAAAAACCACCAAAACCCCAACACAACAACAACAGGGGAAAGCTGGAACAGATCAATGCCACACCGAACAGGAGGCACCTAATACCCCATTATTGACAAGGACGATAGTGCTTTAAGTGTGTGCTCTCCATGCTGAGCAATTAGCCAGCAGGACCACTGCAGTGAAGGCAACTCCACCACAAGAACGCACCCTCCCCCTGCTGCCCACCACTTCCCCCAAGAGGTGTTTGATGACAGCTTCATTTGTTAGCGTGATTCCAATAGCTGGCGGCGCCGGCATCCTTTCCATTACGGAAGAGAGTGCAAGGGGAGGCTGGGCAGTAGGTCTTCTCCCCCCGCCCCCCCTGGCCTGTGGTAACAGAATACAGTAGACACGGAGTCTGTCTGTGCACTGGCTAAATTGATTGTAATGGGTTTCTTAACGTGGTGAAAGAGCCGACTGTTTTCTCGCCTCTAAGAAAGGCTGGAGGAAGGAGGAAGTGACTCTAGCAGCTGCGGCACAGTGGATGAAAGTAAACTTTTGTTTAGTAAAGACCAGCCGACTGCAGACTGTCTCTGGCCTTTCAGCTAGCTCTCAGCAACACTGTTTTTTAGAAGAAAGGAGAGAGGGTAGAAGACAAACTGTCAGCTTCCTGCCTTGGCTCTTGCTCTCATAATAACCGTGCTGTCTGGCTGCACTTCCAGAATCACACTGGAAACCTCTTAATGGCATGGAGTCTGTTTTCAGAAGGTGCCTATGGGCTAAGGCTTTCAAACGGAATTCATGCACACGTAGAGTAGGGCATATGTGCTTTAAAATGCTTGGCTAGGCTGGGGCTTACCTCAAAAAGGTGTGCCTAGCTCCCCTAATAGGAGAAGCTAGGGCCAAGCCTAGAGAGGATACGGCCTTCTGAAGAGTATCCAAACAGCATCTGTTACCGATAAACTGGTGTTTATCTGGAGGCCCAAGAGCCATCCTGAGACCTCCCAAGTGGAGAGGCTTGTCCCAGGTTAGATGGTGTCAGGGCAGTCAGATAAAACAGTCAGTCAGTTGTATCGCTTTGTCATAGCAAACACAGCAGGTGCCATTCAGGGACTTCAGATGCACACTCTGCTTTTCTTGGTTGTGCTGAAGCCTGTCCTGCTAATCTTTACTGTAGTGTTGTTTAAGCTGGCTGGGATCTGCCTAAGGAAAACAGCATTAGGAGCTGCTCAAAGTAACCTGGCCACTTTCTGTCCTAGGAGAACCATTGTGTCATATCTGAGCAGCCTTTGTCAATAAAATAAAATAGATGACACAAAGATGTTCAAGCTTTTCTGGGAGGTGGAATATGTTGCAATAGCTGTCTGTGCAGAAATCTGTTGAGCTCATGTAGGTCATCCCCACATCAGCAGGTATTGTTGGGGTAGCAGAGGCTGGTATATTCACTTGCTCATGGCTAGAGATATGCTTTGGTTCCCTCTTCTCTTTCCATGGAATGACTCTTTAAGAGATACCACAGACCGATAGATACCACAAAAGATGAGGAGGCCCAGGCACCTGGTGTGTGTGTGTGCCGCCATATTGTTAGGGAGGAGGAAAATAATTAGTCTGACATCACAGTGGTGTGACTCTGGTTGCAGGTGATTACACACCTTCAAACACTTACCTGGTTCAGAATATATATTTATTCTCTAAGTTAGATCTTGTGAGTAAAGAAAAGGAGCTTGAAAAGTTACACTTCCTATGCCAGTGTAACCAGAAGCTGCTGTTTGCTTCTGACCAGGAGGTTTTAAGATGATGCCAGATGGGGCCATTAAAGCTGTGCAAACAATAAGGAGCACATAGGGGAGGCTGTTAATGGGTTTCTTTTGGAAGCATCAGCTGGAGCTGCTGAGTGGGGCACATGACCTATTAAAAAAAGCCACTTGAGAAATCTGTATGCCTGCTGAAATGATGGGATTTTTTTAGCCTCCCTGTTTATGCCAGCCCACTAAGGATCTGACATGCTAGATGCTCACACACTCCTGTTTGCAGCTTTGCTCACTTGGCAGTATGCTTTATGGCTTGTGCTATAAAGCACTGAGATCAATGGACTGGATGAAACGTCCCAACCACATCATTCTGAACGCAGAGGAAGCCACGCTTAAGGAGATGGCTTCCATAGAAATGTTGATTACCGCTTCTGGGAAGGGGGAGCCTACTTTTAGTGCAGATGCCTTCCGTGGTTACAAACCGATATTTTGCATGGAAAGCAAGCAGCGCAATTGGAGGTGGCTAGCAGACTTGTGAATGCATAAGTTCTTAGGCGTGGAGTTGTGATAGGGAGCTTATGTGATGCAGACATCGTGATTTGGTTTGGCAACACTATGAGTTTCAGCTTATGTGAGGATCAGCTACTGATTTGCTTTTTGCCGTATGAAGGGAAATGCCTCTACCTGCAGTGGCCAAAGAAAAAATGATGTGATGGAGAAGTGATGTTAAAAAAGAAAATATAGATACTGTCCTTAGCAGTTGATCCAAATTTTAAATTGCTCCATACTGTGAAGGTATTTTCAGCCTTATCTTTTTTTGGCAGAATACTTCAATATCATGGCTTGAATTTGAACACAGGGAGGCTGTGTTCATTATCACAAAGGGAATTAGCTAAAGAGTGTGCATGACAGAACTGTGTTCAGCAGTTTCAGTGAAGAATTGTTCTTTTAAGCACAGCAAAAATCATATCTCTAGCTATGCTTTTATAGCTGCCCACATAGATGTGGTCACTTTCATTCAGTTAATTTGTATGACGGCAAGCTCCTCTGTAAGTCCCTGCCTGGAAGAACTGCAGAGCTGGCCCTCTGTGCCCCAGCCACTGGAGACTCCATATCTGACAGTGTTTTTCAAAATTTAGGTGTGCAGAATAAGAGTATGAAAGCTTTATTGCCACAACTCACCGTACGCAGGTATAGGAGAGCTCACAAGACACAACAGAGAATCAGTTCTGTGGTGTGCACTGTGTGTTACTTCATTGGATTGAGCTTGAAAGAGAAGAATTTTCTGGGGAAATGTAAAACACTGATTTCTTGATTGAAATTTGACTCCCTCTGCTTGATTCTTTCGTGTTTGAAGCAGAGTCTTATGATTTTACTATGGGCAGGTCAGTCATCTTACAATGTAGTACCTCACCATTCAAACAAGATGGAAACTGCAGCAGAATGGTTGAATCTTCATTCCCTATAGGGATGCAAGGCTTGTTCTCTTCAGATGACTCTTGAATTACGCTATTGTACTTATTTCATAAACGGTACAATATAAAGGTTTTGTTAAGGTCTTGCTGAGATAAAGGAAATGAAAGCAAGCCTTGGTGAACACCTTTAGGAAAAGCATGAGACAAAACATTACATTGGTGTTTACCTATGGTAATAGTGATAATAGGAAAAGATGAGTGTTGGTTATCAGGGACCAGCAGGAGCAGGGCTGTTCCATAGGGGAAAATGGCCTGGGAGCTGAGGGCGCAGGGACAATGACCTCACTGACCAGGGTGCAGTCTCAGAGTACTAGAGGACTGACAACAGGATCGGTGATGTTAACGCTTTCCATTCACAGTCTCACTTGCACAGTCAGATAAATGCAAGGTGACAAAGTCAAACCAGGAAGTCCAGTCAGTGAATCAGGATCAATGAAAGACAGGCAGGACACAGGTATTTCTCTGTCACTGCTCAGGCAAGAACTGGGGGCCTGAGCTTAACTGGAGTTCTGGGGCCAAGGAGCAGAGGTACCTGTGTAGAGTTCCCAAGTGAGACTGTCCAGCACTGTTGAGACCTCTTAGTATACTCAGGGCTTGAAAGTGGGTGTCTGCATCTTTGTAGTGATGCCTTAGCCCACTTCTGCACAGAAAGGGCTGAAGACTAGCTTTTCACTTTGACACAGCATCCTCTTGAAATTGCATGAGATACTTGACCAATTGCTGGAGACACAAAAGGGAGTGTGTGGTTTGAATTGTGAGTTCTTGTCAGAGTTGTGTGGTTTGAATTGTAAATTGTCAGATTCTCAGGAAGTCAATGACACATCATTAAGTTAGGGACAAGTTTAGCATATTTCACATAGCAAAATCAAATCTCCAACCCCTTCAAACCAGTGGTGTTTCACACTTGCATGGCAAACAGAAAATTTAACAATGCCAGAACTTCCCGGGACTTAGACTTGTCTTACTTTAAAGGAGGTGTTCTCTGGAGTTTTTGTAAGCAGCAGTGAAGAACCAATGAGAGAACTTTCCACGTATCATCATTTCTCTTTGCCTTTGCTGTGTGCCTGTACTGTAGCTGAGAGAGAGAAGAAAATCTGGCAATATGGTCACTGCCACTGTAGTTCCTAAATCTCCAGAAGAGTGAATATGCAGTTCTGCAAGACCTTCCCATCCTTGTGACTGGGAGCCTTTCCCATCTGACAGGAAACATCTCCTGAAGGAAAATCAACTTGAAGTGTTTTCTCTCCCACTTGCCACCTTCCAACTTTGGTTGCTGAGAGAAGAAAAGAAAGGCTTTTAACACCATTCAGTGACCCAGCCCTAAGTACTGTCTCCTGGATTTGATCTAGCTGGGGAGACAGGAGGTCAGCTCCAGGGGCCAGGAAAAGTGAGAGAAACCATGTCAACAGGCTGCTCCTGCCGTGTCTGAGTGGTGAATGATGAGTGTGTGACACGGTAGAAGGAGCGAGGGTGCTCACCTGGAAAATGTTGCGGGAAGCCTGTCATGGATGTTTAAGTGCTGACAAGATGTGTCTGAGATATCCTTGCAGTGCATTTAGGAGAAGAGTAATGTTTCTCGTGGATCCTGATTCAGAAGTAAAGTTGCCATCCTGGTTCACAGTGGGGGAATGAGCAGCAGGTTACAGCTTGGTGGAGTGAAGTAATTTTTCAATATGGAATAATGCTCCTTTGCTTATTTAAGGACTGAAAGGACAGTTGAAGGGGATTTAATACTGTCATCTTCCCTTGATCCATAGGTCTGATCCCACATCAACTGAAATCAACAAAAATTAATTTTGCCTGAACAGCTTTGGAAGCAGGCTGTATTTCAGGAGCATCTCCAGATCAGTAAATCCTTTGATCCAACATTTCTTCTTTCTGAGAAAAATATGCATGGGATGAATCAGCTGCCTTAAATGTGTGCCTTTCAGTGGTCAAGTGCATCTTGTGTTACCTCCAGGAATGCTGCAAATTAGGTTGGAGACTGCATTGGGCAAATCTAATACCCAAAGACTTGTAAGTAGTCCTGCTATAGTAGTTGCTGTACTAACATGTAACAGAAAAATGAGACCGGCTCAGGGTTTTATAATCTAAGAGCATATGTACTTCTAGTCACTGGAGCGTTGTCTGCAAAGCAGTGAAGACTCATCTAAACTATATCTGTCTTGAGAAATGGATGTGATATAGCAGTGGTGTCATGAACACAGTGCAAAGCAATTTGGCCTGCTGATGAGCTATCCTAACATTTTTTCTCTGGTATCCCAGTTAGCTCTGTTATCTATGCACTACATAGAAATGATGAGTTGGTGGATCTTAGCATGTACCTCCCGATGCGTTGTCAGGAAACGCACATGCCTATGGAACCAAAAATGTCTTTTGAAAAGAGGTGACTCATGTAAGTCTGATGTCAGTTTAAATTGATAAAATGTGCTCGAATTCCCTGCAGTTTTCCTACTTACGATGGTATCAGCAAGAACAGAACCGGATCCTGATCTGCAACAGGTTCTTTTCATTGATTTATCACCAATGTTTCAGTGAAATCAAGGTAAAAAATTAGAATTGTCTACTGCTTATAAGAGGGCAGAAATTTGAATCTGGTTTTGTTTCTCTACCTTTGTTTGTTGCTCACACTCTTAATTTAATTGCTTGACTTCTGTCATTCTGCAGTAGTCAGCTGGGAGAGCTTTGCAATGTTTAGCCCTTGAGCCTGTCCTTCCAATCCCTGCGAAGTCCAAAGGAGAGGAAAGAGTTTTAACTGAATTTAATTGGGGTCGTCTTTGCCCATCAGCCTCTTCCTGTTCACCACCTGGGGGGTTTGAGCTGGGTTCCTACTAACTGGTGGAGATGGAAGGGTGGAGAGGAGAGGATATTTCCACGTCAGAGCCGTGCAGCTGTCGTTCTGGGTTACTGAGCAGACAGGAGATGGTGCCTGCAGGAAGCAAAGATGGTTCCCACCTGTCCAGAGCTAATGAGGATGTTTCTGATGTCAATAAATGTTTCCTGATCACAATAAAAAGCCAGTAATCTTCACAACCCACTCATGAACAATAGGCAAGTAGAAGAGGTAGAAGACAGAAGTGAAAGAATTGGGGAATAGGATGCAGATGAGAGATGGAAGGAAAGGGAGAGAGAATATTTGAAGGAGGAGAAAGAAAAGACAGGGAAAGAGCAAAAGAAGGAACAGAGAAAGTAGAGCACATGGCAAAAGAGAGGAAACAAGGACGTCTGCGTGAAGTAAGGAGGAAGCAAAGAAGTAGATGGAAGGGGCCTGAGGTGAGAAATATTGAAAGGACGCTGGAAATGGACCAGAAGAAGAAGAGCTAGAGGAGTAACAGAAGAAAGCACTAATAGGTGGATAGAAGTGACCCAACATCCTTTTCCCAGAAAAGTTTGAGAAGCCCAGAGTGATGAAGGATGGGGGAGATAGCTTGTTAGAGGAATCTTGGGCATAGAGAAGTCAAGGGAAAAGAGAAGTAGAAAATACTTCTGACATGAATATAAAATTTTCAGTCTTACTCTTGAGGAAGTCTGTTGACTGAAGGGAAAAAAATAAGACATCTACTTCAAGTTAGAAGATGGGAAAACAAGTGCAAATAGGCAGGAAGCCCAAACTAGACACTGTACAATTGTTGCTGGTGGGCATCCTGTGCTCAAACTACAGCATGGATGTGCTCCAGACATCCTGGGAAATGGGGTGGGAACGAGAGTCAGGCAGCTCTCAGGCTTCTGGAAATTGTGTTGAGGGGCTTTCAGTATAGGTGATTGATAGGCTGGGTCTTGGATGTCCATTATCATGCCTGTCCTCTGTCTAAAATTTGACAATTTGTTTCCAAGAGAAGCTTGGAAGCAGCACAACAGTTTTGAAAGTCTAGCCTGTGAGCTGAAATTGTTCATCAGTTTGTTTAAATGGACCCAGTATTTGCATTCTTCATACTGCTTGGATTCTGTGCAGGTGTTTCTGCTCCTAGTAGAGGACACCACTGATATGAAGGGAATTTTACAGAGAGACATACATGTGTATATGTATAAAATATGTATTATGTGACTTCTATATATTAGCATATAACACAGAATATGATCCAGATAACTCTGAAAAACAGCATTTGACTTTGTGTGACTAAGCAGAGCATGCACTGTATATTCAGTCATATAGTTCAAGTTCAGTTTCAATCATGAACCAAAAATGTGTACATCATTAGATAACAAACCAAAATTAACCTTAAAAGAATTTTCTGCTAATACAGTATGGTATGTAGTTCCAAGTGGTATTTTTGAACAACTGCTCAAGTTGGTACAATACTGTCAAACTGATTTTATCAGTAGGATCTTTCAAAACAACCTAACTCAAAAAACAAAACAATCTTTTGGAGGTAGAATTACTATGTGTTCCTACTTAAACCTAAACTGTTCCTTCCTAAGAGACTTAACTAATTGGTGCTTGAACTACTAACATACGCTTGTCCACAGTCTAACTTTTTATCATGATTCTGTGCATTCCCTTGTTTTCTTCTTGAATAATGTTTTTGCTCTCTCTGCACATTACTCTGTCCTTGTAAGTATGCAGAAAGTAATTTCAAGAAATTCCTAGCCTTCTCTGCACTCTTGAGATGCTAGTAGAGCTATGATAGAGAATGTTTGTTGGCAAATTCTTCCTTCTTACTCATAGCTGTGTTCCTTACTCCTAGCTGAAATACTTAAGCAGAAATTTTAAGACCAGAAACGTCTGTTAGGCTAACGTAAGATGACCAACAAATGTAGCACAGGGAAAGAACTTCCCTGAGGAATTCCACGTCAATCCTATAATTTCCTTTTTGCCAACATCTCAAGGAAAATCTTCGGTCTTGACATAAAACAAAGGAGAATCCATTTTAAGTATTGCACAAACCATGAACATCAACTATTAAGTCCCCTGCTGGGGCAGAACCTGTCATCTGTGATGTACAGATAAGAAGCAGACAGCTGATGTAAAAGACTTGTCCAGGAATGTGTAGCACTTCTTCAACTGTTGCAGGAGTAAAACTATGGCTTTATACAGCTTGAAAACATGCTTCATTTTCACGGCCACCCCCTGCCCTTTTATCCTTTCCCTGTAGCAGATTTGCTGTAGAAGCACCAACTGGTCCTGACCATACATGTTTGTCAAAATAGGTTTTGTGGGATTTCTTTTCCTCTCAAGTATAATACATTTTATTATTAGCGCTTTTATACATGCTGATATTTCTTTAAATCCTGTGAAAAATCTTACTTTGGAAAATTGATTCTTCCCCTTCCTAGTATCGGATATCATCTTTAGGGGTTCTTATGTGTTTTCTATGTTTCTGTTGTTTTTAAACTGCGTATCAGTGACAGTACTTGGAATAATTGTGATACATAATGTCATATCAAGGGGTGCAATTTATCTCATTTTGGTCTAGCTGTCTGGTGATCTTCCATCACAGCCCTTTTGTAGTCTGTATGAGAAGATCAGCAGCTCTAGAGCACAATTCAACTGATCTAAAATAGGTGTCAAAGTAGAAATGAATCCTCTTTGGAGTCAGACTGTCCTGTTAAAAAAAAAAAAAAAAAACAAAACAGTTGAATCTACACAAGAAAGAAAGGACAAATATTTATATTGTTGCTAAATAGCAGTTGTGCTTCATGAGTTCAAACATAAAATTAAAGCAAAGAGTATTCCATCAAAGTATGTCTAGTATAGCACTGGTAGCAGTGCACTATCTCAATATGGTGGTATAAAACAATGTACAAAAGAAACAGCATTTAAGAAGAGAGTTTTGAATTAACTGGGAACACATATCAAAATTAATTAATTTAATTTATTTTTTTTTTTTACTTCTGCGTTGGAAATTCTGGAATTTCTGTCTCATCAGCTACCTGTAAAGCATTGGTCTGAACCAGAACAAAGCCAAAGTAACAATGTTAAAAGTAGTCTGTGTAGTGTTCCAGTGTTAGAGGAGCATAACTTCAGTCAGGTCTTCCAATTACGCTCCACATTTCCCAGCATTTGCCACTGGCCAAGAGCAAAAATGGGAAACAAGCAGCTCGTTTCCTAGTCAAGTTTAGTTCTGAGTTAAAAACACATTATTAGTATTTCATTCCCCACAGACGTTGGGCACTCTCCTGTGAAATGCCAAGTGAGTTGGATCACCAGTGAGGCTTTTTACTGGAGCTGTTCTGCTCTGTCCCTATTTGAAGCTCAGCCATGTGACAGTCACAGTGAACGATCACAACTGAACCCTGGGGAGGTCAAACTGACAGGACCCTAGAGTTTCAGACTCAAATAAAACTTTTAAACGAAGGCATTGGGGTCTTTCTCTCTCATTCCCACCCCCCACCCCCCTCTGCTCCTCTTTGCTGCCCTCCCCCCTTTTCTCTTTGAAGAAGTGTGTGTTGATGTAAGTGGACAACACAGGGAGTCAATAAAGGGGGTATCGAGAGCCTAGGAGGAGATTGCCTGCAGCAACGAAGAAGACACAATTACTGCAACAACTGTCCAACCAACCACAGCCAGGAGACTCCACTTAATCTAATTGAGTGTGAAGGCAGGCTAGAGACACAGGACCCGCTCCTCCATCCCCCCCTCCATAATATAGACACTATTGGCTGCTAATTGGCGCCACTGGGCTGGTGCTAATTGTGCTGATGTCTTGGTCTGAGGACAGGCATGTAAGGGATGAAGGGGTCTGCTGGGAATAGGAGGAGGGGAGAGTGAGGGAGACAGTGGTCATAAAAGTTGGAACACGGCTTTAATTTCATATCAAATATTTAAGTAAGTGAGTGGAAGATCTGTGAACTCTCTTTGTGGTAACCCACAAAAGGCCTTGGAGAATACCACCCCCCTGCCTCTAGCCCCAGCGATGAGCTATCTGAAATGCTGTGTTCCTCTTCCTCCTTAGCTTTGTTTAATTAATTGTGAGAATTGCTAACGATCCTTTATTCCTCTTCAGACCCTCTCTGCTTTCTGGCATTGCTACTTCTTCAATTCTTTATTTCAAAGATTCAGCTGTTCCACTCTAGGGCTATCAAATGTTTACTGGCTTTCATCTCATGGAAGTTTTGGCTGAACAGAATGACAGCTAAGGCCGTGATCATGTTCATTACCCTGAAACTGGATATGGTCTGATATGTACATGTAAGTCCAGGATGAGCAGTGATGACCATGTGTCGTGCTGTTCTTTATAAAGATCTGATTAAACTTCTGGTGGTGGAGGTTTACATGTATCAGATATTATAAGATTTGTTTACATAGAAAGTGTTGGTGTATTCAATGTGCAGATACACATGGCAAAGTTAAAACAGCTATTTGTTGACAGTAGCATCTTTCAAATGTCTTTTACAAAGTGCAGAGTTGCGTTTGCAGGAGATGGGCTGTTAAGTGTGGTATTTTAGCTACTTGATCTAGGCTGATTGTTTTTATCATTTTTCCTGCTGGCTATGTCAAAGTTCTCAGTCTTCATTTGTCCAGGTCCTGAAGAACAGCTCTGCTCTAAAACAACTTGCTATTACAGAACTTTCTGTTGTTTGCTGGGATATTTTCCCCCAAAATCCCTTGTTCTCTTTGTGGTCCCAAGTAATTCTACTGCCATATGATTTGTTTTTCTAGATGCAGATTGTCAAGGGCAGGAAGTGATATCCTACAATACATCTGCTATGTATTATAAACAAATTTTCATTTTAAAATACATACATATATCATTTTTTTAAGCTGAATAGGCAAATCTACACTAGTTATGCATTTTAAATCTCAGCCTTCTTCCCCCCTTACTGGACTAAGTTGCTCATATATACAGACATAATTATTTGAGCTAGGACCCCTGATTCAGGTCAGGATTGGAGCTGTGAATTATATCTACATGCACTCTCGCTTCTAAGATTTAAATCTCTAAATAGGCAAGGAAAGTCTAAGTAAGCTTGTGCTGTGATGGTAGCAGAGCTTCTGTAAGAAGTGACAGTTGTCTTTATGTAATACTATATCATTAATAGTGATGATATAGTACACCAACCTTTCATACATCCTAGGAAGAAATTTGCAATCTTTCTGGGAACCCTGCTACATATTCTAGTTGCCACCATTTGCTTGGAAAGTCCAAATAATATAAACTTGGAAGTGCCATACGAAAGCCTTGACTAAGGCATTGTGTCCAGCCAGTTTCACCTGAATTCCGATCCTGTCTCTTAAATCAAGATGCTACAGAGATTTGTCCTCAGCTAAAGAGGCTAGATTTTCAAATGTTTTAAGCTTTCCTCCCCTCAGTGTTTTAAGGTCAAAGTGACTTATATACCTGTATCTTGTTTTTGAAGGACCTGGAAATCTTGTGATGCAGTTTCCTGACTGACTTAAGACAGTGCAATTGTGTGAAGCAGGGCAATTCATCCAGAAGTACGCAGTCTCATCTCTGGCTGTGTGTTCCTGTCATCTCATTTGAATAAGTCCAAGTAATGATGTGATTGTGAGTTGGATTTGAAAACAAATCTCCTGATTCCATTGAAAGCAATTATTTAGCCATTAGTTTTCAACAGGATTGAGGAGTTAATACGGATCGTTCCTTCCCAAAGAGGGAGAAGGGAGGGTGTGATCAGAAAAGAGAGCAAGCAATGATCAGTATCTTATTCTTTCTAGAAATCACAAGATGGTAATGTCCCTAGTTCCTCATAATAATGGACCATAACTGTGGAAGTCACTTGAGCCTTGCAATGTTGCACAAAACAATGCATAAATAACACTTAAATTATCATCCTCAAACTGTTATAATTGTTATATTTGTGTAGTATGTAACATGATAACTAGACTTTCCTGGGCTCGAGGCACTAGTGCTATAAAATGTTCAATATTAAATAATAATTGCAGAAAACATTTTAATAGCTTCTCTTGCTAGGATGTTCTGAATACATATATATATCACAGGTCACTGAATTCAGATAACAGTTTCAATCTAAAATTAAATTTTAATATACTGATACCTAGGCAATTTTAAGCTTTCTATAAATTAACACAATGTGTAGATTCTTGGGTGAAAGGCTTAGGCATCCAAAGTTCTCCGCCTCTTTCTTCCTCTCAAAATGTAATCATAGAACTGATGTATGAGGCCTTTAAACTCATTTGACAGCACGTCACTTTTACTAAGGCAGGCAGAAAGTGACTGAAAGCTCCAGTGATTTGTTTGAAAACCTAAGTTCCAAATCCCAAGCTCATGAACAATCAGTTCCGTCTTACAGTCAAAATATGCCTACCTCTTCCATGCAGACAAAATTCTAGAAAGAATATGGTATTCTTAAGATAGCCTATAAGCTTGGTAGAAAAGCAAACCATTGTAGATCAGGGGTATATTGGGCTAGACTTGTACCAGGTACAAAAACATGCTGTACTTGGCTTCTCTTTCTCAGTTCAGTCTTCCTCTTCAAAGGAGTTAATGACCTGTGCAGGTTCATCATATCCCTTTTTCAGATGATGTGGTGTTTACTCTAGAGCTATTGGTGGATCCTACAGGGTGTACAAAATACCTTTAGCACCAGAGCTTGAATTCTGCTTATTAATCGACTTGTTTTTGTAATCACTCTGGATAGAATTATTTAGTGCAGTGGTATTCTGAGATACTGTGGCTAGCTTATAGCCAGCTAACAAAAAATGCAGTTGCATGATTGGTGAAAGCTCTTCTAAGACTGCGGACATGTTCTCTTCTTTCTGTCCTTTTCCTTCCTTTTCCTGGGTTTTCCTTCCTTTTCCTTTCTTTTCATGCTGTCCCTTGAGTCAACGCTAATGGTCTTACAGATATGTGGTAAATCAGCTGTCTGATCCTTCTGAAAGCTTAGATACCTCATTCCCTGCCCCCCCTGCCCCACCCCCCACCCCCAGTTTTGCTATGCTAATTTGTAGACAATAAGCTGAG
Organism: Falco biarmicus; assembly: GCF_023638135.1. Classification (NCBI taxonomy): domain Eukaryota; kingdom Metazoa; phylum Chordata; class Aves; order Falconiformes; family Falconidae; genus Falco; species Falco biarmicus. The sequence goes on from NC_079288.1 coordinate 35,624,316, forward strand.
TTGGCTAGTTGGGAGGATCACTAGTGCTGACAGAAAGAAAACAACAGGAAGATGTAGTTAGGAGCACTGGGACTATCCCTTTGTGGTCTTAGTTTGGCTTATTCAGCTATAAAATTAATCCAACAGAAGTAGTTTGGTTTAATCCAAATACCCCCGATTGACCACATTGTGGAGATCACATCACAGAGGTCTCTCTTCACTAAGTTCCTTTCTTGAGTTAAATAGATCTATGTAACCTACGGTAAAACTGAGATTATGTCACTACAAAATAGCATAACTTTACAATGTACTGGGAGAGATCTCCTTGCTCTACAGCATTTGGATCTGAATCAGCAAAGCACTTGCAGTCGATGGACTGGTGACTCAAGGGTTTGCAGCTGGGTCTGTGCTTTGGAGCTTTGCTGAGTAGGAATGGACATACTGTTACGTTTAAAACTGAACATAAATTTGAATGCCTGTAGAGCTGGGGTCTTGGACAGGATCTCTGTAGCACTTCTGTCCTCTGTCAGCTTCCAAGTGTGTAGTGCAAGAGACTAAGCCCAGATCTGGCACATCTTCCAGTGTGGCATTCCCCCTTGGCATTGTGCTGAATCTCTCTTGAACCTTTGAATCTATCTAACTGTGCCTTAAGAGAAGAGACTATCATAAGGATTTTCCCCTAGTTCAGCCTAGATATATGTGAGGGAGTTATTTCTATGAAAAAACAGATTATACATTTTGTTTTCTCTAAATTGTGAAAACAAAAAAAGCTGCTATTCTAATGGAGTCCAAATAACAGCAGGCTGCTTCCTCGCTTTTAACAGGTTAATACCCCAGAACAAAACTAATCCAGAGCCTCTGCTGACTTCAATAGCCTTGGAAGTGGGACTTTAAACAGAGGATGGTATTCTCTTCTCTGTGTATTAGCTTCAGTAGGTCAATGCCAAATGTTGGAAACTGAAGTACTGAGTCATTCTATCGACTTGGGTCTTATTTTTCTTCCTTCAGAGGATTTCTACATTTTATGTTGCAGCACTGTTTTGAAAGGCAATTGTGACCAAAGAATAAAGGGAAGAGCACAATTCCACTGGCTTAAATTGCAGAATAATATTTCTTTAAAGCTACTCCTTCCTTCCCATGTCTTTCCTCTTCACATACATTTCAAGTGAATTCATTGGTGCTGAAAGAGATCAATTTTACAGGCCTGATTCACACCTTATGTTCAGCTTCCTACTTCAAACCAGTCCAGGCTGAAAAAGGAGAGGTCAATTACCTTAATGTAAGGCTGTGATTACTGTAATTTTGACCAGGTTGGAAGCAGGAAGTATCTGAACCCAAGACCTCAGTCTTCCATTAACCAGTGGAAGAATTTGCTCCCTCGGTGTTTTGTCATGTGTGATATAGGTGAGACACTCAATGTAGACTTCATAAAATGTGTTCTGAAATCATCTCTGCCTTCCCTTTTAGATAAGCAAATTCTTACTGAGCTGTTCAAACTGCATAGTTGATCTAGTGAGGGTTCAGTTTCCACTGTATTGCAATAAGATAATTTTTACATGGTAAATAGCTATTCATTACTGCTGCTTTAATGTTAATACAAAAAAACACTCTCATTGAAAGCTGGGGCTTAGTGGATAGCTAACTAAATAGTGTTAAACGTGCATATTAAAGATCAAGGAGCTCATTATCTATGCTTCTTGGGGAGAGAACAACTGAGGTTTCCTGAGTGTCTTTACAAACCAATAAAATGAAAATGCATCTTTGTACTCAGAGCAAGAAATAACACAACAAACATAAATGTACATGCAAGCCCATTCAACCCTGCCGACTGATGTACAGTCCCTCATGACCAGGCCAGAACACTTGCCCTTCCCAAGACACAGGCACAAATGTATGGAGTGTATCACTTATATTTGTGAGTTTTACCACTGGAAGTAGAAATGTGACTTCAGAGAAATTAGTGTGTATGTACGCACCAAATAATATCCCTGTGTCTGTCCTGGTACTTGCAAACAGAAATGCTTACAGGCATAAGCAGCATACACTGTCGCAGCACACACTTTTTCCTTTCTTCACCAAAATAAAAAAAAATCCAATTGATTTTTACTTTTCATGCTTCCGTTACTAGCTCCAGCTAACAACTGCCACTTCTGTTTCTTATCAATATTTGATGAGTAGGGTGAGGTGGAATGGAGAAGCCCTGTGAGTTTCTCCTCCTAAATGGTCTCTGTGAGGGTTGAGGTTTTTGTGGCTCATGTTTATTTTCTCTGTCTGTTTTACTTGGTTGGTTCAGGTTCTGAAGGTGACTTCTGCTGAAAGATAGGACAGAAATAGGACATCTCTCTTCTCTGCCACCTCCCCTTTTCATGCCTTTATCTCTCTGCACTCTTGAGTAGCTCATTGATGATTTTCTGAGCTTTTGAGTACTTAGATTCTCTATGAAATTTATCAACAGTGGGAAGTCCAGCAACACTTGTGTGTATGTAGCTGACATAACTTCTCCTTAATTATTTTTTTTCCCCGAACTTTATCCAGCTATGTATTCCTAGGAAGTAACCTCTCATTTTTAAGATTATTTTTCAACTTGCAGAATCAGTGACCACCTAATACCTTACTAAATTTTGCCTATAGCTGTAAAAAAACAACTCCAGAATAGATCAGCATGCCTTCAGGACATATCTTTGAGTTATAATTATTAATTCGTTATTCACTTGCTGTAAAAAAGAAGTTTCCATAGTACCTAAGAGAGATTTTTCTTTCTTTTCTTGTGCTTAAGCATGTAATACAAGTTTGTGGAGGTGAGCTTGCATCAAAATAAGGTCAAAGGCTCCTTCATTACTAAAATGAGAATTCAGCACCTTGCTCAAAACAGAGAGCATTTCTGCAAACACTTTTCATACTAAAGAGCTATTTTAAATTTGCAAGCATGGAGTCCTTGAGTGTAATTACATAGAGGGGGCACTGCATGAAACGTGACACAGTCTCTATGGTAAGTAAGAATATTTGAGAAGCAAACAAGGTCACACTTTAAGAGAGTGTGCGGAACTTTGGTGCATTGGAAATGCTGGGCTATAAGCATTGGAGGGAAAGGTTGCCAGCTATCTAACTTCTGCATTTGCCACCTTATTTCTAAGTTAGTGACCAGTTTGATCACAGGCAGTTGAGTAGTCACGTGCAATATAATCCCAGCAGCTGTAATAAATGGAAATGTGCTGATGGCATACCATAAAATGAGAGACCAACCAGCAAACGCAGGCTACTGAGAAAACCAGTGGAACAAGATATTACCGAATGTCACTTGTGAATGCCAGCATGTGGAAGAAATACCCATAACAGTCTAACTGTGCCATATAAAACTGTATATATTTTTGCAAAGTAACAGGCAGTCCTTATGGTGAAGGAGGAGAAGGAACAAGCCTTACCATCCTTCCCTGAGATTCAGTCTGTAGGAGCTCATTGCAAGGAGACAGAGGCCTAGCAGTTAGGTTAAAGGTAGGTGTCGGCATCAGAGTCACATCTGTACCTTATGAGATTACAATGGAAACTGCTGAAGAGTGAACTTGCAATTCTAGAAAAACTTAATTTGCTTTTACTGTAGTCATCAGTAGCCCTACGGGAGTGACTGGAAGGTCACTTAAAGATCTTTGTGTAAGCCTGGTATTCATATGAGACAGAAAATAGCAGGGAGAGCATGATTTTTTTTTTTCTTTTTCTTTTTCCCCTTTTCAGAATTACTGTAGTGAACATGACTGTTTTGTTCCTGAAGGAGTCAGAATTTAATTCTGACTTTGAATTGCAAATTGTTTAAATAAAATGCAAGCTAGAAATCAGAGGAGACAGGGATAAAAGAATGACAGATGGATGTTCCTTATCATTTCCTTTGTTTGTATTGCTGGGATATATATTTGTTCTTACAGATTAGCAAATTCTACAAAGAAACTGTAAGATGAAACTAAAAGATTATTGAACAAAAGACAAATGCTGCTTCTTGATCATTCTATTCTTCTTCTTTTTCTTGTTCACATATCACAATCAGATGATGTTGTTAGGAGTCATTATTCCTGGATTTCTAATGACCCTTCACCTCCCTGGGGTGCAGAGGCATATGCCTCCAGGGTGCAGAGGTATCTTGTGGGTCATTGCATTGCTCTGGGGCTTGCAGTCAGACCGGCTCTACTCCTGTCAGCCTTAGAGGAAGGATACAGATCGGAGGAGAGCCAGCAAGGCGGCAGGCATCCTGTGTTATTTTCAGATATCCAAAGAGGCCTTGAGTCTCAGTTCATTAAAATCTGGAAGCCTGAAGGCAGTGCAACTGGTGTGGCAAAGACCTTTGGGTTTTGACTCCCAAGTCAAAATGTCTTTCAGTGATGGCTACCCTTTCAGTCTGTGTTGGATGTAAGAATCTGCTGGTTTTTCTGAAGATGAAGGATGGATGTCTTACTGTACCTTACCTGTACATGCTCTCTAAAATTTCTAGAGAGTTTGGGAACGCTGGGGTTTTTTTCTGATGGAGAGGAAAATTTTTATATTACTCTTTTAAGGCCTAGTAGATTATAGTTCAAGAATTGCTTTAATGTTTTTCCTCTCTCTCTCCCCTCACCCCATATTTTACGTCATTACAGGGGTGTAGAAGGCAGGAAATTGCATCAGTTCCTGTGGAGGAACACACAATTCCTGTATTCCCTCAAATGCAAGGATTTGGATAATTAGTTAGGGAAATGGAATGAATAGCCTCCACCAGATATTCAACAGAGCTTAGCACCCGTACAGTGCAGCAAAACAGGGTTAGTAAGTTTGATTATCATTTTTTTTGGCTTCTCCCCCTGCCCCCAAATAAGCTTTCTGTGTCAGGTGCTGCACTTTTGAAGCTGAGCTGTTGGAAACCCAGATGAGCTCTTTTGAAAGACCCCTTTGATCCAAGTGACCAATCCAAAAGTACTGTGAAATGTGTGAAAGGTAGCATGGCGGTTTGACAGAAGGTGTTGGCAATTGCCCTTGCAGTGCAAGCAAGTTCTTTCCAACAGTTTGGTGATGTTTTTGCAGACTTTTTCCAAATTTGCAAGTGATTTAGAGTCCATTTGGAAGAGCAAACACTTTGCTATGGGTATGTCAGAATTTTCAGCTTAAAAGCTTGAGAGAATTTCCTGTCACGGGTCTGGGAATTTTGGGTAGAACATTTCCATTTGGATTTTTGTGCTCAGACTTGCTGCAGCAAACGTATGTCCTGATTTGTTAATGAAAATAAATAGATCATTCTTCAGTTTGTGGTAAAAGAAAATAATGCAAGGAAAATATTTTGTATTAGACAAAACACCTTTTGCACCATTTTAATGCTGTTTTTCTACATCTAAGTATGGTATAAAATTTGAAAGTTACACAGGTCTGGCCTTTTTTTTGACAGATGTGGTAGCTTCATTTCGAATATAAATACCTAGGGATTTCTTACAGCTTCATGATTCTGTTCCTGTGGTGACAAAGTTCAAGCCTGTCCATGTTCTGTGCTGTGTTCTGACCATCATTTGAAATAAGCGTTAAAACGTCATCCAGAGGACAGTTTAGGGATCCAGTTAAGTGACTGAACCATCTGCCAGTGTGTAGAAGGCAAGGGAAGAGATGGGAAGCTTTCACTAACAGTGCAAAGCACAGCCAGCAACACCAAGGGAACTCTAAATGTGTAAGCAATCTACTTCAAAAGAGGTAGCAAAAGGAAGAAGGGGCAGTACCTGGGCAAAGCTGTTGGGGTGGCAGATTTTTCGTTGCAAGGGCTTCTCTGATGCATGCTGTAATATGCTGCTAGCTGAAGGGAAGGAGTAGAGCCTCTCAGAATGCAATTCTTGCAATGTTTCTGGGGTGCTTTTGGGATGATACAAGGATAAAGCAAACATGCAGAGATATTGGGGGGTTTTTTATTTGTTTGATTTGATTAGGGGTGGGTGGGTTGTTTCTTGGTTTGGTTTGGGGTTTTTTTTTTCAGGACACCACTGTTTTTAATTCTCATCTGTTGCTCTCCTTCTTTTCCTTAGTGATTTCAGGATTGCTGGTGTCCAACATTCTGGCTATAAGCTGTCTGGAAACCCTGTGCTGCAGACACCATTAATCCAATGCAGGTCAGGTTAGCCATATTCATTTCAGACCTACAGATGTTGACAAATCTGATTATCTACCTCCTGTACAAGTCTTACAGAAAAACTATAGCTGAGTCCTTGGAATTTAGTGAGAGGACTTAGGATATACTTTCACAGACATTTGAAGCTGGCAGTGCTTGTGAAAAGTCTCCTAGCTGATTGTTCTTGTCCTGTGCTGTTCTTTACCCTGGGCTAGTAGTGCAAGTCTTGAGAACACCAAGCATGGTTCAATATAGCTGCTTCTGATTTACTGATCTGATGCATCTGATTAAAGCTGCTACCCATTCCTTGGAAATGTAAAGAATGTACCAGCAGTCTGGGTCAGCTCTTTATTCCTCTGGACTCAGTTTAACATTAGAGCCGTTTGTTGAACAGACAGCTTTGGGAGGTCAGGAGGCCTTTCTCCTTGCAACTTTTGTCAACCTTTTTCCTTGTAGGTCTCTTTTACTAGAGAGTAAGTGACTGTTTTTCTCCCTATTTATAGGATGTGAAGTCTGTGGGCAACATGAAGTTACTGGGTGATGCTGGCATTAGATGTCCATAAGGGATCAGTCCCACTGTGATGCTAGCTTAAGAAATGTAAAGAGAATTGGGTTATGTCAGCTCTAACATACATTTTTCCCAGTTTTGGGATAGATACACCAGGTTATTCTTCTCCTTAGTCTTGCATCTAAAAGCTCTTCCAAACATTGCAGCTATTAGGCAGCATGTTAACAGGTTATTCTGGCACTACAGGAATCTCTCATCTGGATCTTCTCCCAAGTATTGTACCCAGAGACCATTCCAGGTGAGGCAGCAATCCAGTTCAGGTTCTCTTTGGTCTTCCAAATGATTTAGCAAACCACATCCTTTCTATAAGAGAAAAATGGTCTCTTTTCATTTGTAATATCTTTCCTAAAATGTGCTGTACAATCATGTCTCTAAAAATATATGAGGCGATAGAGCAAATATATTGAAAAATAGCACATACTTGTCCAGTTTTACTAAAAAGTATAATATACAGGTCTGAATATGACAACTGTATGTGTTGAAATATATTGAAAACATATTTGGATCATTCCATATATACTGAAATATTGAAAACTGGCCAAATCTGCAAAAAATTTTGTCTGTGTTTTATATATTATATATTTAAAAATCATTTTCACAAATAGATAGCAAGGAAACTTGCAATGAAGATGTGGGAAATACTAACCATGCTTTATTTTTTCCTGATGGAAGACAGTGATCATGGATGCTGTGTCATTATAGATACTGCAGTAATAGTTAACGTGTCTGCTAGCTAATAATTTGCGTACTGGGCCTAGCACAAGGGTTCATTGATCTTAATAGAGACCACTCAGTAACAGTGAATTCTAACAGTAATGGCTCCCTTGGCATTGCTGGTGCTGATTTAAGTCCTAGCATTTCTTCCTCTGCAGTCTCTTTGGATTAGCCTGAGAATGGACTGGGAAGTGGGAGCAAGAATGGTTGTGACAGCTCTTAGGTGGAGGAGCGTGCAAGTGCTTGCAGTTTCTAGAGACATGAGAAATTTTTGGACAATGAGTATTCAAACAGTGAGTCTTAAAGAAGGGATATGACCCCTTAGAGAATGCAGTTGTCCTGGCCTTAGCATGGAAACAAGCATCCCCATTTATTGTTAGCTCCTACTGGCATTCGTAAGCATTCTCTAGATAAGAGTAGAGATGTCTGGATGCCCTGGATCCTCTCGGAAGTGCCCTTTTGCAGTATGACACATAACCTGACAGAGTTATCTGTGATTAGAGCAGAGCTTTAGGCACAGCGCAGCTGGGATTCCCATGTCCTTTGTGCTTGCAGAGTTTACTGTGATGCCCTGCTTTGAATACACTTGTAAATGTAGAATAGCTGTAAATGGTGGATATGACCTTCCAGATGAGCACTACCACACTCTGTCCCTAAAGGCCAGCAATTGCCCCCTTTTGGAAAGTTGTCAGGGTCTAAATTATCCTTTTCAGTTTTTATGGGTGTATTGTTATAGCTCTAAAAGGCATGGGGCAGGAGATCCTAACTTTTTACCATGGAGGATCCAGGGCTTTCACTAATTTTCCCTGCATATTCTAGCAGCAATTAGGTCCCCAGTGAACCTGAGAGCTCCATATACACGTATATACAGCCTGCGCGTTGTATGGGTGTTTCTGGTTAGGGTTAGGATGGTCTACTTTGCTGATGGACCTGTTATGTGTTGCCAGGGAAATGTATTTATGGTGATGGCAATTGAAAGCAAATTAGTGTCCTCAAGTTAGAGTGTAGCAAGTGTTCTAGAAATGGCAAAAAAGGCATATAGTCTGAAGACTCGTAGGGGAGGAGAGCTGGTTCTGTTTGAGAATCAGGTGGTAGAAACCAGCAAGGGCCTGGTTTCCTCATCCAAATTAGAATAGGTTAGCAGCTGAAGGAGAAGAAGGAGATCTCGTACAGAGAGCAGCTTTTAAAGGAGGACCACTGTTCCCCCAAGATGACCTTGCTGTCTGGTTTGCAGGCGAATGGAATTTCTTTGGTTCCTTAAACTGACGTATTCCTTTGTTAGAGAAAACATTAAAGACAATTTGGGGTCCTAAATCTGGCTCACTGTGTAAATCATTGATCTCTCTAACAGCAGTCGTGAATCATATGATACTGTTGACCAGGTGAATGTATTTCTGTCTACTACACAGTACAACGTTTGGGCAAACGTTTATGTGCAAGAGGAAGTTGGAGAAGGACCAGCCCCCGACAGAACTGAAAGCCAAGTATATCAGGGATCCTGTCATGAGATGATTGGTGAGGGTTAAGAGTGTCATAATCACCACTGGTTTACTGTTCTGAAATCCCTTCTGCCCTGGAGATTAGCTGCTCTGAATGGTGCCCATGCCTAGAGCAAGGGTGGTTATTCTTGTTCTGCAAAGCATCAGTGTGCTTAGAGCTGGAACACCTCAACATCTCACAGCCTTAATGAAAACAAGGAGCAAAGCAGAATTCTTCTGAAAAATAAACAAGCCCACTTTCATGACCTCTTCTTGACCTCCCAATGAGGTGCTAATTACTAGAGGATTAGCACCTCTTATGTATCACAATAGACCCAGCCAGGAAGCAGGAGGTGACAATACTCTGCACAAAATGCAAATCCAGAAGAATTAGTCCAAAGGCAACAGGCAAGTGCTAAAGTTAAGAACAGAGAAACCTTCTCAATTGTGAGTTCTACCTTTATCTAAAAAAGTGCCGAATTAGTGGCTTTTGGTAGAGTTAGGCAGGAATGGATTCTTTTTTTCCCCTTCATATCAGGCAAATATGCAGCTTTTCTTAATTTCACTTCACAGCTTAGTAGAAAGCATTTCTTCAGTGTGGCTACAGGGATAGCAATATCAAGAAAGACTTATTAAAAATTTAACTGCACCAGCAGAAATATCTTTATGTATCTGTATCTGTGCTGAAATATCATACCCATTACACTACATCCACTGGTAGACTGATAAACTGGAATGAAAACAATATGAATTAGTACTTGCAAAGGAAGCCCTAGCAGAGATTTGTGTGATTCAAGAGTGATGTTCTGCCAGGCTGAGACACTGAGAGCTCATAAGCAGTGTAAGATGGTCTCATAAGGTGCAGTGGCTGTATTTGTTGTGTTGGGGCAGTGAATGGTATGGCAGTTGAGTATTTTTTGGAATGTGCTCTTCTTGTTTTCTGCTTAGGCATTAAGAGCACAAAAAAATCACCTGACCGTGCTGAAAATCACCTCTCCTATGTGTGGTTGCACAGTCGGCCACACTCTCATAGTTTTCAAATTGTCCAAAAGCACTGCTGAACAGAAAAGGTTCAGATTTCTACTGGATTAGCTCCTGCACTGGAACATGTCCCTCAGGGTACAACAAATTTTTTACTTGTGGTACTGCTGAGGACTGAGATACTTGATTGACAAAATCTACATACCCAAGGAAACTGATCTTTGGAAGTATTATAAACCCAGAAGATCTCAGTGTCTCACATGGGAGCTGTTCGGTTTTATGGCAGTTTTTTGTTCCTTCAGAAAATCAACCCATGTGTTGGGTCTCCAACATAAGGATCATGTAATTATCTAGAGATCTGCCTTGTTCTGGGGATTACATGATGGTTAAAGTGATGAAGTCTTTCTGTTGTGGCTACTGTTGTCTCTGTGTGGGGAGTCCTGTATGGGGAAGGAAATAAAATGCTCTTGTCTAAGGCATCTTTACATTTGCATGAGACTTTGTATTGGAGTTTTTGTTTTTGGTAAAACCCAGTTCTTGTTATAATTTTAATATCAGAAATTATTTTAATGATAGATCAGATTTTTAGGAGCTGGCTGGAAACATGGTCATGGCCTGAAGCCAGGTCTACATGCAATCTCTTGCCAGAAAATGTGTGAAGAAGTGAGATCGCTGGTATAGCAGCAAATGCCATTAAAGATGCTGGTGGTGTATCAGAAAATCAGTAATTTCTGTTGCATGTTTCATTTGTAAGTGGTCATCAGCCTGGGAACTTTCTTTTTACAGATGTGAGGCATAGCTTTTCCACTTCAAGCTCCATGTAGGTTGGGTCTGCACTGGGATGGAGAGGCCGGATTTGCCTGTGGCCATGATTTGGCCCTGCTTCCTGCTCGAGTGGGGCTGTTGGAAGAGCCCCCGGTGCCCTCTTGTGATCCAGGCTGGCAGGTGCAGTTACAACTGCGCAGGTCTCTGGTGGGGGGCAGGGGCAGACACATATTGCACGTTCATGTCATTTCTGCCCTGAGGTTATGCCTTCCTGTGCCTCCATTTTCTTATCCTTAGGATGTTCTAGTTTGAAAGTCATTTGGGAGCTACATGTGAAAAATGCTGTAATAAGAATTAAGGTTTATGATTATAATTTGGGGTTTTTAAACATCAGTGAGAGCTGATGAAAGCTCTCACCATATGCTCTATAACTGCATTTTACATAGTGCATAGTGATATGTATTCTGTAATGTAGAACAGCATTGCACGTGGTATTTGCAATGTACATTAGAAGAAAAGACTCTTCTTTCATCTGTCACCTGCCTTCATTCAGTCCATTGACAATTGCTTCACTGCACAAGAGGTGTTTCCATTTTCCTTGGTATAATTATACTGGTATCTCTTCATTTGTATGGATAATCTTACTGTAAAAGGAGAATGACTTAAGCTCTTTCCACATAGCAACAGGAACTTTGCCCAAGGGTTAGGAAAGAGGTGCAAGATACATGTAGGCTGCAACAGCCCAAAGTCTGGTGGCCAAGATGGCCACCTGGAAGGTGAGAGATCAAAGCCTTTGCTGACAAATACTGGGTGGGATTTGCAGATGAGCAAAAGCCTCCTTGGGAGCAGACTGGCCCCCCAAATGGGTAACAGACCAGTGCCTTGCTGTGGGAGGGAAGACAAGCTATAAACCTGAGTCTTCCGAAGTTCAAGGACCTGTCCCAGGCAGCAGGTTATTAGTTATTGGGATTTGGGTTTTTTTCTGAGCAGAAGTTCATTCATGAACCCAAAAATGCTGTTCCCACAACAGTTTTTTTAATTCTACTGCATTCTCTGGGGGGAAAGTTTCTTGTCTGGACAATTGACTTTTCCAGTAGTAGATCTTGTCATCAATAAACTCCCAACCAACTCTCCACTGACCAGGTGCCTTACCTTTACTGAGTTTCTTTGTTTTCTTAGATGTGAACATGAGTTGCTTATTCCAACAGTCCTGGAGAGCTCCCTTTGGATGAAATACATCCTCTTCAGTGGTTAAGCCACCTCAAGGCACAGTTTTCAGGGCTGTTCCTTGCCTTGTCTTTTGCACTTCTTTTCCATGGATGCACTGTAGGTCAGTTGACTTCGGCAATGCTGCCGAGCTCACACCAGCAGAGGAGCTGTAATTTTAACTGCTTGGCTGAGTGATGCAGCCCCATTAGCAACTGTGGCAGACGCACTGCGTAATGTAATTTCCTGTTTTGAGAATTACCTCCCAGATTTTTGTACGGTCCAAGAGACTTCTGTCTACATTGTTCTTCTGCAAAGGATATGTGCAGTATGGGGCCAAGGTGACACAATCAGGATCTCTTCAGTGTAGTGTCTGAGTGGGGCCTCTGAATAATAACCAGATTACTATCTCCAACTTATCCTAAACATGCCTGCCTCCTTTTACAGTTTTTGTTACAAAGTATTGTTGCCAGGATGGATTTATGCTGGGCCATTTCCCACTCCAGCTGCGTCATTACAATCATTGTCATGAGAACACAAAAGCAGAGACTGAATGCCTTGTGCCTTCCGAAAAATATATTTGTCCCATTGCACTATTGTGACCTTTAGAGTACCATGCGGCTTGATCTGCTGGTGGCTACTGAAATGAAGACTTCCTGATGCTTGATTACCAGGGATCGTCAAAGGCCAGAGTGACTCCTTGTTGTCTCAAATAATCTGGACAGAACATGTAAAGCAAAATTGCCAAGTGAAGAACAATTCCTAGAGGACAGTAGTCAAGACACATGCCTACAGCAATTTAGACTAAATAGGTATTTTTTTGTTCTTTCACAGTCTCATGCCCATCCCCTTTTTCCGTGCGTAAATGTTATCTATCCGCTAGAAGGCGCTGTTGTACAGTGGACGGACTGGGTGGGTACAGTCAGTAGACGCTTGGGTTGGCATCAGGGAAGTCCCTTCCCCTTCGAGTGCCTCAGTTTCCCCATCTGCCAAATGGTTACTGTTTTGAGAAATGTTGACTGATATGTTGCATACAGCAATTGGATGTTATTAAACCACCAAAGGAGTCAGTCAAACCATATCCTTGCTTTAAGAAACCAAGATCAAACCCAACGCCTTCAGGCTCCTCTGCATGACACAGAGCCACAGAAGGTGAAGACTGTTTCTTCATTATTCTATTGGTTTCCCATTCTTTTGTGCCCTGCTGTCATCTCCAGTCTCCTATAACATTTTGCCAAAGGGCTTGAGAAAAAGCAACTGCTCAAAGGGGTATGTGCTAATTTTATAAGCTTACATGGCTCTAGCATGCAGCGTGTGAGGTCGGTACAGACTCCTTCCCTACTTAGCTTCCTCAGACACAAAACTTAGGAGAGCAGCCTGCATTGCCTAATCCCATCTGCTGTTGTGATACCAGTCAGGGACCCCTTTGGCAGCAGTGATTAGATATGCTGCTTTAGATATGCATTAGATAATGTGTGTGGTGGATATAACAGCAATCAGGTTTCCTCCATCAGTGTACTGATGCTGAGACAGGGGTGGGGGTGCTTCTCTGGGTCTTGTATGCATCTCCTCAGATAGGTTGTTGCCTTTCGTTTGTTTTGTTTGCAAAACTGTGTGTGGTAGAAAGTGGTTTTCTCTACTGCTCATAGAATATGAGAAGAGTCACAGGTTCCTACTGGAGTTCTCTGCTTTGCAGGAAGAACATGTGATTTCTCACCAGTCTGTCCGCCAAGCTGCAGTTTGAGTACTGTGTTAATGAAGATGCAAGGTTATGGGCTTTGTACCTGCCTTCCAGCTTGAAGGTATTCTGAGAGCAGGGAAAGCCTCCCTGGTTATCAGGTGTCCATGGTGATCTGGGATGAGGGTGTCTTCATCTGTGTTTATAACCTCAGGGAGGAGAAAAAGCTGCTAAAGCTTCCTAATCATTTATGTTCTGTTATTCATCAAAACATCAGCCTAAACTGCCAGTTTCCACCTGGCTGAGTCTACCACTGATTTCTTCATGATGGATGAATGGGAGGCTGTGGTGCCTTTTCCCCTCTCCCCAGGGCTGCACACAGGGCTGGGGAGCACAGACTTAATCTTGTGGGGCTGCACACCCACACTGGTAATGGCATGTATCCCTGCACTAAAGGGTTCCTCTTATTCCTCCTGTGCAGGGCTTTGCACCTCTTCCTGGTGCTGCACTCAGCATGTTTCTTTTACCTCACTGTCTTGTGTTTCTAGCCTACTCATTTCTAAATTATTTCCAACGTAGATCTCCTTAAAAAAAAAACAAAACCCAAAAAACCCAAAAAAAACCCAAACACAAAACCACACAAAAAAACCCCAAAAAACACTGGCTGAAAAAACCTGGCCCAGGCCTTACTTCTGTTTGAAATGAACCAAGTGAGGAAGAAGTTCTTGCATGGGAGATAATTTCATATCTAGAATCTAGTCAGAGACTCAAATAAAGTAACAGGCTTTCAGATCCCTGTCTTCTGTGCAGTCATGCAATGAAGAGGGACAATCTGGTACTTCATGCTTATCGCCTCTTGCGATACATGGCTGTTGGCTGCTGCTTGCTGTTAGTATTGTACAGAGCAGAACCAATGATTTCAGCAAATGATGTGAATACAAAATACTCCCTTCACTTTTCTAGCTCCACCAATCTCATCTCTTTCTTCCAGCCCTCGGGTACATTAAATGTTTTGGCCTAATGAAGCTCTCTGATCTTAAAATCACTCCAATCTTAATGACCTCCTGTGGCAGTGGGTAATATTTAAAAGCCTTATGTGCCTGCAGAGGCTCCTTGTCTCTCTTTTGGGTTAATAGTTAAAAATTCATGGTTGTTTTTCAAAACCTAAATTGCTTTACTCTCTGCAAATGATTCCCCTTTCAATTCAAAATCAAACCTTTGTCTAGACTCAGCAGACTCTTGGCTAATAGCTCTGGCAGGCAAAGATACCAACAGTTTATCAAGATACTCACTTTCTACCCCAAACTCACTCATCTCAATTTCAGGAGGTGGTTTTTGTTTTCTTTTTTTCAGCAGCAGAAGAGTGTTTAGCTAATTGGGTTAAGGAGCCTTAGATGTTACTTGGCTCTCCGCAGAGTGTTTCTTTTTTAGCAGTGCCAATTTCCTTAACAAATGTATTTCATTGTGTGGTGCATTTGATCCTCATATCCGGAACTGTATGTGAATCCTGAACCACCCCAGAGTCTTCTTTATAGCTGCCATGTTACTGACTGCAACACTGCAGAAGGCTCCATTGACTTAGAAAATGCACCTCAAAATTCAGAGGCTTACTTCCAAATGAAATGAGAACATAAATATAGGTAAAACAATGCATCTTCTTCATGTCCATGTATGTATTTCCTCTGTGTAGCTGCTACTGTGGCTGAGCGGCCAGCATCCACAGTGGACCTATGCAGGGGTTTTCATGAAGTGTTCTCTCAAGACTTTGACAGTTGTCTACAGAGGATGACCTTTCCCTTTACTCAGGGTTCAGAGGAGCTCAGCAGTGATTTCCAAGCTTCTGTACTCTAAATTTCAGCTGCATTTGCTTCAAAAGAGCTTGGGAAACATATACAAAGATGGGAGTTTTGAGATCCTGACTATGTATGTCAGCATTACTAGACCTAGGCAGGAAATGCTTATCATGTATAAGAACATGACTAAAATTATTTTATTAAAAGACCAGCTTTTGTCTTTTGTATCTGTGTTTAGGGACTCTGAGACTGATGAGTAGAGGCAAACCATTTGTTACCTAAAGGTAGCCTTAAGGGACCTCAGAGGGCAAGCTCAGTTCCCAGTAAGCAGTCAGTTTTATTAAAGTCTTCTATTTTTGCATCTCCTTAACAGACTTACTGTGAACCAGCAAAAAGTTCGGAGTCCAATTTGCCTTACTACTAAAATCCTGTTACAATTAGTACCAGAGAGACTCTAGAAGTATTACATACACCTGAAATCTCTTTTTTGATTGCCAGAATGCTATAAAGGAGCCTTAGTGTAAATGTGAAACAAACGTTTGGTCTTTGTTATAGTAATAGGTTGTATTAAAGGTAGTGATTACACAGTGTGGTGTTCTCACATTATGAAATCTCCACTATAATTGAAAATTGCTCTGCAGACTTAATTCTGACACAACTGCTAGTACCACTGTAATAGTAAATTAAATAATACTTCGCATGTATAAGTATCTTACCTGTATACTGAAGTGTCCTAAAACTGTATTTCTCAGCCTACCCAAGATGAAAAGAAATACTGATTGTATAAAGGGAGAAACTTGGGGGGGGGGAGGGGGGGGAGAAATCATTCTGGATCCCAAAACATTTTAGAACCAAGACTAGAGGTTGATTGCTGTATGTCTTTATGGTAATCCTTTATTACAGGAAACTGTAGGTATAAACGTTGTTGCTTTCATATGGAGGATACTCGCTGCCGGGAAAAAGAGGACTAGCTGTGGGTAGAACAACTACTTTCTATGGTTTTATTTCAGGATTAAAGTCTGTAACTTTCTCATGATTACTAATAATCAATTATGGCTAGAAATAACCACATGTTAAAATACGCAATCGTAAGTCAAATGGAAACAGACGTGGCATGTGATTGGAATGAAATGAAAACGTTGAATAAGCTTCTCAAGTATACAGTTGTGGTGAACATTCGTTTTATTTTGTGTCAAAGGCAGGAGAGTGGGAAAACAGCATGCATGCTGTACTGCAAAGTGACCACTTCCAGCGTGGACACACAAACTAGGCACCACACTGTGCGCTGACTACCGGTATAACAGACATGCAGAAACTTTCCAGCTGTAGCCTTGGCCAGCAGCTAGCTTAGACCTGCAAGCATTCAGAGGGCCATTTTGGCATTTCAGCTTTGCAGTATTGAAACCCACAAGCCTTTGAAAACATGAATCAGGCTTTCCAAAGTGGAGACTGGCTTAAAAATGATGAGATTAAAAAAAAAAAAACATCTAAAACACATTTGTTGTTTTTACATTTGCCTTCTGATTTTTCCTCCTCTTGGGTCTCATGTCTTCAGTCTTTCCCCTGAAACTATGCCATTTAGAAACTCTTCTGATTTTTTCTTGATGAAATTTGAAAGTCATGTGTAATCACATGACTCCAGACACCAATATTGTGAAGAAGAAAAGTTTGAAAAAAAATTCTGAGAACTCTCTCCACTGAAACTGAGGAGCAACTTTTATATCAAGGGTATAGGGTTTTGAAGTTTTGATTTTTTGCAGCTTTATAATGTAAGCAAGCTAAACATGTAAGTGGTCATCAAAATGAACCTACAATGAGTAAGACTTGTCATTGTGAATGAAATTAGCCATCAAAATGCTTTGTACACATGTATATGAGTTGTGAGTTAAATAAAGAAGATAGGTTCCTCTGCTGCCTGTTTAGGTGCCTACTGGGTGGGATGAGTTTACAATTTTGTCTCAGAGTAATGGCCAGTAAGGTCCTACAATGCAAAAAGAAGTCCTGTCTCCAATTGTAGGGCATGCAGACTGCAGGAGGGAAGAAGAAAAAACACTGAATTGAGGTAGGAAGTTGTGTAATTCAGCTCTCCAGTGTGTTTCTTTTTTACTCTTGAGACCCAAATATTGCCTTCTCTGACTCTTCCCAGATGGGGAGAAGGTAAGCCTGGAGTGGGAAAAACCACGGCTGCAGGGAAATGTCACTCTTTCAGACTTCTCGTGTTCAAAACTTTTGGGCAAATCAACACAAGTTCGTGTGGTTGAGGTTCACTAGTCCTTACTGTATACTTGAGGGAGGATTTCAGTTGGCAGTCCATACCAATGATTAAGTTGCAGGAAACAGCCAGCGTACTACTGATGCTCTAGCACCTCCATTCACCATGTGCATAACCTCCAGCAGCATTAGAGCATTCACAGCTGAAAAAAGCCAGGACTAGGCGGAAACTCACCCTGGTGCAGTTGGTGAGATTGGTCCTGATGTGAACTGAAGCTGCACTCAGTGCAACTAGAGCAGATGGCAAAGATTAATTTGTTTACCTCTTTATTTACCTCTGCTTAGACATTTAATGATCATTGTAAATGCTTCTTTTCAGGCTTTAAGAGGTATACGTTATGTGGAGGTGACTATATTGAATCCAGTACTACCCAAGTGTTACCTTCTTAGGAGGACTCTCCAACAGACTGTCTACATTCATTTAACAGCTGTTGTGTATCACAGAGGAAGGTGTATCACAGAGGGCTGCACTGGGCCTCGAGGGTTAGACCAGATGAAACCCTAAAGGTTTGTTTTCACTGCAGGATTAGCTCAGACCTTGTGCATTGCCCCCAGCATAAGGTCCACTCACACAAAAGAGCTCTTCACTCAAATGTAGCAGTGCCATTAATTCAAAGGGTTTGATCCAAGAGGAGATATTGATGTTTGGTTAATGCACCTCACCAGCCACTAACATGGCTACTTTAATCTGGACTCAAGGCAACTCCCCTTGAGCCCTTTCACAGCTCCTCTTTGGGTGTGATAGAAAATTCTCCTACAGGTGACTGGGAAAGAATCAGTGGAGCAGTTCAGCAGTGCAAAGAGTTATGGTATTTGTCGTCCAAGCAAATTTCAGATTCTATAGCTGGAATATTATTTGGTCATGTAACTGGTCATCCTTATGGCTCAGGAGTAGTAATTTGAGGGTAGGCAAGTTAACTGCACTATGCAGCTGAGGTATTCCTATAAAAATCTTCCTTGAACTAAGGAGCGATGCCCAGTGAAAACCTCACAGCCCTTTTATAAAGTATAATCCTGTTCTGTGGAGGATTAGTAGACTATGCCGTTGACATTGGACAATGAGGAATCTCGTGGTACAAAAGATTTGTAAGTTGTGGTAGTACTCTAAGGGTATCATCCGCATCTAATTCTGGGTTGGAGTTGAACTCCTTAAGTAATTCAATGTGAAAAATTTTGCTGCGGAAAGTGTGGAGTAGAGGAGGTGGGAGTCCCAGGGTGGAGATGCTGCTAACACCCAGCAATAACCGGTTACCCTGCTTGGCAGCCCCCTTGCTGGTCTAGGTAAATGGAAATGACTTCATTATTTGTTTGTCCCTTGTCCTAGAGCCTTTTATTTTTAAGCTTGCATAACGCAAACCACAGCCCCTAGGGAACTTAACGAGGGTCTAAGTGGCACCAACATTCCCTGTTAACAATGGGCTTTTGTTGTTCACACTTTCCCTATCAGAGTGTCCCGGAGGAACGTCCTTGCTTAGGAGACTATATTGTGGTGTTATGACCTCAGAGAGGGGTGGGAGAGGAAGGGAGGGTTCAGGTGTATCTTTAACTTACTTGAATAACTTTCTTCTAGTTGTGTTTTCTTCCCACCAGGATCTTTAATAACTCCTCCGAGGGGGCTGCCTCTGTGCTATAAATACAGCCACATTATCACTTGGCTGTATTGTGTGCAAGCACTAATTTTCTGTGCTGGGTTTGAACTTGTTGACTTTTGCGGTCGGTGTCAGGAAGTGTTGGGTGGGAAAGGATTAAAGAGGCTATTGATGTGACTCGGAATCTCAGGCCAGGAAGACTGGTTGTATCATCTTAGATCTAGAGACTGTGGTGTTGTTACCCAGCTTTGGCTTTTTTTGTAGAGTCACTTTAGTCAGATCCCTGTTTCTCCCTCCCACCTCCCCCATCACAAGCTCACTGACTCCAGCACTCTAGGCCATAGTCTCCAAGGAGGAAGTAGACCCTGTAGGCGAATTTCCTGGTATTATGCCATTTTAACAACCTCTCTCTTGATTTAGGTGTTGCAAGCTGGCTAAGAATATTCCTTGACACTTGAAAGGGACCTTTATTGTTTTCTTAATTTGTGAAGAATTGTGTTTTTTTTTTTCTCTCCAAACTTTTCTTTGTAGGGTCAGACTGGAGCCATGTTATTGTTGTTAAATTTAGATCTGAGACTATATTAAGTCCTCTGGCAGTCTGCCCTAGCGCTTTCACTTCTTAAAACAGGAAGGCAGGCCTTGGCCTACTTGTGCTTATGCACTTAAAACGGGTGAGAAGATTACTTTTTACACTGCTGGGAAATAAATATAAAACTGCACGGTGTATATACAACAACTGTTCTGCTGGAGCCAAGAGAGAATTTCAAAGGCATAAGCTGCTAAGCCTCATAGTTTTTCAACAGGAATCAGGCACACAAGTGCCTTTTTGGAAACTCTGTCCCCAGAATAATTATATCACATGAAAAAGTCTTGCCTTAAGTGTGGTGCAGGGGCAGAGCTGATTCAGCAGTGTAGACTGATCATGGCAAGCTTTGAAAGGCAGTAGGTACGTAATAGAGCAAGCATCGTAAAGGTTTGAGTGATTCATGGGCTATAGCATATTTACCAGGGATATCAGCTCCTTCCCGAGGTGCTGCGTGTATTTGGTGTAAGAGTTCTCTTTCAAAATGTTGTAGAGGGTTTCATTAGAAAGGTGGCCACTGTGACAAATAGGTGAAACAATTCCAAACTGATATTTCAAAAAATGTCAGAAGTGCAGAAAAGTCAGCATTTGAGGGAGGAAGGAATTGCTTTGTGCAGTCAAAACCCCCAAAGTTCTGTCTCTGACTTTGCTAGTGACTTAATGTGTGATTTGGAAAAATTATTAAGGATTTGTCTTTGCTCATCTGATTGTGATGTTTGGTGCCCAGATCTGAACACCTTACATCTGAACATTCAGACAGACATACTATGCTCATGGTGCTCTTTCTGTGGTTTTCCTTGTGTGTCAGGAAGAATATCCCATAATTCTGTTTGACAAATTGCATTAGCATTCTTTTTCTGGTCAGTATGGAGCAGCTGTGGGAAGACGTCAGAGGACTATCAGCACCTGAGTGATCTTTTCGTCATTCTCAAACCAAAGTAAATACATTCCGTGAGTGAAAACATTGTTCAGCTTCTAAATAACTTTCTCTCAGCCAGGTAAGCTAGCCCTGACCAAAAGCACTTCCAAACCAGAGGATGTGTTACACAAATAGTAAAATGTGTGTTACATGCAGCTGATCACTCTTTGCTCTGAGGAGAGTGTAACCTTTGGGAGTCTGTGCTCCCACATGCATTATGTTCCTGTCTGTGGGGATGCAGAGGAACCTGGTTTAGCTTCTCTTCCTAAGGACTTCATTCTCAGGTCTCATTATAATTTGCTGTGCATCCTGTTACTTGAACTCTGCAGCTAACTGCCTCTCACACTTAATTTAGGAGCCTTTGTCTTGGAGCTACCTTTCTTCATGTGGCTGAGTGGGTGGGGGATAAAAGGCTGGGAAACATTTGGCTGAAGTAGAGAGAAGATCTTGAACTAACTTTTAGCTGCAGCAAAAACTGAAGAGAAGTGGCTTTCCTCTGCTTCTTTCTTCACTGTATTTTAGGCCAGTTTAACTACAGATATATGTGCAGGAGGTGCAAATAATCATCCCATTAAGCAAGAGATCAGGATGAAGTCCTACTAGTGATACTTGCATTGTACTTGAGTCCAGGGCACTCCTCAGATCTGGCATTTGTACTTCCCTTGCAGGCAGCCTTGACTCAGAAATCAGGATATTTACAGGGTTCAGGATCTACCTGGTTCGCTGACAGACACCATTGGAAGGTCCTTCTAGGGAGGACACCAGGCCATCTTCCTATTATTTACCTGTGGGCAGAAGGAATAGATGGAGGCTGGCAGGTTATGCAGTGTGTTTGGTGTTGAAGCTGTTTTTCCTTCTGATTACTGGATGTCCTTGCATGCACCTGGTGATAATAGCTCTTGTTTTCTTTGAATTCTGTTTTATTTCTAGCTTTTGGTTAATGGAATCACCAGATTCCTTAGCTGAGAAGTTGCTTAGCTCAAGATGGCACGTGCTTTGAAGACACAGAAACAGAGGTAATGTGGATTAAGGTTTTCTGTTGGTGGGGAGGTTAGTGAAGGATTTGTAGCTCATCTCTCCCTTTCAGAAAGAAAGTTTACGGCATGACTGCTTCTGATGAGAGGTGAAAAAGGAGACTGAAGGGTGAAGGAGAAACGTTAGATAACATAAGGTGAGATTGATTGTGTAGCAGAAGCATTGATAAATCTTAAGATTCCATTTCAAGTGTTGTGGTATTTGTTGCCTTGTTTGTTGCTTGTTTTTAGGCAGCCTCCCAAAGCCTCCTTTGATTTGGCTATGCAACGGTGTTGGTGTCTAAAGTGTAACCTCCTAAATTATTTTTGTGCATCTCAAAGTAAGTAACCTGGCTTCTGAGATTCCCAAGATTCCCGTGGAAGCCAGTGAGAGGGGACTGCTCAACACTTCAAGAATAATGACTAACTCAGATTACAAAGTCTGGCTTTGTAATGTCTGGCATCTGGGTTTGAAAACTCTGCCTCTCAGCATTTAGTGTGAAAACAGATTAAAATATCTGTCCATGCTTGTTAAGTCCCTAAAACAAAAAATGGTGGGAAAGGGAGTAAACATGGATATTAATAACTTAAAATTTTCCTGTTTTGTCGTAACCTCTCAGAATTTTTGAGCACACTTGACTCTTGACTTGTATGAGGTACGGCACAGCCAGAGTGAAAGGCAATATTGCAGCACCTGCATTTTCTTCTTTTATGGAACTGTGACTGAATGTGAACAAATTGCTTGGGTGGGCTGGAGGTCTGTGCTCCCCTCTAGTTTTGACTCATTCCCTGTGCCATTTCTGTAGCTAATCCTTCCTATCAGCAGACAGCTAGGAGCCAGCAGCCCATTGAAAAGGGAACTGGACTGAGGACAGGCTGCTGAGAGGAGTATAAAAACTGTTCCTTCGAGGACTCTATAGATTTTTTTTTTTTTTTGCCTGTGTAAAAGCATTCTTACTCTGATATATATGATGGGGGTGGGGGGCCACAAACTGTGATAAAAATACCTCTGTGCTTCACCAAGGCTCTTTCTACCTTTTCATAATTCAGGAGTCTGTCAATCACAGCCGAACAAGAGAGGCTGACAAAGGAGGGTGTGTGAGATGTATACGGGGAGGGCTAGGGGCAGACAGAGACAGAAAAATACTGCTGTCCTCCAGACTGCTGACAGTCCTAATTCGCTGGATACCGCTGTAAATGGGCAGGTGGTAGCAAGTGCCCCCCCTTTGTGGAAATACAAATGCATTATTGAATTCATGTTAGGAGTAGGCTGGTCCTGGGAAGGGTTCCGGTAGGTTCTGTCTAGAGGACAGCTCTGTGGGTACCCATTCAATGCATGGGCTGTGCACTCACTGTATGTTCACTGACAAACGTGTGCATGGTGCAGACCTGAATAGTTCGGTTTGTCATCAGAGTGGTGGTCAGCATAAGCCTCTGTAGTAAATGGGAAAAACTGTTCAGATAAGGGTTTTCTTTTTACTGCCTTTGATTGAAGCTGGCTGTACAAAACTGAATTAGAAAGCTCCCAAGACCCACCTCTTTAAAAGTATTTCAGCTCTTCCAGTTTTGTGTCAGATGAAACATAGAAAAGGGGAAATTCACAAGGTTGGGCAATCATTTCAGAACACCCTGAATATTCAGTTCGAGACAAGGGGTGGTAAAACAAGGCAAGGCTTAGTAAGAAGGTGTCAGGATCTAGAAGATGGCTGGAATTTTTCAGTAATAATGAAACTCTGATGAGCAAAGTAGTTGAGGGCTTGGGCTAAACTGCCATTCCCTCTTCTCTAGGAAGGCTTATAGCAGGGGAGGAAGTGGCAAGATGGTACTAAACTAGTATTCTCTTCTTCTCCAGAGGAAAACCTTGTAATGTTGCTGAATCTGTTCTGCCTTGTTTGGTTTTTCCTGTCAAACCAATGCAGCATTGCTTAGTTTCAAGCAGTTCTTCGCCCAGAAGGAAAATTTCAGTGTCAGAGCTGACAGTCTTTTCACTGGGACCAGTTCTGTCTGCTCTTATCTTCTGGCTTCTGCAGCAGGGCCAGCAATAAGCCAGGGACTCAGGATTCTTGTTTGCACAATCTCCCTGACAAACACTTAGATGTGCAATGTGAAAACCTGAAAGAGTGTAAAAAGCTCAGACTTTCTGGTTCTCTGAATCTCCAGATAGATTTAAGATTGTTTTATCTGAACCAGCTTTGGAATTAGTTTTACTCGGGGTGGTTGTGGGGGTGGGGTGACTAGATGGAAAGGTTATTTCTTTTTGTACACAGGTTCTAAAGTTCCCCATATCTATTTTCTAAGAATTTTACTCCTTAATCTTTAGTTTCTCCTAGACCTAAATTCCGCTACTGCCTAACTGGCTGCTGCCTTCTGTCTCAGCTTTGTGGGATGCTCTGGAATGACATGCAGCCTGTGTTACTGTCATTATCTTGGCTTGAAGCCTGCGAGTTTGCAAGGCAGAACAGGCAGTTATTTAGTGCCTTCCTTCCAGAGACAGAAGATGTGGAATCTGTGATCAGTTTTTTCTACTGCCTCTTGCAGGCTTTTAACTTAGTGCCTTCTCATTTACCCCCTGGCCCCGTTTCTGGTATTGTCTGATCAGATAGCAAACTCATCACAGTTGTGATTGTCTCTCCCTTTGTATATACCTCTGAGAACAGTAACGCATTCTTAGTATGAGTTTTTGCCTCTTGGTCCCTTTGCTGTTTACCAGCCAGGATGTCTTACCCATCTGGCCGGGTAGTGGCATGCTATTGCAGAACGTTGAGCAAGGTGTTTCAATTTCACAATAGTACTGGTTTCCAAATAGACTATAAATCAATTGCTTTTAGAGCCTGGCCTGTGGATATTGCCTGAACAAACAGCCTCTGACTCTGTCTGTGAAGAGCACACCTGTCTCCTCAAACACAGAGGTTTGCTTTTTGTGGAGCGTAAGTCTCTTATCCGTGTCCCTTCCCCGGAAGAGACAGGTGTCTCCTGGCTGCGAAGCCTTTACACACCCCTCACCCCGCACCCTGCAGGCACCCTTCTCTGGTTATCAGTGTGCTGGGTGGACTGGCTCATTAAGCAGGGGGTGTGCTTGGGAGCAGAGGAAGGAAGGTAGAGTCAGAGATACTGAGACACAGTTGAAAAGCCCAGATCAGTGGACAAGATGTCTGAGGTATATGATGCTTATCTGCTGGAGTGGGTGGAGGAGGAAAGGGCATCCCTTATCTCTTCTCTAGTTCCCAGCCCGCTCTGGCTGCTTAAGGAGGCTCGCTGGAGTCTTCCCACATTCCTGTACATTCGGGTTCCTGCTAGACAGGAAACGGCTGCTGCTCCAACACCCATTACGTCTCAGCTGGTAGTGTCATTTACAGTCGGATTCCCAGAATCCCCAGGGTTTGGGGTGGGGTGGGTAGGAGTCAGGGGAGCAGAGGGGTGGAGGGGACAGCAAGGCTTGTTCAGTGACCCCTGTGTGAAAATACCTCCCTGGGAAAAGAACAAAAACATTTAAACTTGCCTAATTTCTTGAGCAGTTGGCGAGCCTGGCCTGTGATATTTTGGCACTTTAGGAAATAAAACTGACCCTTTGGAAAGATGAGGAAAGTTGCAATATGTGTAAGCCTGTATCGGACAGAGCCCTTAAAAAAAACCCCACAAAACCAAAAAAACCCAAACTCAAACCAAAAATCTGGCCTGCAGTGGTATCAACAGTAGCTTGTTAGCGGATAGCACAAAACTTACAAGAGTTGTCTCCAGTCAGCAGGACTCTGCTGGGAGATTTGATAAAGAAAAAGCCAGAGGAATTGGTTTTTTGTGGGCAGGTTCAGGGTGTCGCCTTCCACTCCAAGTTAACACTTACTGATGAAGGCTAGTGCTGCCAGCTGTCCTGGGAGAGAAGGGGACACCCCACGGCATAGCCCCACATCCAGTTCGCTGCAGCAGAACCAGGTTGGTGTCCCAGCACAGTGATCATGGGGGCAGTGCACGTGACGGCCCCAGATCTTCCAGAAACCTTGATTTCTGTGGTCCTGCTTAGCAGTGGTTACTAAAGCAAACACAGCCCATGTTGCAAAGATAAAGATAATTTTTGACCAGACTAAGCAAATCCTTTTTCCTAAACTTGGTTCCCATTTCTCTTTAATGTAGATGCAAAGACATTCTTACTCCCTGCAGGTAACTAATGTATATTTGTGATGAGGTTGTGCAGTGTCCACTGCTATTTCTGCTCTGAATTTACTTTTCTTTAGCAGAGTGTAAAAATTCTCACTTTCGCTTTCACTAAATAGTACAAAAAGGTAATTACTATTCAACATTGTAGGATGAGGCTGACTATTCCAGTATTATTTTATGTCTCGAAGGAACCTGGTAATACAGCATTTATAGGTAAGATTTCTACTCGTGCAGATGCTGTTGTGCATTCATTTGGTTACATGTGCGGGAAGGTACTGAAGGCTACAGAATTAATGAAAACGGAGAGATACAGGTGCCACTTAAAGTGAGATATCCCGTGAGCTGCAAACATGTCTTGTAGTCTTTTAGGTCTGACATTCAGGTGTGTTGAAAACCGAAACCTCTGATAGAGTGTGGTGGTAATGTTACAAGAATGTTTCTTAAATTAAGATGTATACGGTTTAAGGTGAGTAGAATGTTTGCTGCTGAAGGGAATATGAATGTCACAACAAGATGATAATTGTTCAGTGTTTTGATTCAGACAACCTCCTGAAAAATATTGATATTAATTGCAGTTGCCTAGTTAACAGGTTAAGGATAGATTTCTTCTTTCTTCACCCTCCAGAGTTCTTGAACCTCTTCCTCCCAGCCATGCTCCACTTAAGACACATATTTCTTTACAACACATATTTCTGAACAACTGTTATGGGTGCTCACAGTAAGTTTCACCTTTCACGTGTGAAAAATTCATTATTTGCACTGTGATTATTAGAAAAGAAATATCTTTAAAAGGTCTAGAAGACTCCCAGGATCTGAGGTTCTTCAAACTTCATGTCATAGTCTCATCTCTTTGCATAATTTTATTTAAGTCAGTAAGATTACTAGTTACTTTGCTGATGATAGGAAGGGTATAGACTATTTGCTAATACGAACCTATTACATGTACAAAACTCAGTTAGAAACCTCGTTATCTTGCTGCGGTGTTACTGTATTGTTCACTGCTGCTCAGCCATTCTCCACATTGTTTGGTCTGTGTGTGTTCAGTCTAAGTTGGCAGAGCGAGGAACTAATAATGTGTTTTGAGATCATTGACATATATCTTAAATTTCGTTTCTCTTGAATCAGTTCTGGAGGACTTGATAGATGAGGACCTTCCACAACTTGTACAATGCTAGCTTCTACCCATTGCAATCTAAACGCGTACATAAACCCAAACCAGTATTCATCCACAGGTTTCCCATCTTTACAGCTACAATCCTGCTGAGGTATTTAAGCTTGGGTGAACAACATGGGTAACAGGCTGTCCAGCATGATGTAGTACTTGAACAGGGTATCTACTTCAGCTGGTAACCTTCAACAAATCTTACACTTCCGTTCCTGTTTTTCCATTTGTGCCCTTTGCACCTCACTGTGGGCTTGTGTAACACCCAGTACAGTAAGTTTTGGCATCAGCTGAATGTTCAAGGTGCTGGTGATATATAAATCAGTACTGACACTAACTTCAAAACTGAATTTGTTACAGAAAAAGGGTGTTGCTTGTAGGCTGAGAGTTACTGTGCTGCTGACTGTGCTGTGAAGAGACTTCTGTTAACTGCTAGGAAATACGTTGTATTCCATCATCCCTAGAAATGCTGCTTTCAGAATTCTGCCTTTTATAAAGAAAAGAAAAGTACTGGGGGTCTGCAAGCAGGGAGAATCCCAGCAAATTTTCCTAAAGGAAGGTTTGCTCAGTTGCATGGAGGGTCGCAAATATCTTAATGCTGTTACTTGCCACAAGTTGTGACCAGTGGCCCGCAAATGGAAAACAGCCAGCAGCTGTAATATCAAGTGTCATCTGTCTCCCACTGCAGATGATGCGTGTTTAAAGACATAAATGTGTGGATTTAGAATTATATTCTTCCAACAGGTGTACTGTATTCTTCTGTCAGGCTCTCCAGTAATGCAGGAGAACTTCAGTGAGCAGGCCAAATGGAATGAATTGGTTTGGTAAGCACAAAAATGTATTCTTTGAACCGACCCACTTTCCCTTTCATGTTCCGTTGCAATTTTATTCTTCAGACAGATTAAATCCTTTACCACGTCCTGAGCAAAGAGTCCTATTGTATATCTCTGCAGATACAGTGCAATGCCAGATGCTAAGGACTTTTTTTTTTTCTTGTGAGTTTTAATCCTTTAGGATGGGCTATTTCAAATTGTTTATCTATTTTAATGGGTTGCTGGGTTTTTTTTCCCCAGTCTTTGAAATTAATTGGGGATTCTGATACAAATTTCAGATGAGTTTTGCTAGACCTTTTCACCACAGGATTTAATATACTTGCAGATGTGTTGCAGTCTTCCATGATCATCGCTTACTTCTCAGCCTCCTTGAAGCCCATGTGAATCAGAGGTCATTTGCTTATTTTCATGGTCCTCAGGAGTAAAACCTCAGCATATCTTGGATCTTATGTTCAATTAATCATTCATAAAAGTTGTATCTGTGCTCAGGGGACACTTGCAGCCTACACTTTTTTTACCTTTTTTTTTTTAAGAACACTAAAATTGATCCTGAAATGTGGTTAAACTTCTAAATTGGCCTTTCTTGCACACAAACTGAGAATCTTGTTGGAAGGTATTTGAGTAATCATGGTGCTAGGTCTTATAAGCAAAACATAAGTAATGTAGAGAAGGTCAGATAGATCCAGAATCTGAACCTCTTCTGGAACGCTACCCCTGCTATGAAACAGTTTTAGTTTGGTTGCCATTATGATGAGCACTAAAAACAAAAGATGTGGAGGGAGACATGAAATGCAAATCCTGTGAACTGAAATGTAATTGGGTTCCTGATTCTGTCTGTATCAGGGAAAATCTTGAATATCTATGTGAGAGAGATTGGCAGCTATGTGTTGTTCATCTTGCACGTGGATATGATTAACATTATATTGCACTTTTGCCCTCCCTCTGACCTTGGTGAGTTTCCAGTTATGGAATTGCCTGTCTATTGTCTGATGTTGTCTTACATCTTCAAATATGTTCTTCCTTCCTGTGATAAGGAGAAAAGTACTGAGGCCAAGTGAGTGGCTCCTCCTGTGCTAATTGGCATCTTGGTCTTCGTGGAAATTTCAAAATGACACAGAATTCATTTTCCAGGCCATTGTTTTCCTACCTTAGTTCTTCGATATATTTAAATTGTAGACCTCTCACACATACCTTCTATCACATCCAGTACTTGATCCATGCCTTTGTCAGAACACAATTTGGCCAGTCACACTTCTCTCAGTGTTGGGTAATCTTAGATTCAGCTCTTTATGGAAGTTAAAGGATTCAAAAGCTCTTCAAAAAGAGGTTGCGCAGAAACAAGTCCGGTCTGTGCAGCTGTCAGCTGTCCACTGCATGCATGTGTTTCAGTAGAGAGAGTTATTTTGAAGAGCATCTTGTCTATTCTTTTTTTGTGCATATGGGCTCTCTTACTTTAGAGAGAAGTGGAGGGAGTTGCTGAGGAGGTGATGGCAAAGAGGTGGGAGTATAAATTAAGAATGAAAGCTTGTATTAATTTATGTCTATGTTCTTGAGTTAATATTGTTACTTGGATATTACAGACTGTAACATCCTGCAGTTGCAGTGCCTGCCATTACAATCCTGAAAGTACTAGTCTGGTTGAGAAAAAAAATTCTCACAGGAAAATTAATTCCATTTGAAATGAACTTTCTTTTAGAAGGTACCTCCTTCCTTCAGAAAGGAATCATTTTCTCTGTTGGAAAGCAACTTTTAAAGCTTTGAGTAAAATCTTCAGGCTTTGAGTCTGGGGCTTCCCACTACCCAGTTAAATATCATTTACAGCTTTTGTGAAGCGTGCGTTATTTTTGCAACTCCTTCTACAAGAAAATGCATCTCTTCTTCTGGCTTGTAAATTTACACTTGATTCTACCTATAACACATTAGGTTTTTTGAAATACAATTTGACCTGATGTTCTGACCCTATGTCTGTATTCATGCTTCTGGTAACTATTTTTCCTGTGACAGAAGTCACTGGTAATGCACCATACTGTGTAGCACCAACCTTGTATGAAGCAAATCAGCTGAGGCTGGCTTGGCACAAAAGGCAGCATTCAACAGGTGGTTTCGTGAGCACTTGAATTACTGGCTGTGCTGCATAGATTTTCCAATGAGAGTGAGTTGTGCTCTGGTCTTTCCAAGAGAGGCAATAGTGCAGTCTTCCTTTTCTTCCCTTGCTGCTTGTTTGCATGAAATTTAGAGAAACTGAGTGGTTTGGGTGTCCTGTACTTCTCCATTCATATAGGCATTGAATTGGCACAATGGTTTGAGAATTGCTGTTGGAGAAGGGAATAGAGTCCCGTGCCTGGGATGAAAGTAATTAATACTGTATTTTAGATTGAGCCAAATGAATGGATTGCCTAAATACCCTTGCTTAAAAACTTGTGGCTCCTGAGGCTTTTTAATTTTAGAGACCCAACATTTCATTCTAATTGACAAAGTTTCAATGACGGACTACAAACCAGAAGCAAAGCATTCAAACTAGTGAAAATGCAGGACTTTCTGGAGCCCATTCATGTATCAGAAGGTCTGGGCATCACTCATCTGGAAAGGATACAAAATTTGCCATATGTTTCTTTTGTAAAATGTTTGTAATGATATACCACAGATATTTAAATACTGGAAAATTGGCCAATTTCCATGGTATTTAAAATATATTATGTTGTACCATGTAAGCTAAGTAAAGGAAACCAGCCAATTTTCTAAATTGTTTTTTAAATCTTCAGTGCATTGTGATATACACATACCATAGTGTGTCTAATAAATATGTATTTCTGCAATATGGTTAGGGAAATACATAGCCCTAAATGTGTATATGTATTATATAAGTATATATAAATGCAATATATATTGTTTTTCCTTTTGAGTTCCTTTATTTATTCCCTTAACACACAGATGAGCCTCCAAATGCATGCCAGCAATGCAGGGTTGTTTAGCCCTTCATTATGTTGTTAATAATCTAAGTTAAAAAAAACCCCTGAATTTTAAAATCAAAAGTCATTGCTGATGTGGTCTTGAATCAGCAGAGCTCTGTTTGTGCATACACGGGGGCATGGGGATGATGGCTTGTCGCTTCCCAACTTTAATATGATTTCTGGACCTGTACTATGTAGAATATTGTGTCTGCCTGTCTGGACTAGTTTTCAGGCTTTTGGACACCCTTCTGTGAAAGGTCTGAGCAAAGGCAGCCAAAATGATGTTGGGATAAAGGGAGAGACTTTGCGTCTGCTTACTGCTTCTCTGAAACGTAAACTAGTGTAATCCAGGAAGAGAAGTAGACAGGCTGATCTGATCCTGCTACCATATTGGCTTTTGTTAACTACATTGGGTTTAGTTTAAGCTGTTACAAGGGAAATCAGAGTTAGCCCTTACCTTCACATGGATATTTCACACTGGTAGTTTATATAGCAACCCGTGGTATTTGTTGTGCAAACTCTTCTGAGTTTTATTAAACCACTGGGGGGGGGGGGGGGGGGGGGGGGGGGAAATGGATTCAGTGTAAACCTAAAAGAAATGGACAAATTCCCAAGTTGTAATATCCGCTTTTCCTCCATCTTGGCTTTCTATGCAAGCAGATGTATATTGGAAGGATACGAATGAAGATGGGAGACTTGGGAGGTATTTTACACTCGTGAAAAGGAGGTGGTGAGCATGAGTGTCAGTATGGACATATGGGCATGTGTGAGAGTGAATGGCTGTTATGGACATCTTTTAACTGATGTGTAAAGGGTCTCCTGTTAAACTTCAAGGGGAGTTCCAGGCATTGATCAAGGACAGTATGTGTCCTTAAATTCCCCTTCTGACCTGTTCCTCTTGACTCATTAATCCACAGTAATTTAGATTTATGTCTTTTGACTTCAAGAATGATTCTCTGCCCCTGTTCTTAGGGGGGTCTCTTGCCATGTGAAATGGCCCTGCTTGGTTTCATTGGGTGGAACCTTCTTTTTCCTGGGTTTTTCACCCCCGCCCTGCCCTCTCTGCCTCGTAAAAGTAACCTGCCCCAGCAGCACAGGCTGCAGCATGTTTTTATATGTCTACTGTTTTCTTCTGCTCTGGAAGAAGCCAGCAAGCTTCAGTTCTGTGGTACTGCACCGGTAGCATGTTGGCAGGCACATGAAGCAGATTCTTCAGTCACCCTTAACGCCAACAATGAGATTTATTATCTCCATTGCTTTTAGGGAAATTAACCTAGGCAATTAATTTATGGTGTTTTGAAATGCTGTTGTCTTACCGAGTGATTGCTTGCTTACACCCAAACTCCCTCTTACCTTTGGTCACAGGGATTACGTGTTTAATGTGTGCTTTAATGGGGGCAATTAAAAGGGCCAAGTGAAACAGAGTCACACTCTGGGCCATTTATGGCATTTGATCCTTGTACAGCAGGAGTGACCCCCTCCAGCTCACCTTCTCTCTCAACATTGTATCTGGGAAGAGAGATAAATTCACAGTTAATAAAGATAAGACTGGAAAACTCCCTCTGTGAACTTGTGAATAGCTTGCAAGTTGCAGTTCAGTTTCTAACAGCAGGATGCAGCAGTATCACGTAATTCCATGGACCAAAAGGAACCACCATTGAGGGAACAGGAATTGGAGAATGTGAATACCTGGGTTTGGCCGTACTGGATAGAAGGACTGAAAGGGTTAAAGTCCTCTGCATTAGCATACTATTGATAAAGTCTGATCATTTCCCTTGGTACATGCTGCAACCTTTTTTTTATTATTCTTCAGCATTGTGATGGTGCTCTTGGCAGGGAAGGCTATTGTGGGCACATTGCTTATCCAAGCTTCCAAGATGGTGTTGGAGATGGAGTGGTGACTCTTGCCCTTCTGTCTCCTACATTATTCATGTCTGTATTATCATTAATTAATGATTTATGGAACCCATTTTGCAAACCACAAACCCATTTACGGCAGTATAAAGCAGTGTGTATGTAAAACATGCACGCACATACATACACACACAGGTGCTTACCCTGTGCAGAAAGGGACTCACATTTGACATGGAAACTGGCATTAGTTACAAAAATGTACAAAAACTATTTAGACAGAAAGCAGAGTCCTGTAACCCAAGAGTCAGAGAAGGATCATGAATAAGTAGAATAGAATTATTCTGAATTGTAATTAAACATCAGCTTTCTCTTGCAGAAGCACTACAGTGCCTGTTACATAGTTTGATTCAGATTCTTTACTGAGCAAAATGGCATAACATCAAGTGGGTATTTGCCCTGCAGGGAATTTAATCTCTAGTACCTGGCCAGGCTGTTGAGAGGATTATTTCATCGTGGTAATGGATATACATGTGCAAGACAGTGCTTTTCTAATATGAAATTATACACCCACAGTTAAACAGCTATCTTGGGGTTTTGTATCAAACCACACATCTAGAGGTCCCCAAAGGGCTTGTTTTCCCATAGTTTCTGTACCATATGCAACACCTCTCACAGTGTTTCTCTCTTTTCATCCTAACACACACAGTTATGGTTCTTTCTCTTGGAAAGGTGCTTAAGGAGCTTTTCTGCACCTTCCTTTTTCTTTTAATCATAACTCATAGCTGGTCATAGCTGGTTGAATATGTTTAACATTTTTTTGGTTTTTGTATTACCTATGTATGTTTTTATGTATTACCTATCACTGTCATATGATAGCATTAAACAAAGTTAAAAATCCAGCTGATGGTAGAAAACATGTGGTGTGAGAGACTCTGGAAGGGTGATTATGGTCACTTGTCCTTCACACAAATAGGTTGTATCCCTGTCATTTTAGAGCTGAACAAAATGTACTGGCCAGTCTTTTCACCATAAACATAAACAGTAGCTCTGAGGTCTTCTTGTATCAGGGTATAAGGGTAAACATCCTCGCCTGTATTTAAACCTACATCTTCCTTTCTGACTCAGATAGCATAGTAACAATTGCATGTGGGGTTTTTGTTTGGTTGTTGTGTTTTTTTATTTTGTGGCATGGAGCACTCATACTAGGTTGGCTTATGATGGAATATCTCAATCACTGGCATATCACATGCAGGTTACATCAGTGCAGCTGAAAGCTCTCTCTGTAGTTATGCCACACAGGTTTACCTCCGTGCCCATAAAACCACATCCACCAGGGACCTCATCAATGCAAATACACTCAAGAGCAGCTAATGAGGATTTTAATTTAGCTTTAAATGCCTTTGGTGCTGGGTAGGCCTTTACAGCACCAGGCGGGGAAATCTCCGAAGCTCTGGCGGCTTTCACCATAAATGTCACTGCACCATATTTATTATTTGTTTCAGCTGCATTTCTAATGACCAAAAAGCTCATTTCTCAGATTACACCAATGCTGTGTGTTACTTACCAGCACCTTGGTTTGTTTAAAATACAGTGCAAAATGTAGGAGTTGGCCAGGAATAATTTTCCCTTATGGGACTAAATGTGAGAGTGGGAGAGAACTGACAAGCATCTTCAGAAAGGTTGTGAGGGAGACCCTAGGAAGGTCCTGACTTTACTGGATGACAGGATTTTATGGAGGTGTGGGCTGAGGTGTAACAGATACCTGTGATCATCTATCAGCATGGATCCTTTAGAGGACTGTCCCCAGGGTTATTTGGTAAAGAACATTTTTCTGTATGTAGCTGAGCCAGAGCTGTAAGATTAAGGTTTGTCTTGCCAATGTTTTATAACTGCCCAGACATTTGCAGGCAACGATTACTTATTAATGTTGCTGTTATATTGAGTGTCACCTTTCATTCTAATTCCCTCAATCCTAAGTGAGTCATTATATACTTCAGAGCTGACTTCAACCTTTCTCGAAGCTTGTGTTTGCCAGACCCTATCAATGGGAGATTTATTGCCCTGAGGTGGTATTTTCCAGCCTTGGTCCAGAACTGGTCTTTTTTACGACAGGGTAAGGGCAGACTTTTCTTAGGCTCACAGTATTGGTGCTTGTTTGAGGTTTGAGGCACCTGTCTTAGGGTGTTATGTGCTCCCATTACAAGGTAGTTCTAGTGCTGTCTCTCTTCTCAACACCCCTCCACCCCCCCCCCCCATTTTCAGAGTCCCATTTGCACCATCTTTTCCAGCCAATCTCCTACCCTTGACGTGCCCAGAAATTTCAACTTTTCTTTATCTGTTCTCCAGCTGCAGTCCTCTCCTTCCACAACCTTTGTCTCTTCACCGTTTTCCAGAGTATGAAGTTTCTGTAACCTGGTTTGTCCTGCACAGAAAAATGGTATCTGGTCATATTCTGGGAGCCAGCAAAAAGTAATCTCAAAGTCACCAGCAGACTATGATTTAAGGCTACAGTATCTTACGTGATACCTAACTTCTTTAAATCAGAGGCATAAAAACAACATACTGAAAGTATTTTTGTCCAAACACTGAGATGCTGATCTGTACCACCCCATGTCAGCACAAAGGGCAGTAGTAGTAGGACATGTGATTCAGTATGTCTTCATGTCTCAGGTGCTTTGCGAAGCGAAGCAGCCTGATGAATTGCTGGGATAATAGTTCTTTCCTATATTTCCCCAACTAGTTTGGGATTTGTAGTGCAAGCTTCTAGGAGTTTGTTTGCACAGCTGGAAACTTGCATGAGCCAACATGATTCCTCCATTTATAATATTCTACTGACTGACATGTTTGGTAGCCTTGGTGAGGTGCCTCTCAGATCTTAGACCAGTGCCTAGCTATTGCTGTCAAAACCACACCATCCCCTCAGTTTTGTGGCCAGTCTCAGCAGAGGTTAAGGATTAGCCTGTTCCTTTGAATAAGCTTTATATGCAGACAAAATGAGGTGAAAATCTTCCTTCTGGCTTTTCTTAGTGGAGTTTGCAACACCTGCTTTCCCATGTGACAGGACTAAGTGTCCAGTAAACATAAGAAATACCTTTCTGTGTGTATATACAGATACTATTAAAAGCCACTAATAAGAGCCTGTGCTAAGAATTGTGGCTTTCTCATCTGATTAATGCCTGGCTCCTGCACCCGAGATATTTTACTGTTTGACAGCTGTTCTGTAGCCTATATACAAAACGAGTCAGAAATCTCAGTTTGATCATCACAGGACTTGCAACTGCATCATAGAATCCACCCTTACAGTTTGACAGCCTGGAAGGAGATGCTGTAGATCTGGAGTCTGATAAATTCTTCTTGGAGTTTTAGAAACAGTCCTGCAACACCAGGCAGAGGTGGAGAACGAGAGACTTGGCAGGGAAAGCCTTCGCTTCCCAGGCATGTATGTTCTGTTTGAAGCCTGAATTGAAAGCAAGTTTTTCCACCCCTTTAAAGCTTCAAGAAATCCTACCTCTGTCCCACCTTCCACCATGAAATAGTTTCCTTCCTAACACCTGTTTCAGCCCAACACAGAAGCCTGTGTGTTGACCTGTCCGGAGAGACACAGTTGGCTGGCAGGAGCCACCTCACAATACCTCAGCAGTTAACACCTCAACTCTTAGTGAAAGCAGCTGTTTTGCTCCATGCCTCATAAAACCGTGAACAAACTTTTACACATTTGTGCTGAGAGAAGGGATAGATATTCCTTATCCGCTTCTCTGCCACTCTGCAGCACACCCCAGCAATTACGGTCAGGCCTGTTGTTATCAGGTGAGCAATAAGGAGGAGTGTGAATGGAGATAGGCAATAGGATGGGCACTGTGGCAACAAACAAGTTATTGCAGGTTTGCTGGCGCCGTCATGTCTGTACTGGCTCCTTTCAATGGCCATGCTGGAGCAGAGAGAGGCAGGCACCACGCCGCCACCGGGAAAGCGGCTGTGTGCTGAAGCCACTCTCATCTGCATGCAGGGATGAGTAAACAACATATAGTGCGCACATTGATTTCCAGCCTTCACTGTCACCTGCCCTCATTTATGGTGGGGAGGTGAACTTTCACCTTTCATTTGTTTGCCTTGTCTCCCTTTTTTATTTGCCCTGTCAAAATCCAAAGCAAGTCAAGAGTTGTTCAGCCAGTGCTGTACTCTTCTTCCTCATAGTCTCTGTTCCTCCCCAAAATCTTTCACATGACAGTATCCAAGCAATTCAGAAGCATCCATCTATGTGCTGCTGTTAAAAGGGTCTGTATAGAAATGCACTCTCTTGCTCAACTGACCCAACAGTTATCTGAAAATCAGAACCTGTGTTGCTAGATGTGTAAAGAGAAAGATAATTCAACTTGAATTTGAAGTCCAAGGTTGTCTTTGCAAATCTAGCTGTTAGAACTGTGTTTTTGTTAGTCATGTATCTTGCAATGCAGTAACTGCAGAGAGATGAGAAACATGGGAACTTGATATATCAAGGGTTGGGGGTTTTTGCGTGTTCTGTGAGACCAAGATGTACAGAAAATTAATGGCAGAGCTGGAAGCAGAATTGTGTTTCTCTGATCTTGGGAGAATATATTTAAAGATTTAGGAACATCAGATGACTGAATTCTCTACTTTGAAAACATTTTCTTGAAAGGGTCATCTCTTTTCAATTAAAACACCACACAGCTTAAATTTTTGACGCTCATTAAGGATGTCACTTTTTACATTTTCAAGGACCATCTTTTAATATCGTCAACTGATGGATGTTCAGAGTTAAGTTTACTAAGAGGATTGAAAGAAAGAAGGAATTGTCCTTAGAAAAGAATGAAGGAAGAATCTTCTAGCAGTAATGAAGTGAGATGCTCGCACTATGAGCATGGTACGATCCAAAACCCTGCAAATGCAAAACCCTCCTGTGAGATATGGGAAGGTTAGACTTCTGGTTCTGATCAGCATGAGGTAGATCCAGGTTTATTACCCAGAGCATTTCTTCATCCGTGGAGTATTGCTATGTGACAACACTGTAAAATGTGGAAGTGAGAGATGATTCAAAAGGAAAAGAAATGCTTAACTCAGAAATAAATTGCCCTTCCATTTGTCATAGGAGATGCTTTACTAAATGGTGCTTCTAAATCCACTTTCCGATTTCTCTGTAGACTCTAGATACTTTGTTCTCAGGTATTCTGAATAGGACTGACTACTGAGTTCTGACAATCTTCAGTAACTAGAAATGCTCCATTAGCTAATTGCTTAGTGACAGTAACCCTTCTGGGTAAGTCCACATGACAGCCAAATAAATGCCACCTTAGTGCTTCCTGATTAATTTTATAAGCCATTTGCTGTATAACTTGAGTCCTCAAAGAAAAGCACTTTTGGCTTCATATGAGTTTGTGTGTCACAGCTGGTCCAGTAGACAGGCTTTGGTTATTTAGAGTCAACAGGTAATGTCAGCCTCCTTTACAGAAAATACTTAAGGAATTTCTTCAGGAAACCCAATCAACAGTACACTAATCGCTGCTGCAGCAATGCCATGGTGTGTTCCTTAACCTTGCAAAGGAACACCCTGCTCATGACCTGTCAATGAAGGTGTAGACTGTTATATATGTAGATATGAGATAAAAAAGTGATGAGCAGAAGAGGAAACAGAAGATGAGCTGACTTGTATTGGCCAGAATGGTGTTGCTTTGCTGGCTTGGTGTTGCCTCAGAAGCAGGGTGGCCTAAGGGAAGAGCGCGTTGGTGGCTGGCAGTATGTGAACTGTGCTTCTCCCTCAGTTACAAGTATGTCCAGGTCTCAGTGTTTTTGACAACGAAGTGTAGTGGCAGGCATTGCAATGGAAGGGCCCTCACCGCCTGTAGGCCACCACATTCTAATACTCACCCTACTATTTGTACACCTATGTGAGTTGGGCTCGTAAGAATTTCCCACATTGGATTAGTCCTAAGGCTCGTCTAGTCTAGTATCTAATAATGGATCTCTTGGATGAGAATATAAACAGGACCATTATAACTGATCCATCCCAGCTTCCTGAAGTTAGTAGCTAAGGTATCAGAAGAGTTTTAAGTCTGCAAGGAATGCACATACCAGCCTAATTTAGAAGATAAATTTAATAAAACTAGGCCTTGTTATGAAGGTAGTTGATGCTCCTGGTTTTCTATGAGAGTTTTTCCCCCTTCTTTAAACCATTGTGTTTCCCTTTTAACAGCATCTAGAATAAACCCCTGCTGGTTTTTAGTTTTCTTACTATTATTGATTTTGTTATGCCTGGGACTCTACTAAAGTATATAGCCAGCTGATTTATGCCTAGGCCAAATATGTAAGCTGTGGGATAACAGTTCTCTAAGGTTTGATATCCTTCCCTCCTGTAGTTTGATTAAAGACATGGGGCAATGTTGTGGAGTCATGATTTAACCCACCAGCTCTGGATGGGAGTTTTAAGTACCACTTAGTGCCTCAGCCCTGTGCTTCTGATCTGAAGATAACTAGGTTAAATAACTGGAGCCATTGTGGATAGAGATCAGAACTATGGCTTATGCGGGTGTGGCCCATAAACTTTTATGATAGTCTTAGATACTCTTAGAGGTTTGTGGCTATCTTGTCTTGGATCTTCAAGGAGCTATCTTTCATAGAGGGAGACAGAGTTCTAAGTGGATGTGTTGCAAAATTCCTTAATAATCTCTGGTTTCTGCAGAGAATTTATGCTGGCTCTGGGCTTTGCTTTTGTATCTGTGAGGGTTTTGGTAGAGGCAGGAGAAAAATCAATGCTGACACTCTTAGAAGTAGAAAAATCCTCTCTGTTTCTGGTATTGCACACACATGGATTGTGATGATGTGTTCGTTGCTTACAACCCTCAAAACACTCATCTTTCAGGTGACAAAGCTCAAGAAAGAATTAACCATGCAGGATGCAAAGCCTAATGAAAGTTTAGCTTCAGCAAGCATTGAATCAAAATGAGCTTCAAGAGAGGCTCAGCAAGACTTTTTGTTGAGGAAAAAAAGAGGACAGTTTAACTGAGCAATTTTCCTGTTGTTTCTCCGCTTCTACTGTTTTTTAGGACCCCTTTCTAGTCCAGTCTTGTTCAAGCTTCTGCAAAGAGCAGTTTTGTCTGCCCAGTGTAAAGCATGGTGTAAGTCCTGACAACCAGATTTTTAAGACTGCTTAATTAGATGTTTCCTCCTCACCCCAGGGCAAAGTAAGTTTCTGGTGCCATCGTAAAGGCTGGTTGGGAATAAATGTCATCCCAGTGACAAGAGAAGTATTGTGATCATGCTGTGTTTTTTCTAGTTTTTGCATGTGTCTCATGTCAGACATTTGCATAAAACAGGTTGCCTCAACAGATTGCCTGTGTCTGTGTTTCCTTACATGGTTGTGTAGTGTTGCTCCACACTCACCACTCAGAGTTGTTTTAAATTTGGTGATGGTTGATTTATGGTGAAATGTATAATGGTATAACCAAAAGCAGCATAGGCTCCGGGATATAAGCCTAGTGCTGTTTCCTCTGAAGTTAATAATAATAATCCTGATGACTGGTTGGAAAAAAGCGTGCAACTGTTCTACCACCCTACAGCCTTTTTCTTCTAGCAAAATTTCTGCAGACTTCAGTGAAGAAAAATTGTAATCTCTCTCTCTCTTTGCCCTTTTTTTCCTTGTGGAGTCTTTCTTTTTTACTTCCTATGCCTCATTTGTTCCACTGTTCCGAATCATAAATAGTTCTGGTACTAAAACATATCAACCGGGGGGATGTATGGACTATTCTTGCAGTTCTTGTTCCTTTGATGTGTTCTTTGAATCCGTTATGTCTTCCTCTGAGCCTGAAAAGATGTGAAAAGATGAGTAATACAATGGGTAAATATTTTAGCACACCACGTTGAGCCCTTGAGACCAGTCTTTTAATGTTCTCAATAATGTTGTGTCATTTTCACCTAGACAGTGCAGTGTCTTCAGTGCTCAAAAGGATCTGAACTCTCTAATATATATCAACTCAGATTTTGGATGGTCAACGCTTGAATCTTTGTCCCTGAGCTTGTTTGGAAGTCTGGTGCTGGAGTCCAGCCTTGCTATGCTGCTGCCTGGGTTTCGAATGCTGCTGAGAGAAGGGAAAATGAACGTTGTTGTGTTGCCCTGAGGAAGCTCATCTGCCTTGCATCAGAGAGCCAGATGGCCCAAGGTTTTGGTCACAGCTTATGAAGCCTTACACTTGACTGATTTTTGGATAGCTTATAGTGCAGCGTAGGTCTCCCATTCTATTGCAGCATTTTCTGAAAAGCTTCAATCTCAGTCCCTCAGTTCTGTTGAAACAATGATGCTTAATGTATCACTGGATTTTACCCATAATTTTCAGAATTGCACTTACTGTCCAAGATGTTGTAAGAACATGCAGCCTCTCCAGGTATGCAGTTCTTGGGGTTGGATGGACCCGCAGTGATGATGTAGTATTAGTGATGGCCTCAGGAAAAGTGTTGTTCTGTCATGCTGTCAGAGCTAAATGACATGCTCTGGCAGGATGGCAGTAGAGATTTGACTTACCTGAGCCTGATCTTCTGTTAGTATAAAGACATTACAGCTTAACTTTACTGGTAACGTGCCTTGGTTGAAGAGTTTATCAGACTTTTAGTGGTGATCCAGATACTCCTGGACTTCTACAGTGTTATGAAACATTTCTGTAGGTTTAATGTGAATGACACGAGTAAGCTTTTCAGTTGAAAGTTAATAGTTAAATATGTAAATTACCTGGAGAAATAAATAGGCAGTGTTCTTCCTTCTAGACTTTTAAAAATCCCTCTGTAGAATAATTCAACAAGAACATAAATAAAATATAAATGACAGGAACATGAATCCATACTGTAGTTTTTGCACTTGACAGGTTTATGCTTTGCTCTTTTTTTCTGTGTGTCTTTTCTGCTACTGTACTTAGCAATGCTAGCTTGAGTAGCACAATGATTCTTTGGCCATTATTTTCACTGTTCTTAAGTTGCATCTGTTAGTGCTGAGCTGACAGAGGGATACCCATAGAATCTATACTTACCTTTAAAAAGCTCTCTCAGAATTGCAGTCATCATCTGTCCACACAAACTTGGGATAAGTATGGGCAGATGTCTCTTCATTATCTTAAAACACACTACAACATTAAGCTATTACAATAGCAACTAGAAACCATAACTAAGATCAGGTCCCTGTTACACGTACCCAGAATGAGTGGTGATCTCAAAAACAGATAAATCACATTTTAAAAAGACAAAAGTAGGATTCTTATTGCTATTTCACAGCCAGGAAGACTAAGGAACAGGCAGTTATGTGCTTGATGTCACAAAGGTTTTGTACAGAGCTGAAATTAGTCCGTATGTCCAGTTTAAGGCCATAATGTCATGGCTTTCTCTTCTTGCTGGGTTATTCCTTCTAAAAAATGCTGGTGTCTTACATACCACTCAAGCTTAGCACAGGATGTCTCTTATTTAACTCTTTCTGACAGAGTACTCTGTGCTACTTTTGAAAGCCTCCTGGGCTTGAGCCTTAGAACCACATCCCTTCTGGAGGCTGGCAGTGACAGCTATGCTCGTTCATGCTAGCACTGCTTAAGAAGTGTTGCAAAGAGTTGTAAACAGCGTGTAAC
Organism: Falco biarmicus; assembly: GCF_023638135.1. NCBI lineage: Eukaryota > Metazoa > Chordata > Aves > Falconiformes > Falconidae > Falco > Falco biarmicus. The sequence continues at coordinate 35,666,525 of NC_079288.1, forward strand.
TGATCTGAATTGAGGGCATGTCTGTGCAGTTTAAATGGTGGTGTCCAGAAGAAAGCAAAAGAAAAAGGCTGGAGTTAGTATTCTCACTCAATTGTGTCTCCTACTCGCCACCTTCCTTCTGTCCCCGCTGTTGGTGTGTTAAAAGGCAGATGCTTCTAGTCACTATTCACTTACTGTGAATTAAGGTACGCATCAATTCATGACAGAATTTCTCCTCAGGGCAGAAAATCTTTTGTAGGAAAGGTGGAATTTTAAGGGTTCTGAACTTAAAAGAGAAAAAAGTAAAAAAAATCCTACCCTAGTGACTGAGAAAAGGAAATCTGGTTAGGGAAAGCATGCTCTGGGCTGGGGAGATTCTTCATGTGCTTCTGAAATCAGATTTCCGTGGAGGCTGTGGCAGACATTGTGACATTGAATTTTCCTTTACGTTTGTATACCAAAAATAAACCCTGCCTAAGTCATTCAGTGTCTTCTTGATGGTTTAGAAGTCAGGATGACAACAGCTACTGGTCAGAATTGTCAGAATCAAGCCTCATTATCACAGCTTGCAGTACTTGGCCTAGCGACCTGGCCAGGAGGAGGGTGCCAAATTCCTTTTGAATTAAGATCCTGCATATAGAATTCATGCATCCTAGAAAGATGCTCTTCCTATTCATAGATATTATCAGAGTAATACTGTTATTAAGGTAAAGCTGAACTGCCAGTTCCCTGCTCCAAAGGCCTTAAAGGGTAAGAAGGATTATGGAGTATATTAATTCCTTTGTGAGAGAGGGTTCAAATGAGTGAGAGTGTGGCTGTTAGTACTATAAATGTCCGAGACAGCAAATTTTGTAGAGCCCTTCTTTGTGAACAGATTTGCAGAGAAGTTCCAGCTGTGTAATTTTACACATAGCAAAAAAGGCTTGGTTTTCAGTACTGCTTATCTGCAGTTTTAACAGTATGGACACATACTTTTGTGCTAAATGTGAGCTGAAGATTTGACAAACTTTTGAACAGGACTACAGCTTCATGTTCCTGGTTGTTTAGTGTTGTTTAGTGGCCAAGTACAGGGAACAGAGGAATGCATGTTAAAAGTAAATGGCAGCAATACCCAGAGTGACATATAAATGAAATGGGAAGCAGATATAGCCAAAGGAAACCTTTTGAGAAACGCGTAAGATATTTAGTCTCATATGCAAATTTCAGTTAAATGTTAAGACACAGATTTTAGTAAGTGTTTAGATGGTTCATTCTTGCTGGATTCAATGGAAGTGAAACATCTGGAAGCTCATGAAAGCCTCATGGACCAATAAATTCTCCTGTCCAGTCACAGTGTGTCATATGCTGTTAGTAGCCAAAGAACGGTCAGTGCTCCGTTAGTAGGACCAGCCCCTTGAGGCTGCTGAGAGATTGGGCCTCTTGTCCATGGAAAGTGCCTCCCTTGCTTGCATGCTTCCTTTTTTTTCATCCGTCTGTCCATTTCATCTTGCTAAATCTGATCAAGACCTGAGAAATTGTCTTGGTACTGTTTCCTCCAAACTGTTTGTTCAATTTTTTCCCCATTGAAATCAGATTTGTTCCCAAGTTTTCAGTTAAAACTACAGCTTACCCTTCAGATCTGCTCAGTCCTTTAAATCAGGAGTAGAATGTTTGAAAAATACTTGTAGGAAGGTCTGACCAGATAGGAGTCACAAAAGTTTGCACCTTCATACATAAATCTTTTATCAGGGTTTTCAGTTCTGTTCTCCTGTAATCGGATCTTGTATTTTTGAGAATCCTGAATATTTCTGTGAGGTAATTCTTGGTTTTCTATGCAGAATAAGTTTTCATCAATATAAAAAGAAGCTGGAAAGAAGTTGTCTTAAAAATACTCGCATATCTAGATTTTAATCTCCATTTAAAAAAAAAGGGTTTGACCTAAAAAATATATACAAAGAAGATAAATCTTCTATCAGTGCACAGCTTACAAAAAAATCAGTTATTTTTAGCCAAACATACAAATACCTGCCTTATTTGTTATGGGTTTGTTTTGGTTTGGTTTTTTTACATCAAAAAATAAACTATAGAAAGAGCATGGGAAGCAATAAATCTGGGTGTGTCATTAGTAAGTGCTCTAACAAGTTCACATTGCATAGTGGAATGAAATTCCTCTGGGAACATATATTTTTATATACATGTCATAGGTCTAAAAATAGGTTACTAGAATAAGCCATAGTGTTAGAAAAGAGAAAGAGGGTTTTCCAATTTGTTTTATTGCTCTGTTTTAAAATTAAGAATTGTAATCTGAATGGGAAAAGGTTAAAAAAGTCCCAGAAGTCACAGAAAACGACCCATGGTAGACTGATCTAATGAAACTAATAAACTGTGGGACTGATCCATAAACCGATTTCTTACGGTCCCCTGGAAATGACAGGTAGTCTTCCATTTGCTTTAGCCAGAGTTGTGTCAAACCCAGCAGTCCTGAAGGGGCGGCTAGTGCTTGGTTTCCCTTCTGAGCGGGCAGGAGACGATGCCTTGTGGAATGGTTTGGTACATGCTGTGCCAGCACTACCTGGGTGGTTGTCCCTGGTAGGGTGAGGTAATGTGAATGTTTAGCACTTACTATCACTGGCTTCCGAAGCGTTTACAAAGGTAGTACAAGTGGTGTGATTTCCCCAGGCTAGAGATGGGGCACTAAGCCTGAGAAAAATGAGGCCAGAAGTGCTGTGCTACTTTGACAGCTGTCAAGGCCCAGTCTCTAATAGTCGGTCACCGATGATGTTGGAGATCACATTCAGGTTTGCCAACCCCTCTCAGGAACCCTGGCCACAGTGGGCCATGTGCCATAGTGAACTCTGGGTAATCAGTCTCCCTTCTTGCTTTGTTACCAGCTGCATGCAGCTCGTGTGGGATGTCCCTGATTTGCATGTGCTGAAGTTCCTATCCCCAGGGCAGTGTCTTTGAAGCATGGCTGCTGGGATGGGATTTGGGCAAGGGGACAGGAGTTACTTGCGCTAGTTCTAGTGGAAAACAGGAAACGGGCAGGGTGGTGCCTCCTGTCTGTCCACGCCAAACTTAGGGCAAGCGGCTCCTTTATTCACGTTATTGCTAAGCTTGCCTTTGATAGTTATGTTTCCTTGAGGTGGAGCAGTGTTATGAGGCTCTGCTTGAGAAGCAGTATGTTGAAGGACTGAATACATGTATCCACACACGGGTGCACATACACCTTCACTCACAGACACACAACCCTCACTGAAGTCAGGAGAAACAGCTAGGCTTCTGTACCTCTGAAAAACTGCACTTTATCAACTGTGGATGATTGGAAGACCATTTCTGAAGAGAGTGTTTATCTTATTTATAACAGCCTAATCAGGTAGATCAAGAAAGCTTTTTTACTTGTGTTTTCTAATCAGAACATACCACAAAGTCTGTTTGCTTATCTCTTAAACCTCTGCTGTCCAAAGAGAACGTATGATATCTTTGCAATGGCAAAGGTGAATTGAAGTCCTCAATTCCTGTTATCAGAGAAATTGCTCAGGAAGATTTAGAAAATAATGGTGTCATTCTGCTGCAGTCCATCAGCTGAAAGTGCTGGAGCCGCCCATGTGCTTGAAGTTGGAGCTGGCTCCTCTCTTAGCCAGCCCTGTCATGCAAGCTAGAGGCTGGGGGTGTAGTGACAGATGTCCATTAACTCATCATGAATAGCATGTAAGCAAATTGCACGATACTAGATTTTTGTAACCTCAGACATAGTAGGGAATGTTCAGATCAGAAAGAGAAAGAAAGTCACCGACTTCACTGAGGATGGACCTTGCGTTTGTTTTAGCTTCTGTCATGGGTGGAGTCAGTTCTTTCTAATTTTGTGCTGAGACATCTTCTTTCTACATGTTCTGGCAGCTAACCTGCTTTTCAAGAAACCAGAATGGAACAGGCCAGCTTATTTGTTAAGAAATGGACAGAATAGATTTGTGTGTATGAGTGAAGAAGAGACAAGTATTTACTTAATTACCTTTCAGTCATACACATCATATCTCTATCGTGTATAAATAGCATGAGAAGTTAAGCCTCCTTAGTCTTTCTCCTTCTTCAATTCTACAGTGACTGAGTGATGGCTGTGGTGACTCCCCTCAAACAAACACCTCTCCCCCCTCCACCCCTGTGCAGAGATTCTTCTTCTTCCCTTTCTTTTTTTGCCAAGATAAACTGTGTGTGTAAATTGGATGAGCACTGAGTACATTAAAGGGGGAGGGGGGGATGGGACACATGACACGACACACAAAAATAAGACCCTGATTAATAGTTTTGTAACTAAGGGAATGAGAGAAGAATAATTTGAGGAACAACTTTTCAAACTGTTACTTGGTGTGTGTTTGTGCATGTACTGTACACTAAAATAATTCCAGCTGTCCTTCCTTCTTTTAATAATGGTTCGTTGCTTTCCCGTTGTGAGGCCATATTTGGACAAACATTAACCAGATCAAAGCCTAATGGATAGTTATGATGGCTGTGATTCAGCAAAGCACTTAAGCGCAGTGTTTCATTGCAACTTCAATGGGACATGCTTTGACTTCAGCAAGATATAAGCATTGCTTCAACCAGTGACAGGACAAATGACTGTATGACTTGGCGAGGGTATGTGTCATGTGCTTAAAAATCAAAGGTAAAGCTAGTTTCCATTCTGAAGAATGATAATGGAATGTTCTTCCTGCAAGGTGTTGCTGTTGGACTAAGCACTGCTTTACCTTGCTTGATCTCGGCTGTACCTATCCTGCAGTGTTTTAATAACTGGAGTACTGGAGCCAGAAGGGGATGTGGAAACCGTAGGATTCCTGTCAGAGGGAAGAAGGATGGAGGAATAGCACAAAGGAAGAATGGGGATGTGCCCATGAACCACAGTCTCAGACCTAACAGTGTTACAGGAAAGATCCATCTAGAAGCTCTCTCTGAACAGTGCTTTACAGCAGGTGCCTAGAGAAATAGTTTAAGAAACAGGAAAAGTACTGAAGACTCCCTCCCCTGGTGTAAACACTCAGGTGATGGGAGTCAATGGCCTGTGGACTTGCTGAGCTGTGGACTGTAACGTTTGTTTGTGCCAGGAGCACAGCAAGGGGTCCCTTCAGACTGAGAGGATTTAGTCTTGGTGCTGTAATGATTTTTTAGGAAAGAACATTTCACTATTTAGCAAGACATGAGGAAAAGAGGCTGAAGTTATTTTTGCTGAAATCCCCCTGTTGATTCCTTCTTGTTGATGCCATAAAATCTTAGAATACAATTTTCTTGTCTCATCCAGGCCATTAAAGTGTAATAAATTGTGGCAGCTTCTAGCTTTTAAGAGACTTTTTTATTATTATTATTTTTAGTGGATGGGCTACACAGCCTTGGAAACACTTGGAATTCCCCTTTGTGATTATATGTGAGTTATTTATAGTAAGTCCTTATTCTGATGGCAGAGTCTACATCACAGTCTGAGAAGTGCTGATTTGAAGGTGGGTGTGTAGTTTCATTTAGAAGTTTTACTCACTGCATTTGCCATTTCTTCTTTCTGTGTTTTAAACTGCTGTCATGAGTGAACGGAAACAGTTTATGGGCACATTGCCACTGTTGCACAAGACAGTTTTGCTTTGCTTTAAGCACTCCCTCTGGAACCGCTTTCTGAATTGAACATCATTATCGTCAGTATAATCACATGTATTGTGCCTCTGATGGGCCAGACCCTGTCTTTAGGTACAGGAGTGGAAGCCTGGAAAAAATGGAGACATCAGGGGAGGAGAGGAAGGGGAATTTAATTTCCTTTACCCTGACATTGATGTTGTTATAAAGTCTCTAAAATGGCACCTTCTGGCTCAGAATTAAGCAGCCACAATGACATGTCTCAGTTTGTCCAGACTGGTTTTCTTGTCCAGTTAAGTGGGAGAGTCTTATGCCTTTAAAGCTTCCTGGCTCCCAGGAGGAAAATGCCAAACTTGTCAGAGAAAACAAACAGTGGCTTTCCTAGCCTGTGTGTGTTCCGATTAACGAATCTATTAGGCTATAAAACCTGGGACCCCCCTTTCCTGGAGAAAGAGCATACATTAGGAAGCTGTTGACAGTTCCTAAGTCTGACCCCTTGCACAATGCTGGAGACCTATCAGCAGCTCTGAGGCAGGCAGCCAGGGCCTGTTTGTTCTAGGAGGTCTTGGAGAAGTATTTGATGCTCGGTAAATGCCAGATGCACTGTTGTTTTAATCTGTAATGTGGGAGGCCAGAGGGAGAAAAAAGGAGGAGCTACAGCACAGCTGAGTGGTTTTGCTCTTTGGGTGTAATCAAAATGTGTTTGGAGGCATATTACCTTGAGCTTGGATATTCTTGGCTTCAGCAAACTAAGCAGGGCCCAATTTAGCAGTAAGTTCCTAGGTGAGTTTGCTGTGTTGCTACAGCAAGCAACTGAAGTATTGCAATTGATGGCATTCTGTGCTTTCAGTTAAAATGGAAGCAGTTGCCAGTGCTGGCTTTAACAAGGGCTGTGCTGATCTAAGCGTTAACTTCCCAAGGAGATAAAAAACCTCGGTTCTAACATTTGAGGATGTACAAAACCCATTTTACAAGAAAAGAGGTGTTAAGTCCTGTATTCTTGCATGTTCCAGTGAATGCAGTTACATTCTTTGTATTTCTCCCTGCCTGTATCACTTCTGCTGTTGCTTGTTAGAGATGCAGCATTTTTCTCTGGCACTGTGGTATGTGTCAAGCAAAAATGCAATTCTTTCATTCCTTCATACAGTGCACAGTGTTTTTTACACATTCAGTGTGTTATGAGTATTTCAGTGAGTTTCAGCTCACTGATCTGTTCTTGGTTTGGTACCTGATGCCTTGTCACAAAGGAGAGAAAAAACAGACTGTAGTGAGGCGGTTTCAGAGCAGCAGGCTTTTTTTTTGTAGTTTGTTCACAGCCAGCTGTGCACATAACGCCCAGCCACTCAGCAATATGGCTAGCCAGGCTGGTAAAACCAGTGGTCTGTCCAACCCATCTTGTGAGTGAGTCATCCCACTTTTTGTAATTAGTAATTAAGATAACAAATATCTGTCAGTGAATAATGCAGAATGTATTGAAGAGTTACCGATACGTGACCCAACACGTTTTAGACAAATTGCTGCAGTGAAACAAACCTATTTCTCAATTTGCCAAAGTGTGGAGAAGTTGAGAAGCAGCCCTTGCAGTTCCAGCCCAGTCCTAGTCTCTCATTCAATCGGTTGTGCTCATTTGTCACAGGTGGATCTCGTGGTTTGGAGTCCAGGCTTTTTGTAGCAGGTGGCTTTTACTTCTGACATAGTACACACCATTTAGGTCCGTCCCCAGGAGACCTCCAAGCAGAAATACTGAAAATCACTGTAGCACATTTTAATTTGCTGGATGAGATCTCTGTGTCTCCTGAACACAAGACTTGTTGTGAATCACAGCAGGATATTCTCTTAAAGAGCCCAGCAAAATGCTGCTGACAGTGTCACAGAGCAATGCTAATCCGACATCAGATTGGTCATGGCTGCTCAGGTTACCATCCAGCTCTGTAGCAGAGGAGGCCTGTTACTGTGGGAATGAAGGACCTCGTGCTGTAGGGACACAGTCAGGGCATTAGGAGGAAGAAAATCTATCCTATTCCCATCACTTCCTGAAGTGTATGTGTCAGAATGACGCACATACTCTTGGCTTTATTTGATGAGGGGGCTAGAGGGGGGGCGAGAAAGAATGAGATGGGCTCAAGGGACATGATTTGGCTTCACAGGGTCATGATGCTCTAAATGTTAATTTTGAATTGCTGAAATTGAAGGAATGGAGAACAGTCCTTGTTGGATACACATTTGTCATCTTCGTGACTCAGGAGGGCTCTTGTGGATATTTTAGACAGGCCATGGATTATGCTAGGCTTCTTGATAGCTTTTCTCAGACTCATAAACAGACTTCAAGAATGAGACAGGAGTATCCAAGTGATGGTCGCATATGCTGTGACTGAGTACATTCTCCCAAGATGCTTCTGGTAGGGTGAATCACAGGAGAAAAGACACCAGGAGTAAAAGTATCCCTTAACACACCCTTGATTTAGTCCTGCCCTAACTTTCAGGGTAAATTGCAGCATCACATTTCAGTGTATGCCTCAGTGTCCTCTCCAGCCTGACTTAATACTGACATAAGAAATGGAGATTTTAGTCTTTTGATGAGATGCTCATGTTCTCTGGTTTTCCTTGCTGCTCGGGAAGGATACCTGCAAATGCTCTTGGGAAATGGGGGACCTAATAATTAGAAAACTTTGGGTGTAACCTGTGAGGTTCTGTGCCAGCAAAACAGTAACCAGCCTGTACCACCCCTTTGGAAAAATGTCTGTTACAGGACAGAAGGCAAGTCCAGCACGTTGTCATTAGGGGAAGCCCAGAAAGCTATTTGGTTTGTAGGAATGTAAGTAGATTCAATGACTTTGCATTTAGTTTCCTGGGGAGAGGGGGTCTTTTGAATGTCACTGTGTTTGTGCTTCCCAGGACTGTGTCAGTAGTGAGGAAGGCAAGTGCAATCTGTACTGACCAAAGCTGAGTCACTTGTTGGCCAAAATCTCTTCTTTTCTGTTCTTTTCTTTTCCTCTCTGGAAATACAGCTCTGGGGCAAATGAAGTGTCTCACAAATAGGTGCTGAAGTACATTGGTTAAAGCAGAGACAGTGTGCCTTACTCCCAGTTTTTGAAAGTGGTCAAAGCACTTGGACACTGGGAGAAAAAAGGAGTTTGGTGTTTTTGTTTCAAATGAGAAACTTAGAAATTAACATCAGCATTATTTTTTAAGTGTTTTTTTTCCCCTTGGATCAGATTAAATGTTTTGTTCAAGGCCAAGATGTTACTTGTTTCTGTTTTCCAGTTCACTGAAAAAAATATGTTTACTTTGGGTTGCTGCCCAACTAATTTCTCTTCCTCCATTTTTCTATAATGCCAGCAAAGTGCAAAATCAGTTATTTATTCGTCTCAACTTCTGTTGTTAAAACTTCTGTTTTAACCATCCATCAGATTAACGGACACCACAGCATAGTGATTTTTTTTTTTTATTCTTCAGGTGTGGTGCTGTATTTCTGTGCTCTGGTGGCTTCTGAGTAAGAGTTGCACGGGGAAGGAAGAAAGTAACGAAATCAACGAGATCTTGGATTCTGTTTGCAGAGCTGTTGAGTGATTTCGTGACTGAATGGGGAGCCTGACTGAATGAAGGTGTTAACCTTGATCTTAATACCTGGGTCCCACTTGCCATTTGAGAAGTCAACAAATGATTTGCTTTGACCCTGGAATGATGATTTAGTCTGGGTGTTTGCTTCTCATAATAAACCTCATCTGAGAACAAATGGGAACGAGGCTGTTGGTTTCCAAAAGAGAGGGTTGGTTTAAAGTGGGAAGGGAAGAATTGAATTAGAATACAAGAGGATCACATAATCTGCCACCTCCTGCAACCTCATCTGGTGGTTTAACCTTTGATACTTACTTTAGTTTTCTTTATTTCTGTTACTGTCCTCAGAATTCTCCCTGATTACCCCATGGCTTGACAGAATACTGTGCAGTGGAGGTTTCACCTGTTTGCAAGTGGCTTCTGCTGAAGCACTGGAGCAATGTAAAACAAGCCTCATCCCTAATGTGTTTTATTTTTTATGGGATTATTGTTTCACTTTGATGCATTGTTATTTTTTGTGCTCCTTTCATCAGAAACAACTGTGCACATATCACCTCGATGTTCAAGGTGTTGTTCTGGATGTTGTGCCCACGTGTGAATGTAGAAATTGGCTGAGATTTATAGCAGCTTGTTTCCCCTCCTCACTGCGTTTACGCACCACTGTTTGGTCTTGGTAAATCATTTTATCTGTCTGTGCCTCTTTGCTTGGCTGAATTCTTCTCACTGCAAGGTGTTTGGGAAGAGACAGTTCCTCACTTTGCTGATGTACAGTACCTAGCATAGTTGGTCTGCAGTTTCAGCTGGTGCCTCTAGGTGCTACCACAATACAAACAATAATCAATCACTGACCAACACCTTCAAGGCTCTTAGTGAAACCAAACACAATAAAAAAGTCTCCCCAGGGGCCAAATCTACTAGGCTATGTAAACGATTTTCTAGTGAAAGTGGTAGAAACCCGATCTCTTGGGACATTTAAAACTACGCTGCAGAAAGCACTAGCAATCAGTGTGTTGGGGAATAATCATATGTTGGCAGAAGGATCAAATAAAGAGGACTTCATTATTCTGGACTGCCTGTCCAGCATATGTATTGCTGGGAGCAAAGGCACAATGGCTTAATAGATCTCTTTCAGCTTCTGACTGCTGCTGTCCTCCACTGTAGGTTCTCACAGCCAACAAAGTAAAGCAAGCCTTGGCCAAGATGGAACATATATTTTCAATCATCCTGAAAAACTTTCATCTTTTTCTAGATTAGTTTTTGGTATATATTTAGGCCAAATCCTGAACTCCTTTGTTGAGGTTGTTTGCTCCTGCAAAACACTTGGTAAAAGCATGCATTTGGAGAAATATTGGTAACTAATTATGGGGAGATAATTGCATTAAATCAGAAGCAAAACATAATACAAAATGCCTGGGGAAGAACTGCAGCTCAGTGCAGAGGGAAATGGAGGTAGATAGAGGTAGGAGAAGGTTCCAAGGAACTTGTATGTAAACTGCGTAACTCTGGTTTTGATGCTCATCTGCGTTTTGGTTTTTTTTGATTCCCCCATTCAACAGAATGTACATTTCCCAGGTAGGTGAGCCCAGGCAAGAATGGAGTGAAACATCCCAATGGAATGAGACAGGATCATTCTATGGTCCATTTTATGTTCTTGCTCACCAGGCTAATTAGATGTTGCAAAGCTGCTCCATCCTGGAGAGAAACTGGCTCCTGACTTCCAAGACAATGCTAATCCCTACAACAGGCATTTTTTCAAGCCAGCCCTGCAGGTGGCACAGCAAGCCCTGTGTTTCCAAGCAACATTAGCAGTCGCTGTCTTCCCTTCCTATCATTTTACAGTGCAAAAGCAGCTGTGATGGGAAAGACTTCTAGTATAGTAAAAAAGACTAGCGTGATATGAAAAACACTAATCTGATATGCTGGCTACCAAACATCGTGTCTTTTCTCAGGCAGTTTGCAGGGTTTTGCTTTAGACCGATACAGAGGAACCAGATAATTTTCTTTTCACTGCGTCAAGATGTTTTGGATGCTCTTAAACTACTTCCAAGCTAAAGTTGAGAAAGAATGTGCGGCCAGCCTCCTAAAAATAAAGATAGCTTTTTAAAGTCTTAGTTGCACACTCCTTATGTGTTCTCTGTCAGGCAGGTCTTGTTATCAGAAAATCTCTTCAGAAGCCATTGGGGTCAAGGGGAACTGATTTGGGAATTGTGAAAAAGATGCATGGAAAAGGGCCTTGTAGCCTGCAGGGCTGCTGGGAATTCCTGCTGCTTAGTCCTTGCTCTAACTTTGCTTCTCTTCATGGCCTTGGGCAAGTCACTTAACTTTTTAATCTCTGGCTCAGTTTCTCTGCCTGTAAAGTAAGATAACTATTACTATCACATACCTACCTGACAGGATTTTCTCCCCTAGTAATAATTAACATTTGTAAAATACTCTTTGACTATGTTTATTTTTATTATAATACTTCTAGATTACATTACAATGCTGATGCTGTTGCAGTTGCAGATTTGAGCTCCTGTACAAGATTACACTGGAAATTAAGTCATTTTTGTAATGAGATAGAAAACAAATTGTGGTTGGTGTGGTTAAGCTGAGTTTAAAGCTCCTTTGCAATATGACAACTATGTGAAGTAGCTGAAGTATTCCAGTGAATCTAACCCCAGTGTCTGTGACAAAATGAACCACACACAGAGAAGATTATTCGTGATCTGATTTTAACAGAAAGGTTAGTTATTTGAAATATTTGGTAAGTAGGACTGAAGATTTGAGGTTTCTTTTCCATTACCAGAAGGTGTAAAGTGCGTATCTTCGGTCTTGTCAGGTCATGCCTTCATGCATGCTTATATCCAGGATGCTCATTGGTCCTACAATGCAGACTAGACTGCAAGGAACTGAACTGAGGGTTTATTTGTTTGTGAAAACATCTGTGAGCCTAATGAATCTTTCTTTGTATTTCTCTTTCTCCCACCCCTCCCTTTTTCTTTTTCAAACTACAGTCATAGAATCATAGAATGGCTTGGTTTGAAGGGACCTTAAAGATAATCTAGTTTCTCAAGTGAGTTGTCTAGAAATAAAACATGTTTTCCCCTTTATGTGAAGGTAAAGAAGGAAGACTGAGACCTTGGCATTATGAACCAACGTGCTGTGGTTTCAATACCTTAGTCTCTGCCCCTAGAGTGCTTTAAAAACTGAATCCTGCCTCTTCTGCCTCTTTTCTTACCACATCTGAATCCGTGTAAACTATTAGTGTCTGTCACCACCTATGGCATTGAATTCCATCATTTGACAGTGGTCTGTGTAAAGAAGCACTGCCTTTGTTATCCTGAAACTGACATCTGATACCTCCATTTGATGCTCTCAAATTATTATGGAAAAGTATTCTGAGAAAACAGTGGATGCTTATTTTCTACCATGTTCAAGATTCTCATGACCTCTATCATAGGCTGCTCAGATGCTTCTTCTGTAGAGATGAGAAATGATAGAGATCAGATGTGAGGAGGCAAAGAATGTGAAGATGAAGAAGCCTGGGGTTTTGTTCTTTGGTTGTTTTTTTTTTTCCTCAGGTACTGACATAGGTTGATTATAGACAATACTAGGATACTTTGCAACAGCTGAACTGGTTTTCGTCCTCTCAAGATGTACCATGTCCAAGGTTAGATTAGTATGTCTTTCCCCTACCCCCCAACATTTTTTCGATCAAAATATGTTGCTTTATTTTAATTAATTTGCGAGAGAAAGCATATCTTTAAAATTGTGATTGATAAAACCTGTGAGGTGGTATCAGGGGTGGTTATTTTATATTTGCAGTTTCTTGAATCTCTCTCCTGAGCATCTGCTACAAGCCAGTGTTGTAATGAAAGCGTGGATGGAGAAGACTTTCATGTTGACCCAGCGCAGCCATTATGGTGAAGGATGATGCTGTTGGCATCTTTTCTGAGCCAAGAGAGGCTTGTCCTCATGGCACCCCTAGCTGAGTTCTTGAAGACTATACAGGAAAGGTGTAAGGCCTTTTAATCCAATGCATTTGTCCATTTCTGTGGTGGGACAAGGTGGGGTGGAAAGGCAATGCCTCCTTAAATATCTTCTTCTCTACTTGCTGTCCTTTTTAGCACCCACACACATGTAACCTGTCTAAACAACAATAAGGAAAGCATAAACTAAGCAGGAATCAAATGCAAAGAGGCAGAAAATCAAAAGTGACTCACTTTAACCTGACAAGGAAGAAATTGTTAACAAAGTTCCATGCTTGATTGAGCAAAACGCGGAAAAATATCTTTCTTTCTCTCTCTCTTTTTTTTTTTTTTTTTTTAACTCATCTTCTCCCCCTTCCCGCCCTCTGCTCCCCTGGAGAGAAGTCTGGATGTAACAGTATTGCTAGGACTAGGCCTATGATTAAGTTCTGTTTTTCAAAGGTGATCCCAGCATGATTAAAACCAGGTGGCCCCCATGGCGCACAGCAAGGAAGCCAGATGTGCTCTGCAACTGGATTGCCATTTCCTAGCCCAGCTGCAAACATTTGATTGTCCACTCGCTTTGGGTATTACAGCCGTGACCTTCTCTCTTCCTTACCTCCCCCGTCTCCTGTCTACTTCCCCCAGTGACATTTGAGAGGGGAGAAGTCCCTTTAGACTTGTTTGTCACTGTTACAACCATCCCTTTCTCTCTTCACCTCCCCACTCCCAGCCTTGGTTCCGCACTTCCATTATTCACAGATGTTAGAGGGTAGGAGCTGACAGCATTGGCTCTTACTTCTCTTTTTCCTTTATTTGGATTTTTTTTTCCCCTTTCCATGTTCCGGCGTGTGTTCGCTGACCCCAAAGCATTCCCAAGTCAACTGGCAGCGTCTGAATCCACTTAAAGGTGAAGGGATAAAGCAATTTTCTTCAAGATATGGCATAAACTGTTTAGTTTTTGCTGTCTCCAAAGGCTTGTAATGAGAGGGTGGCCCTGTCGCAGAACAAGCCCCATCTCACCCTGATCTATAAAATTTGGAATAGGTTAATCTTTTCCCATAGCACTGGTCTGTCAGCCTTTTTTTGCTGAATTAGGGCTCTAATGCATGGATGGTGTCAATAATTGCCTAGTAAGCCATACTTAAAAAAAGAGTCACAATCAATCGTCCCAACATTAGGATGTCATAATGCATCAGTCCTGCATTAGGAAGTTGTAATCCATCAGCTTGACATCAGAAGGGACAGTGGATGGTGGAAGCTCAGTTCAGGCCTAGGGGAAGCTGGAATTACCCCATAGGCTTCACATCAGCTCTGGATTTGGTCTCAAAGGGTTATTTTGTTTTGTTTTGTCACCTACCCTTGGCAATTTAATAGTGAATTCAACGAGTGTTGAATTCTCTGGAAAGAGAAGGGCTGGTGGTGCTAGTTTGAAGAGGTCTGGGACAACACAGAGTTTCAGAGCTTCTTGTCTCCTTCTGTCTAGCAAAGTACCTTTTTTCTTGTCTATACATTCTCCTCATCCTGTGTTTGATACATGAATGAAGGTATGTATCGTGATTCCTGACCTGACTGGTTTCCACTATCTCTGGAAATGCCTGTTTGTGCTAGTTTGTAGATCATCCCTTGTTCCATTCCAGTTTAAGATTCAGCTTCCCCAAATCAAACCTCAGTTTGGTTTGCAGCTACTTTGTATAGCTTTCTCTGGTGTAAATCTGCAAAGCTATGACTTTTCTATCCTGCAACAGTCTTCCTGTTGAGGGCAAAAACCACTTGGCTGAACTGAATGTTGCTTCAGTTTTGTGGAACAAGCCTGAGGATGGCAGTTGGTACTCCAGTCAAGGGCTGAATTCAGCTCCGTGCAGGTGAGGCTGAACCATTCCTTTGACACATCACGTATGCAGGCATCAGTTTTAAAGAAGTACAGCAGTCTTACCTGTTACATGAGCTGTCTCAGATGTACGGTTTCAGCACAGGCACCGAGTGTCTGAAAAGCTCTTTACTTTAACACTTGCTATCTCCTTTCTTACCAGGCATAGCAGTTAAGCTAATTAATGTTTTAGTCTTACAAGTTTTTAATGTTAGAAAGAGCCTTCAGCTTATGTCGGGGGGGGGGGGGCGGGGGGGGGAGGAAGGAACAAATTAGCTACAAGGAGTTACATGGAACAAATCTTATCCAGAGGTTCCTGTAAAGACAGCTAAAGAAGTCAGCTATGGGCTAGCTTATTCACCCTCTTCTTGGTAAGTCAGTGCTTGTGGGGAACTAGCTCCGGCGGTGTTTCCCCATCTTTTGCTATCTACTTAGAGATCCTGAGGAGACAAGTAAGGTGAAAGTGCAAGTTATTGTTAATAGCAAATCAATAATTTCACTTGCGTTATCCTTTCATAGGTGTTTGATACAGTGTGAGTAGCTCAGTTTGGGATGAAATGGTTAATGAGATGGTGCAAAAGAAGGCAGTGTTTTCCCCCAAACTAGCCTGAAGGCTACTAAGAGGCATCTGTCTTTCAGTATACAGAACTGGCTCATGCTATCCACTCCAGCTCTGCAGGTGTCAACATGGCCAAAAGAGTCTTTAGTCTTTCTTAAACGTGCTCTCAGAGGCTCTGATGCAGCATCTTTGGAAAATGTGTGCTGCTAACCAACTTGCCTAGGCACCTGCCCTGTTGTGGTAACTGATGCAGCCATGTGTCCTGCTCTTTGGTAAGGCCTGGCCGTATGCTAAGAACTGCATACAAAAGAAGGGCATAACTTCTGCTCCAGAGCAGAAAAACGAAAAGGATTCACAAAAGTCTTCCGGAGTAGTAGTTTGAAAATGTGATGTCATTTCTTTTTGGTGATGAGGAGGGAGAAGCAATTAAGATGGAAACATGAGTGCAGTAAAAAGCGATGTTTTGGTCAGTGGCAATGGGCCAGATGGAACATTCACAAGGAGTGACCACAAGGCTAAACACACACAGTGTATCTCTTAAGTTCTTCCATTTGACAGCAGGACTGTAGTTGGTTACTTTTTTGAAGAAAACGAATAATCAAAATTGTTGGGTTTCTCTTCGTGTGATTCTTAGTTTTTGTTTTGTACAGTTTCTTGTGTGAGCCCAAAGGTTGGTCACATGAATCTTTACATTTTCTTGTCTTGAATTTAGTAATTCCTGGCTTTGTGTAGAGCAATTTCTGTGTGTAAATGATAAACTGAATAATTATTGATGGTAATTTTGTTTTTCTAAGTGAGGGACAGCTTTTAGTGTGCTGAGTTGGTTAAGTGTTAGCTCTTCACTGACATTTTCAAAACTGCCTTAAGCCATTTGAAATGAGTGTCCACCACCCCACCCCCCCCGAAAGACTGAAAATCCTTTCCTTTGAGTGCCTTGAAGTGTGGCTGAGATTGGCAGAACAGACAAGAATAATAATCTGTTCCCAGTACTTTATTTGCAATTACCTTGCTTGCAGCTCCACATTGATGAAGGGCTCTGTCACTAGGAAAACACCCACTGCAGTTGGCTAAAAATTGTTGGTAACACCTGAACAGTCACTTGCTCACAGCTGCGCAAAGGTTGTACTGTTGTGTCTTAGAGAAATTAATAGATTATGGTATCTCTTGTATCTCATGTATCTCATGCCATCATGTTCTGGGTAAAACACTGAGATGCTCTCAAGAGAGAAATGCAACAACTTTTGCTTCTGAAAGGACCACACTGACAGGACTGCATCTTAAAGGATGAGGCCTAGGGTCACTGTTAAGATTAGCCTCTGGCTTTGGCTGCCTTGGTTAATCCTTTGAGGAGGATTTCAGCCACACAATCGTGTGCCAACAGTGACCACTAAAATCTCACTGCTCAGCTTTATTGGCTGAATTATCTCTGATGCCACAAGAACACCACTCTAGAGTGACCTTCGTAGTTGATCTGGTTCTAATTATAATCCAAGTAGTTTTAAACATTCATTTAAATGTCTTCTTAATTGCAACCTAATTTCTTCAATTGTAGCCCATTCATCAGTTGTTAATCATTTTTTAATTGTGTGGAAAGTTTGAAGGGTTAGTAACAAGTAATTTGTTAGCTAGAGGTCATGCAAAGGGTTATAAAAATTGCTTGACTAATTTTAAATAGTAAATTAACAAGTGGATGTACTCCCAAATTTTAAGGTATTTCAATATTTGCTCAGGCAAAATAAGTATTATAAGTCAAGGAGGATGAATTATGTTTCTTGTACAAACATGGATGTTAGGTATCTGTGAGCGAAATATAGTTGGATATATTGTGAGTGAAATGCTGTGTTGCCCTTGCTTCTCAGGAAAACAATTAATGACAAAATGGATGTTTTTTAATTATATTTTAATTTGAATTGGATGGAAATTACTAATGAGATTCCAACTGTAATCTTTTAAAGGCATGCACGTTATGTGAAAGAAATAAAGAAGAAAGCAAGCCAGTGTCTTTTTTCAAGATACATTTTTTAAAATAAGATCTCCTGACTGTTTCTAATAAGACCAGCTGTGAGCAGGAGTCACTGGCAAAAGGAAGGATGTGAAGCTGAAATGAAACAGTGTTTAGGATCACATTTGTCACATCCTTGAGTTCTGATCTTGTGTTTCAATTCATTGCTTGGCTTTGTCTCGCTCACAGGGATGACCTTGTTCTTCACTTTGGGCTTATTACAGCAGTGAATCTGGTGTCTGTGAGCTGGTAAGAGTTTTCTCTTGTAGAAAGTAAGAGCCTCTCTGCGCTTGCATAGTACTAGGATGAGATTCAAGGTGATATGAAGCCCAGGGTGGAATAAATGTCAGTTTCTTGTCTTTGGATGTGAGATTGTGGTGTCAGGCTAAACATCAGGAATTTGGGAAGATCCCTGCCACATTGTAGGAAATTTTATAGAAGTAACAGAATTCCCATGTCTAAACTGTGCTGAAATAATCCCAAGAGCATCGCGCTTCTCACACTAACAATAGTTGGAAACAAAATTTCTCTGTACCTTCCACACTCTGAAAATAATCACTAGAC
Organism: Falco biarmicus; assembly: GCF_023638135.1. NCBI lineage: Eukaryota > Metazoa > Chordata > Aves > Falconiformes > Falconidae > Falco > Falco biarmicus. Next base: position 35,684,596 of record NC_079288.1, read on the forward strand.
CTGGTCACATTTTCCTACAAGAGGCAGTATAGCAGGGAAAGACAAAGTACTATGCAATGAGAAAGCCTTGCTAAAAATTGTGTCTTATAAAAAGTACACGGATTCCTCAGTCTTTCTCCTCTCCTCAACACTGACATTCCCCAAATCATGACACTTTTGCAAATTGACTGTTCTGTAGCAAGTGGAAGCTTCCATTTATTTCCCTTGTCGTCTTCCTTGGCCTTACTTCTCAGCTTAGTATTTTGTAACTTCTATTCCTGATAAGAAAGACCACCTTCCTCTCCTCTTACAGCTGCATGAGAAATGTCTGCCATGTGATTTACTACCGAGTTGGGGGAACAATTTGTATCAGAAGGTCCCTTCATTCAGCTGTAATTTAGAGCCATTTCTTAAATTCCCCAGAAAGTTAACTGCTGTGAGCTTCCCCTGCTTTGTACCCAGCCCAGAAAATAAATATGCATCATCTTCAGAATAGCTTCCAATCAACATATGGGCAGAAGTGAAGATAGTGATTGGAAATTGAAAGCGGCTATTTGCCATATATCAAGAGCGTATTTAGGATATATTGTCTTTTCTTGTGGGATGTGAAGGGAGCTAGAGGCAAAGCTCACGTATGGAGTGCTCTCACCGGAAGGAACAGATTATCAGAGGAAAAAATCCTGTAGACAATGCCTAAGATGGAGCAGCCCAAATGTATTTTGTTCTGTTGGGACTTTATAACCCCAGTGAACTATAGTCTTACCCTTTCTTCCTGTTCTTCCCTCTCCCCCTCTTCACCCCTGAGACTGGCAGCACTGAGAAAGTTGTCTCCTCTGAAGAAAGGAGAGAAGGAAAAGAAGAAGGGAGAAAAGAACCCCAAAATGATAAGGCCCAATTTCCATTACCCAAATAGCTCACACAAATCACTCTATGGGACTAGCTGTCATACACTCCCATTTTGAGGAGTCTACACTGTATGGCAGGCAAAGGGCAAAATCCAATACGAACTGGATCCAGCTAAAATCCTAACGATTTCATAGGTAAAGATGAATCTGATTTTATGATTTTTCTGGTTTGAGTGTATTTTATGTCTTGTTTAGTATTTCCCAGCATGAAATACTTGTTTTTCTCCTTTCTTTTCATCTCTTTTAAATTGCAGAGAAAGGGTGATTTTCAAATGACAAGAAAACTTCTCTCACTTCTCTGCAGTGCTGCCTTCATCCTCTGCAGAGGAGGGGGTGATGTAGCTATAATCCAAGACAGAGTCTGACAGAGTCAGTTTTTAGAAAAATGGTGCTCGTTATGTGAAAAGAGGAGCTTTATTATGGTGACTTTGTGCGGACAACTGTGAAGCAGACGTGTGGTTGAAGATGACTTGCAAAAGACTTCCCTTTCATTTTTATTTTTGTTTGTTTGTTTTTTGAGGTTGGCCTTAGTTTGCTTCTTTATAATGAAAGCCTCTAAGGGTTTTCTGTTTGTATGTTTGGTTTATATTTTTTAAAAATGTATATTGCGTGTGTCTTGAAAATATCAGAAATACAAAGTAACCTCAGTTTTTTCCAGAAGACTGCTGGTATTTGCCAGAGGTACTGTGTGTTCTAGAATCTTATCTGAAGAGAGGAGTGAATTTTTAAGGAAATTTATTTATATGTGATACGTTAATATTAATAGTGTTAAGTATCGACAAAAAAAACCAAGCCCAAAAGCCAGAGAACACTGATTGGTTTGTTGCCAAATTCCTTTTTGAGTTCTTCCAGCCTTTTGGGTCAATTGGTGTCTCTGTTTCAGTGACAGTCAGTCAAGTCTGCTAATGACACCTGCTTGTGGCAGAGGGAAACATCCCACAGTAGAGGTCAAGGTGAGGGAGCTCTCCACTAATACCTGTTGGTGAGCAAAGAAAACTTATGAGTAGTTTATGCTTCATTTGCACTTCAGTCAGATGTCACTTGGAGCATTTGTGCTTCAATTAGTGTTGAGCTTTGGACTTACACCAGCACTTTACCATGGACAATGTCAGAATAAAAAAAAAAATACAAAATACATCTGCTATGAGTCGGCATCCCAACTGTAATCTGTCATCGCAGCCTAGGACCATGGGGTAAGGAAACTTGCGTGGAAGTAGATTCTTTTCTTATACTGTCAAGGATTCTGTACAGCATATTAGAGGTACCACGTTCTTTTAAATATGTAAAAGAAATGGAGCTATTTATAATGGGGACTTCATCTAAAACTTTATAGAACAGTGGGGACAAAACAGTTCTGAGGAGCTAAAAATGCTTCTTTTGTCTTTCATCTTTGTAACTGTGTGAAAGCGAAATAATGCCGAAGCTCGTGTGTGGTTCACAGCAAAGATGTACACCGTCCACAGGAGGGTTTGCTGTGGGGTGAGCTTGTGGCAGTGTCCTTGAGGCTGTGTGCATGTGCCTGGGGGTCTTGGGGGGTAGAGATTCACCTCTCAGCTGCTCTTCTGTAAATAAGTGGTGTGTTTCTGGGATGATACAGTACACAAGACCTGCACCTCCTGCAATGAAGCAACCCCCAGACTGTCCGGTTCTGAGTGTAAATAGAGAAACAACGCTGCCTTATACTGATACCAATCAGTAAAGCTGCAGCTTTTGTGTAGCTCTTAAACATGTTACTGATTTTTTATATATATATAAAATTAAATATAGTAAGTCTTAGCTTTTAAACATATTTTTCTTTGAATGTGCAGTTTTCCTTCAGTGGGAGATTTTTTTTTCTTCATCTGAGAGGATATAAAGCTAGATAAAATTATTGAGATTTCTTTGTTGTATTCCTATCAAGATACCAGAGCAGGTGGCAATGAAATGAACTCACTGTTTACTTTTTCATCCTGGTATGTCTCACTGTGTCTTTGAGGCTTGTCCTTGTCTACTCGTTTAAATCTGGGGGTTCCAACCCACCAACCTGTCCATTATTGCATGTATACAGCCTACCTAGAAGGGCTGGGTTTGTAGATTGGAAAATGAGCCTTCAAGGTAGTGTTGCGTTAGGCTCAGGCAAGGCTGTTGTTAGTGCTTCCCCCCCACTATTTCCAGTTGGAGCTACTGGAAGTGCCGCAGACCTGAATTTGGCCATGAAAGTAAAAAGAAGAGTGGTTTTAAAACTCTGGCTTTATCGTGGCTGATATGCTTAAAAAGAGTGAGAAAAGATAATGGAAGTGATAAAGGACGAGTGATTCCAGATCACATCTTATAAGAATTAATTTTGTACAATTGTTGAATTAATGTAATCAGTAACCAAGGTCTGTAACAGACAGAAAGTAACTAGAGGGATTGGATCAGTAGTGAACAGTGTTCTTATCCAAGGAACCTTTTTGTAAAGGAGAATTTTAATAAAACCTCTGTGTTAATGATCAGTGCATTGGTTTGTGATTCCTCTGTAAAAAACAGTATCGGCGGTATCCTAGAGATAGTTGTCTCTGGTCCTCTACTTAGGGGTTATGGTTATTTAAGATTTCAGGCATTTGGTAGAGTGTGTCCTTGTTACGCCACACTGTGACTTTTGGCTATGTATATTAAAAGTAATTGTTATTAATGGGAACAGCGTCAGTAGTATACTTCTAGTATGTGAAGGTGTATTGTGACCTGAGGGCTCCCTGTAAAGGGAGCATGTTGTGAAATATTGCATCGTGGCTACATTTTCTTTTTCCTCCAGGAATCTCCATGCATATTTAGACAGTGGTGCTGCTTGTAGAAAAAAATGTCTTGCTTTCAGAGGCAGTAAATGCTAAACAGACCAACTGGTGATCCAGCCCCTTTCTCCCCTGAGCCTTTCCAGGGGAAATTTTCTATGAATGACTTTAGCAGAACCTCTTGAAGAGTCATGAAATACACAGCGATGAGATCACAAGGACTCTGTTTAATAGGATTTCTTTTTTGGGGTCCCAAGAGTAATGTCATGCCAATAATTCACCACTGCAGGTCCCTTTCTGTTTCTTAACAGCACTAAAAAACCCTAAACAGCTTCCTTCTGAAAAAAGCATGCTTGCAGTTCAAGGACCTGATCCAAAACGCACAGCAGTCAGTAAACACTAATTTAAGTAATCTTTATACAAATCTGATACCAAACCTGTTTGAAACCAGTAGGTCTTAGATTTGTGTTTCACCCTTGTCAATTAGAAAACAGAAACAAAACAAAACTCAAACCCAGAGAGCAGTAAGGAAAATGATTTTTTGAAGGATGGACTTGGGCCAGACCAGGAAATGTAGAGTTATCCCATCAAATTCATTAAAGTAAACATATTTATAAATACAGTCATACTCTGCTCTGGCTCTGCATAGAGAATTCACATAGTAAATGGGGAAAATAGAACCATTGTCCAAAATAGAAAACATTTCCTGAACTCACTTAAGTTTTCTTTTGGGGGGAGAAACAAAATCTAGGGGAGAGGTAAGCTTTGTAGCCAGGTCTTGCAGATCATTTGAAGGGGATATGAATAACGCAAGTGTTTCCCAGCTTCCAGACCTGGGGAAGGACCTGTCCTGAGGGGTTTATGGTTGGAGCATTTCGGCTGGACTCTGCAGCAGTCTCTCCCAAGTCCTCAATATAAATTAGATACTTCCTATAGCTCTCAGGTCTTTGAATCACACCCAAATGAGAATGTGATCTTTCGCAGAGGACATTGCTACATGTCTGTTTTGTAGGTGGATTTACTAGGTAAAATAGGTCCTCCAAACATGAGGTTTTATTATGAATTTGAAGCAAACAATTGGGAAAAGTGAGGTAAAGTGTTTTTGACACCATTCTGCTTTTTCTACCTCTAAGTATGAATTAGAAAGTAGAAAACCCAGAGAAGTTTTCTTGTAGCAGTTGAGTATCATGGGGTGATCTCATTTGAAAAATCTTGTTCTTGTAACACTGGTATTTGGGAGGGCATCCCGAAAGAGTGGGGATTAAATCTATATAGAGATTTTTGGATGCCTGAGCTACCGGACTGTTATGCTAAGTATAACTGGTGAATGGAACGACACTTATCTTTCACTGCCTAGAGTCATTGTCCTTTAGCAACCCTCCAAAGCCTCAGTCTTGTCTGTCATCTCTTCAGATGGATCATAGACATCTCCCCCAGTCCATTCTTCTCTTAGAGGGGATGTTAAGCAGTAACATGGGATTAAAGAAAGTAAAGTTTGCTTGCAGCTGCTATATCCTGTCTGTTCCACTTAGCATCAGTGGTATTAAATGCCTTCTTCTGGGTGTCAGGTTCTGTATGTGTGTAGCACCAAATTGCCAGCACAGCCCAATGCACTGATCACTCTCCCTTCGCTGATTGGTTCCACCTTTGTATCTGTTTCCTACCCCACTGACTGGTGTCAGCAGCCTATTTGATGTTGAATGAATTAGCACCAAAGAAATAACTGTCAAAAAATACACATTACCACCAAGCAAACTACAAAGAAGGAATTGGCTTCCTGAAGTTAGCATTCAGTAAGCATCTGGGAACTCTCAGTGTCTAGGAACAGTCTGCATTTTGCCACAAATATTTTAGCTTGATTAAAAATTTCTCCCAAAGGAGGTAACCAATTCCAACACACAAATAGTGTTTTGTGCTGAGGCACTTGAAATTAAGGTTTTCCATCATGTAAGTTGTCTTTCATTCAGTATGGTCATTGCATACTTGTTACGGGTTTTATCCACATAAGTATGAAATTTCCTCTGAGTACATGGATGTTGACAGGGCAGAGGATATGCATGTCCCAAGCCAATCTTTGGAGAAAAGCATGCAAATAAAAGCATTGATAATAACGAGAATGGGCAGCTCATGTCCATGAGCTTTTTGGGAACCAACACAATCCTGGCTGCTGTGGTGGACTAAAGCCAGGGAAATACTTCTTTTTTCGGGTCTTTTGTGGAAGGTCCTGAGTATTTTTTTCAAAGCAAGGGAACTTTCTGGGAAATCTTTTGTAAGTGTTTTCATCTGTAATTTGATGTCAACCTGCTGTAGAGACTCTATCTGGTATTCAGTACTGGTCCTGTGTACCTCCTTTTGTGTTAAAGCCTTTAGTTCAGTTCTCACCCTAACTTTGGTGAAATTGTCTCATCAGTCTGCCTCCGAGCTCCAAGGGGTCTCACACCAGCAGGTATGTGGCATCTCTGTAGGAGAGTCCCCTTACCCCTGGGGGGAAAAGACTACTCTGAGAATCCTCGTGGCTATTTTGCTTGGTTTCAGATAGGTAATTCTGTTTTAAGAATTCCCAGGGCACCAGTGCTATCAGCTCTGGATATATTGGAACCTATGGCAGATAAAAGTGAAAGCTTTTGCTGGAAAAAATATACTTGATATACTTAAAACAAAGTATCCCTCTTCCCAACATGTGAGCTGTGGGTTAAGGTGTCTTGTAACATGGATCCTCCCACGAACAGAGCACTGCATTTTTTGCTTCTGCTGTGTTAAAAACCTCAACCTTGTCTTACTGATATCTTTATCAAATTCGTGTTGAAACATGTTTTAAGAAAAAAAAGTGAAAGCTCTAACTTAACGCCTCATGTTCTTCTCAGATTTCCAAAGCACTGAGGCCTTGAGAATATGTTTCTAATATCCTCTCATCTCTCTCTGTTAGTGTTTTACTCAGCTCCATGCTGTGGAGGTCCTGACCCCTGCAATCTCCAGGGGAAGGGGGCGGGAAGGGGGGTCAGGCCATGTTAGAAAGCTGCAGGCCACAGCCTGTGAAATAAGCCCGGTTTCCTCGACTCCTTTAATACATTTAACCTGGAAGAGGCCGTTGCTGGCCAAAGATTAGATTACCTATGTTGGCATGTTTGGCCTAACAAATGGCAAATGGATGACGTGCCAGGCAACAGCTAATCACTGTTGACACAGATCTATTGCGAGGCCTTTTAGAGGAGGGGATAGTTCATGTCTGCAATGAAGTTTTGTCTTGACGACTGAAAAGAGAGTTGAGAAGGCCACCGGAATACCTGTCTCTTTGAATCTGAGGACTCCCAAACTGTGTCATTTTTTAAAGGTCTCACTGGCCCTCTCAGAGGACGATCTAAATGTCCCGTCCTCCTCCAGGCGATAGGACATGAGAGCTTGAACCTTTCTCATAGCAAACCTGCTCTCTGTGTGTATGTATATCTATATATACACCTATATCTCGACTGTCACTAATTCCTGGGCAAAAAAGAGAATTAATCATTTCTGCAGTGTTGATTTGAAAGGATAGTAGGGTCAACCAGCCTTACTTAAAGAAATATTTTTCTAAATGCCTTTCCATGGTCATGGCTTTTAAAAGTGTTTTCTGGCTCCTTTTCTGTGGTGTGTCTCTCACAAAAGGGTGGAAGTGGGAGGTAATGACTGAGATGCAGCTGGTCTCTGGCTGAGCAGGGCTACTTTGCGGTTCTCGAGCTTAATTTCAAATTGTCTGGTCTTTGGTTCCTCTAACGTCTAAAAGTCTGTGTTATATCTTTCTTTTGCATGCTGCAGAGTACTTCCACAAGGTTTTAATTCTTACTCCAGGTGCGCCAGATTTTGTGAGTTCTAGTTCCAGGTTTATGCTATTTTAATCTTTTTTGAGGGTGGAATGGATGAGGTCTTGGAAAGACTGTAGCGGCAGAAAAAGACCTTTTAGCTTGTCATTACTATTAGTGCTCTGCATCCAGAATGTTCTTTATGTTATTTTGCTAAATCTTGAATTTTTTCAAACAGTGCTGTTTGATATTGAGAGCTTTAGATGTTACATCGCATTTTGTCCATGATCCAGCCTAGCTTACATTAATTCAGTACCATTTCACAGAAGTGCGTTTTTCCCCCTTATAAATACTCTGATGAAACTCATCAAAGTGTGTAGCAGAGCCTGACTCCTTATTATGTTCTGTGAGGTGCTTGCTCATACTCTCTCTAGCTCTTTTGTTTCCATAACAATATTTTTCCTGTAACTTTTGAGTTGTGTTTTGCACCATTCATTCTCTGAGTTTGCTTTTGAGCTTGCTTTTGGCCTTCTAAACTTTCCTCTCCAGAGGAGCAGAGCACAGGTATTCAGCACTCAGTGTTAAGGTTCCACACTTGGGTATGAGGCTCCTTTTTGCATTGCTTCCCATAATAACCATGTGTTCTTTTTAATGGAGACCCGGCATGTGTACCTGTCACTGGTGTCCTCTCCTCCTTTCTTATGTGGGCCAGCAAGAAAGATCCTTCTCTGAGTGTAATCAACCTGAATCTTGAAAAGAAGAGCTGTCTAATAGGTAAAACCATCAGTCACAAGATCTCAGTTCCATTCCCAGCTACAATCTTACATAGCCTTAGTCAGACTAATTGTCTTTTAGCTTTGCTGTTCTTCCAGTCTAAAATTAGATTGAAATGTCTTACTGAATAAGTGAGGTCTGAAGTCTTACCAGGGCGGCGAAGAGGAGGACCAGAATTGCTCTGAACCACTTAATAGTCTAAACAAGGTCAGGGGAAGGAGATTGCAGTGAGGTTCTGTTTGAGAGCTCTGACTGTCTGGGATAAGACCAGTCTATTTGGAGCCCTGCGTGCAAAATCAAAGAGCATTTAGATGAGATACCTTTCCATTAGGAGGTACATATGCTGTGTTTTGCATAAGGAATGATGACTAGACAGGACATGGAAGTAGTGGATGATGGAAGGGGAGAGAAAGAATACTTTAGCAAAGTGGAAAATGTCAGTGGAAGATGCTGAAGCTTGACATATAGTAAGCAGCAAACAGGCTGAGATTCAACTAAGAGGGCATACATTTTGTTTGCCTCATTGAACTGATGGCATTAAATCTGTAGCCTTTCTTTCTGCTTTCCTGTTAGTATTTAGAGCTCATATGCTTGATGGCAGAGTATCGTTCTGGTGCCTATCTTAAGAAGGCATCTGTACAATTGTATTTGATGCTGTTGACAACCTGGTCAGCTGCCAGTCAATTTTATCTTCAGTGTCTGATTTCAGTTATAAGAATTTCTGTTACAGATCAATCTTGTGCACCTAGATGCTTCAGATCTTCATAAACCTTGTCAGGCTAGGATATATCGCATATAATTTTTCCTTGGTCCAGAACTCATCTTACCTAATTTCAGACATGTCACTTCCATCAAGGCAAAGTGAACTGTCTGTATTTTTTATATAATCAGTGAAGAAAAACAGGCTGTTTTTCAGGGAGTATTCATTCTATCTTGAAATATAAGATGTGTGATTGAAATCAAGGAGTAGCCCTTTGGAAGCACCTGTTTTATCTTTTTCAGATAAAGGGAATCCAGGTGACTAATTTAGATCTGGAAAGCTATTAGTCATAGGAAACAAATCCCAACTTTTAAGAGGAAATCTATTCTAGAAGTTGAAGACTGAGTACCTCTGGGAAAAACTTAAGATCTCCAGCTGCCTTCAATCCATTGCCAATAAAGTCCTGCTAAATCTACTGTGCGCTGTAGCAGGAGTGGCTGGTGCTGTTTGAAATGACTGTCCTTTGTTCACATGTGTTCCCAGATTTTGGGCAGTGGTTCAGGACTGGAGAAGGCAGTGCTTCTTCTTGGCTTCTTTCCTCTTCCTGGCTGTTGGGATGGCTAGTGCTTTATTACGCTTCTACTGACAAGATGTATTATTCTGTGTAATATCCAGCAGTACCAAAAGGAGTGTGAGATTTGTTTTGCTGACCACTGTTACTGAGAGAAGAGCACTGAGCATGGCTGCACGTTGATGAGGCTCATGCTTTGTGAGACATGATCTTTTTTCATAATTTATTTACATTCTGGCTTCGGAATATTGTTTTCATACCCATATATAGTTTGGGGAATACTTCTAAAGTTTTGTGTAGCTTTGGTAACTGGAGGAATTAATGAGTCCCTTTACCTTATAGGGGGTAGATTTCTGGAGAGGATGAGTCTCGCTTGCTGACATGGGCTTGCTTTTGTCCTTAGCATGGTGGTGGACCTGCAGGAGGAAGAAGGCAAGAAACTGTAGTCACAGACACATTGTGGTTAATTTGCAGCGTTGCCATTGAAACCAATAAATGCGCTTCTAATTTATACGCAGATGTAAGAGTGCTACAAAATACAACCATGGAAGATGATTTTGAGTTTGCATTTAAGCATGTGCTTATGTCTTTGGTTACACGTACTACGATTGTGTGTCCTCAGTTTACTTGTTATGTGTGCCCGTGCTCCTGTGCATAGAAATGTGTGTAGTCATAGGACCTATCTTCCCCATCAAATTTAAAATGTTAACAATCCAAGTAAAAACAAGAAAGGGAAGCAAAAATATTTATTTAATTAATTAATTATATTTTTGCCAGGAGACATGTTTGCTGCTTTTGTTTTCTTCAGAAATGAAGAGAAAAATAAGGTTGAGGAGGCAGAGGGGGGGTGAATTTTTGTGTAAGGAGGCTGGAGTTGGCAAAGACAGAGATTGTATTGCTGCATAGTTCACAGAAGTCTTATCAACCTCTGATTTGGATACTGAAAGCTGTTCCTTGGTCATGCGTGCAAAGACTGTGAGATGGAGGCAGAGTAGGACCTGGGGGAAGGAAGAGAAGAGAGCGAAGATGTTGAAGGGGGTGGGGAAGATGTGGAAAAAACAAAACAGTTACAGGGCAGAGGAAGGGAGGATGGGTTAGTTTAATTAGGAGGGAGCATGAGAGAAAGCTCAAAGAGCACACATACACACACCCTCTGCTCCACACCCTCACCCCCCAGAAAAAAAAATTCATCACACCGATTTTTTCATGGTCTGGCAGTCAAGTGATAAAATTATCAGATGAGGGTCCCATTCTCCTTTCCCGCAGTCACTTTCGCCAAGTGCACCACGTCTGAAATAATGAAGCAGATTTGATTAAATTTTCGCTGGCTGAAGCAGCCACGCTAATTTGGAGATGGGCTTATTAGTTTAATGACCGATCCGAATAATCAGAATTCATTAGCATTAGTGCCACTATTGTCAGCTCAACATTAGCCCTGGGCTTCAGTACACAAAGATGCATAGTTATATATTTATATATAGAGAGACTGTATTTATACACAGTGAAAGAGAGAGGGAGAAAGCAAAAGAAAAACTATACATGTGCATTTACATTTTATACTCTTACTCTTGTCCCTTACTGTGTATCCTTGTCCACTAGCAATCTACTAAAAGAAGAATGAAATTATAATGAGGCTTTGTGAGAGAGTGTCAGTCTTGGTCAGCCATGGGTAACGCAGCCTGATGCTCTGGGTAAGTAAACTTCAGTGCCCAATTTGCAGATAAAGGCAGTCAGGGTTTTTTTCCTATACGATGCTGTTGACTTTGATGGCCATTACTTGGATCCAGAGATGCTAGGAAGGTGCTCAGGGTTTGGAGCTGGAAGAATCTCCAAGAGAAGTCACGAGATACCAAGGTATTTAATCTGCTTCTCTCAAAGCACATCTGAAAAGAGTTGTCTGTCACTTGGGGAAAGTCTCTCAGAAAGACTTTAGGCCTCATTTTCTGCCAACATGAAGGTATGATCTGGTAGTTCTACCAAAATCAATGAAGCTTGTAGAAAGCTGGCTTAAATGAAGAGAAAAGAAATTTAGTTCCCAAAGCTCTGATGGTGGTAGCAACTTAGCTGTCAGCTCCAACTACTGCTCAGTTAAATGCAGTAAAACAAGATTGACTTAACATTAAGGCTGCACAAAATGTCAAAAAATACAAATTATGAACAATGATGTTTACTCAGCTTGGCTGCATGTCATGTCTGTCTTCTGATAAACATCTTCCATGTAGAGAATACCATGTTAAGTGCCACACTTAGTAGAAAATGCAGGAACATGTAAGACTACTTATGCTATATAGGCAAGAATGAATGTTATAGTTAATAGTAATATTTGCATTTCCTTACATTGTGATCTTTTAAAACAGTATTGCTATTCTTGTTGTTTTTTTGCTTTGTTGGAGCTTTTTTTACCTAATCCTCTTGTTTATTTTATAATATCAAGGTTATTATGTATCACCTTTGAGCTAAAGTGTACAGGAAGCCTTCACTTTCCATAGGATTTTTCCAGGTACCTATTGTTCTGAAATTTGTGAGATAAGTAGTTTTATTAGTCTAGATTATTTCACACAAAAGCATACCCCAGTCTCTGTTACTTTGCATGACTTGCCATGCCTGTGTAGTGTTAGCGATGAGTGGTGGGAGAGCTGTGTAAGATGTAAACCGGATCTGATCATGTTGTGTCTACATTCATTTAACTACCGTTGAAACACAGGTGTTTCTAAGACAGTATCTAACCCATCTTGCTTGTTTGCTTTTCCTCATTTCTTTACTGCTTTGAACAGAGGTGCTTTTCTTTTCACCTTTACAACTCACCTGAAGGGGCATTCCATCACAATTATATTGACAAAGTAAGATATATTAAAATAATATCTCAGAGACTGGGAATAAATCACTAATATTTGTGGAAGCATTATAACACCCATCTGTCCATGACCTGAGTTTATATATTGATGTATTGAGGAGAGCACAAAGCACTGGAGTCAGGTGAGTTATAGCAAAGTCAAAAGCATTTACAAACATAAGGATGATTGACTACAGAGAGTTTCTTCACCTGATTCATTTAAACACTTCTGGAAGTTCTGTGCTGCAGGAAGATACATTCATTTTCACTTTGCACATTCAGCTTAGATGCCTGAAATAGGGTCTTTGGCCCTTTGACCTTCTCTGCAGTTGGTGAAGTCTGGAGAGAACAGCAGAAAGGTCCATACCTGAATCACAGACTTCCTGATTGTTAAATAGGGGACTAACCAGGTGACTTCCCTTGCAAATCTCATGTCTCAGAGATGTACATCTTTTGGAGAAAGGACATCTGCTATAAATGGGTAGTTCAGTTGCTTTCATATAACCATCAGCATCAGTTGCATTACTCAAGTATGGAGAACTGAAAAAATTCATGTTTACTTTTACTAACTTCAGCTCCTCAACAATGGCACCTTTTGGGATGCTTCCTTTCACCGTGCTAGGTATCATTGGATTGTCTCACAGTGTTATCCACCAAGGTCTTTACCTGCTGTTGACCTGGTCTGGAAAACAAATATCCAGAATAAGCATTCCTCCAGGAATTGGCTGGGGTATTATAAAACCCTTACGGCTTTCTACTTTTAGTAACTTCAGAAATTTTCTCTTCTAATGGCCTTACATGTTGCTTTAGTAATGTTACTGATTTTTATTTTCTTCCTTCTCCTACAGAGAGTTTCAGTAACAGGAAGCTGATACTATAAATATTACTTGTTCCTATAAAAGCTTTTAAAAACTCCGTAAACTCTTGAAAATCAAATTTTTGTAATACAGGTTCTTCAACTTTTGAAGTATAACAGAAATTCTCTGGCCTTGACTAGGTGTTTTAGGTATATTAATGAGTTTAAAAATTATAAAAACCAAAAACTGGAAAAAGTCAACAGGTGAAGTTTTATTTGTCTTGTAACTTTTGGGTTGTCTGCTCTGCTGAACAGCTTACTTTGCAATTCAGCCAAGTTAGTAGGAAATAGATGCATTTTGGGGGAAAGTGCTGCAGTATTCCAGACACAAATTTGAACTAGAAGTGGTCAAAATCTTTTGATTTTCATGCAGAGAAAAAGGGGCTGTTGTACCCAACCAGGCTGTCTTCTCCTGGACATCTGCTTGGTGGAACAAGTTGCATGAAGCCAAGTATTGGCTTCTCATTTGGAGAAAGAGATCTGAGTCTTTCCAAAGCAGAGGTAGTTTCAAAGGAAGAAATGGATCTTTAGGAGAAGGATCTGGAAAACTTAAAAGTCCAAATTTCTGCAAACTGTGTATTTCAAGAGTAATAAATGGGGGCAGAACTTAGTGGGATAGCCTGCTCTGACAAACTGAGAACAGAAGGAACTTTTCAGTGTAGTGAGGAAGAGAGAACTTTGCAGCACAGCAGAATGGGGTGAGCACTCAGTGAATAGGCAGTGTTTGTGCTCTTGGCATTTGTTGTTAATCAGAGATAACTTTCTTCAACTGTAAGTTAGAAGATTATTTTTTTCTTAATCTTTCAATTCTTCTGTCCATTGTGTGTGAGTAAACTGGAATTAACACCCCTGGAATCAGCAAAAAGGATTGTGAGATGAAGTGAGGTAAATGAGGTTAGGGCTGGGCTTAAAATGCCAGCAACACGGTACTGGTGAGCATCAAGAACTGAGGCCATAACTTGTTACCCTGTGTTTTCAGGAGTATCAGGTAACACAGAATTCAGTACTGGTGTTAAGGAATAATTTTTTTACTTGTTTTCTTTGGGTGTAGTTTACCAAGTCTTCTTTCTTGCATTTCTTTGATTAATCCCATCATTGCTTCACTGCAATTCTTGTCCATGATTAGGTTATTTCTTTGGTGTCTCTTCATGACTGCCAGGTGTGGAAGTGGGATCTTTTAGAAGTCCTTATTCCTGTTTAGCCAGCTGAATAAGTGAATGGACTTTTATGATTGCTTAGTTTGCCAGTGTCAGACCTCTTTTGGAAATCTGCCCTTCTTTAAGGGATTCAATAGATGTTAAGTTCTTTGAAATCTGGTGCTGATTTGATGGTTTTGAGTGCTTTAGGAATCTGACTTTTAGATCATTCAATAGTCTGACTCCATATTTCAATTTTGGATATAGTTCACAGTGATAGTCGTTAACCTTGAATTGCTTTTTGGTGTCTCAGTTCATGCAGTGTTGGGCGTTGGAGGTATTGATCCAGGTTTTTGCTTTGTTATTAACTTGTGCAGATGAGTCATTTCTTTTTCTCTGTGATCCGTTGTCTTGTGAGCTGGGGAGTCTGACTGTGCCTGGCTTTTACATTGGGTTTGATACTATGTTGTATCCAGAATCAAGCAACTGAAATTGGAAGCGGCCTGTGATCATCTTGCTTTTCCTGCTTGTTCTTCCTTTTTCTTCCCACCTAACAATGACAGTCACAAGATCATTGCTATTTACACGGGAATCACCGTGCTGGATTCAATCAACAGCCTCTGCAAATTAAATCAATACCAGATGCTCTAGATGAAAGTGCACAGATTCTGCTGAATGAAAAATTTTGCGATTGTTTGTTCATAGATTAGTTAATTTTTTAGCTCAAGTTCTAGCCCCAGATGTACAGAGTAAGGGAGTTACTGTCTGGGGGACTCTTGTTTTCAAATTCCTTCCAGGGAAAGAGATGCAGTAAACATTAGAGGTACCTCGTCTTCGTTGCACTTTGCATACTCCTATTGTGCCAGAAAATTCTGGCCACATAATAATGTATCATATTGTAAGTTTAACTTCGATTGTGCCTTCACTGTACCCATTTGCTGTATAAAAGACAGATCTTAGTAAAATATCCGGCAGGTAACAGCTACAGAATTGTAAAGGTATGTCTTAGCCCTGACTTTGAAGAATGGTCCTAAAAAACACGCTGTTTAGAAATATCTTGGTCTTTCTCAAGTCCTCAGCTTTGTTTTCTGTCTCAAATGTTGCCCATGCAAAAGAGTGCCTGAGGCACAGCTGGCATGCAGGCAACCTCAAGATACTGGGAATCATGTATATGTAGTAAATCCTGTAGCCTAATATTTTCATAGGGTAGGGTTATATTTGCTTTGCTAGTCTTTATTTTGAAGGGAGATGGTTATAAGCTAGGTGCACAAAGGCATGTTTGTACTGGGAGATTTTATATCAATTAAAAAAAAATATCTTTGGGGATAAGGATCATACTGATACTCTCTAGTCCTCAGCTGTGGCATTTTGAAGCCTCAGTTAACATTGGTTAAGCGCTTTCAAATTTGGCCCACAAATGGGCTGAGCTGTTTGCTTTCACTTACTGGATGCTTCATTTTAACAGGACTTACAACATGCACTCTCTTATTCTAGGAAGCAGTAAGTGACATCCATTTCACTTTAAGTAGATGCGTACTGCATATAAATTCACCATCATGAAGTTTTGCAAGCCATACACAATAAGCCTTTCTTTCTTCCATTAATTTTAACTAGAATTTGATTCTACAGTCGTTGAATTGATCTTGCTGGGTCAGCATGGGCTCCAACTTCTCCTTGTAACCGGTGAGGTTTTTCTGCTGTCTGAGCAGAGTAGGGTGTACGCTTGAGGATGGTTAGGGCACTTGTTTCCACTTGGGCTTGATGAGGGGAGATATCTGGATATGCTTGCTTGTTCAGTAATTGGTTGTTAAGAAGCAGATACAGAAAATTGGGTGTTCCCTGAATAGTTAAAATGACTGCTGGCATCTGGCCCATCTTCCTGTGAGATCAGGTTCTCTTGTCTTTTTCTAGTACTGTACTGAAGACACAGCTAGCTTAAGACTGGCATTGCCACAAAGCAGCCAGAAGGTCCAAATGACCTTCAAGTGTCCGTTAAAGTTAGGATAGCTAATAGGAACATCCTTGGCTAATGTACCCCTGGGGATTTTAAAGGGACATAAACACTTCTGTGATGAATAAAATGGAGGAGTAAGCTTGAGAGGCCTCTACTTGAGAATGGGGAGAGTCTAGAGATAATACAGAGTGGTGTCAGGAAATGGTATGTATGTATGCACTTGTTAAGGGGCCAGGGCACTGAAAGCAAAATGAGAGTCTTCCACAATAGGACAGCTGCTAAAATACATGACATAAGAAACCAGGTCTTCCAGAAGTATGAAAGGGTCACTGTAGTATACTACAATTGCAGGGATGAGAAACCACTTCTGTTCCAGTAGAGGTAAATTAAAGTTTAAGCTGTGTGTAGGATGTTTGTGTGTCAGTTCTGTTGACTGTGTAACCACTGGGAACAAATCAACTGGAGCTGACCAGTAATGTCTTTCCCCAAGCCATGCCAGCTGTAGTCTGGGCAAATCAAGAACGTGTCAGCTTGATGGTACGAGGATGAGTAAGTCTGCAACACCTAAAAGCTGGCATGAGAGAAGTATACCGCAATTTCCTACACAGCTGGCATATATCTGCAGCCAGCAGGCTTGACATGAGCCAAGTGCATAACAGAATGACAGTATGAGTTAGAGCCTGGTTGTTTAAGTGCAGGGTTTCCACACAGGATCCTGCTGGAGGCGAATGGTCTCAGTGCCCCTGTAAGAAGAACGTGGAAGCTGTGAAACACCTACAAATAACCACCTGGTTTATTGTCTTACACACCAGAGTGTATGACAACTCGTCTACATGTGGTGTAGGAAGGGTTACTGGAGAAATTTAAAAGCTGTTCTTGGTGAGACCAAGAGACCAATGGGGAGGTAGCAGCAGAAGAAGCAAGTGTGAGTGGTACCCTGTAATCACTGCTTAGAACAGTCTGTTGTGGTGGCCAAAGTGGTACCCAGGCATGGTATCAGCCCAACACTTTCTTGTCTGAATGGTTTCTTAAACAGCAGTTTCTTGTGGCTTGTGTTGGACAACTGGCCTGGGAGGAACAGCTGGGGAGAATGGATTTGGAGTTTCTTTTCTGTGGAGTTTTTCACTTCTTGTTTTGAGATGATCTTTGTTCTTCTCAGCAATCTCTTCATTTTCATTTTCATACTTTCCTGTAAAGAAAGAATTATTTCCAAGGAACCACAGGTTGCACAGCAGCCATTAAATAACAACAATTTCTGGCTTAGCCCTTTGTAGACTTCTGATTTACCATGTGTGCTGTTTTTTGATTCACTAGGAAAAGAAAAAAATCTGCTACATAAGAATAATACATTTATAACAAGATATTGCTTCATAGAACTAAGTGTGAGAATTACCATCTGAACAAATCGATCAGCTTTCATTGGAATTAAAACGCACATTTGGATGGAACATCATTTACACGTAGACAGCTGAGTCTGAAATACACCAGCAAAGGTCCTTTTGCAGTTTTTTGAAATTGGAAACCAGCGTGTTACATTGCATCATTCCCCGTGAGCATGAGGCAGTCTTTCAGGTTGGAAGCTACTTTAATTCTGCCCTGCACGTGTGCCCCACGATGTGTGATTCCTGCCTGTTGGTTTGCAGTGCAGTGCAGCATGTAGAAGGCAGAACAGATACTCCTTGGGGTGTGGCTCTGCCCTGATTTTACCTGCAGCCCCTCAGCTACATAGCACAACTGTTAATCTTCCAGTGGCCCACACAACACCTCACTCAGCCATCCACACCTGAAGGCGCTAAGGGAGTCATAAAACAAGCTGCTTTCTTGGGTTGCTAGGGAGTGGCAGCACAAAAGTTCTCTTTGGAGTGGGATTATGGGCTATAAGCCATGCACCTACGCAATCCTTTGCATTTAATTTCCATGATTTATTAGTGTGAGCTTCTCACACCTTCAGGGATGGTGTATTATCTTCTGGTTTTGTAAAAGGGGAATACCCATCGTTCTGTCCTCTGTTTGCTGACTGGCAGCCACAGCAAAACCGATGGCTATGGAAGGTTAAGTGGTGGGTTGGTTGCAGAGCAGAGCTTTGGAAATAGATTGAACTGCAGTGGTATTGCTGCTCCTTCCAAACTTCTAACTAAAAGATACCGGTGGATACAGTGGGGATTTAAAGCCCTTCAAGTCCCTGATTGCTCCACAACAGAGAGAAATTTCCAAGAAGAGCTTTAATCCAATGGCTGGCACTTCCAGGCTCCCAGTTCTGCAGGGATGCTCAGATGGAGAATCAATGTGTATGTGGCTTCCTGGGATTTGAGTCTCTCTGCTCTGTTGCAGAGGTTTTGCCCTGCCCCTGGGGATGCTTTCCAGGGTGAGTGCCTGCAGCAGGAGTCTCCAGCAGCTGAGACACCTTCTACTTCTGGTTCACTTGGGCAAAAAGGGAGAAGGGAAATTTGCTGGAAATACTTTGAATACAGTTCTGTTGTCTCATGGCAAATTCTGACTTCTGGTTATCTGAAGTGGGTCGGTATGCATCATTCTCTGTGGGTGACCATGAACAGATGCAATGTGTTTCTGAGAGGCTGTTTAAGAAAATGATAAACTGAGAGGCAATTAGCTGTTGCCTGTTTGTCAGAGGTTTTCAGTGATGCAAAATGCAGCTTTGATATTTCTCCATGGCTGTCCCAATTTCCACTTTAAAAAATAATATTCTTTTCAACAAGGAGGCTTCTGACAGGCAGTTATTGTAAAGCTGGCACAAGTGTTCCTTTCTCAAAGTTGGCTCACTTAAGTGAGCCAAGATTACAACACTTTTGGAATCTATTGGTCAGAGGTATGGAGCTGGCTTTCTTGTAAGTTTTCCAGTTCTTCTTGGCTTGGGACAGAGTAGGGATGCCAAAAGGTAGAGCCGTAAAAATCTTTCCTTTTGAAGTTAATCAAATAATATGAACATTTCTTACCTCTACCTTAAGACTGTTGGGATTAATCCAGTGGCATATGGTAACCTTGAAAGACCTCCAGCACACATATCAGAGTTGTCTCTCTGGTTTTAATATGTATGAATTCTCCCCTGCAATCTTTCCTCATTCTTGATGACGTTAACAAATCACTGTACAGCTCTGTAGTATTTCTCTAGAGATTCCCCAAAGCAGCAGCAGCCGTGACCATCTGAAGAGTGCTGAAAGACTGTGGCACAGTGTGTGCACTCTCAAATCTCTGCATTTGCAGGGTGACAAGAAGGCCTGAGCTGTGAGCCTGGGCTCAAATACTTGGGCTCACGTATGGAACATAAAGTTGCTCTCCTTATTTGCAGCCATACTTACTTCTCAGACTTGCTGTTTACATACAAGTTAACAGGGAGAAAATAATGAAATTACTCTGAGAGAACTGTAGGGAGAAGTACAAGGAACTTTTGAGTTAAAAGACGTGTGCCTGTCCTTCTGGGGAGGCCCTGTTGGGAGTAGTTTAAAAGCAAGGGACATGGAAGAGCTGGACGGTTTAGTGTTGGGGTGCAAATGAAGGAACTAGTGGATTTATGAACAAGTCATAGTCACTGCTTTGCCACAGACTTTCTGTGTAATCCCAGGCCCACTGCTAAAAGTTTCTGTGACTAGGTACATGAGTTTTGAAATACATATTTTAGAAAGACCATGTAAAAAATAAAAAAAGGCCACTATTTTTGAGCAGGCCAGCCTGTTTATACTTGCACAGTAACTTGAGCAGCAACTGGTTTGTCCGTAGTTCAACTTGCCAGACTTTTAGTTCCTAACCTCAGAAGCAGGACTAATTGTTTTTCGTCACCTGACAAAAAGCGTTGAGAGGATGAAAGGCTGTGAAGTTGCCTTTAAATTCAAGTGTGGGGAGAGTGAAATTACAGAGAAACTGGGTGTATCACACCAAATTAGGGAGGCAGAGACAATTGCTTCATCCATGAAGATACTCTCCTACCTTGGATAATGAAGGTAAGCCAAAGGAGGGGGGGAATAGGCCATAAGCAGCATCTGAATTACTGCTTTTTATCCAAAAGAACTGTTAAGTTTGCAAGATTTTAATGGAAGAAAAACCTTTGAGGTCATCTTGTTCCAACACTGGATTATTTGGATCAAAAGTCACAGAGATCTCAGATACTTGGCTTTGCTTTGACACCCAAATAAGGAGTTTTTTCTGCTCCTGAGGTAGGAGGATTTACCCACCAAGCTCTTGGAGCAGCAGGATGAGAAAATCAAAACAGCAGTGATGAACAAAGTTAATGTAAAAGATAAACAGGTGCAAGCCTTTGTCTAAGAGCTAAACTTGTACAGAACCAATTTTTTTTCTTCCCCTGAACTTGCAAAACAGTTCGAGTCACTGTGATTGTTCCTTACAGTTGGTGTGTTTTGGTTTTTTTTTCTGGCTGGATGGATCCAGAATAAGAAAGCTCTTCAAGAAAGTTCATTGTCATATCAGCCACCCGGTAGTCCAGATTATGGCTGCAGTTAAATTCAGATAAAAATCTGTACTTACTTTGATTCAGCAAAGCAATTAAGCATGTGCTTTAGATCCACTTGGGATTTGAGTGTAACCTTAAAGTTAAGCATGTACTTAACATTTTGCTGAGCTGGGGCCTGAGTCTTTAACCCTTGCTAGAATATAAACTTCCTAATGAGTGTTTGCGTATAATAGGCCTGTTTCTCAATAATGTTTGATTTTTTGCAACTTAGAAGTCTTTCTCTGAGCTTCAGTGGGCTTTGGATCCAGGCCCAAGAATGCAATCCAGAAATAATAATTTACCATATTTACATTGCATGTAAATTATATATGAAGAAATGAAACTGCATAATGAATCAACCACAGGGGCTTTTCTTTCACTCTGATACCAGAAGAGAAAAAGCCTGTAGGCAGCTCACAACTTTTGTTACTAATACTCTTGAGCCCTTCTCTTATTAAGTCTTCTGTTTTCTCTGGCAAAGGCTCTACTAATGTTACCCTCAGTACAACCTTCTTAGTCCATAAATGAGATTTTGATTCTGCTCTTATTAAAACATACCACTGAGCACAGGGTTTACTGGTGGGAAAATCCCATTAAGTATTTCTGAAATACCCTTTAACTGCTTGATTTTTAAGATGATAGGCGAAACTTAACACTCCTCACAATTATGTGTACAATAGCTGATACTTACGTTCACCACCCTGGCAATATGAAGGGAAGAAAGATATCAAGTCTTGGATTTTAATGCCTTTGCTGTCTGAAGGGTGTGGAGGGCAGTTAATATATATTGCTCCTTACTGAGGTTTTGAACCTGTTCTGTTCTGTCTGTGAGAATATATTACTGGGATGAAGCAGTCCAGGCTCCCGTCCTTACACCTTACAAATATAAGAGTTAAACAACAGGTACAAGCTGGAGCTCATAAAACAAGGACATATTTTGTATGCAAAAGGATTCATCTTTAGGATGTGCGATCTGGGGCACTGTTGCTCTATGCTGCCATGGGTACATTATGTGCATTGTATGTGCTGCATGGCTTCTCACTTTAAGAGGCTACATGTACGCAACAAAGGGCTTTCTAGGCAGAGTTTCTAGTTCAAAGAGATTAAACAGAGATTTTGAAATAGTTTCTACTGCTTTCATCACTGGAGTCTGAAGCTCCCTTTATTCTCTTGAGGTCTATGTTTTTTCCCCCAGATACTGCTCAGTGTTTTCGTCCTTTGTTGTCATCCTCTAAGACGGCTGATCCGTGTTCCTTCTGACTGGATTTGGGGAATCCCTGGATACTTTTAGTCTAAATGGGTGTTTCGGGTCTAATCTCTAGGAGTGGGTTTGGACTGAACCTTTGTTTCAAGATCTGTTAAACTAA
Organism: Falco biarmicus; assembly: GCF_023638135.1. NCBI lineage: Eukaryota > Metazoa > Chordata > Aves > Falconiformes > Falconidae > Falco > Falco biarmicus. The sequence goes on from NC_079288.1 coordinate 35,706,659, forward strand.
GTAAAACATGGCTGCAAAATGCGTACCTCTTCCTCTTTTGCCGATTGTTATTACTCCATTTGGTGAAACATTAGAGTAAGAGTATATTCATAAATAAATTTAAAAGGATTAATGTTTGATGAATAGACTGTGTAAGCATATTACAGGCATGGTTATTATATGATATAGGTGATCATAAGTCATGGTTAAATGCAACCTATTGACCAACTGGACTCTATAAAAGTCTGTAACAAGACATTAGCCACTTGTTAACAGAGCTAGTAATCATTTATTGATCTTACATGCAGTATTTATACATCCGCCACCCTAGAAAGTGTGGAATTCAATTCCAGGATCTACTTTCAAGTCCCACTTACTATAATGGGTGACACAAATCTCTCACTTATGTATGTTTACCTGTCAGATATTGTCAGGTCCGGTAATAGGTGAATGCTGTCCTCAGGTGCATCATTGTCTTGGGCTGTAATGCCATGAGTTTTATGAATGCCAGGTTGCTTGTGTTGGAGCTATGCAGAAACAAGTACCTTAGTTTTTGTGAAGTATGTTGGTATTTTGACATTTGGTTTTGTTCAGGTTAGAAATGAAATACCCAGAGTTTGAAAACCTTTACAAACAGGTATTGAGACCATTATCAGGGGCTGTCCAAGTGATGGGCTTCCTGTGAGACCAGGACTAGAAGTCTTCAGGTCCTCATATCTGCACAAGTCCAAGGCTCAAACAGATGTCAAAGCTTATATGAGAAATTAGGTAGCCTGACGCATCTCTGCTGAATCTTTCTGTTTGAAAGAAATAGTAATTTCCAAGGGAAGTGTTTGGGTTGAATTTTTCAACTAATCTTTCTTAGTCCAGTCCAAACACAAGTGAGAAAGCAGAGTGAACTACCCATCACAATACAGTGAGATAAAAGACAATGTCCCCAAAAGTCAGAATAAAAGTGTTAGAAATACTCCAGTGGCCAGAGTTGGTAATCCCCTCCCTTTAAGAGATGGATAGCTGATGTTAAGAGAGGGTCAAATGGTCAGAGTAGGTTAGGCAGGGAGAAGGAATGAAAAGGTGAAAGGTACAGGGAAATGAGAAAGGAAGAGAGAAAAAAGGAGTGTGGAAAGGGACAGAAGCTGAAGGAATCACCCTTGTTAAAAGCAGTGCAATAGTAAATATCTTGGAAAACCCATAACACAGTCCTGCAGTGTCGAATGTGACTTTATGATAAGGTCTGCATTTCTCTCCTCCTAGTAGGAGCAAGTAGTGATTTTATCATGAGAGCGAGAGAAAATGATGGAGTGGTACGTCCGTGAAGCAATATTGTGAGGAAATAGAAAGTGCATGGCCCTGGAGGCTCGGAGAGGATGGCCCTTATTTCTCTGTCTCTCAGTGTTCCTCTGGCTCTGGGACTCAGAGCACACACAGCCCATCTGATTTAATAAAGGCAGGAAGCAAACAGTGACAGAGCCATGAGAGACTGCAGATAGGGGTTGAAGAAGGGTCAAACTCATTAGTCATATGATGTGATGTAGTGTGTGGGGAGGGGGAGAAGCTTTGAGGGTTAAGGGGAGTGGAAATAGTTACAGCACTCAAAAAACTGATGTTAACATAGCTGACCTGAATGCTGTGCTGCAAAGTGACTTTTAGGGGTAAGGACAACATCCTGACCTTTCCATTTTCTCACATTTGAATTATGATTTTATAGTTTCATTTTTTACAGGCTTTTTCTATATTGCTAATACAGAGCTATATTTATTGTTTGCAGCACACAGGGACTCAAATCAGAGGTCCCTGCAGGGCTATTGCTGCTTCAGCATCAAAAGATCTGTCCTTCAAAAACTGATGCTTCCTCCTAGTTGTAGCAGAGGCTAAGTATAAGCTTCTCAAACTGTGTACTCATTCAGCAAGACTTGAACCTTTCACTCACATGCAGAGGTCCTTCAGAGGGTGTTTGTTGACTGTGGAGAGTGATGAAGTATAAATCAGAGATAACAAGGGAGAATAAGCACAACCACAGCCCACACATTTGTTCCTCTTGTTCCATGGGGAACCTAACGACAGATGCTGTGATGGCCACTCTGGACAGGGAAATTTTCAGTGTGTATTTGGAGCAAGAGCACCACAAGCAGCTACCCTGGTGCTCCCCTCCTCCCAGAGGAAAGGTGGTGAGTTAATACCCAGTAAGAGGGTACCTAGCTTAATGCCTGTGCTTCAGCATGCAACAAAGAGCTGAAGAATAATCACAAATATACATCACTGCTGTTATTAATGAACTTTCCTGAATATATGTTCATTAAATGTACATTAATATTTTAAGTAGTGGTTTTCATTGTTCGTTCCAGAAGGAAGTTCCAGAGTTCTAGATACTATGTTGCATTGCAGGACAAATTTTGCTCATGGCAACAAATCTGTTTATTTCTGATGTTGCCTTTTTTTTGATTGAAAACAAGGATTATTTTTTTTTAAAAGTATGAAACTGAAAACAGACATTATAGGCATCAGGTCAGAAAACAATGAGAACAGATCTGAACTTTCCCTTGGAGATGTTTATTGAAGTTCAAGGGGTGTTTATCACTCCCTCTTTCTTGCTGTGGAAGGAAATCCTAAAATAGCACAGTCAAAACTTTTTTCTCAGCATGTTTCTGGTTCAGCAAGGAGTTACAGTTATTGAGTCATAAAGGGTGGAAAAGTGCAATTTTAAAGTGAAATTATTTTCCTTTTTTTTCCTCATTCCTAATTTTCTGAAGTTTTAAATATATCTGCAAAATTCCAAATCTTACATCCACTTCTGCAGCTGGCTAGAGCAGGTCACATTCCCTGAAGTTGCCATTTCTCTCCTCAGTAAAGTAAGTGAATTTAATTTGGCAAAACCTCAGCCTGTACTAAACATAAATTCACCAGTCCTAAAGACAACTTTTTATTCTTCAGTGCCTCTTGCATCAATATTGTCTCAAATAAATGGGCTGATGAATGAGAAGGATTAGGCTGTTAGTTGATGTAGGATTACTAAAACTATGCACATTGACACCCTCTAAATATCTTGTCCTGAGTTTATAACAGCGTCTAGAGTTTAATGCATTATCTTTTATAGAGTCTTCCCTCTCTCAGGACTACCTCATCAGAGCTCTGCAGGAAATGGCAAAATACCTTCTGTGGCCCTTTCAGGAACTGGAAACCTCACATCAGGCTTCAAGTGCTGGCTCTACCTAGAACAGGCTAGACATGGGACAGACGATATATATATTAGACTGACGAATGGAGGAAGGCTGTATTCTTCATACTTATGCAATGGTTGCAAGTGCTAGTGATAAATGGTGAATTAATGCTTATTAGATATGCTGAATGGTTTAGAGCTACAGCTGAAATCCTGGGAATGTAGATATTATCAATTGATGGATTAGTTTTAATCTTGTAACAAGCACTGTATGACTACACTATTTGAAATGCAACATTTGGAATAGATTTCATTGCTCATTTGGCCTGCTGTGCATTCAGATACATCAAAGGTATCAAAAGAACAGACCAAGCCTGCAATTGCAGCAGAAATGGCATAGCTATGGATGTAGGTTCTGGCTTTCTCCGTACACCAAAGTCTGGTTCCTAACTCAGGTGAGAAGTCTACACGTAGCTATAGAATTAGGATTATGACAGTGTAGAATGAACACTAAGCCTGGTATGCTTTGAGTACTGTGATATTTTGTCATCCTGATGCTTGTGATGTTTAAGCCAAACATTTAGCCATGAAACTTCACACCATTTAGCCTGGTTTTTTCCTTATCATCTTGTAATACTTTGTTTACCTCAGTTTTCCTCTGTTGACAGTGACAAGACCATATTAGTCTCTTTATATTGTTTTAATATATTACTATTTTACTTACACTTTGGTAAAGCACCTGCAGCATTCTGGGAAAAGATGACGCTCCACTGAACATCAATGATTTGTGCTGTACACTACCTCCTCTATTGTAATTAGGGTTTTCTCCCTTCCTCCATCAACCCCCTGGACTAATATGTCCTCTTTGCCGCCTTCACTAAGTCAGGCAAACATGTTTCTTGGAAGGTCAGTGTAACCTGTAGGAAATTCCTTCTGTCTCTGAGCTGGCTCATTCATCACCAGTCATAACCATTCTGGAATGTGAACTTAGAGTCTGTTATCTGGCTACTGCTAGTGATGATGCCTGGAGACGACAGCTTGGTTTTTCAAAAGCTAGGTTGACCCTGAGGGGCGAGGAAAACTTGTTTTGACAGAGCAAACTTGACACAGAAGCAGTGCAAGTGCCAATATGTACAGGAACAAGGTGTTATTTTCTCAAGGTGGATATTCTCCCCCCAGCTGGGGAAAACACAGCAGTGTATGGGAAACAAAATATTCTTTTTCCTTCCCCAAAACACAATTGTACCAGAAAGGTTATCAGTACGTGTTTTGACTGAGAGAAAAAAAGAATGACACAGGTTCATCTGGGAAGAGAACCAGGTGTGTCCTTCTCTCCTTCCTCTGTCCTGGAGTGGCACTGGACCAGGTGAGTGGTGCAATGGTTATTAAGTTACTGGTCCTGAGACCTATCTAATGTTCTGCCCTTATACTCTGTTCCCTTTCCCCACTTGTCTGTTTGGAGCATGATCTCCCTACACACTGTCTTGCATAGGGAGGCTTCTGTCCTGGTTGCTGCTGCTTACACTACAGTACTATAAAGAATGACAATAATCTCAACTCTTGACCCTGGTGCGATTATTGTTCCTACATGTTCTGCTTCCCTCAAAGACATAAAAGAACACATGACTGTGTACATTTTAAAATGTCAGGCTGACATTGTGGCATTAATATAATTTAAGCCAAACATTGCCAGTTAATTCATTTTGCTTTCTGCTGTCTTAGTGTCTTGCATTCCTTGTTTGTGGTGCTCAGAGTCATGTGGTTCCATGACACCCTTGATCCTCCTAAGCCAGGGTTTCCAAGTGTTCTGAATTTGAGCAGCCAGATGCTTTTTGTTCACTTGTGCATGGCCTGTGCCATGTCTGGGAGCTGTGACTGTTACTGAGTGTGTCAGAAAGAAGAAAATGCCTCCATGCTAGAGCTACAATATGGTATGGTTCTTTTTTGAGAAGAGTGCTTCTCTGTGGGAACCAGGATTGTCACTGAACTGTGAAGGAAGCAGCAAAATGCTGAGGCAAAGCACCCCATAGGTAAGAATAATGTTTGTGAAAACCAAGAGTGGAATTTGCTTCTGGGGAGTAGCTTCTCTCTCTTTTCTTCTTTTTTTTTTTTTTTTCTTTTTTCTGTGTGCTGCTAACACACTTGATGGACCTACATGGTATCATAAAATCTTGAGCTGAGGTCTTACAGAAATCTGTGTTTAAAGGCAGAACCTGAAAGTGTTTAGACAGACAAGTTTTGCCTAGATATAGTAGTCCCTTTCATAGTCCCTCTAAAATACTATGGAAGTCTGAAGACATCTTTCACGACTTCAGTGTGAAGTTGAAAAACACTTGCTGAAGACTTAACAACATGCTGTGATTGTGATAAGTTAAGATGTTTTATGTTTTAAAACTGACAACTCGTTTCCTTTTCATGCTAGAACCAATAATGACCTCAAAGTGGTGTCAAGGGGAGAAGCAGCATCTTTTTGCGATTGGTGGGAGAGAAGCAGTGGGAAAGTACTGTCATGGGCAGTCCCATGCAGGATGCTCCTCTGTGTAACTCAGCAGTGTCCTCCAAGGTTAATTCCACTGCACAGCTGCACTGCTTGGGGCGATAGGGATGCATTAAATGAAAAGGGATTTCCCTCTTTGGGAATCAAATTAGAGCAGTGCAGATCAGGCCAGTTCTTTTATCTCTTTCTCACCCCAACAGGAAGCTTAGACACAAGTCCCCAAAGGTCCTTTTCTGGTCAGAAACATCTGCAAAGCACTGAACTGAAACGAGTGAGGGGATAGTGCTAACAGCCTTGCTGTTAACAGTTGAGAAGATAGAAACTGAGTAGCAATGGCTTGTGAGAAAACTGAGGAGGCTAAACATACAGACAGTAGAGATGGCTCAGAGTCATGGGTTAGTCCCAGGCATGAACGGCAGAATCATTCCTAGGGAGCAGAGTGCCAGCAGTAGCATTGTCATTGCAGTAGTACATTCTCTAGCATATGGGAGGCCCTGAATCTTTGACCTCTGTACAAAGACCTCAAAATAAGAAAGGGGGGGGGGCGGGGGGAAGTACAGCTGAAACAAAACACATTTCTTTTGTAAAGTCTAATGTCTGAGCATGGGTCAGACATCATGTGTTCGAGAGTTTTGTGATTCAGTTTTATTCCTTAGGGAAAGAACAAAAATAACTTCCTCAGAAGCTGAAAATGCCATAGCTTGCTGGTTACTGGGTGGGAATTTCAGCACATTCCTAATTCCTGATAAAAATGAATGAATGTTGATCTGTAACTTGAGTGAAACGAGTTGGTGGTCTCAGTTCAATCCTAATTAGATCAGAATTCACAGCATTAAAAAATCAACAGTGGGCTTGCTACTGCTGTCAGTGGAGTTGTAACAGCTGATGGGGAATAAACTCCCATGACGCAAAACTGAACTGTTTCTCTGTAATTCAGGCTGTGAGACTCCACTTCTAGTATAAGTCCGTTTCCATCATACAGACAAAGCAGCATGCCTTGTACTGGCACATCAGTTCTTTATGTTTGTTTGCTGGCATCAAGACTTGTAAGACTGTTCTTTTCCCTGTATCAGAGCTATAAACCACTCCAGGGACTAGCTATATTCACCACTGAATCCTACAGAACTGTCTGGTAGCTGATGTAGCAGAACCTCACTCCAGTAAGTGGCATAAAAAGTAGCAGCGATGAGGTGCCTCTCTCTTGTGTTTTTTTTTTCTGTGTGCACTAAAACCACCTTTTAAAATCGGTTTTGCTGAAGGTCACTTGAATATGGCCAGTGCTATTGAAGCCTCTAAAGCTTTTTGCAACAATAATGCCTTCATTGTCTATGCAGCTAAATTGCGATCAGTAGAAATCCAGATGTTTGTCTGAAAGGGAGACCATGTCAGAGCATTATTTACCTTACAACTCACGCAAGAGATGCTAGCAACAGCAGCACATTTATAGCAGGTTTGGCATTAATCCCATAAAAACAATGGACCAAATTCATCACTGATAAAACTCCATTGTTTTAGTGGAGTTATACAAGAAGAGACATTGCCCAGTAGAGAGATGGTTGTTGCCCCTCTTATTGGAAAGGGTGGAAAAAGATTTTTGTCTCCTTTGATATCAATACAAATGGTCTTCTAATCTCAACTGGCACACGTGAACAGTTTTCAGCTTTTCAAAACTAATACATACAAAACAAGACAATAATCACAAGGTTGCCAAGTGACATCCTTAGATCATTTCCACAGCCTTTGTCTTCTTTTTTTGGCCAAAATTCCTTTGGTCTCATTGATATTGCTCTCTGTGCATCCCATCATTTATTCTGTTCGACAGCCAGCGTCATATACTGAGAAATCCAGCAAAGAAAGGCAGAGGTCAGACTTGTGACATCTTTTGAGCTATGTATGTTTATGTAACCCAGCAGGGTTCATTTCCATCAAAGATGGAAATAGCATATATCGCTGCTGCTGTGACTTACGATGGGAGCGTGGTTGAAAGGGTTGGAAAGAACTGTTAAAGGAGGCAGCTCTGTGCTGTGTCTGCAGGTCTCGTACAGTTTTTGTCTCACTGGTTTCTTATGAGGGCCCACTGGACTTACGTATTGCTTGTTAGAAGCATATCTGCTAAATAAATAATGGGGGAAAGGAAGAATGAAAACCTGTAGCAACAAACTAGTACTTACCAGGGAGTGAATCTTTATGGTAGCTCTCTGGGTGTTGCAGCCACAGAAGGAAAGGAGGAAAAACAATGAGAGCGTGTTGGGTGCATGGTGGAAAACTCACGTAACCACTGAGCCTTGTATGCGTATAGAAGAATTTTAGAAGCCTGTTGCTGCTTTTCTTGCCAGACTTGGCAATTGTTTGTTGCATAGCCATGGCAGAGGGACCTCAGTCTTTGCTTCCAGTTGCAAGCAAATTGTCCTTTTCTTCTCCTAGCACCCTGGTTAGTTTTTCTGAGCACGGCATAGCCTCAGTTCTTCCCACAGAAGCTGGCGCTTGTCACTTGGGAAAGTGTGAACTTGTTGCTAGGGGCAGCAGAGTGACAGTTCTTTTTCTTGACATTTCATTGCTGGAACTTTCTGACGTTTTCTGTGCCTTTCTGGAGGAGACGCATTGCAAGAGTTACGAAGATTTTCTGGACTGTGGTGTGCAGGAGGTCAGATTAACTGATCTAATTGTTCCCCTGATTTCCAAAGTTATGATCTGTTAATAACTAGGTAGTTATTACCTGATTCTGATTTGGCTGAGGCCAGTGAGGTAACACCTGATCTTAATCCTGACTTCCATGCACATGCTATGATACTTTCAGTTAAATACACAGGCTGGAAACAAACATGAAAATTTCATTTATGAAAGTGTTAGGAACATGTTTTGTGAATACTTGAAACACGCTTTGAGACCCATGCATAGAAGCTGCTAGATTTATTCAACATACCAAACCCCCCACAACGAATAACTTTAAAACATAGATGCTTTTAATATTAATCTTGTACTCCTTGTGTTCCTGTCAACAGTAACAATGGTCTGTCGTGGAAAATCAATACCACCAGCAAAACTGGAAAAATGGACAAAAACTTACAGTTCATTCCCTGGACTTTGCTACTCCTTCCCCTAAACAGGGGAGGAAGCTGGAGATTTTCCTTGAAGACAAGCATTCACAGCTGACTGAAATGCTGCTCCTTTGTTTAGTTAGTTAGCTCCTTAAGGTTTGCTGTCTGCACTCCTGATCTACTCAGACTCCAGCAAATGAGGCAATGGTCTCTCTGTGAAGTCAGTTCAAGTATGTTCACTCTACCAGAACCTCCCTTGCAGACAGTAAATCACTGTCCCAAACAGGTTGAAGACAGTTTAGTTTGGCTAGATAACAGTTTTTTGCACTAGATGGTAACTATCAGTCCCTACCACTGTGCAGCCTGGCTGCTGAGTAAACATCCAGGGGAACGTTTTTCTTGTCCTACAGAGCTTGCAATCCCAATAGACAAGAGGCAATGCGGGACTCTGAAGGAAAAACAGAAGCTAATTGCCCAGCCAACCATGCTCATCAAGTCTGTGGTGGAGCTTGGACTTGAATGCAGGTTACTAATTTCCAGTAAATTGTCTTAATATATAGGTATAGTATTGCTCTTACAGCATATTTCTTTACTGTAGCAGATCTGGGGAGACCTGAGTGCAGCTCTGCTTTAAGGTCACACAGGTAAGTAGATGTCCTGGCCTTACATGAGTATAAAAGGCGGATCTATCAGGAGAATGGCTTGAAATGAAATGGCTTTGACATGAACAGTAGCTGAGCGGGCAAGTGGGAAGTAGCCATTTCACATACAGAACAACTCTAGACTGGTCCCTGACGTAACTGGTCTGTTTTCACAGCATTTCACCTGGCCTTGAGAGCCCTATTGCTCTTTTGTAAGAGTTCTTGTTCATTCCAAGTTCTTGTTCATTCTGAAAACTATAAAAACTTCTTTTGTGTAGAACTGTTTCTCTGAGCACACACAGTGGTCAGAAAGCTGATTAAGACAGTCTGAGCATTTTAGCCAGTTACAGAGCCATAGCTTCTCTCCTGCGACTGAAATTAAGAATCCAGATGATGTGTTCAAGATTTACGGTTTCCACTGGGGTTTATGCTGCTGATGTTCATTGTGCTTCACGCAACATATTACATCCCATTATGAACTCTGTCAGGAGAAGAGAAAATAAAGCCATTGTCTCCTGGAAAAGCTTGCCTGTTTAGCCACCCTTTAGTGGAAGACGTGAATGTGTAGCTGGAGGCTACTGAGGTTGGTTTTGGGGAAAGGCAAAGGAGCTTAGGGTGTGTCAGTAAGAGAAGGAGAAATGCAATAGAGAAGTTGGAGGTTACTCACAGAAACAGGCTTTGGCCTGTAACTGAAGAAAGATTGTGAACAGACAGGATGGTTCTTTTCCAGAAATCTTGACCCCTGGAGTCTTTTCTGCAGCAGGGTTATTCAGAGAGTGATTTTGTGAGGGTAGAGATTGATTCCAGGTTTTTGTCTTTCTTTAATACTTAAATGGGCAACAAAATGTACAAAGGACTGCATTCACCCCCTGTCCTGGTTTCAGCTGGGATAGAATTAATTTTCTTCTTAGTATCTGGTACAGTGCTGAGTTTTGAATTTACTATGAGAATATTGTTGATAACACACTGATGTTTTAGTTGTTGCTAAGTAGTGCTTACTCTAAATCAAGGACTTTACAGTTTCCCATGCTCTGCCCGTGAGAAGGTGCACAAAAATCCAGGAAAGCAGAGCGAGGAGAGCTGACCCAAACTAGCCAAAAGGATATTCCATACCATAAAATGTCATGCTCGGTGTATAGACTGGTGGGAGTTGGTAAGAGGCTGCTGATTGCTGCTTGGGGGCTGGCTGGGCATCTGTCAGTGGTTGGTGAGCAATTGTATTGTGCATTACTTGGATTTTATTCCTCTTTCTCCCTCTCCTTTTCATTACAATTAGTACTCTGTGTGTGTGTGTGCTTTTTTGATTTGGGGTGATTGTTTTTTTTTTTAACTTTATTTCGATTATTTAACTGTTCCTATCTCAGTCCATGGAGTTTACCTTTTTCTGATTCTCCTCCCCATTCCACTGGGTGAGGGCAGTGGGGAGTGAGCAGTTCTTCAGTTAAACTCCACTTTTGAATCCCCATTGTAGGTGTAGATGTACTCTCAGAAGGTATATCCAGAATAAATTCAGAGCGGGTTTACTATACGTGAGCTTCGTGTAGTAACAGATTTGTTAAATTGTTTTTCATCTTGGTATCATGCAGTTTGTTACATGAAGGAAACATTGGATGGGAAGTAGAACAAGAGCTTTCTTCTTGGTTTTAGCACTGACTTGCTGTGTGTGACAATGGGCAAGTCACTTCCACATTCTGTAGGTAATGGCTGTTGAAGTCATAAATCTTGTAGGGGCTCCTCTACCACTGAGGAGTGCTCCCCTGCATTAGTGTCCCAAGCGCTACTGAAATATGAAGCTGATCTAATGAGGTAAACCTGTTCTTCGTCCTTTGTGCTAAACTGTAAATAACACTGTCGTTTTTTGTGGCAATTCAATTATGATGGGAATTTTGGAATATATTCTTTCATTTTGGTTAAAAGTGCAAAATATCACTGTTTTACAACACCTATTGCTGTCAGCCCTACCCGTTGTCTCATTGACCACCAGTATATTTGCAAGACTGATGTAGTTCCTCAAAGACCCAGTGGACCACTTTGTGTGGCCTCACTCCCACTGGTGTTCTGGAAAGCACAGCTGAAGCAGCTTTGGATGTAGAAGCTATAAATCGCTGGATGTATGTGTGTAGGTAAGCAGCAATTAACTCCCTTTCTTGCAGGGATAGAAGATGAAAACTGGCCAGATTCTCTTCATCTGGCTCTTTACTGTCCAGGCAAAGGCGATGAGGCTGAGCACTATGCCCATCTCTTGCCACCGTGCCACTGTTCTTCTTTTATATCTCAGGCTTTGCCCTTATGGGATGGGTGAGTGGTTGTATGGGAAATAGGGTAAGTGAGGGGATAGATGCTTCCTGCTGTACAGTGCTCTCCAGCAAAGGCACAGAATTTTACCTGAAGAGTGTATGCACTTAGAAACACATTGCTCTAAGTAGAGCTGAGCGAAGTTGGAGATTGGAAACATTAAAATACCACAGCGAAGGCTGCTCTTGCAGTATTTATGATTAGAGTGAAAGCAGAATGTACCAGAAAGCTTCTGTTGGTGTCTCTTAACTCTTCTCACGAGGTTTCCCATCCTTCATCCTCAAGAGCCTGGGATAATTTGGATAGACTTCAGCTACACACCCAAACTTTGTGTGATTATCTGTACTGAACATCTGACCCCTTTTGAGGTTTGGACATCTTTGGGCAAATGGAATCTAACAGAGATAAAATCAGACTTTATTTTTCATGCCTGAACTTCAAAAGTGCCTATTTTGGTTAATGAAGCTGTGGCATGCTCATGGGTTTTTGTGTGCCTCTATCTCTTAGCATGACCAGATCTCTTGCTAATAGTGCTCGCTGCCAATGTGGTGCCCGTTATTTGTTCACAGATCTGTCACTAAACAACCCTGTTTTCTGTTCAGGTAGAAATGTTCTGCATGTCGGTATTTCCTGGATATCTTATGGGACTGAACTTTACCCCATGGTGTTGTTTGCAAATTAGTGATTCAGACCTTCTTTTCACCTGCTTATCCGTTCTTATTTGTGCTGTGGAGTTTATCACCTCTCACAAGAAAAGCGATTCCCCAGTTGCTGCAAAAGACCATGATTCCAAAGGCCTCAATCAAGCTATGAGAAATTATACTAGCTGAGGATTTAGCTACTCAGTGTTTGGGGTTTTTTATTCCCCAATTTAAACTGATTAAGTGGAACAGTTAAAGGAGAGTGCTAACTGGCCATCAATGAGTAGGCAGAAATTACTATTATGATTCTTTCACATCCTTTGTCATGCCAAAGGTCCTAAAACTTTTCTGAATATTCTTATAAATCATCTCAGTATTTGTAGAATTTAATTGCTTGTTGAATTGCACCAAAGCAAACTCATTGGGATTGATGGGCCTTTGACCTACGAATCATAGCTATTTATACCAGAGCAAAGCGGTGGTGAAATAGGACCTTCTTGATCTGGCAACATTTTTGCCTCCACTTTGAACTGATTTTATTGGAGGGAAATGACCAGACAAGATACTGTCTGTTATATATGATTCAGTGAACCCTTGCCTCTGCCTGCGTCTGTCTGCTTCTGTAGTAATGCAAACAGTTCAAAAGCCTCTGTACTCTGAGAGAAGCTAAGCAGATGTGGGCAAAAAAGAAACCGCTGTGTCTGGGGCATAGTTTTCTACTCGCTTACATCACTGTGGCTCCACTGAACCCCATGGAGCTATTCTGGAGTGAGGGGTGTGAGATCAGCATCCTTTCTGCGGGTTCAAATGCTTACAGATCCTCTCACTACTGAAAGTGCATTGTATAAACAAATCACGGACAGGACACGTGGCAAAGGGAGAAAACAGACTAGACTGACAGACAGACAGGGGTCCATAGACAGCCAGACAACAATTATAAATAGCACCCTTTTGAGGTCTGTTTGATGTGTTGCCCAAGGCCAGGTGGAAAATCTTTCCATTGCTGCCTCTTCAACTAATCGCTTTCCCCTCATTTTTCAATAAAGATTCCAAGTTTGGTCACTTCTTTGGCACATTTGTTTCCCATTAGAATACTTCGTGCTATTTGACTGTGTTATGCTAGATAATTGCTGTAATAACAAACCAAGGAAAAGCTTTTGAACATTTTAGGAAGTAATTTTTTCCCTTATGAAAATTCAGCAAATGCTGACAGAGATCTGGGGAATAGCTAAGGAAAGTCAAAGGAAGAGAGGAAAAGGGGAAAAGGAATGTATTGACTTTTATTGATGGTATTTCTGCACTTACATGTAAACCACATGCCAAAAATTTAATTGCCATCCAACTGAATATTTATATAGCACTTCCAAAGCTTTTTAATGAGTCTCGTTTCAGTGAACCTCACAGCATCCTGTGATTAGGGGGATACAAGTTGTTGTCTTCTACTGGTGCTGGAGGAGTTGAGACAAAGTCTTGTTTAAGTATCAAAATGGTCACAAAGCAAAGATAGGAATTCAAGAGATCCTCACACTGCTAAACTTTACCACTTCCCATATATTAAGGGCAAGATTGTTTGAAGTGCCTCAGTAATTGTGTAACTCTGCTTCCACTCACAGCAGAGTGAGTTTTAGCAGAGTAGTGCAGGAGAAAACAATTAGAACATGTTTAGTACTTTCAATAAACTACCCCTCTGTGTTTGCATGCTGCCAAGATGCCTTTAAGAATTTAGTGTGGTCAAGGGGATAGGGAGATAAATAATATAAACCAAGGAAACGAGGCTTCGGGCTGATTTACTGAAGCCTCTTAGCTAAATCCTTTCCACTAATAATATGAAAGAGGTGGAGCTTTTTGTCTGCAATGTCTGTACATTTCCCATCTTACAGAAAAAGCCTCAAGTGCACTCAGTGCTCGAAATTAGTTCTGGGGTAGAGGTGTCTGAGGTAAGAGACAAATGTTGACAAGGGTGTAGGATACATGATGTCTGTGCCTGGCCTGCCGTTAGGCATTGGGTGTGTTTGTGTGTGCTTTCTCCCATCGCTTGGAGCTTCATTTCCCTTGTTTCACAAAGGAGGGATGATGGCACTTAGCTCCTTTGCAGAGTGCTTTTAAATCTAGTCTTGAAAAATACTAAGAGCTGGGTTCAGAGCTCTTGGCTCCTCCCAGAAGTAGCCTCTGCTCTTGTCTTAGAGCAGGATTTTCACTTATTTATTGTCTTCCTTTTTTTTTCAAACCATCTTGGTATTTGTGATGTGGGAAGGGAAAGGAAATAATATAATCTTCTGCCTAATTTTACTTAACTTGGACCTCTGTATGTGCTGCAGATGGTCCAGCTTGGATACCTCCTCTGTTGTGGTCCATACCGATTGCATAGCCTTAGGTGTGGCCTGTCTAGATTCTGGATTTCCCTGTGAGCCATGGTGGAGTCATCCTTCCACTGAGCCAGTTCTCCTGAATCCCAAACACAGTGCAGCTATTGCTTCTGCTGATCACATCACCACTGCTTTCCCCAGGGCTTTGTTGATGTCTGGTTTTGCTTTGCCTCTCCGTGTTGGCATTGAGTTTTCCTTAGTACCGCAGCTGCTAGATTACACACACTTCATCCTGGTCTGGTAGAAGAAAGATGGAGAGGTAACAAAAGTCATGTGTCTACCCCTTTTTTCCCCCCTCCTTTCTGGGAAGCTGTTTGGATGTTGCTGGATACATGGTAGGAGATGTACATGATGAATCCATGGGTAAAAGGGACACCACAGGTTTTCAGCCACTTTTCTCTTCTGCAGATTCCTCACTGTGCAACCTCTGCCTGAGCAGCTGACAATCCTTTGATGACAGCCCCAGAGAGTTAATGAACTAAAAGGGCTATGGGTTATCTATTCCCAGAGATTGGGGAGCGTGAATTAAATGGTCTTTTGGAAGATGGGAAATAATTATTCTTCTGCTTCAAAGCCATGTCCAATTGAATGATGTCGCCAGCACGAATCAGCAATCACAATCACTGATGAAGACCCATTAAACAGATTGGGCTGAGTAATGCACAGGAAAAAATGTCAGGAGCATCTTTAATTCTGAGTCTCTCATCCCTACAATGGTCTCTTTTTCTTTTTTTTTTTTTCTGTTCTTTTTAAAAGAATCTTTTAAAGTGCCTAGAGCTTTTCTATCTCAGCACTTTGAAAGCTGGAAATAGCTAGGAATGCATTTCTGCACCATCCCTGATGGAAGGGCAAAGACTTGAGTAGCTAAGTTTCCTGGGTATTGTCTGGGATACCTGAACGGTATTTTTAGGATATGTGAAGTCAAGAAACCTTTTGGGAAAAGGCTTGGGAAGACCAGTTGGGAGTTCCTCTGCTCCCAGCTCTGGTATGTTGTTCTGTACAGCACTTCCTTCTGGCAGAGGCCAGGGAAGGAGCAGGCTTCCCCAGGGCCAACACTTTTGTACACTTCAAGAGAAGGGCAAGTGTTGAGTGATCCTTACTGAAAGAAAGACACATTCTTCTGCAGTTTAACTATTGCAAAAGTGACATAATGAAGTCAAACATTAGGGCATGATCATTAGGGGAATTCATTAGAAACGCTTGGCTGTACAGTGAATTCAGTTGGAAGTTATGAACTATAACTCTTTAGTGTTATTGGAGGGAGGAAAATCTTATTACAGTGTTTTGCTTTTTCACCATATGAGCTGTAACTTCAGGAAAGTAGTACCAAAGGTAAACTTTGCCATTTTGTGCACATGCCAGAGAAACAGGTCAGTATGTTGGGCAGCAGGTTAATTGACCTGTTGGGTAGAGTCCAGCATCTCCTCCAGAGGACAGTAAGTTACACAGATGGTAAAAAGACTGAGAAAGGCCCATATTTAGGAATAAAGGAGTTGTCACTTGTGAACAGACCCAGGATCTGCCTAGTCCACTAGTGTGGCCCTTACTAGTTAGTCACTGTATAATCTGCCTCCCTGTTGCACCTCACCTTAATCCCTAATAGGTCAAACTTCTTACGTTGCAACATTCACAAGACACAAAGGGGAAAGGGCAGTGGCACAGGTGTTCTGCAGAGATGTAGCAAAAGGCAAATGTGGTCTCAAGGCTGTACTAAATAAATAACTGTCCTGGAGTGGTTTTGAGCATGGTGGGGTTATGTGAAGATGCCGAGAAGGAGGGGTAACGGCCCAGTCTGGAGCGTTGTCAGACCTCAAAACCCTCAGCACATAGCTGGGTTTCAGCTGTCCAGATTTGGACAGCAACAGTGTAGGTGTCTTCATCTGGGCTGACTTCACTGGCAATGGTGAAAAAGACATTTCCGAGGCAATTTATATTTCTGAGGCAATCTATATTAAAGGAGCCATCCAAAACAGGTCAAATGAAGTATGGTCTGGAAATGCCAGTTTCTTTCCATTTTTGATAAAATTGAGTGGAGTTTACTGGCTCACTTGTCTTCCATCTGCTGTTGGGATTGCTACATCTGACCTCTAATCTCAGACCAGTGTTTCAATTCTCATTTTCATTCCCTCCTCGCAAGTACTCAGAGTTTTCCAGCTGTCACAGATCTGAGGAAAAGTGAGTAGCATTTGTCTAATTCTGCAGCCTACCCAGAACAAAAGCTTCAACAAATGCAGACTGTCCCCCTACCATTAAAGATAACAGAAATGTGTTCATGGGAGGTCCATGCAGGTTCTCTCTGGAACTTGGGTTTTGCTTTACTTCAGCCTAGGAAGCAGGAACGGTGAGGGGGATCTCCACATAGACTGATCAAATAGCATGTCCTTAATGCCAATAGTAGATAGTCTGTGTACAGCATAAATAACAATGTCATTTGTGTAACAGGTAGTAAGCAGCTCACTCACCTGAAAGCTAGCGAGGGTTTACCCAAGTCTGGTAGTGTGACACTGTTACTTTTTCTGTTTATGGACAGATTGCATGTGTTACTCTGTGTCCTGGGTGTTAAGCCTATTAGCCAAAATTCATTTAATCAGGAAACAAAATCCACTGACGATCCTTGTATCCATGGATCAGCCTTTCAGGTGTCTTGCTCAGTGCAGTTTCTAAAGCGCTGCAAGGTGGGCTCAGAAGCAGATGACGGCTTATAAACTCTGAACAAAAAATATCAGGCAAGCACAAAAATCATTCGGAGACTTCTAGTCTGCATTGGCATACTCTGGTGCTGTTGATTGATAGTTGGATCAAATCTCCATTCTCCTCTATCGGATTTGATATATATTGGTAGTCCTGGTGTCCTCCACCCGGATGTGGGTACATACCAGCTCAATAGCAAGAACATTTGTACAAGCAGGATGGCAAACAATACCTGCTTGTTTTGACTGTAGGTTGTTAAAATGCTACTTTGGAGGTTGTGTCATGATGTTGGAATGTGATTCAGTATGAAAGACACAGAAGCGTTTTAAAGGAGTATCATGCAGGTCCCTGCTCAGCTACATGAGGATATGAGTGAAAGGCTTCAGGGCATTGCGCTCATTCCATGTGAATGCTGCAGAAACACTGTTCTTTCAACTTCTCTTTGGAGGTTTTGTTTTCTGAAGTTCTTTAGCATGCCTTTTGCTCTCTTGTGAGGTTTATCCACTCTTCTCTGCCTTTCCCTTGACAAGCAGTATCTGAAAACTAGACGCTACAATTAGCTAAGAACTTACCTGTGCCAGAAAGAAATCATTCCATGACCTCTACTGAGTATGATGCTCCTAGTAATACGGTGTGAGAAGGGTCTTACTGTAATAATGAGACAAAAGCCAGAGGGTTGAAGTGGTGAAAAAATAAATTCACTGGAAAAAGTCTGTTGAGGGCAGTTAAATCCAAAGGAATCTCTTCTGCCTCTGAAAACAGAAATGACCATTATTGGAGGTTGGAAGAGCTCTGCAGCAGAAATACAGTGTGCTTGTCCTGTCCTTTAAGTCTTTCCTAGACATTGACAGTCACAATTGGGTGCAGGACACTGGACTGAATGAACACCCCAGAAATGACTGTTCATGTGATTTGAGAAATGAAGAAGACAGAGACACTAAGGAACAAGTGCCTTGTTCTGCTGCTGGTATTCTGGGCAGCAACTTTCTCTTGTGTCCTTCCTACAAAGTGGAACAATTGAGGTTTTGGACAAATTTGTCCGCCAGTCATACTGGACAGCTGTGTGTAGCTGGGCTAACATTCAGTGGGTATAATAGGATGCATTCATGAGTATGGTTGGATGGGAAATTCAGAGATGCTGGAAAATTGTCTTGTGCCAGAATGGAGTGAAAATCCTGAAAAATGTCATGTGCTGACAGATTAAGCGGAAAAAATGTTAAGTTCTACTTGGTTGAAATGTTTTGTTTTGTCAACTCTATGAAAAGCTGAAAAAAAGAAAAATCAAAATGAAACATTTCAAAATTTAATTAAACTGCACAGAAAGATTTTATGAACAAAAAGCAAATGTCTTCAGTGACTGTTCAAGCAGCATGTTTTGATTATTTTGGAATTTTTTCCCCCCAGTCATCTTTTTTTTTCTTTTTTTCTTTTCCCTTGGGTTTGGAAATTTAGTGGCACCAAACCATTCCTAGAAAAAAAGGTCTTGGTTTGGATGATTCCAAGTTTTTCAACAACAACATATTTTGTGAGAAAATTCCCTGCTGCTTCTGCTCATCAATAAAGTTGATGAGTTTAACCAGCCTCCTGGCTGGCTAGGGAAAAAAAGATCCCCCAGTTAGAGAAGTGGATAAATAACTTGGCACAAAGTCCTTCTCTGTTGACTCAGTTTACTTTGTGGACCCGGGCACGATTGTCATAATAAATTAAAGCATGAACATTCCCATTTGTCACTTCACCACTTCCTTTTGCTGCCTTCCAACATGTGGTAAACCCATTAGTTTTAACACAGAGAGAAAAGACCAGATGAGGGGAGGAGAATAATGCTAGAATTAAGGGGAGAGAGGAGAAAGAGGAAGACATACAGGGTAGTGTGAAGGCATCACTGAAGCAGACGCAGCACCAGTTGCATATTTACAGGAGCATAGCTGTATTAAAGTCATTGAGGTTTATAATCTCTTTCTGGAGGAAGAAAGGAGACAGTGGTTCTTCTGGGAGTCACTAATAACCACCCTCCAAATTCTTGGGGCTGGCCCAAAATCTAAGGGTAGAGAAAGATTCCTCTCAGTCATGCCCTGTTCCAGTATTTTGGTTAATTATGTGCTGAAGTGTTCACATATAAGATGTTACTTGGTGTCTCTTCAGTTGTGCACAGCTTCTCTTGCCATCATATGTGGTAACTTCCTAAAGCTAAAGGAGGATGTGTTCAGATCAGGCCCCTTGTTGACAAGGTGTGAACAGATTAATGGCCATCCCATCCCACCTGGCTTCACAGGAATAGACTTGGTCCAAGCGGGTTTTCCGGGAATCCCCCACCAAACTTGAGCCCCTGCAGAAACAGAGATTTTCAGCCTTGAACAAGAACAGAGGTCAAGATCAGAAATACAGAAGGATGGGCGTGTGTATGTATGTGCGATGGGAAGCTCAGAAGAATGTAAGTTTGGGATTTGAAAGCATCACAGTCCTGAATTATGATTATTTATTGCCATCATAGTGCCTAGAGGCCCCGGCCTCATTGTGCTAAGGACTCCACAGACATATAATGAAGAGACAGTCCCTGCCTTGAAGATGAATGAGGGAAACCTCCCTAAAGGGGGTTGGGAACAGGTGTGGCATATATCCATCAAGCTGATGGAGTGCATTTATGAGGTGTGTGTGTAAGCATATGCAAGTGCAAGACAGACAGCAAGAGATGGAGAAAGTTGGATGTCAATTTTCATCTCCCTGGCTCTAAAGAAGGGGTTTTACTTCTTTTAGTTATTTTTATTTCGTCTTTCTTCTCCGGTAATGATTATCCACAGGTAAGATAAGAATTAACAAAAATGTTTTAGTGATTTTGCTAAAAAATCTGGATGCTGAAAGACATGATTCAGTAATTCGCTCTGTATCTTTAAGCAAGTCACTTCTGCTTAAACTTTTTTCAAAGCTAATTCGCTACCTAGCCCCCATAATGTCTCTTTATAAATCTAGCTTTTTTTGTCTTTTAGGTCATCAGTTTCACTAAGTCTAAGCGAATAAGAAAGCAAGTGAATAAAGAAATGAGTTTTTGCATAAGCAGCAGATTTGATGAAGCCTGATTTCCCCATGGAGTTGTATCTTGCGTCTTACAACTCAGACAGCTCATGACATCTCTGTCCCTGCTGTGTCCCCCACCACACTGGTGCTGGGCAACGCATAAAACTTATTGTTTCGAGCTTTTGGGTAGGGACCCACTGCTGCTGCTCATGACAGGGAAGCTGCTGAGTTTTTACCACCTCTCCTTCATTTGGGAGACTCATTTGAAACTTCTGCCCCCTTGTCAGATTGGTCCGAGATTGGACCATGGGCCCAGAAGTGAAGTGATCAGAAGAGAAATTGGCAAATATACGGGCAACGTAATCACAGAAGTCGTGATGGTTTGGGGCAGCTGGGCGAGCACTGATGATCACTTACTTATAGCAACCTCCTGGAAACCTCAGGGTAAAAATTACTGAATATTGAGGAATGCTGTGTTTGTTAAGGGTTAATGAAATAACTGCTCTGAAGCTCCTAGAGAGGGGAACTGAGTATTCTGCATGTCAGTGGGCCATGGTAGTTCTTGAGTACTTCAGAGAGAAAAAGCAGGAGAGATGTATAATTTTTTTTTCTTTTAGTTCTTAGAACAATCACCAACAAGAAGAAACTTAGCTATTCTTAGTTGCATCTAGGGGCTATGCATAATCTTTCCTGCTGAATTATGGAATATGATAGCTTTTATTAAATCCATTACAATTACAGCATCTCTGCTGCACAGGTTTAGAATATGGAATAAGTAGGGTGCATAATTTCAAATAAATATTTAAGATTTTCATGCGTGATACATTTTTAGACTCTTAAGAGATAGAATTATATTTAGTTAGGGCTATTTTCTTTTAATCTACACAAACTTTCCTATCCAGCTACTTCACAGTGCTGGATACTTTTAACAAAAATTATTCATACGGGGAAAAGATCATGACTGTTGCTGTTTTACCCGCGGTTTTGTCCATATTGGTGACTTGGGTCTTCTCTGAAGTAGCTGGGTATATAAAGTCAGAAAGAAATTTTTTTGAAAGTTGGAGCTAATCTTAGAGTACATGCAACTGGGGAAAAAACCAAAACTTTTATCAGAAAATTAGGAAGTACAAAACCTGGACAAATTCTTTTGAACAAAGAAGTAACAAGTGTATATTATTCCAGAATTTGGGTTGTATCTCTTTTCAGGCAGCACAGGAGCAGTAGGAGAACAGGAGATTTAAACATGGCTGTTACCCTGGATCTCTAGCTAGCAGCTCTGTTGGGTTCTTCCCTGCTAGTGGACTTCTCCTCTGCGGTGCTGCCCACGCAGAACCATCTAGATGAGTGTACAAGGGGTGCCTGAACACGGGCAAGTGGAAGCTCCTTTCCTTGGCCTTGCTGCATCCCTGCCTGGGCAGATAGTGTCTAAAGCCATGCAAGAGAGATGGTGCCCCCTAAGCAGCACTGGTCTGAGCCTGTCGATGCGTTGCTAAGAATTTTTTGCTGGTAGCCTTGGCTGTTCAAGCTGACAGCTCTTTGCTGGCTCCTCAGCAGCTCCCAAGTAATCTAGTTGCAGCCTGTCACTGAAACTTACTCACTGGAGAAGTAATGTGAGAGTGCCATTGGCATGAGAGGTAACAAGCATGCTGCTCCTAGCCTTGTGGTAGGTGCTTCACAAAACCCACTAGTAATAGGAATACTTGATCCCCAAAGTAGCAAGGACAGTGTCAGACGGGACAGCTCACTGTTTCCCTTGCAGGTTGCTCAGACAGTTGACAGTGGAGCTCCTGGGGAGCGGCTAACCCCATTGCCCCTTTGAGAAGCAAAGATGGAAATTTCCGAGCATGAAACCGAGAGGGAAACCCCCCACTGTACAATTCTGTATTCTTCCTTTGTCTCCCGCACACCTGCTCCCTTTCCTCTTCCGTTCTCCCCACCCACTCGTCAAGAAGATGCTCTAGGTGTTGGCTTTGACTTGGCTGCCAATATGCTGCGGAGATGTGTTAATGATGACTGGCAGGTTTTAAAAGCGCTGTTTCAACACCTTGCTGTCACCACACCTCATACTTCAGCAGCTTAGCACATGTTCCAAGGTGTTTAAAGAGCTTCCCGTGCAGCTCTTTTCCAGGCACTAACCTCTTGCCAGGAGCAGTAGCAGCTCCTGACCGCACTTTTCTGGCTGTGACCTTGTTAGTATTTGCCTACGACATGTAAATGAGCAGCATGGTCGTTAGCTAGCGAAATGTGTAATGTTTTCCATTGTGTAGAAGGCTCAGAGCTGACAAGACTGGAGCTTGTGTTCCAAAGTCTAAAGCAGTTGGCAGGTTTCTCAGTACCAGTTTTTTATGCCCCCAAGTGGGTTATGGAGCGGAAAAGGGGGTGGAGAGGAAAGGAGCGGGAGGAATGTGTGTGGGTGTGTGGTGGGGGGAGAGTTAGCGGGAGAGAAGGGCCATTTGCAAGCCACCAGCTTTGAATGTAACTCACATGGGCCTTGTGGTGGTGCTGAAGGGCCTGTTGTACTCGTTTGATTGACTCTAGGCTTGATGCTGCTTGCCACTTACCAGCACTTGTCTTTGCTCATTAGCAGGGGGATTGTGGGCAAATATTTAGATATTCAAGAGAGGAAATGTTAATCTTTGCAGTGTTCACTGAATATTTAAATAAGGCAGCAGGCAGTTTTGCTCTGTGTGACCTAGACTTACAGTGCTGAGGAAACACTTAAGTCTTGGGATGAATTTATAGTCCAGCACCTCCCTACTATTGGGGTTTAAGTCACGTGGTGAAGTTCAGACCTTTTCAGAAAAGGCAGCACAATCAGTCTGCGTAAGCCCTACAAACAGAAATGGCGCAGCGGCTTTGATCTGGCCAGTTTTAGGCGCAGACAAGTGCAACCCCCATGAAGTTACAACGGTGCTGGCTGTGCTGTAGAGCCTCTGCTCTGTCAGTAGTAGGAGATGGCCTCGCAGTGAGGGTTGAAGGTAATGATGACTAATGATTGCTGGTAGTCTGGACACTCAGGGTGCTCCTTTTGATAGAAGATGAGAAATTGTATACAGACGTTCTCTTGAGGTTTGGACAGGCAGATTTCCAAAAGAAAAGGATTAATTAGGAACTTCATGAGTTTGGAGATGAACATGGCATTTGCACTGGTGTCCTGATATCTCGTATTGATCTGGCAGGTGACAGATAGACTACCTATCTCCTTGGAGTGTGGACTTGAGTATGGACTCAGGTGTGTTTAGTCTGCACTGACAGACTTGAAGCAGGTAATGTGAAGTGTCTTGCATCACACGTTACTGCCCAGGACTTTTCTCTATATTGACATAATTTAGTTTATGTCCCTTTTCATTGCTACCTTCTAGTAGTATTCTAGACAACAAACATAGAAGCAGCAAAATCTAATTTCAGAATGTTGCAACTTTGTAGAAAATGAATATTGAATTAGCAGTTGCTGATATCTGCACTTGAATCTTGATTATTTTATATCAGAATCAGGAACCTTCTGTGTAGGATATATATCATGTCTGAATTTTGGATATTTAGTATCTACAAGAGTACCTTAGAGAAAAGCTCTAGACTAGGAATTACTTATGGGAATAATATTGTTGGATAAGGTTAAAAGACAAATATATCTGCATACATTTTAACAGATGAGGGGCCAAGAGGATTAAATTTGATGGCTGCTTATTTAATCCATGTTTTCAGCTCCGTAACCTAAAATGAACATGGTACTAGCTTCAACAAGATAAAGGAGTAGGTAAGTTCAAACCAGATCCTGGCAGGTGCTGAGCAACTACCCTGACCCCATTGCATTTCTGTGAATTGGAACCTCTACATTTAAGGCAATTCAGTTAACCTGAAATTACTCTCATTTAATTTGATTAATTTATAGCAAAAGCACCTGGGAAATTATTTACTTATTCCTAAATACAGTCACTGGTTACATCCTGACAAGAATGAAGTGAAAAACATTTATATGGATTTTACTATTGATGGAGTTCCTAAAAACAGTTTCTTTATGTTTTCTGTCTCTTGTATTCCAGTAGCTGCTAGTCAATTAAATATTTCTCCAGTAAATTTGAGGCTTAGAGAATCACTTGGGAGTTGTAGAACTCCTTTTAGTGGGAATTAAAAGCCTGTTACTGTAGGTTTAGGAAGATCTGACCGTTCCACCCTGTGTACAGTTCCTTTGTTTACAGATGGGCTGCTTACTTGGGATCTCTTCCTGGTTTTCCTTTGGTGTTTTTTCTTTTTGTTTTTATTAGTCTTTTTCTTTATGCCATATTTTGGCTTTGGGGAATTTTGGGGAGGGCAGAAAATTATTGTTCCACTCTCTATTTGACCTTCACTCAAGACAGAGAGTCAGCAATGCAAACCATGGTTTCATACCTCATGGGCCAACTATCCACTGGGGATGAAAAGCAGCAGATACATTTCACTGAAGCCAACTTGCAAGCCAACAGGTAGCAGTGACATTAGTCACAGCCACAGCAACGGTTTTTAATCATGCCACTGTATTCCAACTGGCAAGGTGGTGCTGATAGGTAGGAGATGCCATGTTTATACCATCTGGTTTCAGTAGTCTTGGCTTTTCTATATTGTCGGGGCCAGATTGGCAGAGCTTTTCCATGCGTACAGTAAATGGCTGTGTGTGTTTAATTTCTGAAATGCCCTCTCTGAGCCTGCTCTCAGTGTCAGACATTTTTTGTTGTGCTTCCTGACTAACCCTGGCATTGCGTTCAGAAAACTCCGGCTCATAGCTCTCCGCAGATATAGGGCACTTGCTGCTCTAGGGAGTAATACAGTAATGGAGAGAGCATCAGAGAGTCTCCTGCAGTTAGATTTGTCAGCTGCACTCGAGTGCATCACACCCAGCAGAGTAAAATTCCTGGTACCGTTTCTTCCACCAATACTCCCTTGTCAGAGCTTTTCCTCCTCCTCTATTACCTCTGCCTGGAGCCCAGCATTAGTGGAATGGTGGGAGTCATGGGCAACATTAAAACAAAGCTAGAAGAGCCTAACACAAAACAAATTACCACCTGTGGAGTGCACATCCTTTGCAGGAAGCATCCCCATCTTAGCACTATCTGAGGCTTGTTCTCTAGTTGCTGTTTTAATCCATCTGATTTTGAAATGATGTTAGGTGTAGGAAAATAAAAGCATGTTTAACTGGGGTTTGTGCCAAAGACACAGTGGAAGGAGGCTCCATGTCTTCATCCATCGCCTCTCCCTCTGGAGCTTCTGTCTTGGCAGGTGTCTGCAGAATAGATGGCAAACTGTAGTGGCTAGTGCTCAAAAAAGTTCAGAGATGCAGCAATAATCCTGATAACAGGGCAAGTCAGAGTGCTATAGGGTTTTATAAAGAAGGACTAATGGGGATTTGAATTTAAGCGTTTTACTGCTTTTCTACATTTTTCCCTACAGCTTAAGGTGTGTGTTCCAGCTGCTGGTGCCAGACTGAAAAGCTTAGTTCAGAACGCAGATAGGCCTCCGCCCATTCATGGGGCAGACGGCAGAAATTTTCATCCCTGTCGTTTGTTCAGTTCCGCCTGTGATTGTTAAAAGATAAAAAAGTCATTCTCTAATAGTTTTTAGAAGCTGCTGTAAAACAGATCCACAGATTTCATTGCTGATACCTGAAGAAACTTGTCTGATTAAAAAATGTTACCGCTATTGATTTGGGTGGGCAGTAGCATTCACTAGGACAGACAAAGGGACAGTGCCACTTTGGCTTGAAGACCTGTTTACATAGGCAGTGATGTTTTCTGTACTGATGCAGCTATTCTTCGTAAATAAATGTACACCATGTAGAAAAGAAGCAATTTCCTATGCTCTCTTTAGCCCTCACTGCTGACCTCCCAACAGGAATTATTATGCTGACTTTTACATAGCAGTGAATATTAGTCTACATGAAGGGGAGGCTCCTGTCCCATACTTTCACTATATGATGCTGTTATTGGTTCATTGATTTGAGGTTTTGTTGTTGTTGTTTTGGTTTTGTTATTTTACAAGCAAGAAAAAAGTAATAATTAAAGAAAAAATCCCCCAGCAAAACCGGAAACCAGAAAGAAAGGAGGCAGTTTGTGATTCTTGATTGCATGTGGCAGGAAGAAAATATCTAATTCATTTTCCAGTGCGAGCCATTGTGAACTCGAACGGGACATTGTCAGGTAATTTGATTTTCCCACAGAGTGTTGCAACCTATGGAGGAGAGTATCTTTTTGGTGTGGTATATGCCAAGCTCCAGAAAGGAAAATGCTGCTGAAGCAGTGCCAGCTGGCTGTGATCCCAAATTCTACTTCCAAAGCCAAGGTAATGGCATCAGGAAAGCTGGCATGAAAGTGGAAACAAAACAATCTCAGTGTCTTGACTGCTGCAGGCTGCCTTTGGAACGGCTTCCACATGAGGGAGGGGAGAGCAGGAGACGGGAGGAAAAAATGTTTGCCCAAGTCAAAAGTGTTGAAAAAAAAACATCCAGTGAAGCAAGTTGTTGATGAGATGTGCAGTTCTGTGGAAACCAAAAGACTCTGGGGAACAGTCAATCTCAGTGAGATATTTCAGCAGGAAAAATCCAAATCCTTAATTTTTACAAGTAGCAAAATTGTAAATGTTGACAGTGTTGAAATATGATATTTAGATAATTCCATTTCAGTTTTTAAGGACGTGGTAATTTTCTAATTCTGAGGTGTACATATTTCATTCATATGCACTATATTTATTATTAAGTCAATATAAATAAACAATATCAATAAAAATACAACTGTTGTTATCAAAACAAAACCTTTACACTCTGGTAAACAAGCTGTCGTTCCCCCAGGATTGTTGGATGTGGATAATTCTGAATTTTCCGTTTCATGTTCTGATTCAGTGCAGTTAAGGAGTTTATTTCTTTGATTATGAAAATTCCTACAGAAACTGCTTCTGGGCCAGTTTTAACCAAGGTGTGCTTTGAAAGCGTTTTAACTGTGGGGGCACAGTTTTATCTTCCAGTGCATTTTAGAACGATAAAAGGACCTACATGATATTACGTATGAAACACTTAGATTTTAGCTTGGGCCTGTACCTGATGTTCCCTGCCAAGCAATAGGGCTCATCAGCTGGGCTACAGTCCCATTCAGGTGTGTCTAAAGGACTTTTCTAGTAACGGGAAAGGTTTTCATCCTGCTCGTGAGGAGTGCAAGTGATATTAGTTCACAATGATCTGCATCCATCTGTTCGGATTTGTGCAATAGCAGAATTGGCTCAAGGAATTCTGAGGTTGGCTGAGAAGTCAGAGGCACTCATGGGTGCTACTTTGGTGCCATGGCTTACTGTTCTTAGTGTTTCTGATAAATTGTAACAGAAGAATCATAATGGATTTTCACAGGCTGTTTTTTTAACCTAACAGCTGTTTTTTTAGCCTAAAGACGGTGCAACCATCCTGGCTGTGACTGGTTAAACCTTCCCTTGTGTATCTGCCTCCTGCACTGTCCAGGGCTGTTTTGCCATATACTTACCTGTGTTCTATTCATGTCAAAGAAACAAATTATAGGTATAACCAGAGCCGTCTATACATTACCATCTCTTTGGGCAGTGAAAGACGGAGTGCAGCAAGGGGCTTGTTTAGATCCACCACTCTCTTCAGCCAGTCTGTTTTCAGTCAATCCCAGCAATAACCGATTTTATCCTTTTTTATGTATGTATTATGAGTTATTATGTTACGTATTAGGAGGTTTATCTTTTGTTATGTGTTGTTAGGCAGAAGTCAGGGGGTTAATGCATGCTGGAATATCATCCATAGCATAACACTGCATAGGAGGTGTTGGAATTGGGCACTGGTAGATACTGTTTTTATTTCTGGCCCACCCGTGGACTCATTTTTGTAGTGTATCTTTTCCTTCTATAAGTTTCTGCCATTTCTGTCTCCCTGAGAACACTGGGTAGTGGTGCTTTCTTACTCTGCAGGGGTATTGCAAAGCTTATTTGACATCTGTGAAGTGTTCCTCAGATGTCAGACTTCTGTAGAAGCTCAAAGTGGTCTGTTGTGCGATGACTCTGTCGTCTTTAATTTGCCCCGGTGAATGTTCATTGGGTATAGAAAAGTTGGTCTTTTTCTTCAGCTGGAGACTGTTGACTCAGTGCAGGGACTCACAGCTGGTCTCTACAAGGCAAAGAAGTTGTAAAATGTTTTCCCTTCAAAAATTCTGTCTCACAGCTCAAGCAGTGCTAGTACAAGGCTTTGGCATGTTAAAGGGTTTAATTCTGAGGATTTCTTTTTTATTTTTAATTTTTATTTTTTTTGCGATGGAATTTTAAAAGTAATACAGAACTTGTGCTTGCTGCAAAATGGCATTTGAGGGAAGATTCTTTTAGAATCAGAAGGGGTAGCAAAGGAACAGAAATACCTGCTGAGCTGGCCCCAGAGCCCACTGCTGTTCAGTTTTAGCTCTGATTAGCCAGCAACAAACATTTCCGAAACTAATGTAAGAGTGATTTCTGTAGCAATAAGCATCCCATTTTAATCAAGTCTTGTGTGGGAGAACGTTTGTGTTGGTGAATGTTCATTCTAAATGAATGCAGTAGTGCTGGCCTGGCCGTGGTTAGATGTATTTCCAATAGGTGACATTACAATGTTGAGCACTGAAGGCATCAACGCTTTGTAGCAGAAGAAAAATAAAAAAGTTACTCGGTAGGGCTTAGAACTACTCTGTAAATAGAGACTTAGTATTATAAATACTAATTAATATATAAATACAGAAGAAATCAGTGTTTCTAGAGGAAAAAGTGATTGCAAAGGCAAAGTAATTGAGGTGTCTCTGTTACTGTTAGCGTTGTTAATATGGCTTAGTATTAAGTAGACTTCACCTGCTGTATGTGGAAACTTAACTTTGTGAGTGTGGAATTGCTGTCATTTTCTCTGGATTACTTATTAGCCATAGGAATACATCTGAAGGATGGAATGTGTCCCAAAACTCCTTAAGCTTCTCAGAAGCAGGAGGTAGATCAGGGGATTAAAAAGTATCTTTTAAATCACTGGAGGAGGAAAGGAAGCAGTCAAAGAGAAGAGGGAAAACTTCAGAGCAGCTGAATATCCTTTTCCTCCATCTTTCTTCTTTTGCAGTAAATGCTGTAAATGGTTGCTGCTGCAACTTAACTGTTCAGGTAATAAAGGTGGGACACTTTGGTGTCAAGAAGTGGTAGTAAGGATGAATTAAACAGATCACATCCAAGCGCTCTGGAGGAATAAAAGGTCTAAGGTGTGACTTGAGCATCCTTCATGGGGTTTACTTGGTTTTTTCTAGCTCTTCAACTAATATTCAAAACTGTAATTTCTAAGAGTTTTCAGTTTGGGGCTCTTTGAGTTTTTTCGTTTTTGGCAAACTCTTTGCAGATGAGGAGGCAGGACTGGGACAACAACTGCACTGAGCTGTAAAATTAAGTGCTGCATATCATCTTGGAAATTACGGATTCCTGGGCTGTATTTCAGTACCTGGTAACTAAAAACGGGTTTGTGGTCAGAAAGCCATAGATACTTGCTTCAGAGGTAGTAGTTATTGGCAGATGCCCAACAAAAGGCAGAACAATTTTATCACCTGTCAAGGAGACAAGATGGTGAGTTTCAGAACTACTGCCTTGTTTTATAATGTAAATGCCCGCGTCTGTTAATTCTGCTCTTAATTAGCTGTATCAGTGTGGGTTTGTTGCTTTTGTTTGATGCCATGTTCTATCTGTAATTGACTCTTTTATTTTTTTGGAAAGTGGAAGATGTAAGAGCAGCTCTTGGAGTCACACTTTATGATGGCCTGTGCAGTTCCTGGGTACCGTGACCCACATTAAGGGGTTGTGCCCAGGCAATAAATAATTAGTCTGTCATGAGAACTCCTGTGTGAATCTGCTGATCACACAGACACCCCACAGCAGCTTCCTTTGCTCTCAAGGGAGCTGAGCAGAGAAGAACAACAAACAGGTCTTTTCTACTCCTTTTTCTCTGCTCTTTTCTCACACCACCCAGCTCTGTTCTCACTGTTTATAAAATAGAGCCTAGCATTCCACTTCTGTTGAGATTTTGTTTAGGTTGCACTGAGAACACAAGAAGGTGCCCATGCAGGTGCAGGAGGACTGATTCATCATCTGTTTTCTCCTTTGACGTTAGTGATTTCAGCATGGTTGGTCCTGATCTACCTGGGTTTTAAGGGTGAGGAGACTCCAGCCCTTTTACCTTGGAAGCTGAAGGGGAATGCCTCTCAGGATGAATGGCTTCCTGCCCAAGTTCATACTGAGTGCTGGGGTTGAGGTGTGGTGTTTCTCACCTGGTGTGTCACTAGTATTTAAAGCTGTGGAGTGATGCAACTTCTTGCAATGTTCAGGTCTTAGAAGATATTATCAGGACAAACTGAGATCTTAGAACTCAGGCCCCAACAAGCAACTAACAATCCTGATCATCTTCTGAAATGCAGTTAATTGTGTGCCTGCATACACACCCTGTTAATGAGTACGTAGTCTCTAAAATTTCAACTTTTACAAATACTTGCAAATTGACCCTGAAATGTCTCTCAACCTGATTAAAAATAACTTTGAGTCTCTGATTCATCAACTATTCGCAGCTTGGAGTGGATCCACCTACAGATTTAGGTGTAAAAATGTCAGATCTCCAAGCACTAACCCAGAGATACTTAAAACTGTCACAAGAAGTGTTATTGGCTCTTTGTTTCTTTCCCTTTTTTTTTTTTTTTATTTTTTTCACTCTACTTTTATGAACCTCACTGGATCTGTTAGGAGGATCCTAATCCCAAGTAAGTCCCAGAAAGAGAGCAGCAACTGTGCTGGAGTGCAGTTGGCAGCGAGTAGAGTGAGCTCTCGCATTGCCTGAGAACTGAGGGACTAGCTTTGCTTGTCACGTCATGGCATCTGGCACAGCTGTCTCCCTCACACTTTGAACTGAACTGCTGTATAGGTCAGGGCATGTTTGGCCAGGCCTGTGACTGTCTTCCGGACATTCACCAGCCCTCTCTCCATCTATCCCTGCATTACCACATTCCTTTCTCTTTTTATGCTAAGATCTTCCTGTCTGTCTGTCTGTCTGTCCCTCTCTCCCTAGCCTCAAGATTGGTTTATTCCAGACATCACTATAGTGTATGCATTATGCCTGAGTATGAATTATTTTATTCTGATAATTCTGTGTCAGAGAAAGAAACTTCTTTTTCTATGATTTTTCCTCTCCCTTCCCACTTTTCATCATGTTTCCTTCCCTGCTTTCTTTTATCAAACCAGTTCTCCTTTTCCCTGTCTCTCTCATGATCTGAGCACATTACTCGCGCTAAAGCTAATAGCTTTTACCTGCTAATGGGAGAACTGTTCTCTTCTGTCCTGTGCTCTTTGGCAGCCCCTGAACTTTGCTATTTCCTGTGATGTTTGATAAGTCTCGAAACTCCTTTGGCAAGCGCCCGAGCAGCTCAGGGCTCTAGCCTGCATTTGTGTTTTGAGTGAATACTAATAGGTCCTCTTTTGATCATAACACCTACGCACTTTAACAGTTAAGTCCTGTAAACCTTGCAGAATTTTAAACATCTAGCTACAAAGCAAATTTTATAAGCCATATTACGGGTATGAAGCATCTTTTATTTGGGAGGAATGTGTCAGGGGAAACTCTGCAGTTAGAGATTTCCCAGCTGTCTGATGTCACTGTAGGAATGCACACTGCATCCTATTTTCAATGGACATGAGATAGGGCTCTTGCCACCCAGGCTAACTTAAGTCCCCTGCTAATTGGGAAAGGCTGTGTAAACCACAGCCAACCTATTCTCAGCATCACAAGTTCTTGATTTTGTGACTGCCCCCTCTACATAAGGGCACTAACTTACTTTGTTTTCATCAAAGCTTTCCAGCATTCTGTAAGTGGTACATCAGGCTGGCAGAAGCACAATGAAACTCACTGTAAGCAGTCCTGGCAACATGGCATCTTTGGCATGGATTTTCAAATGGCTTCTTGTTGTGCCAAAGAGTTGAAAAGCCTGGAGAAGACATCTGAAGCCTTGGCTGTGGGGCAAAGAGGCACTGTGATTGCCACCCTGTGAGGATAAGACATTCCAAGGTCTGCTTGATGAACAGCTGTAGGAAGCAAACAAGTTTTAACATGTCATCTTACCAGTAAAGAAAGTAAAGTCCAGTGGATGAGAACTAGCCTGGCATTTGGAAGATGCAGGCTCTGTCTCCAAGTCTGCCCGTAAACAGCTGCATGATGTTGGCTTTATCCTTCCATGCTGCATTTTGTTTAATAACATCTTCAAGACATTTGTGATTTCCTAGTATGTGTCCCTGCCATGCTTAGCCCAGGGCTCTTGTCTGAGAAGTTTCAGACTGTAGTTTGTGTCAGTCAGACCTCTACAGTAAGATGACCATGTAATTCTAAGAAACCAAATGAGAGCTAAAGCTAGGAAGCTGGGTGCTCAGCCTGTCTTTTAATATTTCTTTCTCCTTTGCAACTTTCAGCTTCTTTGAATAATTTTGACAGCAAATCAGTAGCCAGTGTATTTGTTTAAAGGAGGAAGAGTCTACCCGATCCTCCTGCTTCCCTTATTCTTGCATCTAATGAAAGCTGAACAAGTTTTACATGTTCTTAAAACCTTCTCGGAGTAGATGCCGTGGTGAGGCAGCACGCACTGGTACTAGGTGATTGCAAGTAGGCAGTGTTTACTCCAGAACCATCAAATCGGGCAGGTGCTAGGCAATCACTATGCAATGTCTTTCTATTTTGTGGCAATGAAGTCTGCAAAGAAAGGAAGAGAGAGAAGGAAAAAAGCAGCTCAGTTTCCAAACTGCCTTTGAATTCAGAAGACAGCAAAAAGGTTTTGTTTGTTTGAGAAAAGAGAAAGGCCAGCTTTAACAGTATCTCTGAACGTGAAAATACGTTTCTGTGCTGGTATTTTTTTATCTTTTATGTGATATATTTTTATGGAGCTTTGGTTTACTTTATTTACATGTATTATAACCTCCCTACTGAGTAAACAAGAGATGCCCAGCTAAGCAAACAAGCCTGAGGGTGATGGGAGAGGGAGAGAGAAAGGAGAAGAATACCAAGAGGGAGAGGAAAAGAGAGGTGGCAATAGGAAAAGGGTAAACAGACAAGCACTAATTAAGGCCTTCATCACAAGCAGGGAGATGTGCTAGGCTGACAGTCAGTCAAGCAGATAAGGGGAGATGAGTTAAAATCTAGCCCCAGGTTTTGAAGGCCCCGGGGCCCTGGCAGACAAGAGCACAGTGAACTAACAGGAAGCCACTGAAAGGTCATTTGCATGAAATAATGTTCAGGATGCTTGCTTTTGTTGTTGCCCTGATGGCTTTAACCCATTCCTGGCCCAGGAAACACACTGAGATAAGACACTGGCAACCAGTCTCTGCACATGGCTGGAAGGCTTCTTTGGGTGGCCTTTAAGGGGGTGGTTCTCCAGGGAGCCATGCTTTGGGGAGGGAGAGGGGGCTTTTGTTTCCCACTGAAAGGAAGGGGAGCTGAAATTCCTTGGCAAGTAATGTGATCACTCTCTAGCAGAATGTAAAATGGAGAAATCATCAGAGTGGAAGACTCCAGGCATGAAATGAGCCACGAGCTTGTCAACTTGAGGGAAGATGCACTGACCTGCATTGGTCAAAGACATTCAGGTGTTCTAGACCTTGAGTTTTGCTTGTCTTTCCAAGAGCTCTGGACACAAATCTTAGGAGTTTCCGTTACTGAACGATGTCAGAATCTATCATCACTTGCCCTTGCTGTAGTGTCACAAACATGTCATGACTATGAGGAGCATTGTGCAGGTGGCTCCTGTCTGCCCCTTCAGCTGGAATTGAAAATACATCCAAATTTTTAGTGCTTATGAAAGAACGGGCAAATTGTAGTTGCAGTCTCTTCTCCCTGAGCTACTTCAGGAAACAAGATCTTGCTCAGATCTCCAAGGGAATTCTGACACTATAATTATTATTATATGTTCTCAATGTGCTTAGGCATTTAGGCAGATTGTAATTCTTAGTGACACAGCAAGAGAAATGAATGCAGAAGTGCTCACCATTTTGTAACAGGCAGGCAGCCTGGCATACTTCTCCCTCCCTGCCCCTACTTGTGTTTAGACATTTGGTAAGTCACAGTCGTTACTCTTCTGCTTTTCCTTCTGAAACAGAAAAACTGGTTATAGCAAAATCTAGTAGATTAAATGGGGTCTGGACTATTGGACTTCTGGGTTCTACTCCAAACCACTGCCACTTCATTACTGTTTGACCTTCTCCATCTCATGTCAACTCATTGTGAGTAATGTATCTGTCTGCCACAGAAGGGCAATAAGCTTTACTTACCTCCAAGAAAGGGAATGATTGGAATTATTATCTCTGAGATAGGTAGAGCGCTCACAGACCCTTGGATGAAAGTGCTGTTGAAGGTAAAGCAGTGGTTAACAGTAGGGTAGCGCTTTAGAGTGTGTGGTAAGGCTGGATGTTTAAACTTTGGGTTGAAAGCCAAGCCATGATGGAAATCCAGGGAGGTCTTGAGAGGTGTTGGCCTGTTACAGTGCCGAATCTCACAAGAAATATCTCACCAAGGATTTCCAGTGGGGTGAGCTCCATTCAGATCATTTCTGGGTACAAACCCCTTTCAGTTGCGTATCAGAGCTGAAAAATTTGACTCTGAAGTCCATCTTAGACTGAGACTGAATGGGTCTGGGTTGTTATGGTTGGCAAGCTCTTGGGTTTTCCCGCTAGATTCAGTGCTGTCCAAACCAATGTATTCCCAATTCAGGTATGAAGGCTCTGGCTCAAGGCCAGTTGTAGCAGATACCTTGTTTAGTGCTGTGGCTAGCCACAGCTTTCCTAGGGGTGATGGTGCCCACAGGCATGTGCTGTAACTAATCCGTTTCTCTGCTTCTAGGACACAAATCTTGATAATAGAGACATCTTTTCTTTAAAAGAAAAGGCAGCAAAAAGAGTTCCCAAACTTTTCTTCTGTTTCACTGTGCTTACAGTTTGTGCTGCATTCCAATGCAGGCTAGTATTACAGCATGTTAGAACCCCGTTTAGATAAATATTTTTAAAAGCTACTGTATGGAATCAGTGGAGGTGATGGCGTATAGGATTACAGGTAATTGCGCTGTGTTATGAATACAGTGTCATGGTTGTGAATGGACTTTTCTAAAGCAGGGGCTACGAGCATGTGTAAGAGTAGGCGAATATAGATAGCCTTTGGCTAACTGCTTATTGCTCCGGCTCTCAGCAGAATTTTAAAAGGCCACTGTCATCATGTAGTTTGTCTTCTACTTCACTATATGTAATAGCTTCTTTAAGAGCCTGGAAATTATTTTATTTGCCCTTTTACTCAGGACAAACAACAGTTTCTTTTTCGTGGCCTAACATTCCATTGGGCAGACAAACCCAAGCCCTGTTCAGTGTGTTTTTGCTTTAAATTCCACATAATGTCAGGGCTAGCATCAGTCTAAGAGGAAGAGATTTCTAAGAGTGTGATTAATCTGTTCAACATATGACCTTGAAAGCTGAGCAAGTGGAAGGGAAATATTGATTATTAAAGGTGAGGTCTATGGTTTGGAAAGGAACTTTATGTTAGTGTAGTAAGAGAGATCAGTGAATTCGTATGTTGAGAGAAATCGTTTGTATGAAAGAAGAGCCCTTATGCTCATTTAATGAGGAAATATGTGTCATTCCATTCTGTTTTATGAGAACATGCTGCTGTTGAAAGACAACCCTGTAAAAGTCCTGCAGTGTAATATCCTAAACTTACCCTATACCTCAGGGCAAAATGCAACCTGGAATTGCAGATTTTCCTTCTTGCCAAGAGTATAGCTGGGCAGGACAGAGGATGTTGCATAGGCTCCATAAAGCAAGTGGAAGAAGTGTCCTGCTTCTTTTCAGCCACTGAATTTGGTTGTCCATCAGAAGTGAGTCTCCAAGAAGAATGCAGCCCTTAGCCCTGTGTGCCAGCCCTCACCTTCCCAGCAGTGGTGATCCCATTCTCCAGAGACTGTGTTGAACTTGGCATAAAGAACAGCCTCGACACTCGGCACAGCTAACTGAGTTCTGGTTCCAGCAGGGTTTTAAGTAACCTTGTGAGTGGTACCGAGCAAAACATCTGCCAATGCTGGCAACAGAAGCTGCAAAGGTACTGGGGTATTTTTCTGTCCTCTCTGTGGTTTAGCTTTAGTACCAAATGTGCCTAAAACCTGCGATTCTAGATCAGTGCGGAGAGGCAGCCTGATGCTTGTTCACTCCAGAGGGTAGAATAGACTATGACTGTGTTAAAAAATGCTGAGAGATTTCAGACTCTCTACATTTTTAAATTCTCATTTTAAGACAAGGCCAGCCTCTGCCACGCCAGTGTGGTGTGATACGTGCCCAGCAGCGTGATGCAGGGTCAGAGAGGTTTACTCACTGCAGGGAGTAGCTTGTGATTCCCCAAAGCCCAAGCAGGCGATTTTTCTTTCTCTCTCTCTCTCTCTTCCGCACACCACACCACCCCCCCCCCCCCAGCCCCTTTCCGCCTGGGAAGGATGCAGCATCACAGACCTTGTCACCCGGAGCTTAGAGGACAGCAACCATATGCCTTCCGACCTCCCCTTGCTTTTCTAGGAAAGATTCAGCCTGCTGGGCATTTTCTATCAGAATCGTGAAGAGACAACGGCTGGGATGTGGCCCAGGCTAGCGTTCCTCTGGTGCTGTGCATGGATGGAGGGAAGGGGGGAGGGCGAGAAGGGGAGCGTGGCAGGGGGAGGAGGGTGAGGAGACTGGGCTGCTGAAGAGGAGGAGGAGGGATGGAAGAGAGGCGAGATTGGCATCTTCATGTGCATGAGGCTGGCCAGGGTCAGGACAGCTTGATGAGCCTGCAGGCTACTATCTCCCGCAGTTGTTCTGATTGCAGTGATGGGCTTGTCTGGTGGCTTGGGCACCAGCTTTCATTATCATGCTCTGCAACATTTGCAGTGGCAGGGAAAGGAGGGAATGGAGGAGGTAAAGAAGCCCTGGAGTTACACACACACACATGCGCGCGCACACACACACACAAATCAGAGACAGGAAAGGGAGAAAAACAGCTTTGGCTCCAGGCTATTGATTTTGATTCGTGACACTTGCTCATTTCCCACTTAGTGTGCTTCTCTGCTGTTGTACCTTCCCGGTACAGCTGCAGCAGCTCTCCATAAAAGAATAGAGAACCCAAAGTGGTAGGGGCTTAGCAACTGATGGGTTGACCCATTGATTTGAAGCCATTTTGGAAATAATCCCTTATGCTTGCAGCAGCACAAACACTCTGACATGCCTCCACACTCACTGAGGAGCCACGCTTCCACATGCTTTGAGAAAATAGGCACACGGATCCTCTTCATGTGTGTGTACTTAGGCTCTTTACGTGGTGTTCCAAATACTCAGACCCACCTTTTCTCCCCCAGCCTTTCCAATAGTCTTGTCTTACTATCAAGGTAAAGACATCTGGAGGCAGAGCTATCAGAAATGTCTTCCTAAAAAAGTGGTGCTTCTTCAGAGGCATGGCCCCCACTGCTGCGTTATTACTGAGGTGGTGACTTTAAGCTCAGTTGCACTATAGACAAAAATACTGGGACCATAATATTACACAGGCAGCATTAGACCGCTCTTCTTTCTTTTAACATCACTTGTGATTTTGTTCCCTGTGAACTGAATTGGGCATTGCTGCCTCAGTCACATGTGGCCATTGTGGCAATAGCAGTTTTGATCTTTGCCTTTTCTTGTGGTTTGTTTGTTTGTTGTTTTGGGGGGGGGGGGGGGTTCCCCCAATGTAACCAACTGCCAGACCCCAGGGGAAGGGAAAGAAACTGTTGGCGGGGAGCAGAGTTGAGTGAACCAGGACTGTCACTGAATATCGCAAGACTCTGTGGTAAAATTGTATGATGCTCTGCTGTGACTGCCTATACTTTATACCTTCTGAGGATCCTGGGGACTTATCAAACAATTGCCTTAACACCAGCACCAGAAAGTTTGGGGACATGGAGATCTGCTGGGTTGGTGCTACTTTGTGGTTAGCATCATTTTCCTTTATTTAGCTGCTTCTGCTAGAGCTTCTCCACTCCTCACTTTGGAAGTTTAGTTTAGCTGTAAGAGTAAAAAGCGACTTCTGAGTTAATGTAATTTCTTGGTTACTGTTTCCTTTCTGGCCTGAACACATACATATGCATATGCACACACCAACACACACACACACGCGCACACGCGCACACGCGCACACGCGCAGTCAGGTTTCCTCAGCTTTGTATCAGGAGATGTTGGAATGCCATGGCTGGCAGGAGCTACTAACTGGATTAGCTGATAAATCCATCTGGAGCTCCCAGTGGGAAGGATGGGCAGGTTCAAGATGAGTAACAGCTTGTCTGAAGCAGCAAAATGGATTATTTTATGAAAAAAAAGGGGGGAAATACCCTTCTTCTCCTTGTGGACTTTTACCTGAGACAGGAGGGGGTGGTTTCAAGAAGGTAAGGGAAAAGGAGATGGTTTTTGAAGAGGAGATTAATCTAACTGTGTTACTAAATACGGTTGTCCATCCTTTTGTAGTGTATTCAACTGCATCTTCTCTTCCTATTAAACTGTTCCTTTTCCTAAATCTTCGTTATGAATTTGAGACTGTAAGGGGCAAGGCAGCTCCCCATCAGGTTTCTTAGCAACATGATGAGGGCATTTTATTTTTAATCTTTTTCCTCCCTTGTCTGTCTTTTGTTGTGCAAGATGTAAACTGCTTCCAGAAACGTGCCTTGGTACTGACCCTAAGACTTGGCCAGTGCATTGGGGCTGAAGCCACAGGGTTTCGCAGTGTACTTCCCTGTCCAGCTCTCAGGCTGAGATTTGACACTGATGGAGTGAAAACAGTCACTTGTTTAGTAAGATCTGAGCTGAGATCAGACAGCTTCATCTGGGATTCAGCACCAACCTTACTGCAGATTTACCTGTGCAAAGCAAGCAAACCAGCAGAAACCAAAATGCTGGTGAGAGGGAGGAGCCACTTTACGACTATTGATAGACTTGAACAAAGTTGCATTTGCTGATGTATTGCTTAGATAAGTGGCTGAGGAAATAAAAATAGCTTTTCCTCCCCCTGCCCTCATCCTGTTGCATAATGTTTCCTGCAGAAAGCCAAATACAGCAAAATGAGAAGGGCGTTAAGCCTTTCCTTTTTCTTTATGGTTGTCTTATCCATCCACGGTGTTGCCAGTTGCGTTGCAGGCTTGCAGAATGCATAGCGTGCAGATGTGTGCTCTGCAGTGAAGTGCCAGCTTCTGGAAACACTTCATTATTAGAGAGGCTCAATCTCTGTTTCCTTTTTTGGGGTCTTTAGTTGGTTTTTTTTTTATATTTGCTTCATTGTTTTTTTTGTAATGAAACTTTAAAAGTAAGGTTATGTTTACAGGGAAAATGCTCTTGAAAGAATGACCATCCTTAAGCCAAAATTTCGTAGGATATTTCAGGCACAATGAGTTTTGAAGGTAGACTAATGATTTCCAAGACTCTGCTTTAGGATTAGTGCTGTTAGCATAAGCACACATAGCATCAGGGTTCGAGTTGTGGTTCTGCCTCAGATTTCTGCATTCTTGGATAAAGTACTCAGTTGGCTTTGTACCTCAATTCTGCCATCTCTAAAATGCAGAAAATAATTTCTAGTTTATGTAACATGCTTAAAAATAACACAAGAATAGTGTGTCGTTGTATGAAGTTCACCTCAGTCTTTAGTGAAGTACCATGAGCTGCTGTAACTTCAGTTTATCATTCTTTACTGTGAGCTTTTTGTCTGGTCCTTCTGTTACCTCTTCCATAGGATTACACCCTGCAGTCTGTGCTTTTCCAAGGCCTGTGTAAGCTGCTAACTAAATAGCTAGGGAGGGAAAGTAACAAGCATAATGTCTTTGGAAATATTCAGGCATGATTTCAGTAACCAGAATTAATTAGCTAGGCTGGGGTGGAAGCAAAGAGCCTGCCTCCAAAATGGGAGTGGACACAAAGGCAGGTTCTCGGCAGAGTGTGTTCGTTATCCCTTTGGTGCAAGTGCTAACAGCTTTTGACTGTTAAAATGCAAGACAGTTCCCAGTACTGGGTGATCCCATTGGCACCCTTGCTCCCTGCAGCCTCCTCCAGGCAATAGCAAGACCTTTTCTTCCTCCCAGCCACACTGTTCTTCATACCTGATCTTTGCAACTGTAGTAGATTAGGGCAACAGTGGGATTTCCCACTTCAGCCTGTGTCCTAAAAACATACAAGAAGCATAGGAAAAGACATTTGGATATATACTTTGTATATAGGCCATGAGGTTTGAGGCTGTGGTAAGAGAAGTCCTGTGTGATAAAGGGTTGCTAGCCAGTCTGGAAAACATGACCGAACTATCAGGGGCTGATTGAGGGAGTTTTCAGCATCATCCGAAAACCACCGTACTTCAGATTTTTCTCCCATCTCATTTTATGACAGCATCATGCAGTCTTAGACACAGCCTCCTATCCTGTCACACACAGCACCATCATCCCCAGACCTTCAAGGGAGGAGCTTGGTTTTCATCTCATGGTATCAATGACACAATACTGTGGCCGGGAAGTAACAGTCTTTAAAAGAAAGTAGTACAGCATCCAGCAGTTCAGGGCCAAGATTCCTATAATGGCAGCAGTGTTGTAAGAGGGGTTGAGGAGTGTGGGGGTGAGGTCCTGAGGGACTCCTTTCTTTGATTCTGGGCTGGGAATGTGTTGGGTTCTGCACAAAGCACAGCTTGCAGAGCCTGGAGAGAGCTGCAGAGGAGACCTGTGGCCAAAAGTGTGCACGCTCACATGTGCTATCTAGCGTAAAAGGGCCTGTGTTCTTCCTAGATTCTTAGAACCAAGGATAAGAGCTATAATTAATAACAATAATAATAATAACAGCAACAGCAATAATAAAAATAATTCTGCTGCCATTAAGCTGTGACCTGAAAAACAGAGTAGCTGATGAGAAGTTGTGGGTTTGATCTCTCCCCCTCCTTCTCCTCCTCCTTCTCCTCCACCCACGTTTCTATGCTTATTGCTCTCAGTCTTATTTTTCTTTTCTTTCTAATATTTTTTTTCTACTCTGGACATATCCTTGAATCCTGGCCATTCCCTCAGCTTATGGGATTCCCATTATACACGCTTGATATTTAACAGCTTTGGCGTCTTCCATAGCTGGGAGTGAAAAGAGAAAAAACAGCTCAAAAACATAATGGAGCAAAATCTGCATACTGAGCCCTGGTTCCATGTCCCTTTACACTGTTTACTTAGATCTTAAAAGCTACGAGCTGTGGCATCTACTCAGACTTCATCAGCCCATCCTGCCCTGATGCTGGCCTTGGAGACACTGCCAGCTCCAAGTTCCCTGCCGCAGCCACCTCGTCAGACCAGGAGGATTTTGTGGTTCCTGTGGCCGCCCCATTCCTTTTCAAGTCTCCTTTCTCCCAGCCGGCTCTCCCGCAGACTGCTCCCTTCTGCTGCACACAAGCAGGGAGGGGGCCAGGGGCGCTACTTGGGCATTTGCAGGGACAGAATATATTCTCTTTTCTTTAATCAGAAATCCTGGTTATGGCCAAAAGCTAAATTTACCCCTACATGGATATCTGCTTTATTCGCTCAGTAAACTGTCGTGCATCTTTATCACATGGCCAG
Source organism: Falco biarmicus (assembly GCF_023638135.1). NCBI lineage: Eukaryota > Metazoa > Chordata > Aves > Falconiformes > Falconidae > Falco > Falco biarmicus. The sequence goes on from NC_079288.1 coordinate 35,748,614, forward strand.
ATGCTGGTGTCCTCCATGCTGCGCAGATGGGATGAGGAGGTGATCCTTCTCTCAGGAGATCCTAACCACTCTGTTTATAACTGTACAAACATGGTTGTTTTAAAACTGTCGTCATCATCTTCATATGAAAGAGAATATTATGCCACAAATGAGTGGAATAGTTCAGTATGAGCTAAGCCCTTTAGAAGAATAGGTAAAATACCGTATCTGAAATCCTGCCTCCTCCCATGCCAGCCTAGTTCTGCTGCCTTAAGGAATGCCTAGAAATCCCTACACATCTGAGCTTTTCTTGGTGAAAAAGGGCTGGGGTCAGGTGGACCTGTGTGTCGTGAGCCGAGCAGTAGCCATCCCCAACCTTCTTTCCCACTAGCTTACTGGTTTTATTTTTTCTGTTGGGTATTTTTTTTCTCTTTCATTCTTTCTTTTTTCTGTTTTGCTTTTTTTTCCCCACTGGATGTGTGTTTTATGGACATCAAAAGAGCAGCACGGCGTTCCTGGTGACCTGTCTATTCTGAAAGAACTGGAGAAGTGTCTTAAGAGTATTTAGGCAGTCCATTTTATCTCCTTCCTTCACCTGTCTAAAATTTGGAAGTCAAAGTCTGAGCATTGTCGTGTCACTCCCTGCAAGTCAGTGGGGACAATTAGACACTTCCAGAAGGCACTTCATGTGCTTGGTCTTAAATGTTTATTTTACAATTAGTTAAATTGCTCATTTACCACGGCTGTAAAGAAAATGTCTGAATTAGACACCTTGGTTTTAGACATCTAAGTTACATCTGACTCATTCCATGCTTTGATTTCCAGTTTTCATAGCAGCTTTGAAAGTCTTACCAGAGATTTCTCCTGCTGAAGCACCTTCTTTTCTGTCTTCCAACATTTTTCTTTCCTGTTCCCATCTTTTACACCTGAGATAAGTCAGGCATTTCTTTTTCAGTGCAAGAGCCAGAAGATTGTCACTAAAGTTAAGTGACATATTTAAAGCTCATGAAAGCAAATAGAGTTATGACCCATTGATTTGTTACTGAATGGGAACCAGTGCTACAAGTTACCAGTGAGGCTTTAATTTTTGTAGTATAAAAGATTTTATATGATTTGTGACAGCATCCACAGTTTTATGAAACAGATTAAAAGTGCATAGGCATCAAGATGAGACAGCTGTTAACAGATGGGTATTACAAGAGAATTCCCTTAGAATCATCCATGACTGAGCATGGGGAGGGGTTTGTGATTCTTCATGAGTCTCCTTTGTGGTCCTTGCTATATATCCACTTGGCTTTTTGTCGTTATCTCTGACCCAGCACCACAGAAGGAAGTTACCCTCTCTCATACAATTTTCTCTTCTGACAGACTCTGTACAAGTGTCTCAAAGGTGAAAATTCAGTCTACTTTCCCAAAGGTTTTTTTCCCTTTGCATTAGGGAGAACCTCTGCTGAAGCCCTGTTTACCTGGGAAGAAACTTCCCTGCAGTGCTGTTGTCTTTGGGTCCTGCTGAGCTGCAGACTCGGCTGTTTGATTTGTTTTATGCCCTGCCCAAGAGCTGTGGCCCCAGAAAAGGCTTGCTTCCCTCATTTTGGGACTCGCCTATTTGAAAAGCCATTGCAGAACTGGATCTCTGGATACAAAACCGGGAGGAGTGGCAGAAGGCTGCACTGCCATTCTGCAAGACCTGGGCAGGCTGGAGGGGTCGGGCAGAGAGGAACTAATGAAGTCCAATAAAGGCAAGTGTCAAGTCCTGCACCTGGGAAGGAACAACCCCACGCAGCAGCACAGGCTGGGGCTGACCTGCTGGGAGGCAGCTCTGCAGGGAAGGACCTGGGAATCCTGGTGGACAGCAAGTTGCCCATGAGCCAGCAGTGTGCCTTCGTGGCCAAGAGGTCCAATGGGATCCTGGGGTGCGTGAGGAGGAATGTGGCCAGCAGGTCAAGGGAGATGATCCTTCCCCTTTACTCTGCCCTGATGAGCCCACGTCTGGAGTGCTGTGTCCAGTTCTGGGCTCTCCAGTTCAAGAAACTGGGAACAACTGGAGAGGGTCCAGTGGAGGGCTACAAAGATCATTAGGGGACTGGAGCATCTCCCTTGTGAGGAAAGACTGAGATAGCTGGGCCTGTTTAGCCTGGTGAAGAGAAGACCAAAAGGGGATCTTATCAATGCATACAAATATCTTACAGGTGAGTGTCAAGAGGATGCTGCCTCTTGACAAAGGGCTGAAACTGAAGGCAGTACCATCTGAATATGAGGAAGAACTTTACTTTGAGGGTGACAAAGCACTTTTAACAGGCTGCCCAGAGAGGCTGTGGAGTCTTCTTGCCTGGAGACATTCAAAACTCACCTGGATGTGACTCCATGCAACCTGCTCTAGGAGAACCTGCTTTGCAGGGGTGTTAGACTAGATAATCTCCAGAGGTCCCTTCCAACCCTGGCCAGTCTGTGACTCTGAAGTTCTCTCTTTCACAGGATGGCTCTCAGCATCAGCCCATTAAATGACCGAGGAAAGCTTCCTGTACTGCTCTGATCAAATCTCCTGCTTAATGACACCATGAAAAAGCAGCAGCAAATATGTACATAAGTTCTTTGACGCAAGGTGCTGCCACATACTGTTGTCCACTGGGACTGGAGAACCCCTACATACTCAGGTAAAATTAGTGATTTCCATACTGGAAGTAGGGTGACAGTTGGGCTCACTGGGCTAACCCCCTTTCCTTAGTTGCATCTTTCAGTTTGGTAGATGTTCATATATTTATAGCTCTGTGTACAAGCAGGTCAGCATATTCTTCAAGGGCCATTATCCTGCTGTTCCCTACAGTGTTAGGTACACAGCAGGGAGTTGCATCAAGGAAATGCATTAAGACGAATCAGCAAGAGAGAAAGGTACCTCTGGGCCAACTCCCTGCTTCTCAATTATTTATACTTCATAATTTCCAGCAAATCACTGGCTGTTTATTGGTGCTCATCTATAATTGAAGAGTTTCCTAGATCACTGGCCAGCTTTGCTTAAGATGTAGCTGGCCGTGCTTTTGAAAGCTGTTACGAAAACCCCACAGGGAAAGGCAGGGTCTCGGGAGTGGCTGGTCATCCATTGAGGATACACCCTTTTAATTTTTGGCTTTTGTGGGCACCTGGGACTGGTAGGTTTCCAGCATGTGGTTTACCATCTCCATTTGACCGCACCACATCACATAGAGACTGCATGCTACAGTACCAAGATGACCCTGACCAGGAACTATTTCAAGGAATCTGCCTTTTCCAAGCTCTTGCTCGTACAGTGTGCTGTTTGTTCTGCCAAAAGAAAAAAAAAAGAAAAAAAAAAAAAAAGGAAGGTTTTGATGTTCCTGAAACTCTTGAAGAGGCCATGAAAAAGGGAGCTACTGTTCTGAATTGAGATGAAAAACCAAAGCCTTGAAAACTTTCAAGAGCTTAAAATCTGAAGGGAAAAAAATCAAGCGCATACTTAGGCAGGGGACAGAGCTGGCTTTGCATGCTTTGGATCGCTCCTTCGTCAGGCCTGGCTGGTCTTTCTCCAATAACATTTTGACCTAGCTTTTCTCTTTTAATTTCAAAAAGAAATTATTTTGGCTGAAGCAATTGAACTTTTCTGTTTAGAAACACTAGAACAGGCTATTTTGAAAAAAAATTTTCTGGTGGTGTTTTCAAATAAAAAATTATCTGGAACCAGCCATTTCAGTGTGAACAACTTCACATTTGAGCAACTAGGAAATTCTAATGAAAAAATGTTTTGTTGAAATGTTACCAACCAGCTCTATCCATCACTTCCTTTCACTACTACCCAATAAAAATAGCTCCCACATACCACTGCAGTCAGGAGTGCCATGTTACTGAAGAAATAACTAAGCCAACAAAATGACTCACATTCCAAAGATAATATATAAGGTAGGGCCTGGCCAACTGGTTAGATTCAAATTAGAACCAGCCTCAGCCTTCCTGCCTGAAACAAAATGATCAAAAAATATGATCTGTTGTTATTTTTTGATGTTTGCTCACTTTACTTTTGCACACTTCTCTTCATGATCCCACTTCTGACTTAGTGGAAGTGGACACGCTTTTAATGCTATAGAAACTGCTATTTCTTCTCATTTTTAACCTACCTAAAAGCAGGAAGCACTAGGACTGTGGCAAGGGGATTTGTTCTTGTAAAGAGATTTTTTTTTAGCTCTGTTTTGCCAGTTTGGATATTCTGATTGAAGTATGTATGAAGACCTAGACCCCTGCACAATTGAAGTTTTACACTATTGAGTTCCTCTTTTTGAAGTAGCCAGAATTGTGGACCTCACAGAAACCAGCTAATGTAATTCTGTGGGATGCATTACGCATAGGTGTAAAGAAGTAGAATCACTATCGTCCCATATGTACTTACAGCCTAAAATACCCTTCTTACTTTTAAACATATAAATCATAGACATAAAACTTTTAATTTTATTGTAGTTGTAAGGTACTGAACTAATACCCTGAAGTTTTTTAGCTCATTAATTCTGTTGATCTTCACTAAAGCACTTGTTCCAGCAGAACGAGTCCTTCATGAATATACAACTTTTCAGCCAGGTTGGTAGTGCTTTTAGGAGCAGCTCATGGTTTAGGGTGAATGCTTTTTAAAGCAATCTATAAATCTTTATGATCTTTGTTTTTCTTTCTCTTGCATGCATACTTGGCAAGGATTTTCAGTTTGCATCATTGAAAATTTGATTCACCTACGTACAATGGGTGAGATGTGTCCACATCTGAAAAGCCAACATCAAGCCCTTTGCACCTTTTAAATCTTCAAAATAGGACTGAAGCAGGACATTATGGTTTGCCAAGCTGTTGTACTGCCTTCCCCTGAAACTGAACTGAGTTTCAGCCAGGTGGAATGAAGGGGGTGATGGTGGAAAATGAATTACTGTGACCTTGCAATGTGCTATGGAAGAAAAAGGTAATTTGGGTACTGATTTTTGCTTTCTTTTCTCCATGGCTTTGGTACTTTAGATGGCTGCTTGGACTATTGCATCCTGTTTGGGGCAGCCTCCTATCAACATTTGGAAGCTTAGAAGAAAGTAAATTAATGTTAAAGGTCTACAGAGACCAACTTTTGGGGAAAGGTTTTGAGTACAGTAGATTTAGTTTACATGAGCAATATGCAGCATGGATAAAGTGAGAGGCCAGCACTTGATGGGCATACACACAAAACAGGTGGAAGAGTAATGAAGAGTGGGCTGCAAGAACAGCTGGGAACAGTGACTAGATGTGAAAAGAAGAGATTTTTCTGGGCATGGATTTGTCTGCTGGCAGAGTCAGTTTACTAGTTGGGAGACTGAACAAAATCCTGGGTGTGTGGTGGGCATGGTCACAGGGTCATGCTTTATGGGAGAAATAGATATTCTTTGTCTCTGGCTTAGTTCTGTGGAATCCCCTAAGAGTATAAAGAACTGGGATAACCGAAGCTTTGGGTGTTTGGTTAAGATCTCAGCTGTACTTCAGTGACAGTCGGGGGGATGTTAGGGCAGCGTTGCCCTAGAAGGGTCCCTGTGCAGACACTGCTGGGGCAGGGTGGCGAAGTCCCTGCCCTGACGACATACAGACGAGGCTAGTGCAATCCAGCTGGCTGCTGGCTGTCCCAGTTCCCCCTCGATGTCTGTCCATCTGGCCTCTCCCCTTTTTCTTGGAAAAGAAAGGAAACTGCTGTTTTACACAGCCAGTGATTGAGCAAATGCCTTCTCCTGACCACAGCCAGCTCCCAACCTGGAGCCACTGCCACGTCTGCACTCCTGTCACACAGGACGGCCACGTGTCCTCAGTGTGTGTGGACCTGAAGAACCCAGGCTGCTGCCACTGCCTTTCTGAAGCGAGGAATGGGGAGAGAAACCAGCCCCATAAACGCTTGAGGGTTACAGTGTTTGAGAGGGTGATTGAAGTGGCCAGAGTCCTGAGGTGCTGCTATGTATGTGTGAGGGGCAGAAGGAGGGAGAGGTGGTGCAGATGAGGACAGGACAGCCTGAAACTGAGCCTGGACCCTTTGCCTTGTACTTTGCCTTGTATCTGAATAAATCAATCCAGACAGGGTGAGGGCACAGGCATTTCATGGGACAGTCATCAAAAAGGCTTTTGTGCCGTATACCTTTGGCTTCCGCCAGCTTTGAAGCAAGCCTGGAATTGCCAGTGTTTACAACTGAGCACGAGCAGTATTTGGCGGTGTTTAATGCTTGGCGTTATTAAACATCTTTGCTGTGTGTTAACTTACTGGTTCCTAGGGACGCTTAAGAAGGTTAAGGTGAGCAAGCTGGAAGTTGGACATTAAAGTGGATACTGTGGGTGCTGCAAAGTGGCCTTAGTTTGTTTTAGGTGAGTCCCTCTTCCGAGCTCTGTAGTTGGACCAGCCACTATCCAAGGTCTGTGAAAGCACCACAAGGAGCAGGATGCTTTGGAGACACACTAATGATCCCTGAAGCGTCTGGTAGGATTTTCCTTTGCCCAGGTACAGGGGGGGGCTTTTCAACACTGTTGTCAAATGTCCCTGGCAAATGTACTGATGATTGAAATGATCTACACTGCTAAATAAATAAATAAAAGACATAAGAACAGAAAATGCACCCTCCCAGGATAGCTTTTATGTAGCTAGAAAAGTGAGGTGGTTTCCTGTTCTAAATATTTAACATGATGTTTATGATATGTCCTCTGGGGGAAGAGATGCTTGAAAGCTAATGTTTATGAAGTAAGTCTGGAGGGATGGAAAGGGGTGGGAGGGCACACTAACTAGGAAAAAAAAAGGGAGAAATAAAAAAAAAAAGAACCTCAGGAGATGTCCTGATTTATGGCTTTACTTGCTGGAGAAAAATCTCTTGTTTTGTTAAAAAGGTTGCATCTGAAGGAAAGCAACTTCAGCTCAGCTCCTTTTGAAACCAGAAACCTGTTCCCTCAGTCCAGACAGGGTCTGAGTCTGGGCCAGCAGGAATCTTTTACTAGCTGCTGCCTGTGTGCTTTTGAGCCCTGCAGAAGGCGTATGTGTCTACGCATCACGTGAGGGTTGGAATGATGGTCTGATGTTTAAGAAGCTGAGCTACGTTTCAGAAAGGAGGGGTGAGTTCAGTTTCCTACTCTGCCAAAGGCTTGTAGTGTGATATTTGGGTATTTAACCTTCCTTTGTCTCTGTTCCCTGTCAGGGAGTAGCAACAATTTCCTGATTCACTGGGAGATTGAAAATAAATCACTTTATTGTTATATACTTAAAAAATAAAGGCCTGGATTGCCATTATTTCAGGTGGGATGACTGAACCCCTTGTGAAGCATGCTTTGAATGGATGGTATTTTTCAACCCAGTTTATTAAAAGTAAACCCATGCTTGGTTTGTTTCACTTTAGTAATTCTGTATGTAAGCTGCAGCAATTCAGGACCAGTTTCATGTATGGCTTTGCCATTCCCGCCCAGGGTGTAAATCTTTTGGGGGAGAGCTGTAGGACAGAGGTGTGGAAACACGCAGTGTTCTTGCTACTCTGATTTTCAGTAGTGTGAGTTACTGCAGTTTTATATACTGACAATGTCTGATAAAGGGTATGTAATGAAAGAGGCTGCATTTGAAGAAGGCTAGTGCAGCTCCTACATATTTTACTGTAATGTCTTCTGGGTCCTCAGCAGAGCCCTTGGCAGTTCTTTTGGCACGTGCTGCAGACCGCAGCAGACCTTAGATCTTTGGACTGAGGAGGCTGGAAGGTAAACATAAGAAATTTCAAACATAATCTTGTCTAAGATGAAACTCCCTGTGGCTTTAGCACTGGACTTTGAAGGTTTCAAAGAAGTCAGAGGCCAGGTAGAAAAATCCCATGTCTTAATCAATACTTTAGGTTTCTTCAGTGCATTGTGCTCAGGCCATTTGTTTCAATTATTAAATACAGATTTATGACCTGTTGTTTTTCTTGGAAATAGAACCAGGCTTGGGACCAGTTTTCTCCTTTCAAATAGCTGTGTTTGGCTGTAGTCGGTCCATGCAAGCAGAAATGTCAGTTGGGTTTATAGACATCCAGTTTGCTACTCCGTTTTCTCTCTATCCTCATGACTCTGACCTTTCTCATCAAAGTGTAACAGTTACACATCCCTTTTTCTGAGATTACTGTGTTTTGCACAGGACTAATATGCATTTGATGGCTTTTCTTTGGCATGGTATCAGCAAGGGCTTAAATAATTTTCCAGCAGGGAAAATCACTGTGCTGTGACAGTGCACCACTAGACAATCCTGTCTGGACAACAGGCAGGTCTGATTGGTCCGGCATGGGAAGATTGCAGCTAGTGTTGATAATATTAGGATACTTTCTCACTCGATTAGCTGATCTGCAGTAACTGTATTCTTCCAGTAACAAGCATGGATATTTTCCTTTTAGTTAGGTATTTGTAAACAACTGTTGTTGAACAAAGTAATTTTGATAGTAGTTGAAACAGTGATGGTTGAAAAGGCATTTGAACATGGGTTGACTTCAGATGTCTTGTGAAAAATTTATCTAGCAAAGTTGATAATGTGCTTTGTGTGCATCTTGTTTAACTGTAGTAGCGCATTAAAAATGCAGGGCAGGGAGACAATGGTTTGTTACTTCTCCCAACTAATCACTACAAAAGGAGGTGTGAAGAAGGTCCCTTTTCTAAACATGTCGATAATATACAGAAAAGGCTATTGTACAGAAGTGGCATTTAATTTGTTTAATAATCCCCTTTGCCCTAAAGTTGTGAATCTCTTAAATTCCAGTATAAGAAATTACTAAACATAAGAAAAAGAGCAAACCCTTCCCCTCCCCACAACCGTACCTTACACACACCCCCAAAACTTCACGTATTACCTGAGCATCTGGAGCACTGAGCTGAGGGGAACGTGGTTTTTAAAGTTTTTTCTAAACAAAAAATCCCTAACTCTAATCTACAACCCCCTTCAGATCTGCCTCTAGGGAGAAACCCACCAATTACTATTTACTTTACCAACCTAGAGTGATTTGTGGACGTATGTAAGAATTATTTACGGTTTCATGCAGGAAAAACTTTCAGCTCCCTATTTGCCCTTGTAAGTAATGAGTTGCCTCAGGGGATCAAAGGTCAGATTTTGGTTTTAATGCCCACCTCCTTTTAAAAAATAAATAAAGCAATCTATGTGAAAAGAAGAAAAAAACCCCAAACCCCTAACAGTCTGAAAAGGCTCTGACTCCGGCTCTGCTTTGATGTTTTAGGTCTGGAAGGGATCATAAATTTGCTGGTGTGAGATAGAGTGATAATAAATGTAGCTTTTAACTGCTGGGTTTTTAGCTCACACAGCATCCATTATCACTGGCAACTGCAAAGGGAATGTACTTTTTTTTTCCTTGTTGCTCTTTAGAAAGATAAATACTCACCCCGCTATCCACTGATGTCCCAAAAGCTCAAATGAAGCCTCTCCTTGTGATCATTCCCCAACAACTTTCATTCTTGGTCGAAATGATTCAGTGGTGTTGATAAGAGTCTGGAGGTGTCAGCTGTTCACTATTTCACCTCTTTACTGGATGGATATTTTTCCAGTAGTTGGAGGTGTGGTGAGCAGGGAACAGCCAAGGAACAATTTGAAACACGCACACGCGTTTCGTGCAAAGTTTGAGAACTCTTGAGGGTTCCCCACTGTAGCCAGAAACAGAACTACTATTTGGTTTTAGAAGGATCTTTGCATCTGTGTTGTCCAGCTTCCTGTGAAACTCATGCCCTGGAGCAGTTCCTTCTTGTTTTCTTAGGGACAAAGATGTCAAAGACAATGCCTAGGCACAGTGACTTCTGCGTGCCGTGTCAGCACGCTTTCATGCCATCCCTAGGACTCTGTTAAGCTCAGACAAAATGCACTATTGGAAATTACTTTAAAAGTCTGACAGATACTTTGTGCCAGTATGGAGCAGTGCTTCCAACACAACCAGCTTAGTCATGTCATAATATTTTAAAACTATGTTGTTAATAAATGATTTTAACCACTTAGATGTCTATTAAAGTCTTTTTACTGAATGCCAGCAACCTCATATTCCAGCGATTTCCACAAGGACTTATTGATCATGTATAGATTTGGAATGAATTTTGCCAAATCAGTTTATCATCCCTATATATCTCTCTCTGCTTTGCTGTGTGGCATGAACACTTCAGCTATTGTTTTTATTTTCCCTAGATCAGCAATTAAGTCATTTTGACTCAACGTGCATCCATTATGGATCACTTCTGTTAATAATATCATTATTTTTTTTTTAAGTTCAACATAGATTTGTTTCTTTGGTCTGCTGCAAAACTCAATGATTTTCCATATATTCTTTCAGGCCTTCAGTCTAAATGAGAATGTCATCTACTGTAAGTTCATTGCTTTGAGAGCTTTCAGAAACTGTTAGAAAACTCTGCGAGTAGAACAAATACTGGGCAGCACTTACTTAAATAAGTAAGATTGAAAGGGTGTATTAAAAGACACTGACTTGATCTTTACTTGCAACTTGCATGCAGTTAATATTGTGCATATTTTTATTTGTGGTAGCTTTTGTTCTTCTTCTAAGCGTTGTATAAAGTTTTTCACGTCTTGAATTAAATGGCATATATCAGAGGATACCTTTTCTTACTTGGCTTTCCTATTCCAATTTTCTATTTTGTATTCAAAAAATCTCTTTTTATAGCTTCAAAAAATGTAAGGTCAAAGGGGTTTATAATGTAGTCTAAATTCTTCTGCAAAGGAAGCCAGTCCATTTGAATTCATTTAGTTATTAAGCAGCTGACACACCTTCCAGAAAAGCATCCAAACTTTCAAAAGTAGACAATGCACAGCATTTCCTAGCAGTTTGTTGTAACAGTTAATTACCATGACTTTTGAGCATTTAACTGCTAATTTGAATATGTCTGGCTGTAGCTTCTGGTCAATCTAATCCACCTGTGGTTTTACTTTAAGCTGGAGTAGTCCACCTTTTCATGTTACCAGCTTTACTTCCGACTTTACCATTGGGGCAGACCAGATTTTTATTGAGTACATCATCTTGGCTTTTTGTTGAGCCTGTGTCTTTGAACACATCTGAGAATTATTTCTGAGTGTTTTCTGTGTTCATCACATGGACCTTGGCTGCTTGTTTTGGCCATGCTTTTTGCTGCTTTCTGGCTCCACACAGATGGCCATACCTGTCACCCAGAGGTGGTGTCTAGCATATGCTAGTTAGAAGGTGAGCCATTTCATCCCCCAGAAGGTATCCAGAATCGATGGGTTGTCTTACCTCAGGGAGATGCCTGTGCGGTTGGCTCAGCAAAGAGCCTGGAAGATTGTCTAGGCTAGACCTCATTTTCTGACTACTAAAATTAACTGAGATGAATCCTGCTGAGTTGCATGCAGTTACCTAATTTCTATAGCTGTAGAAAAGTTTTTATGGAAAATTCGATCTTAGCCGTCTGGTTTTATTGAAAGAATCATACTTCTTCTGATTGGCCATTTCTATCAGTTCATTCTCAGTTCTCATTTTTGATAACCTGTCTACTCAGACTAGCACAGCTGTCTGGGATACCGTATAAGAAAGTTTGTATGATTGTCAAACAAGAGACAACAGATCACTCATTCTGTGAGTAATCTCATAGTAAAAAGGAGACCTACATTTCAGTGACCACCCAAAACTGAGTCTGGGAAAAATATCTTAGCATAATGTAAACTTGAGCTGGACTCCAATGACCATGAAGGCTGGGCTCTAGATAAGGTGTGTTCTGTGATTAAAAACATCTGCTTCCCTGGACTGGATCTTATCCATACTCCTTGGAATAGGACAGCTACTCACGGGGAGATGTAAGCCAAGTTCTGGATGTAGCTTTTGTAAAATCTCTCAGGAAGCTCCTGCTGTTCTTCCTCTGCATGCGCTGGAACTGAAATGCCTTGGGAAGATACATATACTAATCTTTACAGCTGCTATTTCAACTTCCGTACCATGAACTGGCCATGCTGAGTGTTCAGGTGGGCTGAACTGACGATGACTATGTTGAAATGACATTTCAGTGATTGTGTTTAGGCAGTAAAATATGAAGAGTATGAGGAACTGGAAATGGGTATCCTCAGCTAACCTGCGACTGCCTTTTGAAGGGCAGTTGTAGATGCATCTGTACATTGCAGCTAGAAGCTGGAGAACACTCTGCTTAATAGAAGGCTGCACATCTAAGCGCAGCAAAGTCATTATTACTGTTGTAGCCATGATGGGCTAAGAATTTGAGGGAGGCAGATTTTGCGGGCAGAAGATAGTTTTTTTTCTTTTATTAAACCAAGTGAAATATTTAGAAAAGCAAAATTTTGGGTGCATCTCTTAACTGATTTCCTATTTTGGGCAGGTTAGCCAAAGCTGGATATCTGAATGTACACATGTGCTGTCCCAAAAAGGTTTGAAAAAGAATTCCAAGTGTAAAAACCAAAGGATTCCTGGTTGGCCTTAGGAATGAATGTCACAGTAACATGCTGTTTTCTTTTTGTTATCAGTGACTAATACTTATTCTTTTCATGAATGAAATAAACACTGTGGTGTGTTAGGTTGTTTTAAACTGGGGAACAGGGATAAGAAAATCTGAGCATCCAAGCAGTCATGAATGTGGGCTTATCTGTGGAGCAAAGGTGGAATGAACATACACCGCTGCGTTTTATGGAGTTAACCTCAAGGTCTGATAATTTGCATCACACCAAGATGCTGTTGGATTTCAGCAGTCAAATAGAGACAGGTAAAAAAAAACCAAAACCAAACAACAACTAAACATTTAGCTAATCAGGATTACACCCAGCTAATGGAGAGAGGTTGTTTTTCCCCCCTTCCCTATCATCCTGGTCGATTCAAATTGATCTTAGTTCTGCTGAGGGAGAGCAGTCCTTCAAAGTTTATTCTGGTGTCAATTTTTATAGTTTCCCCCACCGATCAATAGAATGCATAATCATTAAGGCAAAGTTTGTGAAAGCTAATCCTTCAATACGAGTTTTATGAATGGCTCAGAGTCATGGCTCTAACCATTTGGATGTAAGTGGAACCTTTAATCAGGTGAGTGACAGGAGACAGTCAATAGGATTTGCTGAGATTGGATTCTGATTTTCTATACAGCTATGCAGAGTGAGCAGGAGAAAGGGGAGTGGGGATGGCCAGAGGAACAGACATAGGCTAAAATGGAAGTTTCTCCTCTTTCATTATTTATAAAATGTATTTCCAGTATTTTTAAAAAACACTTTGCACTTGCATATCATTTTTCACCTAGGGAGCTCAAATGGGGACATTTGCTGATTAAACACTACATCATCTTTTTGTGAAGGTGAATAACAATTAGTGCTACTTCACACTGGTAAGAGCTTACTGTACCAAGTTTTCCAAATGCAATGCATTTGTAGCTTCTCGGAAAGGTGAGAGAAAGCAGAGACATGTGAAGTGACTTCCATTAGGGGCCATAGAGTAGGTCAGTGGCAGAGGAAAAAGGCACCTTGGAATCTGAATTGGTTTGGTTTCACCCACTAGACGTGTGGGTGTTACTATGGATTTGTTTTTTTCTTTTTTGACACATCCTTATGTCCTGTATTTGCATGGGGGAGATGATTTGAATTGTATACACTAAGAGGAAGAATAAGGAATTATGTAAAACAGAGAACTGGAGAACTGGAGGATTTGTGAGAAGAGTAGCTGTTCTGCTGACCTCATCACTGTTGTAGCTGATGAAAAACCACTTGGTGCCAGCATTAGTATCTCCTCTGCTCTCCTTTTCTGTCATTTCAAATGCAGTGAAATGAGAAGAGCAAAAATGCTAGCAAGACACTTTTTCTAGCAGCAAGAAGTGGTTTTGCTTTGGCAAATAATTTCTTTCTGCTGAAGGATTTGCCATAGAGTTCCAGGATAAGAAGAAAATAGTCAAGGGAGAATTTGTTCCCATTTGGTGTGTTGAAAAGTAAAGGGCTAGGTTTTAATATTAGTACAAAGGCCTGTACGGCAATTAGATGCTCTGAGCGCTCAGCCCCAACACTTAGCTGTTAGATTAGACAATACGTTGAGGCAGGAAAATGAAACTGCTGAAAAGCAAAGCTGGTGTTTTCATTTGCACTTCCCAAGGAGAACAGAATAAAAATGTGAATAATGTAAATAGTGGTCAGTAGATTCCTTTGCAGCTGGCAGACGGAGTTTGTGAAGAATGTTTGAAAGTAAGTTTAAAGTTTCAGGAAGTTGCCTGCTCTAAACTCATACAGCTCCATTGGCTTCCTTTGCTTTGCATTAGCCAAAGAGTTGGCCTGAGGCTCATAATCTTACCTATTCTCTTTAATGATTTAACAAATATTTATGAAGCAGATTTTCGTTTGGGTGATTGAGCAAGGTTGTCTTGAGCTTCATCAGCTGAGGACCTGGGGCTACATCTACAAGTGGTCTAATGTGATAGATCTGGGAGGGGGCTATGTCATGGCACTCTGTACATTAAGCTTGGTTCATGTCATGTGTCTCATCTTCTGACAGTGCTGGATTAGGAAATTGGTAGAAATAGGATATTTATTTTCTTTAGCTAATGTATTTTCTTTATTTATTGCTGTTTCATAGTCCCCAGAGCATTTTGTCATTGTGAGTGAACAGCAGCATGAGTAGATGGATGACAAGAAACAGAGAAACTCTGCTTATGCCAGCGTCTTCAGAAATTCAGAAAAGACAGACCTATGTGGGAAATACACCACCACTTGCTAAGAGGTGATCTCAGAATAGATCATGCCACAATAAACTCAAGGACTGTGGGGATATTGGCTCCACATACTGGCACCGACCTGGAAATGTGGACTAATGCTGTCAGATTTACAGGTGCAGATGCAGCTCCAGTGCAGGCAGGGTTATGAAGGCTGTGATGGGGCAGCACCTCCACTTCCCCATGGTCTCAGGGGAAGCGCGTGATGGGTGAAAGCCCCCTTCCACAGCTGTCCCTTGCCTCATAGAAAAGTTACTACCTGGTGACTGCTGATAGTTTCACACCTAGATCTAGAGCCAAACTTTGTTTCTTGATCCCGTTGCTAAAAGATTGGGTTTTGGCATCTTCTGTGAAATGCTTGCAAGCCCCTACCCTGAATTTCTTTTGAGTGACAAAGAAAGATATGGGGGCAACTCCGAACTTGGAAATTATTAGTTGCTGAGATTTATTCAAAGCTTTTGCTCTGACAAGAGCTAACCTTTGATCTGGTAAATGAGAACTTTACCCTATAAAGGCAAGAGAAGGGGAGGAGAAGGGAGGATTGATAAATAGGGCAAGAGTGGGATGCCTTGGGAAAGATCAGTGGGAGCTGAGAGCTGCATTTGTTGGTTCAAACTCGGGTGGAAGGAGAGACTGGGGAAAATGGTAATATATCCTCTGTGGGGCTTAGGAAAATACAGACAAGTAAGCTTGTAGACTGTGAGAGTGCTTCAGCTTTCATTCCTCTCCCTTTCCCTTCTCCACCTTCTCCACCTAGTCCTGAATGCACTGGTCGTCTATGCTAGGGTGGCCGGGGGGTGGGCACTGCTACTCGGGGATTAGGTAGTGAGAAGTGTTGTCCCACTCAGCGGCTGCCCCTGGGGTGTCCTGACCGTCAAACTGTAGGGCACAAACATGTATCTTCTGGGAAGCTGTGTCTGGAGAGGTTTCACTTTCAGAGCAGAGCGTGGTTGTTGTTAGGCATTTGGGAAGCTCACTGGACCTTGTTTTCATGTTAACCTTGAGCACAGCCTTGTTGTCATGGAGCCTGTGAGAACCAGAGGGCAAAGGCAACTTGAGTTCAAACTGGCCTTGGCAGGACACAGCGTCAAAGGTGCTTTCCCAGGGTTGTTTCTCCAAGAGACCAGGGGAGTTGTAAGAATCTTGGCTCACTCCAAAGCTGGAAGGCCGTGTTTATGACACATCAGGTTTTCCTTCTTTTTTGTCACTACTTTCCTTCTTCTCGCAACTTCTGGCTGATCCAGTAGTTTTCCTGTTGCACAGAGCGCTTCATGTCCTGATGGGCCCTTCCCCAGGCTGACGGTGCTGTTTACAAGCGCTGCTGAGGTGCCTCTCTGTGAGTGATGACCCTGTTCCCAGTCCCTCACCACACACCCTCCCCCTGCCTTTCACTATGGTAAATATTTTAGTACTCGTTGAAATCAATTGAGCCTCATCAATTGGAAATAGAGTGTAAATCACTGGGAGTTTTGCATTCACCCCAGAAATCAATTTTCACACATTAGGGCTATTAGCTTATTGAGAACTGTGTGATAAATGGCTGTGGGCCATCACAGAGCCACACCTGCCAGCTCTACATTTTGCATCTTAGATAGGCTCAAAAGTAGCGGGACGCCAAGGGAAGGAAGATCTCAGGTGGGTGGAGCATTGCAGGGTAGGAGACACAAGGACCGTGCAGCCAGACAATCTGTGCCTGGAGATCAATAACGGCTACAAAGCACTAACTCATCCTCGCAGGGACTGGAGACAGACGGCGGCTCTGAGCCAAAGTTCTGGTTAGGCATCTAATGTTTTTCTCTCACAAAGATGAATGTAATTTGGGGAGGAAAGGTGAAATGTAGATTACAAACATTTAATAAAACTAATGCAGTAGTTTAAAAAAGAACCTTTTCCATGAGTAAATAGCTTTCACACATCAGCTGCAGATAGGGTGTAGAAATGCCGCCTCCTTCTGCCATCCCAGCACTCTGGGTAAAGAGGATGTGCAGTTTATCTCCAGCTGTGATATGGAGCTAGCTGAGGGTTCTACTTTCACTCTGTAAGTCCTTCCTATTCTAACAGTAGCAGCTAATTAGTTTTTTTCTGAACGAGCCTGGGAGAGATGAGGGATCTGGTGGCCCAGCTGGATGAAGTGTACGGTGCCCAGCAAATTCTTCTGTGGCCATCAGGAAGACCTTGGTCGCTGTTTCTAAGATAAGGCATAATTAATTCTTCTCAATTACTACAACCAATCAAAAATGTGGGTGACTCCAGGGACTTGGAGGCTCTCCAGTGGTGTAGTCTGTGCTTATGTGCTTTGTAGTTTGGTGTTTTACACATATAAGCCACCCCTGGAGCTGAGGCAGTCATGCATAGCTAGGGCAGTCTCTTTGACTAGAGAGCTTCGTATCCCTGTATTTCTCTAAAAACTTGCGTAAAGCGTACGTTTCCCGGTATTGGATATTTGTCTGTACAATACGAAAAAAGGGAACCTGGAACAGACGATCACCAGATAGATTGTGCAACGTAAATGGCCATTGATTTTCTTGCTGTTAAGTGAATACTGTGCACATATACCCCTGTCATTCTAGGAGTAAAAACCAGAGGTGCTTTAAGAGATGTAGATCTGTGTCACCAAAGGTTCTTTCTCAAGATGAGCGAGGTGGGCTTAGAGGCAAAGTTCCTTCCTGTGAGGATCTGGAGGAGAGTGACTCAGATAATTCTTGGTCTGCACATTTTGACAAGGAAGCCCAGGACGGTGGTGTAACAGGAGGTATTTCCTTGCTCAGACATTACAGAGACTCGCCATGGCTTGATCATTTTTAGTGGCAGTGCTGTTGGATGGACTCGAATCGGGAGAGCATCCAAAGAGCAGCAGGCAGCCGGGAGAGCCAGCACAGAAAGCAAAGGTGTCCAGTAGTAAGCGGCTTGGCTAATACCTGCAGGTAGCTTTGACCTGCCCCCTGGGATCCACTATTTTGCTGTTGATGCTTCATCACCCCGTATGCCTGTTTGCTTCCAGCTCACTTGCTTTGAAAGACCAAACCGAGGGACTGAGAGTCCTAACTGACTTTTGGATAATCTTTCCAGGCCAGCTGGAAGCAGGAAGCAATGACCTGCTCCCCAAAGAGTGCCAGCATGGTTTGGCAGCTCTCACAGCAGCAGACAGCTGGCTTTAAAATGTTCACACCTAAAAGCTCCTGTGCTTCATTCAGCCACATTTCTGGAACATTTTCCAGTCGCTCCATCCAAAATTTTGTCTTTCTTCTTCCTTACAAGTTTCATATCTAGCAACACACCCCGTGCTGTGCAGACCTGTTGGTTAACTTACTCCCGGTATCTGGAGTTTCAGTCTGGCCGGCTGTGATCAAGACTCCTGGGCAGGGGCTGCATTACTTCTCTGACAGTCTTGGGCTCTCACCCTCAGCTAATTACTTTGATCCTTTACACTTTGTAAAAATTCTTACAACACAAAATAAGTCCCCCCTGGCTTTAACCTTGTGACCTAACTGGCCCTTGTAAAAGGGAAGGAGAAAACACACAGTCATGCACTCCCAAACACACGCATACGCACTCACGCATATGCCTATATACACATCCCCACAAACTGCCTAAAGCCTGTTCCTTTAATAGTTTCCTCCCAGGACTCCCACAAAAAGGCAAATAAAACTCCTTTTACAAGATAGCAGGGCAGCATGAAGGATCAACTTCACCAACAACAAGTTCTTTCTTCAGTTCATTTGTTTTAAACATACCTTTCCTCCAGATTTTGATCCTCTAAGTGCCTCTCCCTTCTCTCCCCTTCCCTTTTGAGGCTTCCATCATCATTCCTCTTACCTGCCTTGCTGCCAACAGCTTAATGGCTACAGCAAGCAATGTATTTTTTTTCAGGATCTGCTTGTTCACAGGGAATAGCGTGTGTGTGAACACATACTTTTAAGTTCTCTTTCCATGAATAGGGAATGTTTCTTCATTCTTCTTCACAGGACCCAGCTAAGAGCAGAAATCCGGAGTAGAGGGAAAACCATCATATTTATGAAGAGCAATTAAAGAGACCAGGGATCTTCAGTCTGCGAGGTAGCTGAGGAGAGGTACAATAGAGGTCTATAAAATCATAAGTGGCCTGGAAAAATGAGTAGGTTGTTACTCTTTTGCCTCAGTCACTACAAAAAGCAGATTCAGTTCTTCACACAATGTATATGTTCCTTTATCTGGTAACCAGAGCTGGGGGAAGCATTTAGGAGAATTGTAACTTGGTGAAAAGCATAAAGAAATTCAAGTTTCTGTATGGTTTAAATTAAGCATGGAGAAACAAATTTGCATCTTGCCCCTTTACTGGCTGACCTGTATTTGTGATACTTACAGACACTTAATAATCTTGAGACTTCTTTCTCTCTGACATAATTGGTTAAGAATGCTCAACATTTTCTGAAGTTACCGTAAACCGAAAAGCAGTGCAAGATGCATACACATCATGATTCACAAGCCTTGCCTCCTTAGGAAAATAGAGGGGGAAAAAAGAAAAACCTTAATTTGCCAATAAAACCCACATTTGGATGCCTTTGCCATTTCCTCAGTTAAGCCAAAACCCAACTGTTTGAAAGCTTTTAAGCTTTCATTTCTTTCTCCTGTCTTTCTAGTATTTTCTGTTTCCCGTGCTTGAATTAGAACTGGTAAAGGAAGGAGTTCAGGAATAAAATCCTGCATAGTCTGTCCTTCTTAACAGATCACCTGGATATGATAGTCAAAGAAATCACTAGGCTCAGGTGAAACTAAGGGTGTCATCTCAAGTTTTCTGGGGTCCAGGAAATGGATTCTGGAAACACTGTTTGAGGGGGAAAGCACCCTACCCTTCTGTTGAAAGATCTGCAGTAGACTATGCTGTTTGATTTTGCTGGACATCAAAGTCTTGGATCCAAGGCTCAAGGCAGTGAAAGAAGCTTCCGTAGCATTGCTGCAGGATCACTGTGTGTAGGCAGTACCTCCACAGGAACTTGCTGTATATGTTCTTCAATGAGAAAAATCACTTATCATGAGTGCGGCTGGTTTCTGCAAATCCATTTGACAATTCTAATCCTGGGGGAAAGACCAGAGGTTCCCGTTAGCTCGCCACGTGAAGTCCCTATGCATCTCTTCTCCTCTTTCCACCACTCAGCCTGAGGCACAGGGCAGCCACAGTGTCTAGTTAAGATCTGGGAAAGTTAGTTCAACAGATAGTGACATAATTAGGAAATGTAGGTGTTTGAAGCAAAAGTGGATTTTGCTGATTGCTTGGGCATTAAGGCTTTGGGGGATCAAAATTGTGACCAAGACACTGTGAAGGACTAAGGGGGAGTCTTGGCAGGGTTTTCAAACTCACTTCTATTGCCCTCTTTGAAAAGGATAGTTGTTTGGACAGGGAGCTCCCTGGGCTGGGGTCTCACTTTTTTGTCCTTGTTTGTAGAGCACCTAGCACAGGAGTGCCCTTGCTACTGGCTTAGGAATCTTTGGGATTCTTCTACTATGCTTTGGCAGTGCTTGGGGAAGAAACTGTTCATGTAACAGAAATACCAAGAAGAATCTGCCCCAACACCTCTTCCCCTGTGAGAGATTCTTTGTGGGTTTTCTCATACCTCCAAGGCTTGTGAGCATGATTTTGTCCCATGTCAAGGGAAACTTGAACTTCCCAGTGCTGAAGTTTTTCTCCATTTTTGTCTGGGTCAGCTTCCCACACGTGTGAGTCTGAGTGGAGCCATTTCAAGGCTCAGTCTCCATAGGGTGCTAACCATGCTGAAGCTCTTACCACATCCAAATACTAGTAGAGGGCTCTGAGATGGTCCCTCTTTCCCCAAGTTGCCTGCTTGTACTAAATACTGAGGCAGCTCTCTAAAATACTGAAGGAATAAAGCATGCAAGGCAGTAAAAAGAGGCAATTAAACCTATAAAACCAGGGTTTACAAGGGAATTTATAGTGTCAGAGGCTTTTTATAGCTTTTTTAGATTAGTTTAAATAAAAAAGGGGGAGAGAGAAAGAGGGAAAGGGAGAGGGAGAAAAAGAGGACCTGAAACTTGAGGAGACTTAAAAGTTCGGAGAGAGGCTTTTAGGAAGCACAGAGGGGTAATAATTAGAGGCACATTTTCCATTTCACTATCTTTGCAAATTGACATTAAAGAAGAAGAAAAAAAAGCATGCATAGAACAACAGGCAGTTTACATTGCTCCCACTTCCTCCTAGTAGCATTTGATTTTTCTGTTGCTATTATTTTGTTTTCTGGCCAGATGAAAGCATCTTGTCATCTGGGCAAAGAGACTAAAGTGAAAGAGCAATCTCAGGTAAGGTGAAAGTTAGGTTTGGTTTTTTTCCCCCTTCTGATGTGCTTACTTGCTGGTAAAGTTCACTGTGTGCCTTGCAAGTCTGGGAGCTTGTGTTCAAGAAGTGAAATGGAGCCAGCACCTGATTAAGGCAAATTTGGTCAGGTATTTGGTCATGTGAGATGATAGACCCTGTGTTTTAAACCTATTTCACTGGTTCATCCCGCTTCCTTTTGCATTGCATGTACACAATGTACACGCATTAGGCAAGTCAGCTTGAGATTGCCTTTTGTGTACCTAATTAGACCCATTCTTGGCTTTTATCTGTTTCTGTGTGGAACTAAGGAAAAGGAGATTCACATCTATGAAATCCTGCATCCTTCTCTGTGGAAGCATCTCCTTTATTTGGGCCTGATTTCTTCACCATCACTAGAACACACGGTGCTTTTAAAGTGGTGTTTTTCCTTTGCTCCATTCATACAATCATAGAATAGTTGAGGTTGGAAGGGACTGCTGGAGATCTTCGAGTCCAATGTGCTGCTCAGATGTGCTGGTCAGCTAGATGGAGTTGCTCACGACCTACCCATAGAGACTGAGGTGAAGAAGGCATGGAGTAACTTGGTCTTTTCCATGTCCTTTTTCAACATGACCCACATTTTCCCAGATGTTACTCTTGCTGCTGTACCTGTAGAAGCCCTTCTTGATGCTCATCAGTTCCCTCACGGTATTAAACTCTAGATGGGCTTTGACTTTACTATCCCAGCACATTCTGACAGTGCATCTACATGCCTTCTGGGTCACCTTACCCTGCTTCTACCTCTTGTATTCTTCCTTTGTATCTTCAGGTTTTGTCAGGAGCACCATGTTGATCCATGCAGGCTTCCTGCTGCCTTTGCTTGATTTCCTGATTGTCAGGATGGACCATTCTTCAGACTGGAGGAGGTGATCTTTGCAAATCAACCAGCCCTTCTAGACCCCTCTCTTCTGCAGGACTATATCCCCTGCAGTTCTTCCAAGTAGATCATTCAAAAGGCCGTAGTCTGCTGTCCTGAACTCCAGGGCTGTCATTCTGCTTTTTGCCTTCTTGTCGTCCAGCAGTTTTGGTCCCTTTAGCAATGCCCCAAAATCTGTGCTCTGTGCTGGCATGGACAGTAGTCTCACCTTGTACATGTGGCCACTTCTTCCTCACATGAAGGGAGAATGTCTGCTGGCAACCTTGTTGTCATTGCTATCTTATCTGCATTAGTAAAATTACCCTTTCCGTGGTGTTTCTAAGATCTTTCCCACTGCAGCATTGCTAGGGAGCTTTGAGTGCTAGCTTTGTGAAATACTTTGCTTCATTCCTTTACACTTCTGTCTTTTCCAGATAGTGTATGCTGTGTTCAGTGTGGTAGAGTATAGATCCTGGATGGTTGCTAGAATCTGCAATTAGTAAATTACTAATTTACCATAGCAATTCATCATCCTTCTGCTGTGTAGCTTTTTACATAAACCTACCTGTTCTCTAAGGCAATATAGATAAAGGACCTGTCCTTTGAAAAATAAACTTACAGCAAAATAGAAAGCAGCAGCCGGCCCATCAGATCAGCTTACAGAGCTTATGTGGGGACATGCTTGCTAACGGCGAGGGGGCTGTGAGGGAAGTGTTCCACCATCCTTGAGCAGAAGGGAAGGTTGCCCATGATAATCTCAGCTCATCTGAGTTGATGCGTTCCTTTTGTAACAAATAAAAAATACAGGGTGAAGGGCAAGCTGGAGGTACAAAACCTAAAATGATAAAAGAGAAGGTAGATAAAGAGGAAAAGACTGAGATTTGATACGGGGCCATGCAGTTCCAAAGAGTTACTCTTGCCAACTTGCAAAAGGTATGGACAGCTCTGAATTGTATCTCTACATGATTTCCCATCTGAAAAAAATGTGAAAAGAGGGGCGCAGTGAGACAAAATTGCCGGTGTCTGATCACATTTACATTGGGGTAATTATCTTATTTGGAGATGTTACCATTTTATAATGAGATTAGAATAAAGCTCAGTATTTTTGAAGCTGAGCTTCAGTTTTTAAAGTCTGCAAATGTGTGCTATTGCAGTCACATGATAAATAATTCTGAAATCAATATAGAAAGCTATTAAAAATGTGGTTTTGTCTCTGTCTAGTATGGTACATTAAGATACATGTATCATTGTACACTGTCTTTCCCTCTCTCTCTGTATATGTATGTATGGGCAGAAATTTTAAAAGTACTCAACGTTGGTCAAACTGTCCCCAATGGAAAATAAAACACTGACCTCAAATAGCATCACATTTTAGGTAAATGATGAGTGATTTTTAAAATGCTACCCTTAAGTATATATTTAAAGAGGAGTCACTAGAGCAGGAGTGAGTCTAACTTCCCTGATCCTAAAGTTCTGTTTGAGAAACGATGATGAGAGGCAGAAGATGGCTAGGCAGAGCTCACCATTTCGTTCGTCCCACTCCAGTACTGCTTTGGCATGTCTGTTGCAATCTCCCAGCAGGGATGGCTTTTTTTTTTTTGCAGTCTGAAGAGCTGTTCAAGTAAGGAAGTAAGCCCACAGTGACTGGTTTATATCTTGCATGTTATCAAATACGTCAAGAAACAAAAAGCTGGCTGCATGAAGCTTTCAAAATAAAAGAAAAAAAAGCTTCACATTTGCTAGTTGCTAAATACGACTTTTGGTAAGCACTGAAGTCAAACAAACAATTGTTACGAGTGAGAAGATCCATCTGCTATCACTAATCTTATAGATTGTTCTGTACTCTGATACTTCAGTATTTTAAATAACATCTAATGGGCCAGAACGTACAAAGTAATCGATGTTATTCAAACTCCACAGTCATCAGCTGCAGGTGTACGCGATCCCAGCACAGTAGGCTTGGAGCCAGAGCCTTGGCTCATTTAAATCAATGTCAGCAGTTTACAACTTACTCAGAACCTGGCCCCATATCATTCCGAGAGAAAAGAAAATTCTTGGCCAGCAAGTAGTCTTGGGCTGTTCTAAAAAAAGATCCTTCATTGATACCATTGGGATGCAGAGCCAGGAGGCAAACATCATTATGCTACTTCAGTGCTTAGACACAAGGCTGCTCAGGCTCTTTAAAACTTGAGCGCACTCTTTCTGGGGTTTGTCAGACCTTAGGAGAGAGGTGACCCCACTCTAATAGACCAAAAAGCAACTAGCAAAGAAAAGGAAGCCTGTACTTCATGCGTGTTTATTCTCCGCTTCATGGTTTGCAACACCAGTGCTCCCAGAGACCTTTGCTGGCAATCCAAATTCTCCCGGCAGGCTGCAAGGTTCAGAACCCCTATGGTGTGCTGAGCCATGCGGTCCCACAGGCAGCATTGATCCTGAGTAGCACTCCCAAAAAAATAGACATACCTGGCTGTGCTGAACGCCTGGCAGTCTGTCTCTCCCGTGCGCTGTTACCAGTCGTGGCTGCAGACTCATGGTGGCCAGGAGAGTACGTGGTTGGCCTGAGAGCCTGGCGGTCTGTCTCTGCCTGTCTCTCTCTCATTTTGTTGGCTCCATATATTATATCAAATATCTTTAAAGAGCACAGTTTGAATGATGGAGCTTATAATTCCATCTCGGGAGTTCTGATGACTTGAGCTTGGTTCTTGTGGTTTATGATGTCACCAGGACCCATCGATGGAGTCGTAGCCCCATAATTCACCGTTGCCCTGTTATTTACTCTGTGCAATAAATGGCTGCAGTTTAATCACCAGAGTAAATTGCCGAAGCATCTTTGTGGAAACTATAATGTTACTGTAGCAGTATCTATGGCAACAATGATTCAGTAGTGGTGGCTAATGCAGAGGGAACCATAACACTTAGCCCTGTGCACCCTGTGAGAAAGGAGTATGTACCAACCTCAGAAAGATGAGAACCTGAGGGCCAAATCCAGACATGCTGTAAGCGGAGTCCATTAATTGCTATAATGGTACATGCACTGGATATTATATGTAGTCTCTGTGAAACTAGGATGTGGATCCAGACTTTACCAACCTTTACAGACTTGTGGCGCTGAGTTTATGCAAAGAGATTTTTAGGAAAAAACCCTGACTCATCTGTCGAGATGTAAAGCAACAACATCTTTTGTGCATAGTACTTGCGTTTTGCCTTTTCCAGTTCAGGTAGAAAAAAGAACTGAGGACACGTGAAACAAATGGTTCTGAACTTCATACAATTAATGTCTGTGTTTGGTTTCAGTATGGGTAAGAGAAACAGGAGGATTCTTATTTTATCTGAACTGTCTCAGCTCTTCTTGCCTGTCATATCCTTGTATCTGTCTCCTTAAAAGGCCTTGTAGGATCTTGTGTATCAGTGTTGGTGGGGTATAATGTTCCTTGAACTAAAAATGAAACACTTCTTTTTGGCAAAATACATTTGCCAACTTATTTAATGTCATCCAAAGATGCCTAGTGGTTGCGGATATGGAGTTGGCATTTGAATAAACAGAGGGCTGCAATGTAGTTATCATAACAAAACATTATTATTATTTATTGTTTCTTACTGAAGTGCTATTTATGACAAGGTTTTGCTTTCCAAATCTGAAGTTTCCATTCAAGCCCCAGATTTTCTGGGTTCTCTTATTTATTTATTCCCTCCCCCCTCCTTTTTTTCCTCAAAAAATCTAAGCTCTAACTAAAACCACTATGTTTTCTGATTCTAAGAAAATCTAATACTAAGAAAAGTAAGACACTTTTCAAATATCTCTCTCCTCCCCCCTCCCTTCTCCTTTACTTCTCCCCACTTTCTGTATTCATTAATTTTCTCTTTGGGAAAGAAATAGGAGAAAAAGTGTTCTCTGTTCATCCTCTTTCAATACCCTGTGAGTGCTTGAAATGCTCAGCTCTTTTTTTCTCATTTCCTCTGCCGAGCCGCCCTAGAGAAGTATTGCGGCACATGGTATCAGTGCCCTGACAGTCTGCTGCTCATGGTAAATGTCATTTTACAACGTAACTTTTTTTTTTTTTTAACCGAAGGTTTATGATTTTCTACAAGGATCCATTGTTTTAAGCCATGAAACCAACATGTGTTTCTTGAGATATCACTTACCTTTCAAGCAAGTAGCAGTTGAGTTTTGGTCATCAGACTTGGCTGCCTCTGTAGGCATACAGTTATTCTGTTCTGGTAACCTGATACAGTACAATGAGTTAAGAACAGAAAGAAAAGCCTTTTAATTTATGGTGGGTCTCAGTTCTAATCATGTAGTTGCTTAGACTCTGGCTTTATCGTGAATCATTTTTAATGACAGTTGAAGAGAAAA
Organism: Falco biarmicus; assembly: GCF_023638135.1. NCBI lineage: Eukaryota > Metazoa > Chordata > Aves > Falconiformes > Falconidae > Falco > Falco biarmicus. Next base: position 35,774,831 of record NC_079288.1, read on the forward strand.
GAGTTGAAAAGCAAATCTTACCTTTCTCATCACTGACAGCTTTTCATAACTTAAATCAGACTCTTTTATGGCATAGTCTTGCAGTACGGGTATTATGCAAATGAAGGGCTAAACTAAAGGGCTCTCCAGCGGGAGAGCGGAGAGGCTTTTCCTTCCTAGCACAAGTTATGTCTTTACAACAGCAGTTTTCAGAGCTGCCTTTAAACAGAGAACAGTTTTTCAGTTTGTGGATTCCTAAACATTGTCCATGGAGTCCCTGATAGGAAACTTGTGTTTACTTATAGGAAATTTTACTTTCTTGGTCACCTTTCAGAAGACCATTAGAAATTCTCCAGGAACATCCCTTGTCTGTGTAGGCCAGAAGGTGAAAAACTTAAAAGTTGATGGAAAATGCCCACGTGAATTTTAATGTAGCCGGAATGTCACTCCTTCCCTCCAGTGCGCCTGGTGGCATCTGCGTGTAAAGAGCTCCGTCAGCAGGTTTGCAGGTCTCTGGTTAGTCATTTTCTTTGGGGCACGTGCTGTTGGTGGCAGTCAGCAAAGAAAATTATCTGAGAAAATTGCTGGTTTGGCATTAGCCTGCCAAGAGACCTGGCTTAAGGGGTCATCCTTCTTCAGCAGAGCCCATGGCTGTGCATTCAGTAATCAAAAAGTAGAAGTTCAATGCTGATCCACTGAGTGTGGGCAGGAGAAGACACTGTCAGGGATGCTGATGTGGTGCCCAATGGAGTTAATAGAAAAGATGCTGTCATTGCAACCAGAATGTAATTGGATCCTGGCAGTATCCTGCAATGCATCTGCATGGCGAGTTCCCATCAGCACTAATGTGGCTTTCAAAAAGCTAATCTCTTTTCCTGGCATGGCCACTCTTCCCCTTGGTGGTGGTGTTAGCTCCCCCATCTTTTGTGTCCTTGGCCTAGCAAGTCTTAGAGTTGCTCTATTCTTAGTGTGCTTCTACTGGCTGTGGCAAGACCCTGTGCCAGGCTGAAGCTTTTCACAGTGTTACTGTGAAACAAAACCAATCCGTTTCATGGACCCTAAGGGAGCAGTGAGATGCCCTGCATAGTATTCTGCCTCCCACGATGCCACGGACTTCACATGGCTTCTGTCATTCTTGTGTTTTCTCCATGACCTCCAACTTTTTCCTGTTTGCAGATATGTCTCCAACTTAGGCTGGCTACATACTATGTTCTTTCTGACATATTTTGACAAATTCAGTTTGATGTTATCCTGGAGGTCTTTCTAGACTTAATTTTATGATTGTGGAAGGTCATCAAAAGGGCAGTGCTATTTAAAGACCAAATTGTGTCACATTTACTCATGGGGCTAGTACTCTTCTTGAAGATGTCCATTCATTTAAATGGAACTAAACATGGAGTAAATGGCATTCATTCTAAGCGAAGGCACTGAAGCCTGCCTTACTCATCTCGGTGGGCTACTCAGAGAGTAAAAGTCAAGTCCTTGTCCTTAACGTGGATTTTCCAGCCCCTGTTGCTACAAGGTGGCTTTCTGGCCCCCTCTAGTGACTGGCCACACAGAGTTTTATGAGCAAGATAAAACCTTTGCAATCAGAAACAGCCATTTTCACTCCAGCGGTAAATGGCTTGAAATTTAGAAGTGGCATTTAAAATCGTGACGTACTGAATTTGTTCCCCTTTGCTCACAACCCTCTCAGGAGCGTCATGTTTCCAACTTGGTGGGACTTAGGAAGTTAGAAACTGTTCACAGTGGTTAAGGGTAAAACAATACATACTGATATTAATATGGTGACATGGCCCCAGTTACACTCCCATTAGCCCAAAGGTTCATGTTCATTAAGAGAAGCTGGATGTTTTTGGTGTTACAGATACATTACCAAAGAAACAGCTGTGAGTTGAAGGGGATATCAAAAGGACCAAAGTGTGAATTGAGATATATAACCTTCTGTTGAATTACAGTGGAACCTGGAGTGAGAATTTGAGTTGGTATTGAAAAGGTGTTTTCAAAAGCCTTTCTTTTTCGTATTCTTTTCATACTACTGGAACTGCAAAAGGGCATCTCATTTAAAAGATGAATTAGAAATTTTATACTTTTTATGCCTCTGTATTTTTGAGAAGCAGGTACTTAGCACATGCCTGTTTCCTTGGGGAAGTGTGCAAGGAACTTGTGGAGCAGATTTTCTACTTTTTGGCTAATGAGGAGCCAGACAGTTATTTAATCTGAGAAGCTGGAGCAAGGTTGAGAGCCTGGGGGTAGACCTCAAAGTGCCATAACACTTTCAGCTTTAGATGCTCTGAGATCCTTTAGAAACAACTGCCTTGATCTTTTAGGGTCCTGGTAAATCATTTATTCTGATCAACCACTTACAAATTTCCCCTCACCCATCCTATCAGATTAAATGACTCATTATATGGCTCCCTGGCTTGTGTACATAGCTCACTGATCATAACCCAGCAGATAAACTGCAACAACACAGAACTTCAGCAGAGCTCCCAGAGCAGCCTGGTAAACCTCCTCAGTCAGGAGCAGCCTCAGTGAAGTCACAGCTGAAATTCAGATTCCTCTGACAAACAGGGTGTCTGGAGCTGGAGGTTTTGGATGGGATTCCACCCCCCCACCCCCCATGTTACTGCACGTTGCAGACTGCAATCAGGATGCATGCTGTTGAATGCACTGCAATCCGCTCTGCTTCTCCCTCCTCCCACAGTGCGCCTTTCTGCTCTTTGGCAATCTGTTTCAATTCTCCTTCACTTCAGCATGACCAGGGTCCCCCAGGTTACCCAGTGATTCATCTCTGTGGAATTTGGGAGTGCTGCTTCTGTGCTCCTACCCAGGTTGGCAAGAGGGTTATTAAAGCATTGGAGATTAACCAGAACCTCCTTTGGTGAATATTTAGGCTAAGAGCACTTGATGCCAAATGTGTTATTTCACATGTGCATTCTGAGGTTAATACGGCACCTCACATCTCTATGCGTGGTTTTGAACACCTTTTCCAACTATGATCATATTAGAGGATTCCTGATGCTTTGGGAATGTACATGAGGAATGACTTCAAGTGGAAGCGTATTTGGATTGTCCTATTTCTATTTCTGAAGCCCTCTCAAGGAAGCTCGCTCTCTCTTCTCACCCCATCGCTTCCAATGGGACCGAGTCATTGCATTCAGTGTGCGCACAATGACACCTCAGAGAGACTTGGACTGTTCTCTTGTCTCACTTCCACTCTCTTCCAGGCTGGATGCACACCCTGGAGGTATGTAGTTTGTCTCAAGATATAAGACTTCCCCCCTCAAAAACTACATTACTTCAACAAGCCACAAAGGGCTGGCACGAGGGAGAAGGATTCTCTTGTTAGTGCTGCTTTCCTCAGAGATCTTTTCTGTGAACTCCATGCAGCTGGAAACATACTCTCCCTCTCCTGAGCTCACGTGTGTGCACGTACAGGTGTTCCCTCATGCAGCAGTTTAACTGATGTGTAAGTACACAGACACTTGCCTACAGATGCACAGATACTTTTCCTTTGTTGTACTCATGCATATATGTAGAGGCAGAAATCCTCTTATTTGAGTGCATACAATCACATCCATGCAAACTCCAACCTGATCTTTTATACATGCACATTAGTGCTGCACTATGCATGTGCCCTCTCTCTTGCAAACATGCATGGATGGATACAGGCCTGAAGGGACCTCTTGAGGTTTAGTTGAACCACCTGGTCCAAGCAGGCTCAACACTGAATTTTGAAAAGGTTGCCCAGGGCTTTGTCCAGTCAGATGTTTAAAGTCTCCTGGGTCAGAGATGTGATAGCCCGATTTCTTTTTCCCTTATATCCAGGCAGAACCTTCACTCCTTCAATTTTTGGCATTTCTTTTGACCTTTAATTTATGTCTTTTGCTCCCCTGCCACATACCTGAGCAAAGATCCTGAATCTGTCTTCCTATACCTGCAGTGTTATCAAGAAGGCTGCTATTAGGTGTCCCCAAAAACTTGTACAGGGTGGACAAACTCGCTTGCCTCAGCTTATCTTCATTGGTTCTGTGCTTCAGCCCCCTGGCCATCTTGGTGGCTCTCAGTTGGATTTGTTCAAGTTTATCAGCCTCTTCCTTGTACCTGTGGGCTCACAACTGGGTGTAGACCAGATGGGGTCTGAGAGCTTACAGAGGAATAATTGTTTCCTTTGATCTGCTGGCTGTACTCCGGTTGGTACAGCAGAGCATGCTGTTAGCTTTCATTGCTGCCAGCTTCCTCTCACTGGGTGTCCATATGCTCTTGGCTGGAATTGGACTGATAACAAAACAGTAAATAATAAAACCAAACACTGATCTTCGCTTTTTACTGGTCTGGACTAAAATATAGTGGTTCTGAGGTCTCAAGGAGTTCCATGACCCTCTTCAGGAGATCGTAATCATTGATCCAGCTGTGGGAGAACAGGATGGATAAGGTAGCCTGGTAGATCTCTTGCATGTCTTCTATAATTCTATGATAGTGATTGTCTTTGCTCTTCTTTTTGGTCTTGAAGATCCATTGGACATTTTACCTTCCCCATATTTGGAGAGATTCAGCCATTTGAAATCGCTTCATTTCCCAGTGGCCACTATCCATACTGGTCACAACCATGTCTGCCTTGTCCAAGTCCCATCTTTCAGAAGGAATACGAGATAGACATCCACAGTCACTGACTGATGATCTGCCCAAGGACAAACAACGCGCCCAGTGCTTTTATTAGTGCCAGTGCTCCTGCAGCAACATGGTTCCCAGTGGAGGTAACAGCTGTGCACTTAGAGGTTGTTGTTTGTGATTCATCCACATCATCTACAAATCACATGTTTAAAACCTTGCAGTACTTGATGTGTGGAAGAATTTCAGATTCTGCAGAGACTCCAACCTACCTATTACCTTGCGAGGCATGCGATGAAGGTAAAGGGTTTTGTTTTTTTCAGCTGACTCTTGCACCCCAGTTGGGAGAATCCCTATTTATACACTTTTCAACATCAAGCAGAGGGATCCTGAGCGGAGCCCCTCAGGTGGATGGAAAAATGGAAGAAACAACTGTAAGGTTTCCTTTTAAGAAAAAATCTAAAGGAAACTTTTACTTTTTCCGGCCTTTGCCCATTTTTTCACAGTCAAAAACATTTGCCAAATTCTGCAAATGCTGCGAGATAACCCAGATCTGAATAATACAGTATTCTCATGACTAAAATATTAAGCTAAAAAATTCACCCAATATCAGATTCTGTTCTGTTTCTGATGATTTCTCATAACGCTAACTATGGTAAAATCAGAACACTGGCAAGGCGGGCATTAAATGATGTGACTTTATGGCTGTCACAGTTGGTTCAGTTTCAAACCAGGAGAAAATCTGGAGCAGAGTGTAGGTTTTGGCATGGTGTTTTTGAGAGGTATTCTTGCTTCGTTAGTTCTTACTTTTTAGCTGGGGATCACAATAAAGGCTGAAGACCTGACTACTCCTCTTAGCCAACTCTTTGTGATGATTATTCTTTTTCTTTGCCCATAAATCAGCCTGCTTGGGAGAACTTATCCAGGAACTCTCCACTGTTGCTGAAGGAGCTAAAGGTTTAAGACTCTCATCTGTCCCAAAAAAGCAGGAAGCAGAGGAAGGCAGTTGCCATGTATGAGGTAAGCACAGCAGCCTGAAATGGCTTTCATTTTTTTACTCCACTCAGTGCAAGGGCCACTGGTGTGTACATGCGATACTGGTGGTTAACCAGAGGTTCATAGCACAGTGACCTGTGAAAGCTTTCAGACATGATCGTATGTGGATATGTATTTTTATACATCTTTTTTTTAGCTACCTGTGGCTCATTGTTAGGGAGGCTGGGCTCTGGTACTAATTATAGATTTGGTCAAGACCAGAATTTGATGGAATGGCTTAAGATTGATGATATCTTAACTAAAAATAGCAGTTGACCTCTGTTACGTGTTTCCACATCTGTTTACTTTTAGGACCTTAGTAAAAATTATTTGTGAGTTACCTTCAAATATACACAGATGCAAACAACCTTCTATTATATGTTCATGTGTGCAGCCTCAGTGGGCATGTGCATAAGGACATAATGTATGTTTGAAGGGGGATTTCTTATTTGGTGTGTACATCCTCCCACTCAGCCAGCCCTGTGGAGGTGTTCATGGGCAGGGCTGCAGACCATGCTCATGTATGTCAGGATATGCCTCTGTCATGTCACAGTTTGTCCAAACTTTGGCATATGTACATTTTAGGACAGAGTGAGCACTGCCTGATTTGGGAAGTGACGCCTGTTTTGCATTAAGGGGCCAAATCCTGACTTTCATGGTGAAGCCAAAAGCGTAAGCAACACAGTTCCTACTGAGCATATTGCCTCTGACTGACAGCTTGGGTGCAGGGGGGATGACTGTCTGGCCTTGCTCTCTGTTGCTCTGAAAAGAGCAGTTGGTGCCCTTGACTAGCGAGTGATGCCAAGTGCAGCATGTGTGATAGTGGCCTGGTCACTCATCTCAGCCAACCCTCCGTGATTTTGTTTGTGGCCATTATCAACCAGATTGCTTTAGAGACAAGCTTCTTTATGAGATTTGTATTGCTGCCTTATAGGGACTTAAGGTTTAAATCTCTCATCTGTCTCCTATAAAGCATAGAGCACAGAGTTAGCGGTAATCCTGGGGATGTCTGCAGGTTCACATGTGGCAGTTTGTGCTCCGTGCGCAGTGAAGGTAGTTTCATGCTTGTGCTGCCCGTTGGCCTGGGTGTATAGCTGGGAGGGTGAGTCTGGGTGCGTGGTTGTGTCGGTGCATCTGTTTGTGAATGTGCGTGTGTGTTTCTGAGCTGTCTGGGGAGGAGGGAATGTGCATGCGGCGCTGCAGAGGTGTGTGTTATTCTCACATCCTTGCTAGCAGCAAACAATGTCATGTCCCTACCTGGACTGCAACATGACATACACCTTAAAAACAACAGCGACAACAAGCTACAGAGCCACAGGAGAAGGCAGAGCTGCTCTTTAAGATCTTCAGTTAGGAAATCCTGCCAGCTCCAGCAAAGCATGCCGGGATCCAAACCGGCTTTTGGATTGGGACTGGGAGAGTGAAAGAGAAGCAGTAATTTGTTTGCCATTGCCCTCAAGCCAGGAAATCCAAACCCCAAGCATTTCCCAGGCCACAGCACATTCAAGCCGAAAGAGAGTGTCAGCGAATCGCTCACACGTACAGACAGAAACACACACCCGCCCGCACACGCGCACGCGTGCACGCACATGGGGAGAACATTAGGGGCAGAGAATTGTTCCAGCACCACTGTGGTTAAGATGCTGAGACCATCTCGAGTTTTCAGGCCATAGCTGTCAGGATGCTTTGGTATATTCATCACCCCCCACTCCATGGTGATAAAAATTTACACAGCCAACGAAACGAAGATTAATTTCATGTGAAAAGCTGACAGAATGGCCCATGTCATTGCTTTATTTGTGCCAGCACTCAGTAACTCGGTGCAAGTTCCATTGAGGTGGCAGACACCCCGTCCCCTTGAGCCATCTCTTCTCCTCTCTAATGATGCCACCGTTTTGACAAAACCAAGCAACACAGCCGGTATGTGCGAATTTAGAATTAATTTTCTTCAGAAAGGTCAAGTATGTTAATGAGCTTTTGGCTGCCTGTGTTTTCTTGCTTGTTTTTTTCCCCTATTAATGGGGGAAGAAGAAAAAAGAAGGGGGAGAATAATAATTACAGAAATAAAAATGAAGGAAGGAGGAAAAGAAAGAAACTGTGAGCTTTTGGAAGAGGCAGGATTCAGTGTAGTTTTTCTTGGTTTCTCCTTTTCCAGGACTGAGGCAGACTAATTGTATCAGTGCAAGTCTGTGCAGTTTGCTTGAAGCTGTTGAGCAAGGCCAGGGATGTCATGGATAGCAGAATTGGAGTAACCTGGCACGGAGGAGGTGAATTGCACCTCCTTTGCACTCAGGAATTGACGGCAGCCCTGTGTGTTGGCAGCTGCCTTCGTTTTCCATCACAGAATGGCTGAGCTGTGCTCAACACGGGTCTGTGTGTGCTGGGGGAGCAGAGAGCAAACGAAGGTGAAGGAGAGAAAGGGTTCATGGGCTCAAGCTCTTGTGCCCATTAGTGAGAGGAAGCTGGGGAGAAAGCTCAGCTGCCCCGGGAGAAATGCCAGGGCCGGCTAATTCATCCAGCTTAGAAATGTGACAAATAGGCAGTTTAAAGAGAAATTGCCCCCATCTCACGAGACTGGCATGAGATGTTTGAAGTAACTGTGATGCCAACTACTTCTCATCCCTGTGTTCCCAAAATTCCTGCAATTTGCCACTCTCTGGCATCCTCATGTCAGGAGTTGCCTTGATTTCTCAAGGGGTTGGGTGGTGATCGACGTGAGTAAAGGTGGCAGAAACAAGACGGTATGTCAGGGCACGAGGGAGTGAAGCTGCACTCCTGGCTCCATCGCTCACGTGTCACACTCGCCTGGGTAGGACTCACCTCACCTAATTTTAGCCTTATTAAGCAAAGTATCCAGACTTTCTTCTTAACAGAGAATGGTAAGGAGGAACACGTATCCCACCTAATTTAAGATGAGAGAAATTCCATTCTGGCAAGGAGTTTCTTTCTCCATTGAATATAAAGTGAACTTAAACAATTAGTTTGGACTGAATCCCTACCTTTTAGAGGATTAAAATTATGGGGCGTGATTTCCCCCTTATTCTCTTCTCCCTGCTCCCATTCTGGCTCTGATTTCCATACGTAGTCTAATCCAACAGGCAGAGGAAATCCAGCGGGTCTCACAGAGGCTATATTGGCAGTATAAAATCAATGTGTTTCACTCTGGCTTGCCCAGGCTGGCTCCATGCTTATCCACTGTTGTGGCAATACAACCTTTGGCTGTGATCTGGTCATTTCTCCCTAGGTTTGCTGGAGTAAGCCCAACTTACGGATTCTTGGGCATTGTCCAAAAAGCCTTTGTTGACTTTGGAGGGTATATGTGTTGCCATCCTGGCTACAGTGCAAGGAGAAATGAAGTGGAATGTAACACTGCCAGTGTCACACGTGACATATTTAAGGGTGTTCTTAATTAGATTTTTTTTTTTTTTTTGGTTTACACCTTACACAGCTGGTTCTGTTGTATGAGTCCTTGTGCAGTATGGTCCTTACGTGCTCGCCACATGAGTCACTGCAGCAGGGCTGCCTCAGACTCATGTCTGGGGCATGAATTTCAAAAGCACTCAAGTGACCAAACTTAATGATTTTCAGCTGAGTCCTAGTATTGTCCTAAACATGGAATTCCTACCCATAAACCACCGTGCTGCCCACACTCTCCCCCCTCTTTCCCAGGCTCTGTAGTGTGCGTGGAGGCACGTTCTTCTCTGCTGACCCTGCTACAAGGTAGAGTGCTCTGGCAGACAGGCGGGGTGGGGAGTTGGGGGTGCTAAGATTCACCAGAGGAGCTTGTGGGATGTCTCTCAAACATGCTTGCACACACTGTCTCAGAACATGCATGGGCATCATCAGCACTACAAAAAATCAGTATGTATTTTTCCACTGTAGAAGTTGTGTTGTTAAGTGGTTACTTTATTCATCCTTGGAGATGGCTGCATTTCTGTGATGGAAGGAAACGATTTGCTAAACTCGGCTAATGTCTTTGTGTAAATTTAACAACAAATAATAAGTTGTACACAGGAAGACTGGGGTACAAGAGATATTTAAAATACTTCAGTGACAAATTATATTTTGAGTACTCAATTCTAGCAACAGAAAGAATATTTGAAGCATATTTGAAGAGATTGCCTCATTCATGAACATTGTGAAGTAGGGCATCCCTGTTCTTTCTGTCCTGTTGTTACCTGGGATGTCAGAAGAGGACAAGATTTATAAGAACTTGAGTTCTTAGGGGAACTTCTCACCCAGTAGCTCCCTGGGGCTTTAGCTAAACTGTGGGATATTCAGTGTTTCCCAACTCTTGTGTTGAGGACTGTCTTCTGTCTTCCCAGATGTGAGATGTGGCTGTGCACCATTTCTGTTTTCTCCCCTCCCACGCTCTGGTTTCCATAGGAAGGAATCCTGGGCATGTGAGTCAGGGAGCTGTAGTGCTCTCTGGTCATGTCACTAGTCTGAATGATTCAGGACTGAGACTGCACAACACACCTACCCCATGATTTACATATAGCCCTTGGGACACTCAAAGCCATATTTTCTCAACATGCCAAGTTCTTGAGAAAATCCAACCACTCGTTTTGGTGCATAAATAGAAACTTAACCCTTAAGAACAGAAATGGAATCTATGAGGTGCATCAGGGTAGTGAGTCTGCTGTCCCCCTCCCAGTGCTCCCCCTATGTTTATAGATATCATTACCAAATGACTGGAGTGTGGTGTCCCTTTCATCCCTGTGTTGCAGTGATTGCTTGGACCATTTTCTCTCAGCTTCTGTTTCTTTCTCTCCTTCTGTTTTTTTCCCCTGTGTGAGAGCACTGGCGCCTACGATGGAAGGTCACCAGTGAGGTTAGTCAACTGGCTCCAAGTATTAAGACTTCCTGCTCTGCTACAAAGAGCTGCCAAGTCCCCCCTCCCCGCTGCTTACCACAAAAACCAGTGTTTGTCTCCCTCTCTGCCCTTCTCGTTCCTCCTCCCTACCAAGAAATTCAGATGTCTATCCAGCAGACAGAGTGGGAGGGCAAGGCACCCAGACTACCTTCAGATGCATTTGCTTGAGTCCCCAAAAGCAGTAGGGCCGCAGGGTGATGTTGTCTGTGTGGCTTATCAATGTGCTTATCAACAGTGTCAGAAAGTGAGCTATCCCAGTCTACAGTAGAGATGTTCCTCCAGAGTCTGTGGCAGGTTCCTATGGGGAGCTGACCCAGTAGTTGGGCTGACAAAAGGCTTTTATTTCCACTGGAAAATTCCATCAAGCTTTTCTACCAGCAGACTGAGGGGATGATGGATATCTGGGAAAGAGTTCATTAGAAGTAATTAAGAACATGATTTCTGCCAGTAGATGTGAATCAGCTGTGCAAGGACTTGTGGCTTCCTTACAAAAGTAGTAGGGAGTTACAGATTGATAAGAGTTAAAAATCTCTGCCCTAGGCATGAACCTGGGGAAAGACAAGAAATCTCCTGTCCCAGATGAAGTAAAGTGGTGGCCCCAAGGCTGCCATTGTCCTCAGGGGCAATGTGGCGATCGATGGGTGAGCAGCTATGGAGCAAGAAAAGAGAACTGCCTTTCACGGCTCTGCACCTGGGCATGTGGGGAGGAAGCCAGAGAAGAGAAAGGGATAGAACAGGATCCCATCAGGAGGAGAAGAGGTAAATATGGTGGGAATGGGAGAAGATGGGATGGCTGGGAGCTATTTTTGTAAAAATTGAGGGGGCAGGCATGGATACTGCTCCAAAAAGCACCATCAAGGTCAACCACATTCCAGTGAAAACATAATTTTCTTTAAGAATAATATGAAAGCCCTACATACTAATCATTCAACAGGATGAGAAAAAACTGCTTGCTCCACCCTAATACGTGCTGGGGTGAGGTTAAAACCTCAGCTCCTTGGGCAGGAGGCTGCCAGTGCTGCACACACAGCTTTGGACTCCCTTAACGTGATGAGCGCATGTGGGGTGCTCGACTTTGCAGGGATCCTGCTGTCGAACTAGAACAGAAGCAGCTGCTTTGAAGAACTGATTTTCATCCTTCCAGCCATGGCTGAGTCCCTGTAGCTCCTTCTTTCTGCTCATAACTCCCTTTTTTAAAGATGATGTAGGGGACTTCCTATGGTTGTGCAAGGCTGCCAGGGACACCAGCCATGAGCTCTTTGTCTTCTCCCTAGGAACTCTGAGGCTGCAGTAGGCATACCTTGAGGAGTTCTTTGTGAGCATCACGTGAATTAGTCCCACTCTGCCAGTTTATGCTAAATTGAGACCACAGAGACCTTATTTAATTACTCCATTTGTGTAGGTGTAAATATAGTTGAGTCCTCCATAAACATGGGTATTTATTCATTTAGATTAATTTTAATTTTCTTTAAGTTGAATTCATTACCAGTGAGAAAGCCAAAGCCTCACTATTAAAAATCCAAGTCTGGCTTTTGTTTTGTTTTTTGTTGGTTGGGGTTTTTTTTATTACAAAATGAAACCAGTCTTAACTAATTTCTAATTATGGTCTTGGTGTTGGTCCTTCAGGGTGCCACCATCAGCACATTAGCAGATCTGTCTTCTGGGGACTCATGGCCAGACATCGACAAGGAAAAGGTGAGAAAAGCATTGAAATAGGAGGACTGAGGGGAAGCTATTGCCTTATTTGATGGCACCCTGTGTTAGCTGCTCCTTTGGTTATTGGGGTTGTCGCTTTCCAGGGACACATTGCTGCTGCTAAGGGTAAAGTGAGACAAGTGAGAGGGACAGAGGTTACATATGTGAGCTACAAGGATGTCCCCGTTTTTATGCTGGGTAGAAAATCAGATGGAGTGTATTTGCTCCTGCCCTGAGGCTAAGAGCAACAAAGGAAAAGAGCAGGGGATTTATCTAGCTACAGTCTAATATTCCTTTGGCTGCAGCAAAGGCTGCAGCACTTCCCGACTATCGGCTGGCGCTTTCACTCACACACATCTGTGATTGATGGGCAGAGAGTATAAACACCTCATTAGTGCTATAATTCACTGGGTAGGGCTCAGACTGTGCTGTGGGAGGGAGGAAAAAAAAAATAGTTGAGAAAGTTTAATAAAGAAAAAAAAATGGCAGAAGGAGAAGAACGGATGTAAAGGCCACACAAATCATTCCAGAGAGTTATCTGACCTGCTTTGAAAACTTTAATTGCTGATAATGGACAACCTGTTGGGTGGTATTTTATTAACACTAATAGATTTTTACGGGATATTTCTCACATTGCTCTCCCAGAGCCTGAGGAATACATTAAATATTAAAAGTTAATGCTCTTGGTTGCTGTTTCAAGGATGCCCTGCTGATAACGAGCTTTCCCGCAAGTTAGAAACCAGGAGAAAACATGAGCTGCTTTTGCCACTTACGGCCTCTGCAATAATAATGAGGAAAATACTTGAATCTTGTGTGCACCTCACAGCTGAGTTGTTGAAGTCTGTCTGACCTAAACACTGTGTAATGGCGGTGCCCAGCCCAGAGGTGGTAGGTGTATCTAATATTCAATCATGAATGTGCAAGAGCTGGGTCCCTGAGTCCCATGCTGAAAGCGAATGCTTCTAACCCCCATATGCTGCTTTACATTTCAGTTATTCAAAGCAGAGGCCTGAACTGACAACCCATACCTGTTTCTCAAGAAAGCTTGTGTCTGAAATGGATGCTACATGATATTTTTCTTTAATATGCCTAATCTTTTTATGGAAGTGTTGTTTCCACACTGATTTGTTACAGAAATGACCCATCTACCTGGAACAAAACCAGAAGCACCCCCAGAAACAGCTGCAGAAGCTTACGAGAATGTGGGCAGCAAGGAGTTTCCTGGAGGAGGCTCTTGGCATCCCATACACACAGCAGAGAACCCTCAACATGTGGAAAAAAAGGTCAGTTATGTACTGTAAGGAGATGGATTCAAGCAGCAAAGAAGGAGAAGAAATTAACGTCAGTGTAGGGAAGTTTGCTGGAGGGAAAGTAAATTTGAAACAGTATAAGCAGTAACCAGCTTATGTGGTGAGTCAGAGTGAGGTCTTGCATTAGAATTGAAAAGTCATAAAACACATTTCTGCTCACGGAGGAAACCTGGACTTCCCCTTTAGTGCCTTCTTAGGACTCACCAGCCCTGTCAGCAGTCGTGGCCTGGACCTAGAAAGCAAACAAATTTGTTTTGCCCTGCCTCAGTTAATTGCCCATGGCGGCCTGTCTCTTTTGTGTCATGCCATCTTCTCTTGTGGCAGCAATGGTCTTGGTTTTGGATCTCATTCTGACCGCTGTTTATGCAGCCACCTTCTTGTGCCAAACCAAGCTGGACTGGATGGCCACATCCATGCTCTCTGGAACAGCACTGGTACAATCTTGGTGAGCAACACTGCTTTCCAGGCCTGCTTGGCTGCGGAGCAGCTTCCCAGGTTTTTTTGTGCAGGCAGCCAGCTACATCCTACCAGGAGCCTGTATTCCAGCTACCAGCTCTATCTGTAGGCAGTCTACAAGAAGATGGATTTCTATAGTTACTTCCTCTGTCTGTAGTCATGCCATGAGCACTTTGAGCTGGATTATCTTTGTTTCTGAACTCTTCTCACCGATTTGTTTTTCCATACAAGTATTAAAAGCTATTGAAACTACCTACTCACCGTTGGCAGCCTTCCCCACCCTCCCTGCTGAAACAGGACACGTTCCTCTGTATTCCATGGCCTATTTCTGTTGAAGTTTTTCAGGCTAAGCAAAGGGCTCAGCTGCTTTGGGGTGGTGCAGGCAGAACAGGGGGGACTCTAGTCTGCTAAGTCTGGCTTTAATTTCATCTTGGCATCTTGAACATGATCTGCTAGATCCAGTTTTCTGAGGAAGTCAGGCCTGATCACAGATACCAGTTGTCTTCTCTTATATATGGGGCTGACTTGGGTCAGAAACGCACATTGCAGGTTTCAGACTTGGCTAGGGAACATGTCATTAACCCTGTCTACACCAGAGGATGTTTTCCTTCAAGGAGTGGGTACAAGCTAGTCTAGGTCAGTTGGTTTAGATGCCGTGATTTTTCCCTAGAACAATCCACAAGGAATCTTACAGCTTAAATATGAATATATAGTTACTGAGTAAAGCGTTTTGTCTTGCAGTAAATGACATCATAGCAGCCGCAAGGTAGGTGTGAATAAAATGGGGAACATCAGTTTCTGGAAGGCCTTACCTTTCAGGTTCCACAGGGTGCTGAAGCCATGGTGCAGGGCATGGGCAGGGCCTGTGTCGTGCTTCCCTTGTACACAGGGCCCTTAGGTTGCTTGAACTGAGCTCTGTTCAGGTGGTTTAATGGTCTTTTCAACTGTGCATCTTCCATCTCTGAATGAAGGATTTGAATCTGGGTCCTAGCTGAATTTGGGAGGAGGGTAATGGGGAAGAAGGGACAGGAGCCTTGGTACAATAATTCTTTCCAAAGCAGTAGATCCTTTAGCTCACATGCTCCAGGATGTGCTTTGTTGCTAGACTGCTGTTTAGCAATAAAATGGTCTTAGTTACTTAACGGGAATTGACTGCTTGGTCACTTCTCCTCCCCCTGCCAGCCCATCCATTCTCCCTGTCTTCCCTCCCATCCAATAATGACAGCTTTTCCTGATTGACCCCACAGGCTTACGAAAAACCTTTTTACTTAAACGTATATTGACCTCAGTCTTGCTGCCCAGTGAATTATGTCACAGCTGGCAATCTGAAAATCATAAATTAGGCCTCAGACCCAGGGAGCTGTCTCGTAATGATACGGATCTGAGCCTTTATCAATGAAGGTTGTACCAGGTGCCTTCATGTCTCTGACAGCTGGGGAGGGATACCGTTTGTATGGGGTTTTCTATCATCATCCCATAGGCCCTGTGATTTTTTTTTCTTTCCTTTGATTTTTGGGGGGTTTTTATTTCCCTTCCCTGTCTTTGCACTGTGTATAAAATTTCATTACTTGCCTTAACCTACCTTCAAAGGGAAGGAAAAGGAAGCTGTCAAACTTGACATCTTGGGGAGTCTTAGTTCTTAGGTAGTGTTAGTATTATCAGCCTTTCCTTTCTCCCTTCGTATTTGATTTTGTGTTGATTTGTTGTTGTTGTTTTCCCTGATGTGATTCTTATGATCTGGACAAATGCACTGGATAAATGACAAATTTAATGATACTGGAAACATTTCTCCCTTACTTTGTAATGCAACATAATTCCAATAGATTCCCTTTACATTCATCATCTTTTCCCCCATGACTTGGGATGTACTTGCTTGTTGTCACTTTTGTGGTTGAGGTATGGGGAATACCCCACGAAATGTGAAGCATCGCCATAAACTAAATCAACCCTTCTGTCTCTGTATGCGTATCCATTGAGTGGGAAGGAGGGAACTTACTCCATGACACAGTTTGTAAAAGGAAGATCCGTGTTCTGCTTGACTTAAATAGTAAAAATGCCACGAGTTTCATGATTCACTGTTCTTTTGGAGTGGGGAGGGAGGCAGAGTTTGATCTTCCTCTTCTAACAGACAAGAGCAAGGCTCGAGTATCTGCATGTCTTGCGTGGTTGGCAGGTCTAGAAAAGGTGGGATATTTGCTTGATTTCTGACATCTCAAAATGGGGCTACATAAACAATTTTTGCCTTTATTCTATCTATGCTGGAATGCACTGATAACAAAGCTGGGAAAGAAAAAAAGATATATTTTTTTTTAGTTCTTCTAGAGTTGGTGGTAATAGTTTGGTGACAGACCCATTTCTTGTTTGAGTTCTTGTAAGCCTGATTTTATATCTGTGGCATATTCCTTCAAGTGTGCCATGTGAATTCTTCAACTCAGGAATGTCTCAGGGTATGTTACCTCTTTCTCTGTGACTTGGCTTGTTTTAGAAAATGCAGAAAGATATCTTTGGTGATAGCTACTGACAGTACACATGACACCGTGGCCAGACCTGGCAAGGATGAAATCTGTTCAGGCCTGCTGAGGTCTATTGGCTCAAAACATCACCAGTGAAGTTGTGAGGGCCCTCGGCACCTCAGTGGTGTTCAGTACTATGGATGGAGATCAGGCCCTAAGATAACAAGGTGATGAAAAGCACTTTCAGAAATACTGACACATAGACAGATAAAAGAAGATGCAGTAATAGTGTGTAGAAATAAATCCTTCTCGTTCTGCTTTTGATCTTCTGAGTTTCTTAAACATAAGAATTTTAATACGAGTTTCTTAAGTCATCAATGAGCTTGTGTCCTGAATTTTTAACAGACTTACAAAATGTTACTAAAAGAAATGGATTCATGCATTTATTTTAAAGACGCTGGATTAGACGCTATCTTTATTTACATTAAAATACTCCCCCACAATGTTTGCAATGTGGTACTGGCATGTGCAGCACTGCCCAGAGAATGAAATTGGCTGGAAATTCCCTCATCTGCTTTTGTTACTGGAGAGGACGTAAATGCAAATGACCTAGAAGTTGGACTGGTGGGAGGAAAAAGTAGTAGATTATGGATTTTATTCCTCTTTTACTAATGTAAATTGCAGGCACAGGTAATGACATTTCTGATTTTAATACAAGATTTTAAAGTAGATTGTGTCCCTTCAAAGAAACTATGAGCTCATAAATACTGCGAGATTAGAGGTACTGAGGCCTGATGTGGCAATGGCTCAGGGTTTATGGCATTCCTCAAGACATACAGGGTAAAACGTTCTGTGACCTGGCTTTTATGAAGATCAAAAGACTTAAAACTGTTGAGAATAAGATTTTCACATCATCCAGGGGGAGACACCAAGCTGTCAAATGGGAGGAGGCTCTTTGAAGTGTAGAGATAAGGACCTTTCTAGCCCTCAGTCATGTATGAAAGCCATTTCCAGCCGGCAGGGGAACGTGTCATTTGGTTGGACTCACTGCGCCAGGGTAATTCATAGGAACGGACCGGCTGAGTTCAGGTAAACAGCTGGCAGTATCTCAGCCAAATTATAAACAGGACCAAAAGTGAAAGTTTGAAGAGGATTGAAAGGACTGGGAAAATTTAAAAATTAATATATTGAGGAAAATAGGAATGATACTTCTGTGTCTTAGTATCTCCCTGTACTTCAGGACCAACCAGCCCAAGTCCAGCAAAGCACTTATTCTGGGGAGTTGGAATAACAAATATACTCCTACACATACTATCTCAACCTGGTATCTGAATGTGGAGGAGCAGGTGGGAATGCTTATAAAGAGCTTCTGGATGGGAAAAGAGTGAGGAGAGATAGAAAATAGCCTTACACCTCTGCTTTCTGGCCAAGGAGCTGAGCCAGTGCAAGGACAGGAGGGAGGAAGCAGTTCAGTGCTGCTGTAGGCCAGGAGTAGCTTGCCACTGGTAGGAAATAGCTGTGGAAGAAGCATTTTGTGAAGAAGCTCCTTCTAAAGGCAAGGCAGCTGCACAGCACTGCTTTTCAAACTGTCCTGGAGCTGACCATCCAGCACGAACACTTACATGTTCATTCCCTTCTCAGATTCCTCAGGCTGGTTGGCACTGGCAGCTGGGTTATTATCGTGCCTTGAGAAAGTACTTCTGCACAGTATTTTTCATGTAAGCAAAAGCTGTTAGCACTGAAAATCTTCCCAAAAAAGGATCCTCCTGAGCTGGTAAAAATAATTTCTGGTCACATTTATAGAAGTTTAAATGACATCTACACAAGATAAATATCCTTTATGTTTTGTCATCTTTGTGCTGATGAAAACAGCTAAGCAAGACTGAATAAGAAAAGTTTCATGGCAGATGCTGTCTGATACATGTGTTTCCTCTATAATAAGCCCAGTATCTTGGCTGACAACAAAGTAGTATTTGTCCATAGCCAACATCTTGAAAGCTGAAGGTGAAAACAGAGTGGTAGGAGTCACATGGCCTTACAGTCCATGTCCAAGCATTGAATTCTCTCACAGCTACATATTTTTAAAAATCTTGTCCTAATTATCACAGCTCACATAGATACTCTCTAGGAACTATTGTACATAGAATTGCTCAGAAATACTTTGATAGTCTGGTTCCCATTGGAAAGTGTCATTTTGGCAAAACTGAAATCGTTGATGAAATCACAATGATTTGGCTCTTTTTTTTGTCTTCAGAGGAATAGTAGGGGGGAGAACCTGACACAGTTGAAGCCACAGGTTTTACTTAGGTGTTCTTTATCTTTCCACATGAGTTCTTTGCTTATTGCTTCCTTTTCTAGTAGTATTTGGTTGTGTATAAGACATCTCCAACATATTTCAGTGGGTCCAAAATGAAACTGTGGATGAAATATTGGGATTTTGGGGGTTCTTTTCCAAAACAAAACACAAGTAATTAATGAAAGTACAAAATTATGTACCCAATGGAACTTCCATTCTTTTCCTCATCCCAACAGTGCTGTTAGAAACACACAGGCTGAGCCATGCATGGATTACAAATATTCTGGTAGTATTGCAGAAGCTCTCTGTTTCTCTCAGCAAGATTTTCTTTTTCTTTACTCCTGACTATTCAGTTTTCCTTTGTCATCCTTCTTAAAGCAACAATTTCCCAAATACCAGAGCAGAGAGTGCTATGTTGTCAACTTTCCATTCTCCAGCATAATGAATAGGATCCTGCGTTAACGGGCCCACAGGTCTGATTCAGCAAGGAAATTACTGTGTCCCTGTACCCTTTTAATTGGAGGTTTTAAAACCAAAGCATGGAGACGCACATAAATTATTACATTGTCATTTAATCTGGAGTCAGTCCAGTGTGAACCCTGAACGCCTGGAGCTGGTCCAGCTGAGTGGCAGGAACAAGGCTGAGAGTCCTAGTAAACACCACATGATTTCTGGTATTTGCAGGGCATCTGTTTTGCCTGCCCTTGCAGTACCTTTGTCTGGTCTGGAGAAGATCCTGAGTGACTGGTGATTTTATTATGGCCTGGCACATTTGAGGGTAAGCCATTCGGGTTGTCAGCATGCTCCCAGAAGAAAAGCTTCAGTGAAAAAACCTTGCTCTGGGCTTTGAAATCTGAACTGCAGCCAATTCCAGCTGAGGGATGTGACGATCGCCTTTTGCTGTGAAGTTGCCATCTGAACAATGACACTGTTGTGTGGTTTGAAAAGACAACAAGCAGTGAAAAGGATAAGTGTCTGTCATATATGTGACTGGGTAGATATCAGTTAGAAAGCAATCCAGGCCCTCGGCCTTTCCTTAAATGGTGCACCTCAAAATCCATGTTTAGAGTTGTTTCGAGGGGACACATATGCATCTCAAGTTTTCGTTTTTTACAAGATCTGTTTTGCTAGACCATCTGGTCATGCTTCTGCTCCTTTGAAAGCTATGCCTTATTAAATAGTCCTGGGAACTCAAGAAGGAAAGTCACAGGAGGGGAACAGGGATGGGGATTTCTAAGAGATGTGCTTTTCCTTAATAAAATAATAGTCTAAGAGGAGATCACAGCTTTTAACAACTAGTGAGATTCTGCTGCTAATACTCACTGCAAAGCTCTTCTCAGGGCTGTGCTTCACACCCAGAATCCAGCTGCGTTGTGCATATGCTGCACAGCTCTCTTAAAGTCAAACAGGCCATGGCATGGGGGTGAATAATTCTATATTCATCCAGATTACAGCATCTCATCTTTTGTTCTCAATTTGCTGGGACAGACAGCTCCTCTCTTATTATTTATTATTTGCCACTCCAATAAGATCCCAGATGAAATCATTGCACTAGGTCTTAGCTAGTTAGTTCTGTGAAATGCCTGAATAAACAAGACAGTGAATGGTGAGAGGAGGAGGAGGAGAGAGAGAGAGACTTGTAGCTGCTCTGTCTCTTTTACAAATGGGGAGCTGAGGTCTGGAAATGGAACAATTAGCCCTGAGTCTAAAAAAGAGGCGGTGGCAGAATCAAGACAGCAGTTCAGCTCTTCTTCCATCAAAACAGAAACACCCTTTTTCGCCATTATTTTCTGTGACAGATGGAATACGTAGCCTGGAGGTTGGCTGAGAAATGTTTGTTTTAAAGATCAACAGTGTTTATGAAAGAAGTCCTGCTGTCCTTGGTTTGCTCCTGCGTAGTTTTATTGCAGGGTGAGGACTTCTGTTTTCCCACCCAGGAACTTCAGGGCACCTCAAGCATCTTGAATTTACAGAGTTTTTTGATGGACTCTTCATGCAGGTCCAAACACAGATACTGCTCCAACAAGCTTAAATCCTGGGGGAGTGTCTGAAGCATTGAAATCTCATGAGGACAGAACTATCAGCTGGACAAAGAGGGCATATCCAGGGATGCCAAACACAGGTAAAGCTCCAACAGAATTAGTTATCCAAACTTTCAGTTACAGATTTAGAGTAACTCTGGCTTTTGGGCTCCCCACCTGAGATGCATTAGGGCTGATATTTAGGTTTCCCATGGGAGCTGGGCATCTAAGGCATTTTTTTTTTGGTCTAGATGTTGTGAAACTTGTGGCCTCATAGTAGATCCTATATTGTCATCTTACCCTGTGAAAAGCAAGTTGACTAACAGACTTCAGGAATTTACCATGTGCTTTGTTCTAGTGTAAAATATGATCATACCCAAGCCAGGGACATAAAGCATGATGGTCCTTTGAGATTTTCTGAGTAACAGGCCTTACATGGAGCATAAGAAAATCCACAGTTACATTGGTGTTCTCATAAGAAACAAAAATCCTTTAAATCTGGGGACAGGGAAGTATAATTAGTGAAAAGGGTTGGGTTGCATTAGAGCTAGGTTAAACCAAAACTACAGCAAGGAGTTGCTTACATTTCCCTATGGGTGCAGATTTTGGATGAAGTGAACCAGCACTTTGCTTGTGGTGACAGCCTGGTATAACCCATTGGTGACCAACAGGTAGAAATAGAACATAAGTAGTCGTTCATATTTTCCCAAAAGAGTAAGAAAACATTCAGATAAATACATAACCGCAGACACAAAGACACCAGCTTCTCTTCTTCACTCTGCTGTCCATTTATTGTCTGGATGCAGCAAGCCTCTTTGCTATTCCTATCTGTTATGTGCTACAGAGATTTTCATCTGTCCAACACTGTGGTGCGGTAAGAAGCAATACAAATGCTATTTGCTATTTACTAGTAAAGAGTGCAGTGAAAGAGCTAGTGTTGCAAGATGAAGCATCCCTGTCAAGGCTACACCTCATTCCAAGAGGTTGTCCATACCCATTTCCCATGGGTTAGAAGTATGCTATTGCAATTCTTCATGAGATCTTTCTTACACAAGCTACAAACCTTGTAACATCTTTCATTCCCTTTGTCCAGACTAAGAGCAGATGTTGGGAGAGGATCCAGGCCTGTGTATTACACTTGGAAGAGGCCATATGTATAAATCCCCCTTCTTTCTACAGCTGTAATGTACAGGGTATGCACCTTATTATCAGAGAGATCCAGAGTACAGGGCAAAGTATGGGGTAACCAGAATAATGCAGTCTTGGGAGATTTCTCACTGTTCAGAAAAGCTGAAAGAATTTTATGTGGAAAGCCAGACTTGGGAGAAGAAGGACAGGGGTGAGGAAGGAGGAACCACTTCAAGTTTAAAAATGTCTGAAGGGAATAGGGAAGTGAGAGGTTTTAAGGCTATATGAGCTAGTGTCATATGCAAGGATAAGAGAGCCTTGATTTAGGCTAGAGATGAGCCAGCAGGCAAGGAATTTGCTCCAGAGCGAGCCCTTTGTAGATCCTGCATGCTACTATAGCTAACAATCATGTCAATAGGGTTTAAAAGGTGCTTCAGAGGAATTGGGAAGCAAAGACAAATAAGGTGGGTGGCTGAGGGAGGAATGGAAAGTCCAGTGGTTACTGAGTGAGGCTTGAGTGTGATGAAAATCCTGGCTGTGCTCCAGTACAAGATTTCCTATCACATTAATTATATTGCAACAGGCTCCAGAGCCTTCTGTGATACAGACTTTGTATATCAAAAATGCTACACAGACAGCAGCGGTGGAGGTAATAAGATAAGCTTGCTGTGTTGTCTCCAGGCCTTCCACTAGGATGCCTTCAAAGATGAAGCCTGAGACTCCTTGGTGCTGTTCCCTTTTTGCACGTGGGCAAAAAGCAAATAATTTACGGGGAACGAGGAATAATTAGCTCTTGGAAATGTCATGTTTCTCTCAATAATTAACTCCATCCCCTTTCCTTTTGTTAAAATACATATGCCTTTGGATAGCGTTTTCGTGACACTAAAAGGTGTTATATGAAAAGTGTTTATTGCTTTCAAAATAATTACCTAAACCTAGAGGAAGATACTGGGAATACTGTGGTACTGTCACTGTTTTCTGTGGACAGAACTCTTGCCAGGTATCTCATGAAATTTTATCTGTTCAAACCAGTAAGAGTGACAGCTGCCACTAGTGATCAGGGTTTACTACCACCTGGCACCCCAAAACTGAAGAGAATAGCTGGCAGCATCCATCAGATTTAATCCTTAGCCTTGATTTGTGTTAAACCCCAAGTACCTCCTGTGTTCATTTCTTCTTCTGTCCTAGCCAAAAGGATTGGCTTGAAATTCCTTCCTGGACTGTCACCAGCTGTCTCCTGTATTCTTGTGGACCTTGTTTTCCTTGTTGGGCAGTGATATCAGCTGGTCTGAGGGACTCTTTTACAATGGATAGCTTCTTCTCTTCAGTCCTCCTCCTAGCCGTGGGAAAGGGACAGAAGTGAAGACTCTCTTTCCCCTCCAACAAAGAAGTGTTTCCTCTCCAGCTGGGTGTGCTGCATGACAAATGCCCTTGCAACCATGGAAGGATAGAAAATTGGCATGAGAAAAGTGTGGTCTGGGAAAGAGAAGTAGCAGCAGATCTAATACCATCCTGAACAGCAGTGAAACAACAGCAAAAGCCAGATAATACTGACAAAAAGAGAAGCAAAGAGGGAGGAGCTGTGCCAGCATGGTCTTGTGGTGGAGGAGAGTCTGATGCTGTGTTTTGCAGTCCTGACTATGCCATGGTGGTCTTCTGTCACCGGGATAAGAGGTAGATGAGGTAGAGTGTCTCCAAAGAATGCCTAAGGAACTTCGCTGGGTTTCTGTGATGGGGGAAGATGCAAGTGTAATAGCCACCCTTCTCTGGAGAGTGGGTAACGCGATGTGTGTAAGCCAGGCTTGCCTCAGACCTGGGATGTGGAGACTGTAAGACCTGTTTTTTACTGACAGCTGGGGCAGGAATGAGGTTGGGGTTTAAGCCTCCTCTGTCACTACAGCATGGAGGTGTAAGTTGAGGAGGACAGAAAACCACTGGAGCTCTGTTCATTGCCACCACACCACCGTTGTTCTCCTTTGTGCTAGAGGTGAAGACTAAAGCTTTGTGCTGGTCAAGGAGCTCCTTAAATCAGGAAATACACTGTGGAGGCCAATTCCAGATCCTTTTTTTCTAACCAGAAGTGTATCAAAGAGATGAGAATTGGGTCCATTCTGGAGTAGCCACCTGCCCCTCCCGGCCTTGTGACAAACTGGCTGTAAAGATTCGGAGCATCCTCTACTTCTGCCTCCTTCAGTATGGCCAAAGCAGAGTTAAGCCTCCTTGTCCCACTCTCCCCACCCCCCCCCCCGCCCCCCCCCCCAAAAAAAAAAAACGTGCATTATGGGATTCTCTTTTCTGCCTCTCTCTCCTCTCTCTAGAGCTGTGTGTTTGAAATGATATCTATTTCTCTTTGTGACAGCACACCGTGACTGCTGCCTTGACATTCTCCCAAGCTGACATCCCGACCGGTATGACACTGATGCCTTTGGGCAGAAATCAGAGCCGGTTTGCTCCATGCCTCTGTGTAGCCACGATGCCTGTAGCGCCTCTGAGAGCCCCCAGTGCCCTGTTGGGGAAATGGAGCGAGCACGTGGGCCCCAAATGAACTCCAGATAGAGAGCAGGCATTATCTGCAGTGACCCAGCTACCCATTTTCAGTTTTAAGTGTTCGCATTGACATGGTTTTTTCCTTCTTTTTTTTTTTTTCCTTTTCTCTCCCTTCTTCCCTTGCCTGTGAGAGGGTTGGTTTCCCGTTTCTCCCCCGGTTGCAGAGTCCTTGGGGAGCTGGGCTTTCGTGAGCTGGAAAAGGAGCGCACAAGCATCTGATCAGTCCTTATTAGTGTTGAGAAGAATCTAATAGTTCCTGGCTTCTGGGACCATTACCTGTCATTTAGTTTTATTAAGTCAGTGATGAGAAAGTTTAAAATTAAAGGCTTTGTAAATTGGATTCCAGTTTGAAAGGGAGGCACCTACCAGGAAGTTAGTGCCAAAGCTTGCAGATGGGCCACTGGGAGCAATACCAGACTTGAGCATTTATCTTCAGCTCCTTTGACAAGGATCCTGTGCCAAGGCGTGGAGGGGAGGCAGTTTGTGGCAAAGCCTCAGGGTATTCAGGAGTCTTCAGCTATGTGAACCATATAATCCTTCCTTCGCCGGGCTACTCGCGCTCAGACCTCCAGCTACTGTTCAAGAGGAAGGGTGGTCTTCTGCTTGAATCATTACCCAGTGCTGTGAGTTCTGATTCAGCTGAAGTGATGCCGGGCGAGTCATTCCACCTCCTCATAGTTTGTTTCCGGATTTATAAGGAGGAGGAGCTAGTGTTAATACTGATTGGAGTTTTTTCTTACCTGTTGTCCGTTCTGGGCAGTCAGCTCTTTGGGACGGGTACTGTCCTTGACTCTTGTGCTTAGAAAAAAACCTCCAATTCCTTTGAGTATTCAAGGCAAAAATAAAGACTTTTGTTAATTCTGTAACAGAAAGCAAGCAAAATGGATGAGCCACCTAATTAAGAGAATCATCCACTGTAGTTTTCTCTGGTTTCAAGACTTTGAATTAGCCATCCAAATGCACTTGCGAATGAAATACCCAAATTGCAATAAAGCAATCCAGCTAAGTAATTACGGTGTGACAAGGGAAGCTTAGGGGCCAATCGCAACAAAGAGCTGCTGTCACTTCTGTTTTCTCAGTTGAATAAGAGTCTCATGGTGACATTGCTCTGATGAGAAGCAGCATGAACTAGTGGTTCTAAGTACAGTCTCAGAATCAGAATTCTTCGTTCTTGTGTCTCAATTTGTCTTTGACTTGAATGGCATGGGAGAAGTCAACTGAGGTCAGAATTTTAAGGTTGACTCCTGCTCATCTTTGCATCATTAAACACACAAATTGTATTTACACAGCTTTACATTAAGATTTAATGTTCACACTTTGTCTCTGGAAGGCAAGGTACAGCACTCCACCAAAGCACAGGGTTTATCCATTTAATAATAGATCACAAAATTGTTTGTCTCCTGAAGGCAGAATGTACAGATTCCCTTTAAAGTAATGGTTTCTTGGAAAAGTTTACCTCAGGCAGATCCTTCTCACATCCTTGGCATTTTTCATCTCCCAGTGCTTTGCCATTTTTATCTGGGATTAACAGAGGCAAGATCTGTTAACCTTTTAGACTGGAGGGGATGCCCTGTGACCATCCACCCTAGCACCCATATAGCCAAGCTTCAGACGTGAATCCTGACTTGAAGGAAGGTTCACCTCTATTGAAAGAACCAGGACTGAGAGCAAAGTCTCACACCATACAAACTGACAGTGAAGGATGGGTCTTCCACCTTCTTTCCTCAGAGAGCTTTCAAACCACCCGGGCAGAAGGTGGGATAATACACTCAGAGGAGACCGAGACACAGAGGGACAGATAAGGAGAGGCAACACTCATGCAGAAAGTAGACGCTGTGAGCAACTTAGGATCCAGAATTTGTGCAAAGTGAGACTAAGCATGTGTTAACTCCAAGCCATTCTTCCTGTCTCTCCATAGGCATAGCAGTTCCTTGACTTCAGCTAATTACCACGTTCCCTTGAAGAAGGAGTGACACCTCTCCCATGTTTCTCTGCTAGCATCATGAAAGAACTGATCTATGAGCTATTCAGTGGTTACTTACATCATTCTTGTGTTTCCAGCCACGTGACTTGACCGCAAGGCTTTCAGAAGGTAATCTGGGGAGATTTTATCAAATGCAAAATGTTCCTAGACATTACTGGAGCCATGATGTAATGAACCAAGGTTCTGTTCTTTAAATTCCACTTTGCTGAAAAACCACAGGCCCCAAAAAATTATTCCAGAGGAGCTGAGGAGTTTTAAGAAGGAGGCTGAGATGTTGCGCTGGGTTGAGCCATTGTGTGCTGCAGGGCTAGGAGAGAGGAAGTCCTGTGTCTCTGGCTTGGGAAGGTCTGGACTGAACCTCTGATATGGGGAATGGCCTCTTCGCAGCAGCCGCTCCTTTGTTTCTGCTGCTGTGATGGAAGGTGCTGCCAAAGGAAAAGGCAGCACGACCAGGCCTGCATTGTACCTCGCTGCTCCGAGTTTGTTGCATGTTTAGATCTTTGGTATTTGTTGTAATTGTGGCTGTTCCCATTTTTGTGAAGCACCATTCCAGCCCAAAGTCTTGCCTCAGCAAAACCAAAAATGTGGTCCCCCTCATGTAACACTGCTTTCTTAGTATCGTCTGTGCCGGAGCTGAGAACCTAGTTTGCAGTATCTCCACACTTTAAAACCCTTTTTACAGGGACAATGATTCCTGAGTCACATGTCTGTGAAAGTCATCCTGGCATATTTATATCTGCCAGACCAGAACAAGACTGTCCATGCTTTGATGCTTTGGATTTCAGTACCTGTTGAAATCCCCTGAACAAATGGTGCTATTAATTACAAGGCCTGGCTTTGATGAATGATGCATAGGGGACAACATTTCATTTTGTCTAGGGGGAGGTAAGTGGGATGGGGCATTTCTGAGTGTTCAGTGATGCAGGAGAGGTCCCGGGTGTTGCCTGATCAAGGGGAAGTTGCTTCCTTTCTCTAGAGTGCTGTAAAGTCAGTGTCAAGTCACTGTGGCATCTGGGTTATGTCACCTTCCGATGGGGCTACCTCTTTATATGTAAGATTTGCTCAAACAGAAACCAATTCAGCCGCTTACCTAAAAAGCTTTTAGAATTACAATGGCTTCTGCCTGCCTGAGGGACTGCCCCATCCCCAGGCCATTTTAACACCGAAGTGGTGAATTTGGGGTTCAGATTCTTACTCAGATACATGAGATGGAGGAAAGCCATGGGGTGTTTGCAGGGAAGGCCCCAGGATGTTACCACTGTTTCTTGCCCCACGTCCTTTGAAACTCCCAAATTAGTGAGCAGGAGTCTTACAGAAACTGTTTAGTTTACCCCTGAAGTGGTGAAAAAAACCTTTTTTCCAAAGATTTGATTTAGTAGTTAGTAAAGTTAATTGCTTATCTTTGTGTGCCGTTATGTTTTGGTGCTAGGAGATCATGTTTGTGCCAAAAATCTGAATTAATTTTGGGGGCACCTGAAACTTCTGTTCTGTGCAGACAACTCTACCTGTCATTTCAGTTTAATTACTCACAGCCAGCTGAGAACATCTCTAGCTGGTTTTCACAAAGGGGCTTCCGAACAGTGTAACACAGTGTTAGAACACTTTTCTACTGGGACAAGACGACTGCTCTTGGTAGCAGGACTACTAGGTAGTAGGTTGGTGAGATATCAGCTGATGTGACTGGTAGGAAACAAGACCATTCAAAAGGAAGAGGAAAAGCAGGAGAGTCAGAAGACAGTGCCATTGAAACTAAGGATAATAGGAAGAGAGTATTCACTCCTTTTAAAGCACCCAAAATGACAAGGAACTAATTGGAGCGTGTGATGTTCTTTTGTGGCCAAGAGGAGTCTTACCAAAGACAGAAGGCATGATTTCTTTTAACTGAGTTTAGGTGTTTACACTGTCATCCATATTTCAGTTTAGTGATTCACTTCAGGGTAATCTGAATCACACTCTGGAAATTTCTATTTCTTGTTATTGGCTGCAAAGGTTTCCTAATGGTACTGGCTCAGGTGAAGAAATCTATACTGCATCCATCTACCTTTGTCAGAATTAGACCCAGGGTGTCAGGGACAGAGAGTACGTGTCAGGATCTGCGTGAGGGAGACCTCAGTGCAGTAACAGGGTACATGCCTGCTCAACAGATAGGGAGGTACAGGGAAGAGGTAAGTTTGGGAAGTCAGGTAGATCTCTGCTGGAGCAGCAAAGGCACATTTGTGGAAGTAGGAGTTCAAGAGTAAAGGTCAAGTGAACAAGAAATGTGCAGAGAACTGAACTGGGATGCAGAAAGGGGTTTCATGTCTATTCTAGTTTAAAACAAGCATATGGTTACTCAAAACTAGAAGTTGTTAAATCACCCCAGAATAAACCAGTAATGATGGCATGTGGCTGTAGGATGGGAAACCAAAGCTCAGGTCTGTACCTTACGTCACGGACTAGAACCAGAGCCTTCCACGCTGTGTCTGAGTGTACTAGCTCAGGTACAATGGATGGTTGGGCCGCACTTTTGTAGCTTGCCTTCCTGGAAGCACTCAGTTTTGTATACATGGATTAAATACTTGCAAGTAGTGTGAAACTCTGGGTACCCCACATTACACACAGTAATCCTAAAAGCAGGATGTGGAGTGGAGTGGCAGAAGAGATTCCATGCAGGACCTGAGAACATATTCTTTTTGAAACTCTCATATTCTTTCTGTGGTAAATTTCAGTTTAACTTAACTGACCTTTCCCAATGAAATTGCACCGAAAAAACTCCTGAACAGCTCTCATGAGGGGGCTTTGGAGTCAGGAGGACCAGAAGAACCCTCTAGGTAGTAAGTTTTAAACAAATCAAAGGAAGTAAGTCATGACATGAGTGGCTAAATAGATTGCAGAAGTCATTGCCAAGGAATACAGCAGCCAAAGGCACAAAAATGTTCAAAGAACATTTAGATGTGTAAATGGAGAGTGGCTCCACCGATGGCTGTGCTAGCCACCTGATGTAGGAAGTCTTTAAGCAGATTACTAAAATGATAGCCAGGTATAACAGGGCAAAATCAGTCATAGGGGATGTGAGGTTTGTATTCTACCTTAAGCAGGCTGCCCATGCCTTCTGGTAGAGATCAGGTACTGAGCTAGGTTGGGTTTTGGTCTGAGACAGTATGGCATTTCTTATTCTTGTTCTAAGTACTTCTGCATCTTCTTGCCCTTGTGACAGTACTGGAAGAATACACTGGGGTTTGGTCGGTGTAGTGTGTGTGCCTGCTTTTGTGTGCTGTCTGCCTACACTGGCATGTAGGATATGCCTGTGATGCATCCCCATGTTAGTGGTCACACACCGTTTCTACATACATGTAAGATTAAGAGTAGTATATTGCCCTTGTGCCTTGTTTTTCATAGGGTGTGCAGTGGCCCAAACCAGGCAGTCTTGCTTTTGTTAGTGCTTCCCAGATTCCAGAAATGCAGAGCAGGGCATAAGCTCCAGGAATGCGTTTTCCAGATAGACTATGAAGCTGAGAATTAAAGACAAGTATGAATCTTCTTCCGGCTCCTTCTGTTATTTGGGCATGCTCATGCCACATGTCAATACAAACTGTTGAGACATCTGGAATGAGTTCATGTGAGTCCGTGGGTTTGGGGTCATGGTGCGTGGGAAATCCCTCAGTACTCTGCTCATTTCACTGACAGGCAGCTCATGCCTCTGCATGACAAAATAGAGACAGACCCTTTGCAAAGCGTAATGGAGGAGGATGTTCTGATTGTGATCCAAAATTGCTCTCACAATAACATCATCTGACTAGTTTAGCCCTCCAGATGGGACAGGCTCTTCTATCTAGCACAGGGATGTGATGTGTAAACATCTAGAAACCATTATTTTGTTAGTTCAAGGCAAAACCTGCTCCCATCCTCCTAAGTTTTACCTGTGTTTAATTCCAGTGATCCAGTTAACCATCACCACACTTGAGTCTTCCCAGCTGAGGATCTATTTCATACCCTTCAGCTGAAAGACATCTGCCTTAGGTGAGTACACACCTGCCGTCTCAGCCTGAGCAGGGCATTTAACCATATTCTTGGCTGAAACTGGGCTTAAGAGTCGGTGAAACTTGGCACTGAGGGGGCATGTGCAGTGAATGCCCTGTGAAAAACGTGTAAAAAGGAGGTAGGGTATAAACTTGAAGCCAGTGTTTACTACATTTTTATGTGGTTATAGGGCAGCTGTCTGACCTCCTCACCTAATTTGCAAATAATCTTGTCGGGACAAATTAGTCCATGCTGAGCCTGTGTTGTTGAGACTAGATGGTTATCAGGACCAGCACAAGTGGATTTTAAGGTAGTTCTGGTATCTCTGCAGTATAGTAGAGTCACAATGGTAATAACTGCAGTGCAGAGAGGTGTTTTTGTATTAAACAAAATATATACAGAAAACCTCGTCTACACAGGTCTTCCTATCTGGTTTCTTTCAGGCCATTTTTGCTACGGGGATGAGTGTTGAAAATAAAGAATTAAACTACATTAGAAACTGCAGCTCTGAACACTGTGAATTGCTTAATTCATCTTAATAGAGGTGTTCACTTTGAACCCGAAAAGCTTTTAGTTGAGATTTAGCCTGTGGTTTGATATTACAAATTGCTTGGTGGTAACATTGGTTTAAGACATTGTTGTCTCCCAGCCTCTTGTTCTTGCTGCTATGCTGGCACAACTACTCCTGTGGTTGGGAACCAGATGGGAGGAGCCAGGCAACTTGGCAAAAAAAAAAAAAAAAAAAAAAAGTTTAGTGTGTTTGTTTATTTAAAGCAGGAAAAGTTCCTCCGTCTGGTTCAGTGCCTGGTCACACAGAGTTTTCCTGGCACAAATGAGTGGAAAGAGCATTTTGGCATGGAAGGGAAATGAGCAACAGAGGGTGAAAGGTGAGCAGCGATTACTGATTCTGGTAATGCCACAGTGTACTTTTTAATATCAGACCATGATGAGAACTGATCTTGACATGTGAGAAATACTCAAATACCTTTAAAATTGTTGGTCTTAATCTTTGCTTTTAGGTGTCTTGGCAGACACTTCCAATTTGTGTCCTTATCTCACGGTCTCAAGCCATCTTCAAAGGTTTTGCAGCTTCTTGTGTTTTCCAAGTTCAAAACCTTGCAGCCCACTGGTATTGAAAATGTGTGAATGAACAAAATAATTGGAGCTGAATGACAGTGTAAGTATCAGCTGTCACTGCAAGGGGCGTTTTCTTCATTTCCATAATGAGTTCATTGAGAAAGAACCTGGTTTAATATAAATGAAAGCAGGGTTTCCACGGTCACTTTCTCAAATTTAGAAGATCTTGTCATTTAAATCCAGTTTGCCATGGAACATAAAGATCATTTGCTACATACCACATTAAACCATCTGAGTCCAGAGGTACCATGAAGAATATGGTGAGGTGCCTGGAAAAACAGAAGCCAAAATCTATAAAAAGAACAGATTTTCAAGGCACTAGAAAGTGGGAAATTAAATCCCATTGAAAGTTTGCCACCGCACTCCCAGAAATGGAGTTGTCTGATAAATAAATTCCCTGCAAACATTAAAAAAAGAAGCAAACCCAGAACAGTGGAATACCCAGATGATTTGGTTATGAAATGTTTGCTTTGTTTAATGAATTATGATGGTTTTGATGAAATTTCCATTTGAAAATTTAAGCTGTACTTGACAGCAGAAAATTTGTACCTCCAAAGCCTGTGAAAAAATGTCTGTCTGCCTTCTGTCTGTCTGTCTGTCCATCCACAGAACAATATTCAAATAGTTCCCAAACAGTGTCTGGCGTACATGTTGAAAGTGAAACTTCACAAAGTCTCTTTGGCTATAAATAGCTGTATATCCAAATATTATAGTGCACTGACACAGCTTGAGATCTCAGATCTGTCCGTTGATTAACATATCTCATTAATGGAACTGCTGGGCCCTAAAGTGTGGAGTTTGCTGCTGAGTTCACTGGGAAACTCGTGCTAGCAGCCGGTGTCTTTGTGTGACGAGCTGGGAACCCCTCTTTCCTCTCCATCCTTTTACTGCACTGCCCGATACTGTGAAAAGAGAGGGAGAAGGGAATTTCTGCTTTGATTTCTTTGCAGCAACATGCAGACAGAAGCAGCTCAAGGGAATCCTGCACAGCAGAGGTTAATGTGACCCACATATAATTGTGTGAAAAGATGCCACTCTGCGCCTTTGTCAAAGAGGCTTCTTGTTACAACCCAAGCTATCTAGTCCCCGGCCCCTTCAGCAAAGCAGTTTTCTTGCATTAAATCACCACTGCCCTCTTGCCAGCTGCTTAGAGTTTGCACATTATACAGAGGAGATATGTAATATATATTTATATATTTTTAAAATGTGACAGATTGTCTTGGAACATATGTAGTATTGCCTTGAAATGAACTACGTGCATGTGATGGCCGAGCCAGCAGACATAGTGTGTGTGTGTGCGCGCGTGTGGTTTGTATTTTTTTCCTTCTGTTGGAAATCTGAGAGGCTGGGACACTCGAGCTTTTCATGTTGCTTCTCTCTGAAATATTCATGACGAGTTGATGACCTTGATTCTTTGATACCTGCCATTTATTTATGTGCCACTGACGATAACTGCTGCTAAGTACATATGTCAGTGACATGGTTGAGTGAGTTGGATGATAAGGAGAGGGAGGGCATCTGAGGGATGTGTGTGCTGGAATAAGATTACTTTATAAACTCTGAGGGCATTTTAGGATACTGCCATGCCATCTTATTCACCCCACTTTGTTTTTATGACTAAAGCCTGTTTTCTTTGCTTCTTCTCTAGCTTTTTCTTCCAACTTGGAAATCTTCTAGTTCATTGCTGCTTTTCCTAAAGGCGATCATTGGCTCATTATCAAGTGAAATGCTAATGAATTAGCCAGTTACACTTACATTTTACAAAACAAGATGCAAGTCTGGGGAGACCCAAGGAATTCTTTCAAGTGAGAAATAGATCCTCATTGAAACGTACTCCAGGGAGTTGGTTAGATGATCAGGGGCATTTTGGTGCTCTGTAAAGGCAAGGAAAGATGAGGCTAGAGGAAAGGAAGATAAAAAGAAGAGTAGGTGAGCACCAGTATCACATATAACCTTGTAATCATGAAACTTAAGCAGGCAAATCTCATTGCTTTTGAGAGATACCATTCTTTGAAAGGATTGTAACCTGCAAGGCACCAGGCTTAAGGTTTTGAGGGTGGGTGTAAATACATTAACAGGAATGGTAACAGCAGTGATGAAATAATGAAATATATGGGGAAAGATTTCCTGAGTGAAAATTAAATGTAGTCCAACATGAACCAGTCTTCACAGTGGTTGGCGAAGTGTAAAGGCATAGAGAATTAAAGAGACATTGCTGGATCAAGGAGTCAGTGTGGTTCATTTTGGCTGCAAGTTACTCCACAGGCTTTCGGAGACATAACTAGTGTCAGGACCTGGATTCAGCCTACTTAAGTTGTTCAACTGAAGGATGTGAGTAGGAGCCTTGTTGTCCTGGGCTGACTTAGTTGCTGGAGGTGTTTTCCATAGTGGTGACCTGGGGAGTGAAGGGTGGTGCTTTCCTGACCCAGATAGCCTAGTTCAAGCTGGACTTTGGGTGGGAATTGGAAAGGTCGGATGGAGATAGTTGGTCCACTTCTGTTGGATGCTGAAGAAAGGACTCTGACAGGTAGATGTATTGACAGAGTTTGCCTTCACCTAAACTGTGAAGTGAGGGAAGCCAGAGCGAGGGAGATGATGGAGCAGAACATCTCCCATGGATTCTCTACTCACTATATTTCATATAGAATCTTGCAGCACTGTCTCTTTTTTGGGCTATAATTTTTCCCTTTCAGAAGTCACAGTAAGCGCACATCTATATGGCAGTGTACATTCCTCTGAAGATAATTTCCTTCTCTGTAAGAAAATATGGGGAAAAGAAAGAAGACACAAGGGTGGAATGAAAATTAAAAAGGCTTAAGAGGCTTCTGCATATGCTTCTTGAACTGCAGCCACTCTAGAGGGGCAGGAGATAAGGTGGCTTAGGGAATGCAGCTGAGTCCAGAGAAGCATTTATTTAAGATTGATATCAAACCTTGGAATTGTGAGTGGGAGGTTTTTTGAGGAAGGAACAGGATGTTGCCAGGAGGGAGAGAGGCTGGCTGGGATGATTTATTGTAAGAGGTCAGTGGCAGGAAGTCACTGGAGATAGGCGATGGTCTAAAATGCAGGCCAAGGAGCCCGGGTGAGGACACTGTTTTATGCTCTGAGATTCTACCTCCTCGAAATAGGACCAACACAGTGACTGGGTGGTCTAAATTAGGGTCATCCTTGGTGGTCCTGCATACATGTGTTTTGGTCAGCTTTCTTGTCCGCATGTGTGTGTCTGTGCACAATGACCCGTCCTGCTCTAGGGTCTGTTACGCAGGCTTGTACCATTAAAAAGAAATTCACTGCACTTGGAAAAGAGATGATAGGCCTTTCTTAGAGCAAGGAGTCATTTGATGCTTACACAGATAATTGTGCACATGGGGGCATGAAGTAGTCATATTTATCATTAGGCTCCCCCCCCCCCCCAGTAGGAAAATTCCCTGACACAAGAAATGAAAAAATTGGGAAGAGAAGAAAAGTCACGGCTGGGAATGACCTTTCGGGCCACAAACAGAATTGGAAAGTTCAGCTGGATGTAAAGCTTTAACTAGTTGTCAATCTGAAATCTGCAGCCCCACATCACTGTAATGGCCCATTTATCTCGAAGAGGACTACTGCAGGCATCACTGCTTTTTGATAGTGATGACTATAAATAAATTATTGATTATTAGGCACAGCGACCTTCTGTCTAACCTACTTCTGAGTGTCATTTATGTGTATTTTGCTGTCCTGTCTTCTGACACAGCCAAACTTGGAATCCTCTTGTGTCAGGAACAGTTGTCTTTCCTAAGAAGACAGACATTGTCACAGAGAACACTCAAGTCAAACAGGCAGAAGCATGGAAGAAGGGGTTTGGCTCCCTGGGAAACGCAGCATGGCTGAGAAGGCAGCAGTGCTTTGAAGTGAATGGGAGGATGCCCTTTGACTTCAGATGACCTTAAGTGACTTATCGAAGGTCACAAAGAAAATACAGTGCTTGGGTAAAGGACCAGGTTCTTATCGTCTTCGTAGGGGTGAATATCTAGACAATTCTCCGGTATCCCTGTTCAGCATCCCATTATTGCAAACTTGGCTGTGTTGTGATTTTTTTCAGTGTATTCAAACCCTGCTGCTGTGCTTTTTGTTTCTTTCTGCAGCTATTCAGCTATTTCTGCAGGCTGTCCCTGCTGATAATAGCTCAGATTAGATCTACACAAGGGGGTAACATCTGAGCTTTTAATGCTGTCCTTTTATCTAATGTCCTCCAGCTCGTGGTCCTGTTGTCCCTGCACAGCTTGGTATGTGGTGATGTTCACTCTCCTGCTTACACTCAGTGAATGATTTATCATGTGTTATCAGTAGGACTCTGTACAGTGTCCAGGGACAATGTTTTCTTCCATCTGGTTCCAAGCTGGTGGAACACCCTTCCATATGGTTTTCACATGTGGTTCTCCTAGTGCCTCCTTTCTATTTTTTCCCTCTGGATTCATCATTATGCAGTTTGTCTAACAAGTATACTTTGTTTCACTTTATAAATTAATCACATGCGTGAATTAAAACTTCAGCAAGTGTGGATATTTCTTAAAAAACAGAGGAAACCTTCACAGCTGGGTGAATCTATATTCTAGAAGAAATATCCTGTCCCACAACATACTGGAAATTAACTGCTGCAGTGTTTCATGCCCCTCTTCATTCAGATATTAGCCTATGACTTGTTCTGGAAGAGTCTTATCTTATGATTTGTGGGACAGTCTTTTAGTTCTGTATTATGAAGGTGCTGGTTGCAGTTATAGGTTCATGACATGGGCAGAATAGAGACCATGAAAACGTCTTTTTATATAAATCGTCTTGAGACACCAGACAGTGATTCACAATGACTTGATATTGGGCACTCTGAGAGACAAACAGCTTCTTCCAAGTGATCCAACCTGCAAAAGGGCTCCTCCATCAGAATCACTTGCTGCTGGATTTGCTGGTCTTTTCAGATAACTTTTTTTCTGTGGTCTTTGTTGATTTTATGTTGTTAGACCTGGTAACACACTTTTATCTTATCTGGCTTTTTCTCTTCTTTGCTCTCTGTGTTGTTTGCTATTCCAGAATAAATATGCAGACCACCTGCCCCTGGAGGCCAGTGCACTGTGTTCCTCCTGCAAGAGCATGCAAATATTTGCACCACACCAGCCTCTGAGCCTGAGACGTGAGCAGCAACACAAGGAGGTGCAGCAGAGGGCAGGGGTGGAAGGCCAGAGGGTGTGAAACCAGCACACGGCGGCCGGTGCAATTGCCTTGGAGCATTTAGCAAGTAATTGCCTTGTCTTCAGAGCAGCAGGAAAAAGGGGACTTGACTTGGGGGTGCACATGTCCACACTGGTGTTTTTGGTGAGGTCTGTGTGCATGACACTGGTGGACTTCAGCTAGTGAATGTACATGTGTAGCAGGTTCTCAGGAGCAGCAGCAGGGATGGTACTCCAAGCTGAGTGCCATTTTCTAGCTTTATCCATTTTGCTTCCAGGCTCCTGCATTTCAAAGTAGCACGTATATCATCTGTGTAGGAATTTGTGGGTTTGCGTGTTTGTAATGTGTGTGGGCATGTTGGTGTGCAGGGTGCAGGTACTATCTGTGTGAATCAGCGAGATTAAACACTTCATCTGGAGTTTTCTACCCTTGCAGATGCACCTTGTATACGTTGAGGATTCAGACCTTATCCCTTCACTGAAGGAATGATGGAGACAGAAAAGTAGTGTCTTTAGGTCTTTCTATCCCATTTAGTTTCTCACTGGAAAGAAGCAGTCCTTCCTCAGTTTTGCAAGAGGACACTTACCATTTGAATCCTTCTTCCCACTGCCTGTGATGTGCTCGTGTGTTTCAGAAACTGTTTCATCTTCATAAAGTCCTGCTTCTGAGGTGTCTGGCGTCTTAGAGCTGCTTCATACTGCAGAGTTATGTGGAATGTCACCCCTACTTCGTGCCCCATTCATAAGCAGAGGCTCTTGCGTAGCTTGCTGTGATGGTGCCTGTCTGAAGAGAAATAAGGCACTGCTAGAGCTAGTGCAGCTGCCACACCATGGAGCATGTTAAGCAGTAATTTTGTAAACTGTTGAGGCCAGTGTAAGCCAGTGTTCTCACCAGAAAAAGATATTTCCACTTTTTCTCCTTTCTTTAAGCTGCTACTTTTCCATGCTTTCTCCTCCCTTGATGGCACAGATGTTCTTACAGCTCCATGATGAAGTCCCCAAAAACCTCAGAAAGGAGTTATAGTTGTTTTTACCTTAGATCTGTTCCCTAATTTACCACTGTTGATAGCATGTTTGGGCAACTGTGGTGTTCATTTGTGGTGGTGTCACTCTTCACCTGTGAGGATGTGCTGGAGAAGTGGGAGGGTGTGTGCTACTGGTTGAGATGTGCTATTTCGTCCTTTAAGGGCACCTCCCTACTGG
Source organism: Falco biarmicus (assembly GCF_023638135.1). Taxonomy (NCBI): domain Eukaryota; kingdom Metazoa; phylum Chordata; class Aves; order Falconiformes; family Falconidae; genus Falco; species Falco biarmicus. The sequence goes on from NC_079288.1 coordinate 35,812,765, forward strand.
TTCCCTTGTTGACTCCCTGCACCGTCCTCCTCTCTCACCTCACTTAGATTCTTTGATTTGGAACCGCAGCTGGGTTAGCCGAGGTGGTTTCTTTTTGTTGGTTTGGGGGGTTTTGTTGTTTGCTCTCTGTTGCCTTTTTCCAGTTTGAAGTTTGCCGCCTTCTGGCCTCTGGGCCAGTGACCCTTCTGCAAGCTGTCGGGCCATGCAGTGCACACGGCGTTATCATCAGGGAGGCTGTTTCATTTCCATCTGGGGCTTTTGGTCTGGATTGGATCCATCGTGCCGGCAGGTCTGATGGATGGCCTTATTGACAATCAGGTTGACCCTTGTTCGGCAGGCTGACATGCTCCATATTTCACGGGCCGGTATTTGATGTGTATCAAAGAGGTGGTCAGGTCATCAGAACAGCCAATTAAAACGATAAAGAGGGAGGAGTGGAAGGTGAGCTTTTAACTCTTTCCAGCCCATCATAAACATCTTTATGAAGTGGAGGTATTTTTTTCAGCCAAAACAAGGGGTGGGAGGGAGGTAAAACCAAAGGTCTATCTCTATAAAATTTATCTGTGGGAACTCTTCAAAAATTGACTAAGCAGAGATCAGGAAACAATTAGCTGTCTATATAGTTGTCAGTTATGTAGAGCCTGGAAGGAGACTGGATCAATTGCTTTCCTCTCAGTTTGGGGTTGGGGTTTTTTTCTGAACAGCATATTATAAGGGAGACTGTGAAATTCAGCGTAGGTTAATAAACATAAAATAATTATCTCAAACTCAGACACTGCTTGGAAGATAAGAATTTGTGTCATCGCTGTTGATACCTGAAAAGGAGAAAGGCATTCCCATTACAGTTGCTGGTAGCTGACAGCTGGCAGAAGGTAATAAATCTAGGAGTTATTTAGCATCAGCTTCTGAATAACGGTATCAGAACATGCTCTTCACATGAGGAACCTGATAAGGGAGAAGTGCTAGAGCCAGGAATTAAGAGTACCACTGGGATCGCAGATAGTAAAAGGTCTACCATCTGTCAACGGCTGATGTTCATACCAGCGCAGGGTCAGTCCCAGTTGCTTCAGTGTTACTTTGGGGGCTGTGTTTTAAGATAATGCTGCCTTTTCTAAGATGGCAGCAAAAATGTGCTAGAACCCAGGTTTTTCTGCCTGCTGAGCTCTAATGCACATTTGCATTGAAGTTTCCAGGTATCTTTTTAAATGGAAATGCTAACAGAGTAATACTTGGGGTGAGAGTTAGGTGTAGAAATAGTAGTTTTTGAACAGATCACCACATCCAGACTCAGTTCCTTGTTCAGACACAGAATTTCAGGGAAGCTTCATCTGTGCAGTACTTGAGTTTCCAGCCTATAAAAGGGGGAAGAACAACCTGATTTTCCCAAGAAGTTAAAATCTATGAAACACAACAATGCCAAAAACTTATCTTGGTATCTGAATAAGGGAAGAAAAAAAGTCTCCCTACTCCCTGGAAAAGATACTATGCTATACTCGCAGCACAGCACAGACTCGAAGATCTTCCTTCACCTGCTTGTACTCCTTCAGTTTTTGCTTTAATATCGTAATCTAACTAATGCAAAGGCATTGAATCCATTTTCTAACTGTTGGGTAAATGATGGTTAAGTGTCAGGAGATTTATTTAATTGTCTAGCTATTAAAAAAAAAAAGGTAGGTTTGCTGAGTGAAAGCTTTTATGCTTTTAAATGAGGTATTGTTGTGATTAGAGTTTAAACAGCAATGATTTCCTCAAAAATGCATTGGCAATAATCACTGGCTTGTTTGATTGTCCGTGTAACTGTACCACCCTCACTGCCAAGAAACTCATCTGAACCACCAATGATAATAATAGCCTTTTTTTTCCATTAAGTGTGCAGCAGATATAATATTCAGGGACAGGAACATCTTCATTAGGCAGTACGGAAAGTGAACACATTGTTCACAAATCAGCCGCAAGAATAATGGACTAGAGATACTTCAGAGGTGAGGGAATGGAGGTTGTGGGGTGGGAAAGGGGCTTAAAGCTTCATGAACCACATACAGAGAGGATTTTAGTGGGATACAGGCAATTGATTCCCTTAAGTGTCTTTGAAGAGGCCGGTCTAGAGGTGAAGAAACTCCAGATGACTCATTATAATACTACTTAGTCTCATCACAGTGTCTCAATGATCATTTTACTCTTTTCTATTTCTTTAATTAAAAAAGCCAAGAATACAAAGCTAATTCATCTGGCATAATCAAAAACAACAACACAATGATGACAGGTTCTGAAGTGAGTTGATGACCTGCAGGTGAGAAAACAGCTGCCCTTCAGTATGCGGGTGTCTCAGGGACTGCTGAAAATCTGAGACATTTGCAAAATGCAAACAAGCCAAATGCCTTCTTTGTGATTTTTTTCCATGGAAAATCCATTTCCCAAGTGAATGCCACTTCCCTGCTAGCTCTTGTCCCAGAAATCCATCCTGTGCTGGGAGTGCAGCTCAGGGTGAGTCTTTGCTGGAGCATTTGCTGCTGCAGGGCTGTGAAGGGCCTGGCCTCTAGAAAAACACCTGTACCCGAGGGTAGAGAGGGATACACTTCTGTCCTTCTTCGTGTCTTCCCTTTCATAATGTCACATTTGGTAATACATTTAGGCACAAGGAGCTACTGGTTTCAGGTGTTATGCTTGTGTAGGATTAAGGCTGACACTTGCCCTGAGACTCAAGCAGGAATATTAGTTTCCCATTTTTCTTTGGGAAATCACAGGCAGGGCCAGCAAGGAGATCCAGTTTGTATCTCCGTCAACACACTGCGCCAGCAAGAGGAGGGCTATGTGTGAGCAGGGCTAAGCTCCTTTTTCCTCCTCCTTGCCCTCATCAGTCCTAAGTGCCATTTAGCAACGTTAGCTGCCTGCTCCTCTCAGTTGGACACCGATTACTCCCTGTTGGAGAGCTGTCAGTAAAGGGAAAGCCATACATTGCGGTGGGAAGTAATCTCACCCGGCAGGGGGGCACCTCTTTCCAGCCAAAACAATGTGGCTTTGACAGGCTTGATGTATTTATTATCTTCTTGGTGCAGAAATGCTGCCACAGCAGGCAGGAGAGTGGGGGGGGGTGGGGGGGGGGTGGGGAAGGGATGCTACTGGTGACTTGGAAGAGAAAGCCAGGAGAAGTATGAAGTGCCAAGGAGTTGTCTGCAGACAGCTGATGGCAGGGTGCAGGAATGGATAAGGGGAAAGGAGGGTATGAAAGAAAGGAAACGACTCATAAAAAAGGCAATTCCTTTTGCTCATGTGCTTAACTCATCTCCTGAACTCAAGGGACTCAAGAGGGCTGAGAAAAAGCAAACAGCAAGTGAAAAACCAGAGGTTACAGCGCAGATGAGGCATGGTATCCCAGCAAGGCTGAGCCATTTGAGGGTGGGTTGTGAGAGCTGTCACCTTAGTGAGGAACACGAATCACTGGCTCTTGTGCTCCTTGTCCTCCTGGACTTGGCTCCCCTTTGGTTTTATACTGCAATCTGGAAGGGTTTCACACAAGTGCCATCTGTCAGGTGGTTTTGCCAGCTCCAGTTTGTGTCCATTTTGCCTCTGCAAAGTGCCAAAGGACATTTTGACTATAAGGAAAAGCAGTCAGGATCTTTCAGGGGCAGAATTGTGTTACATTCTCAGCAGCTTCATCAAATTTAAACTCAGCGTAGCTACCTGGTTTGAGCTCCTGGTTAGCAGTGAGGGTAGATCAAGAGCCTGGGCTTTTGAAAGACAGCCAGCTGATCTGGTTTTTGAATGACAGACAATCCATTTCTTTTACTCTGGTGTTCTAAGGGTGAAATCCTCTTACAGAAATCTAGAAATTTCTCTAGGTAGAAGTTCCCTGGGCATGTCCAGATGTCTTCAATTGACAGTAATTAATTAAAAATTGCCAGGGCCTGAGTGTACCAGCAGGGCTTTATTGCTCTGAACAGCCTCACCTGGCCCCTGGCACAGCCTCTGCTCGCTGGTCCAGGAGCTGCATTTGAGCTCAGTTCCTCACCCCCACTCTCATTTGGGGTCTGAGGCCACCTTTGGATCTTCCCTTCAGGGTTCACATGGAGGATTCACATTTGAATCCTGTTGTTCTACAACTGGGGCATGTTATCTGGTGTCTGTGCTGTTTTGAGAAAAGGAAAAGAAGCCAACCTGTGCCAATAAGTGAAAAGTGAACTCTTTGTTGTTCTCAGTCTGAATGCAATATTCTAAGTGGGAAGCGTGCGAGTGGCTGCAGAGTCTCCTTAAAGCATGAGAACAGTGTTTTTTGTGTTGCGAGGAAGACTCACTGTGGGATGAGGTTGCTTTTACTGAAGTCTACTGATTGACTGGCTGAAATAAACCACCTGCTTCAAAGCCACCTTTGCTGCAAAGGACCCGGCAAAAAACAGGGATGACCAGAAGATATGAAAGGAAAGCTGCTATCTGCTCCTGACTGAGTAAGTAAACTTGATGTGTGATTGGGAATATGGTATGCAGTGACTGATATAAGAAGAAACGTATGTAGTGGGTAGCAGGGTGCAGAATGGTGCCTCATCAGAGGGGTGTTTGGGTTTCCCAGGTGGATTGGGCAGTGGATGTGTTAAGAGCCAGTTGGCTCTTCTTAGAAAATTCAGAAAAATGTTGAAGCTTGGTAGCTTGTAAGTATTGAAAAATGTACACCTGACTCTGGTTTTAGTTCATGGCTGAAGAGAAGGTGCACACAGAGCTCTTTTGTCTATGTTGAGCTTTTATTTCTGTCAGTTTTGAAGTTGGCTGTTTGCTTGGTTTTCTGGACAAATGTGGAGCGTGGCTCAAGTGTTTTCTTGGCTCAAGACAGGCCAGATATGCTAATGCCTGTATGTTAGACTTGAATTCTCAAAAATTACTTTTAGGTGATGAGATTCTTTTGGTAGTTCACCAAATCATGCTCAGGTGGAGAGCTGATTATGACCTTGCTCAGACTGACTGAATAACAGTAATTGGACTAAAGACTATGCTACAGTGAACAGCTAGCCTCTTTTTATCTAGCTCTTTCTCCTTAACTAAGCAAGCATATCAGTTCTAATGGTATGATCTTTGTAACAACAAAACATTACTGTTATTGTTTCAGCCAGAAGTTTTTGATATGGGTTGTTTAATGAATGCCATCATTCTGTGTTGCATGACATGAACATGTGGATTGCTATAGTGCTAGTGAGCATCCTTTGTGCAGGTGAACTTTGATTTTGAAGAGAAGGCTGCATCTGTGTTACTAAGGGCTTTCTAGATGCTTTGCAGCAGCTATTTATGGTATATCGTGAACATTATCCATATGTATTGTATATAAAGACTTCATGTAGCTGTTCCTTAACACCTTCTTCCCCCATGCACTTCTGTGTACGCTTGCCTTCTTACTAATGCACTCTGTGTGGCAGACCTTGCACTGGTTTCTCCCTTCCAAGTGACCCAGGTTCCTATACAAGCACTAAGGGGCTTCCCTGGTTATTGATTATCCCAGTTGTGGTGGCATGCTTTGGAAAGCTAAAGCCTGGTAAGGCCACAGTAGTCAGATGCATTAGCGGTATAAACTCTGCAATTCCCTGCAAAGTATCTCCTCCTCTTCTTGGTTTCCAATGATACAGGGGAAACGCTATTCGGTCTGTTTTAGGGCTTTCTATCATCTGCAGAAGTGTACTGTCTGATAGAAGTACTGAGTTCCTTCTGGGATTTCTTTAACTATTCAACTCTTATATTGGGAGGTAGAAACTGTGGTAAGGGTGAAGTGTGATGTACTGGTTTAGCTTATTAAAAATACTTGGATTTTGGTTTTTTTAATTGATGTTGAATATACTGAAAGGAGGGCTAAATGTGGTCCTTCAGGGTAACAGAGAGTATGCATATAAATTTTTTTCTCATAAAATAGTCTTTAGGAGGACGAAAGCTTTGCAGTGCACCCTCAGGGCAGTGAGGTACTCGACTGCCATGCTAGCTTCCTCTGGAGGTCTGTTCCACAGCCAGATTGTTTTCTTTGGAAACATTTTGTCACTGTTGTGATCTGTGCTGGGCTTTGTGACCTGTGAGTTTCTACAAAAACATCTGCATTGGTAGAGCTCTTGGTGAGAGAGGCAAGGCTGCTTTAGCATGACTGCTGGTCCTTCACCAGTTCACATCACCTTGGTTATAGCAGAGGCAGAAGTTCAAGTAGGGAATTTGCAGAGATTTACTCATGTAGCTGTTATGTGCATAAATTAAGGGTTTGTTTCCCTCCGCTAGCCCTTCTAAGCTGTCAGCCCTGTAACTTCCTAACCCCTGAAGTCAGGCAGATGTAAAGAGGGACTCCTTGCTAAGCACAGATTTTCTTGTGCAACTCCAGCCTTGACGCAGGCATTGGCTCTGTCCTGCTCTGATTTGATCCTTCCCTGATTTGATCAGATGTAAGCATGCCCTTCCTTGCACACCCCCGTGGACCTCTGTGCTCCGGCAGCTCCGCCATGTGCTGCTGTTAATAGCTTGTCCAGTCCTGCAGTGTGAGTGTGAGGCCATGCTGTTGGTTTCCTGTCGTATTTCATGGCTCTTGATGGCAGCTCAGCTGAGAAGTTATGAAATTCATATCCTCCCTGCCTAGGAGAAAATGGCAAGCAGAAGATTTAATATCCCGGAGGGTTAGTGTAGGAAGTTGTACCAGAGGGAAGAAGGTGGGGGTTAAAGCTTCAGGTCCTCCACAAATCTGTATAAGTCGAGGTTTCCAAAGGTTGCAAAGCTGTGAATTAAACCAGCTGAATTACGTTCACAGCACAGTGTTATAGCACTCTTACTGAATTCCCTTCCTCACCAGTAATTCTAGGATTTACGTTTGGAGGAAATGGCCTTGTTTCAGTTGGTGATGGATTTCACTTAACAACACAGAACGTTTGGTGATCAGGAAAGACAAAGCCATGCTAAAATCTGTTGTTATTCCTCGGTGTTGCTTTGGGGTCAACACCTAGGATCAGGTCTTGGTATCAACAGCAAGCATTGCATACTGGGATTTCCAGGGGGAGCTGTGTTTGACCCTTCTCTACAACGTGTCAGATGAAAGCTTGTTCTTTGTCTTGGGCTGACAACATATGGAGATCTCCAGGTCCTTCAAAGATGAATGCTGTGCTCAAGGTACTCCTTGCAGTGGAAGGGGCCAATGGCACAGATGAAGATTTGATGTGATTTTCTGGCTAGCCTGTGCTCAAAAGGCCATAAATGCAGCAAAAGTCACATATATGGTGGTGTGTCAGTGGCACCGTACAGTATCAGGACTGTGTAGGTGCCTCAGCGTGGCCTGCATCCCAGCGCAGATCACTACTCTGTGCTTAAGCAAGGCATGAAGTGGGAGTCACACAGGGTGGAGGAAAATGATAGCTTAAGGGTGTCTTAAAGTCTTAAATCTCCTTCAGTCTAGAGCAACGCAGTGATTTTTTGCATGAGGCATGCTGGCTAGAAGCCTCCTGCAGGTCGGGCAGGAGAGGTGATGACTTGGTACTGCTTGGGGAACACACCAGGCAACTTCTGGGGGAAAGCAGGAGCTCTGAGCTAAAAACTGCCAGGGAACAGATGAAAGCAGCAAGGCTCCCTAGCCCTGGTTGTTCACATGCTATGTGTGGAGGCAAGTGGTGTGTGCTAGTGGCATGGCTGGACTCAGAGCAGAGATACTTATTGTTCAATTCCTTCTCTAGAGGCAGTCCTTTAAAGAGGAAGAAGGTTGATTGGGGGGTGGGGGGGGTGGGGTGTTCTTCTTTTCTTTTCCTTTCAATTGTACCGTCTCTCTAAAAATCTCACCATTTATGTTGCCTAAATCCCAGAGCTGCACCCTGGGAATTTTATTTAAAAAAAAAAAGGGGTAAAAACCTTGTTCATTTTTACAATGAGCAGTAATAAAACAGTAGTTTAAAAAGATTTCTTTATTTTTCTTCCTTAAAAAATCAAAAGCTTCATCTGCATTCCAAACTCACCCAAAATATTTCAGCAGTGAAGTACTTTGAAATCCACAGAAATAGAAAAAGAATTTAGAAGAGATGGAAAAGATAACTGAAACACTGTGTAGGTGGAAGATTTCATGCAGTAAATGAAAACAATTTAGCGAAAGTCAACAAAAACTCCGAAACCAAAATAAAAAAAAAAGTGATGGTCAGATGGCAAATATTTTTGGACAAACAAACAAATTCAGTCCTAAAAGGATAACAATTGTTGTCTGGCTTTCAGGAACCTTTGTTTTTAACTCGTGGATGTGTCTGATATGGAGCTGTCTGGTTGCTAGTTACCAGACTGTCTTTAGTGAAGCTGTTTTTCTGTCACATTGTCCTTTTTCATCTGCCCCCTCTGACATGAGACATCAGAAGTAGGAGCAGAAGCTATTCAATCATAGTGACAGAACTCCCTTTTTTGGATGGTAAAATGTTCTGTTGGTTCCTTATATATAATCTCATGTTTGTCTTTATGCTTGCATCCAGCATATTTGATGAAATACAGCATGAAGGGTTGTTCTGTGAGATTCCTGCCCCGTTCTGCAGGGCTTAAAGGAAAGAATCCAAACCCTCCCCCCGCCCCCCGAGTGCTTATTCTGGCTGAAGAGCAAGCAAGGAATAGGTAGGTTGTTGGCAGACACTAGGGGTTGTCCTAAATTTTTGTCTGTTTGTCACTAGTGGGAATGCTGTACATGCCACCTGAAACTCTGTGGTAAACCCATCAGGTAGATGGTGGAGAAAATGTAACTGGCGATACCTACAGATTTTGTCAACTCTCCACCAAGTATATCTTCCCAAAAGCATCACAAGTTAGTCTTATGAGCATGATGTCACCCTGGCTGGTGGTGTGGAGGACCTGGCGCTGGCTTGATTCCCAAATCAGGCACTGGCCTGCAAAGTGGCCTCAGCCAAGTCACTTCACTGCTTTGTGCTTCATTTCCCCGGCCACAAAATGGGGTTGATAACCAGCTCAGCTGATGACAAGTGTGAAAGGAGAAATAAGCATTCTCATTTGATGTTTGTCAGGATGCGGGATGCTGACCTAGATCTGCACAATCAAACTGCATATAAGCTACATTGTGTGGTTTCATAGGACAGCATCTATGCAGATTTAGTCTGGCTGGCAATTCACTGCCATCCATGAAGGTTACAAGCATCAATAAAAGGCAGACAGAGAATCTGATGCTCCCTATTTAAAAGGGAAGAAGTATGACTTTTCAGGCAGCAAATTCCCTGGAAGAGTAAAAGGAAACTTGTAAAGGTCCAAATCTATTGGTGGCAGTATGTGGCTTTATTTATGTTCAACACAGGGTTCTAACAGATGGTCTTCCTTCTTTGGTACCATTTAAATGTCTTGCACTGTATTGGCTAAGGTCGCTGCAGTAGAGACTTGAAATACTAGTCCAATACAATTAAGTCCTGGGTCCTTAAAATCCTGTAAGGTCCTGTCTTCCTGTGGAACAGCTTGATTCCTGCCCTGGCTCAGCTCAGAACAAGTTGGTTGTGTCTAGTTTAGGATGATACAGACTTTGTACTCCTTTGACTTCACCTCTGGGCTTTTCCTCTTTCTCCTCTGTCCCAGATTAAGAGGACTCCTCCTGGTGCCCTGCACAGGGACCAGGGCAAGATCTTAGAAGGGTCTTTCATCAGGACCCTGTCACTCCAAGGGTACTGGCAGTTATGCCACTGCTGCTGTGTCTGCGTTGTGCGGGCCAGTCCTCTGATTCCTGACATCTAACTTATCCAGGAGGGGGATGAAATCCAAGTGGCAGGGCAGGCACCTCTGAGGAGATAGCTCCTAACTGTTCCCACAGACCTTGAAGAAAAAGATTTGACGGATTTACAGAGGAAAATGGCTGAGAAGGGATTGATAAACACACAGAGAGATCTAACTAGTGTGTCCCATCACTCTGAATAGCTGATCATAGCGAAAGTGCTTCAGGGCAGTGTCGGGAAGAATTTGCTGATGTGAACTCGTGTCTCCCTGAGAGAATCATGCTGTTTCAGGGAAGGGACCATCCAGAGAAGGTTGTCGTGAAGAAGAATGCAACAACAGTGGGGTGGGCATCTGTGTCAGGAGGAGCTGGAGAAATGATCAGTGCATTCTGAAGGCAGAGCTGTGAGGATGCCAGCTAGGACTTGATAGCTGAGCTTCCTCTCAGCAGCATCAGTGCGAACTTCATTCCCCTTGGTGCAAGCATTAGCAACCATAAGGTCTCGATGCCAGCTGGGATCCCAGGCATGAGAAATCCTGTGCTGTAGTTGGGAATCTCTTATAGTTCTCATGCTGAGGGCTACCCTAACGTGACCATCTGCACAACAGTCAGCAGTGTGAACAGGCTTAACTGATCGTATCTGAACTTTGGTCAACTACTTCTTATAGTCCCTTCAGTGCTGGCAGTAGCTCAGGAAAGGAGAACAGATATGCTTTCTGCAGTAACCTCTTGAGAGGTCAATCTGCACTTGTCGTAAGTAATCAGAAAGGCTTGGGCAAGTCTTGCTTTGGAAGATCTCAGGGTAATGTCCGTTCCTAGGTAGTAATACTGAAGAAGGACTGTGTGTCACAAAAACCCGGTGTTTGAAAACTTGATGAGCTGAAGTGGAGATTCAATTTGAGCTCAGAGTGAGAATTTGAAGGGGAGGTGTGTTGGGTGTATTCTGCCTAAGAGAACAAACATGCAAAACTGCAGTAAATATTCCCTAAACTGCTGCTTTGGCTTGCTATGGTTCACATAAACCATTGGATGCATCACTGGGGAAGCTTTTTGCTAGAATCTGCCCAGGTGGGAAACTGACCAAAATGACTGTGCGTACCCTTGTGAAGTCTTCCCTTATGTGGAAAACACCACTGTTGGGGGAGCTGTATCATCTTTTAAAGCTGAGTTCAGTTTCACCTTGACTGAGATGTTTGGGCACCTAATGGGTTGAAAATTTAGATGTTCCCAGCAGGGCACAATGTTTAGAGGGATGCATCAGACATTTCATTAGTAGATACCGTACGCTTACTGGTTTGGTTTTTATATTTTATTTTACCTTTGCATTCAATTATTCTGCATGAGAGCAATCATCAGAGTTAGTATCTGGTTTTTTCAGTAAGGGAAAAGATCCGAAGTTGCCATGCTAATGGAAGCATCCAGACAAATACTTGTACCGTGCTTTGATGCTCAAAACCAGAAAATTATATCCAAGTGCAAGAGAAAATAAGATACACTAAGACTGAAACTTTGATAAGTGTGAGTATTTTACATTGGCTTTAGTAGGAGAGAAGTGTCTAGCTCTTCGAAAGCTTTGTCCTAAAAACACAGCTGAATTGAGCTGAACACAAGATTACCAGTGATATTTGCATGCATTGAAGAAGTGCTCTAATTGTCTAATAATTTCCACAAATAGGAAGGCAGGTAGCATGGACACTGCATCCCTTAGCTTTGGAAGGCTAAAGTTAGTCCGTTCTTTGTAACAGTATTTTCAAAAGCTTTTGTGAACAAGATGTGTGTGTGTGTCTCTTACACTTTAGGTAAGGCTAACAAACTGAGATGAGCCGCAGCAGCTCTGTGAAGGCTGGGTATGCATACACAAGGGCCTGAGTTGATTTATCTTGATGTTTGGTTGAATTCTTAGCATTTTGGGTCCCTTCTGTAACCTTTTCACCTCATTCTTTTTTAAGGTGGCTGCCTGGCTGTTACAATTTATCATGAATGCATCTCACTTCACTTTTGGCTCCTCTGACGGAAGGAACAGCCGGTCTCCGGGAGGTCAAAGACATTATTTTCCCCTCGTCTTTCTCAGTTTCCAGCACATATTTGTCACTTTGAAAAAGCATGAATTCTGGATTTGATGCACTTTAATTGATTTCACCCTCAACAAGTCCAACTGTCTGTCAACCTTTCCTTTTTCTTTCCCCCTTCCCCTTCTTTATTTCTTTCCTCTGTCCCTTTACTTTGAGAATGATGTTTTCACCCGCCTGCATGTTAAAGCTGTTGCAAAGCGCATGACCCTATCGAGGCTTACTGTCACTAGCCATTTCTCTCGTTTTCCTTATCCTCCAAGCTGAACTCTGGATGCTGAGTGAGAATGAAGCTGCCTTATGGGAGTACTGGTCTTGTAGAGTATCTTAGTGATGTCAAAGTAGAAGTGACTACTGGTAGCTGGCTAAACCTGGGTGATGGTCCACTTGTTTTGAGGCAGCTGTGTAGAATTGGAAATGTGAGGGAATTAATAATTAGTTCTTGATATAATGGCATTGGTATTTTAAAATGTTTGCAAAAGTACTATGGCAGAGGTGAATGTACTGTTTCTCCTTTCCTCCTGGATGGATGTATGTATGCAGGGATGTATATGCATACAGCATTGCATGCTTGTAAATTCAGTTGTGTGAAACGGCATTGACGCCTCATAAAATGAGATGCCATCACACTGTCTCTTGCTTGTATGGTGAATTCATGTGGCATAAGCGGAGATATGGACTGAATAGCGTATGTGGGTGTGTAACAACTTGGCCTTTGCACAGAAGTCCTTTAAGTGTGTCTTGGAAGCCAAGGCCACTTTAACAGTGGAAGCTGGAAGGTAGGTTCATAGATGTTCCTCTGAATGCTGTCATGACATCCTAGTTGTTGTCAGGACAAGGGCTGGTGAAGAGGCTTCTGTTTACAACAGCACAGAGAGATGTAAAGTTTTCTGCGCTGCTCTAAGGTTCCCCAGAACCCAGCAGAGTTAATGGCATTCCTTGGGCTAATGCGCGCACACTGAAGACCTCCAGAGCTCGGGATGAGCAGAAACGGTTGGCGATGCTTTCTGTGAGTGTTTTCAGCCTGTAGTCCGGGGTAGGTGAGCAAAGCCAGCCTCTCGCGGAGCCGGTGCCGCCGCGAGCCCCGGGCGGAGGGAGCCGGGCCCACGGCGCGCTGCCGGCCGGCGGTGGGAGCCGCTGTCCATGGTGCTGGGTGGCCGCAGGTGCGGGGCTGGGCTGGGGGCGCGGGGCCAGGCGCTTCCTCCCCTTGCCCGGGGCCGCCCAGCGCCAGCCGCCTCTGCAGACCAAGCTCCGTACTTGCCAGCATGCCTGGGTAGGGATCGGTGCTCCTCACGGAGCTACAAAGGGCCCCGGCTAGGACTGGGGGGCCTCCTACTAACCCTTTCATTCCACGGTTCATTGCTGGGAGGGTTGTTGTAGCCTTGGGAAGGCTCTTCGTGGCCAGTGAGGCTGGGCGGTCAAATATTGGATCATCTTCTGAATGTTATGTGAATCTTTGGAGGGGAAAATCCTGGACAGTTGTTACCAGTGACGGGTGGGATTCCTCACTGGTAAACCTGCAGTCTATTTCTAGCACAGGAATTCTTGCTCAAAATGTTAGTTTGAGGCAAAGCTTGTTCTTTTTCTGTTTGTAGGTTATTTTGATCCCTGTATCGGCTGGAATTTTTTTTTTGTTGCATGGTGGTGATTTATTTTTCTGAGAGGCATAGTGAGAAAAAACACTGCAGCTTTCTGGTGGCCAGAGCTGTGACATGAGAGGAGCTAAACAGTGTTCTGTACTAGCGTGAATTGCTGTTAGTAGCTCTCTGCAATGCTGGGGAACCCAGGGCTCAGAATAACACGTGTTATTAATATGACGTTAGAATGTTTCAAAAGATATACAATGATTTATTTTCTTTTTGTGAGTGGGTACTATCCCCCTTAAATTCAGTGCAATGTCTGCAGGAAGAACCCATGGAGAGCTCTGGAAAAAGTTCACTGAGCTACTCTAGGCACTGTACTGAACAGGAAGATCAGATTACCCAGTGTGGTGAGGTGAACTGCTGGTTTACTGCACTCTAAAGTGTCTTTTCTGTGGCTTTTGGTTCCAGCTTAGAGTTCCAGGAGATACTGATGGGACATGAGGTTTCACATGTGCATTGGGAAACCAGAGAGCTATTAAAAAAAAAGACTTTACGTATCTGAAAGACCTCCTCTAGAAGTGGTTCTCCTGAAGAAGAAATTGGAGCCCTTTCCCCTCATCTATAAAGTAATCACTTCTACTATGATTAAAAAGGTTTGGGGGAAAAAATTCAGATGTTTTCAGGTCATTGGACTACAGCATTCTCATCTTTCTATCAGAGGACCTGGGAAGAAGATTTTGTGATTCTGTTGTTCAGTAGGATAGGGAAACCATACCAAGAGTGGTATGTAGGGCCACTCGGATTCCCCCTTTCTCTTTTGTGCAGCTATGGCCAGCCAGGCAGTGGTACATGGGGCTGATTAGATCAGTCAAACCCTGTGTGTGTTCACACTACAAGGACTAATGAAAATTTCATGCTCATATCAGTTCTGTATTGCCATCAGATGTAAGTGCACATTATATAGGCTGGCTGCAGAGCTGGGCTTGGAAGATGGGGAGTGCTGACCCCACGGTAGTTTTTTCACACTTCATTTGTGGTAACATCAAAAAGATTTTAATGTGCTGGCTTTTTTGCACTAGGTAGGTAGATTCTCTTGGGGAGCGGGATGTGGAAGGACTATCATTTATTGGAAGCAAGAATGTAAATTTTTGTAGAACTGCAGTAGTGACTTAAGATTTCTGCTTGGTTTTACCTTCAAATAGTGGCATACAATTCAGCCAAATTATTCAGTATCTCATAGGCTTTCAGTTTCATTTAGCAACCCATGTATCGAGCCTTTCAACATTCCAAGAAAGCATGTTTTATTCAGAGACACCTAGAACTAATCGGTATCTGTGCTTTGAATGTTATCAGTCTTACTGCCTTAGAGATAAGGAAACTGAGGCACTGTTGAAGTGAAGCAACTTGTTCAAATCCTCTTGCTGGACATTAGTAGTTTCAGGATTGGCAATCTAGGCCCACATACCATAATACCTACTCTGTATATGTGGTTTAGGCATTGTGATACCTGGAGTAGATGTTTGCTCCAAGGGAATAATGAGATGGGAGTGCCCAGACGCTTAGTGGGGTTAACCAAGAGCTGGTGCCTCCAGGGGCATCATGGTGCCCTCTGTGCTGAGCTGGGAATCTGGTAAGAATGTTTTAGCTGGTTTGGCCCCAGGAACCGAGGATGACCCTCTGGATCTGGACTGAGGTCAAATAGGAGATGGTGCCTGTAGCTTAGCTATGCAGAGGAGCTTCTGCACAGCTCAGGGGAGAGTATTGCAGCCTGAAGTAGCTGTCAATGAGATCTGAGCCTCTTCTGCATTAGGCAAGTTTTGAGAGTAAATGTTGGGAGTGCTTGAACAGTGTTGTCATTGAGGTACCTGATGAGGTAATCTTGAATCCTGCTAGAAGTTTCCTAAATCCCAGGCCAGTGTGTTCTCCAGTAGGCTAACCTGCCTAGGAGTCAGTTTTATTTTACAGCCAGCAAGTTGTATGATAATCTGATGTGAAGGCCAAAATTGCATTCTTCAGAGCCTTGCTAACCCAGCTAAGAATTTCCCAAACCATGCACAAAGTCACTTCTGTGTCTCTTCTAGTGATTGTCCCCCTGTACTCGGCACTGGTGAGGCTGTACCTGGAATACTGTGTTCACTTTTGGGCCCCTCGCTACTAGAAGGGCACTGAGGTGCTGGACCTTGTCCAAAGAAGGGCAGCAAAGCAGGTGAAGGATCTAAAGAATAAGTCTTATGAGGAGCAACTGAGGGAAATGGGGTCATTTAGCCTGGAGAAAAGGAGGTTCAGGGGAGACCTTATCACTCTCTACAACTACCTGAAAGGAGGTTGTAATGAGGTGAGCGCTGGTCTCTTCTCCCATGTAACAAGTAATAGGACAAAAAGAAATTGCCAGGGGAGGTTTAGGTTGGATATTAGGAAGAATTTCTTTACCAAAAGGGTTGTCAAGCATTGGAACAGACTGCCTGGGGAAGTAGTGGAGTCACCACCCCTTGGAGGTATTTAAGAGATGTGTAGATGTGGCACTTAGGAACATGGTTTAGTGGCGGACTTGGCAGTGCTGGGTTAATGGTTGGACTTAATGATCTTAAAGGTCTTTTCCAACCTAAAAGATTCTGTGATTCTGTCAGGAAGAGTACAAGCTGGGGAAACTACTGTGCTAAAGTTACTCAGCATGGCATTACTGGAGCTTGGGACACCTTAGGCCCAAGCCTTCCAGTCTCTAGGATGTACTTTAGGAAAGTAGCAAACACTAGCACTCCATCATGGTTGCTTACAGCAACTTCCGAATAATGTGAGGGGAGTGGGAATGTTCAGCTAATGCTAGAATTATTTTAAGATGCAGATTCAGGCTTGATGCTTGGATCAGGATTTAATGCTAAGATCATCTTTAAAATTCAGTCCAGTTCAAGTCTAGTGTTCAGAGCATCCAGCCCTAAGAATCCCTTTGCATGCTGGAGGCTTGGAGTTTTTAAGCAGCTTCTGTGTTCCTCTCCACTATGTCAGACAGGCATTTGAAGCAGCACTTGCTACGGATCAGCTCCACATTCTTGAACAGAGACACTTTCCTGTCCCCGGCCCAAATCCAGAAGAGTGTGATGTGAATTTACCTGGGTGTCTTCAGGGGAGGCTACACAAGCCATGGTTTGGCAAAGATGTGGGAGTATTCATACCCCCTGTTTTTAATAGATAGTCAAAAGGAGTGAGGGAAATGGAGATACTGAAAAGGAAATGCAGAACAATTGCATTAGGCTGTTGATAATTTCAGTCTGAAGAGCTCTGAATTCCCCTCTGAAATCTCCTCTTGGGAGTCTTAGTTCTTAAGTTAAATGACTAATTAGAGCATGTTCACACCACAGATTAGCCCAGCAAGGCAAACTCATAAGAGCTAATGCTGCTTACTTGCTCCCAGTGGAAGCTGAAGACCTCAGGAGCTTACAGAGGCATTTGCCCCCCTGGAAATCTATGCCTGTTACCAGGACATTGGAGAATTTATGGCGGGGGGAAGCAAAGAAAAATTCTCCCCATCAAGACAGAGCCTGTATCAGTCCTTTCCTCAAGCCAATTTCTTTGCCTTGTTCTTCCTCTGCTCCAACATCGTTTAGCAAGAGAACAAATTTGAAACTAAGTGCCTCAAGCTGAGAGATGTACAGCATCCAGCAGGACCCTGACCTTCCTTGTAGGTGACAAATGAAGAGGGAGGGAGGCAGGTGACTTGAAGGGGAGTTAAAATTACAAAGCCAACAGCTGTTGCTGAGGGTATGGGAGGGTATGGGCTGCAGTAGTCTGCTATTCCCCTCGGCAAATGGGGCTGGCTTCAAGAGGGCACCAGGGTCACCAGAGGACAGAAGCAGGAATGGGCACAGCGAGTGTTTCTGAGGGGCTGTAGGAATAGGTGTAAATACATAGAGTAGATCCTGAGGTGGTAGTTGCAGAGGGGTATAAGGTGGAGAATGACACTTAAGAAGGAGGAATGATATGTCATCTGTGGAGGTTTTGCCAACATACAAAGTCTGGGTTTGTTTTTTCTTATCTCAGGGCCCCCACAGGAATTAGTCATCTCTGAGTAATGGAGGGAGGCGTAGCCATTGTTCATCTCTCTCCCAGTTACTAAAAGTCCTTCCTTTGATAATTTCCTAGCCTCTTTGATCAGTCTCTAACTTCAGTCTTCCTTGCTATTTAGCACCATGAGCTACTGCAAAAAAAATTAGGACTGGCAGTCTCGAGTCATCTGGAGAGATGTTGGGCCCCAGCTTCCGTGGAGGAACCAGAAAGCCTGGGCAATGGCATCTCTCTTGCATACAGCTGTGAGATTTTGCCCCAAATGCTTTCTGTCATCTCAGCAGACCCCATCCTTTTTGCTTTAATTGATTCTGTCTGGCTTTAATTTGATGTGAGAATAGACCTCCCACTGTGAGCAGTCAAGAGTCTGTTTTGTGCAAGGGGAGTTGGAGGCTGGGTGTAGCTGTGATCGGGGCAGGGTTATTTTATCATAATAGGGAGACAAGGATGTTTTGGGGAGGACCGCTGAATTCTGTAATCCCATTAACAATTGAAATGAGGCTTTTCACTTCCATACTGGGTTTGTGGGAAGTGTTTGTACAACAACTTGAACATAGAGACTGTAATAGTAATTTTTCATTATAGCCATGTGTTAGGATTTCCTGAAGAAGTCTACAGCCCTGTTGTGTTAGCTCCATGCAAGCGTGCAGCGGAAGACGATCCAGGGGGACTGGCCATCTGAATGGGCAGGGAGGGGATTCAGGGAAAAGGAGAAGGGACTAGATCTGGCTATGGTCACCTAACTGCATGATGGCAGAGATGAGAATAACTAGGGAAGTGGAAAAGGAAACCTCCATTGTGAGTCTGGTCAGCCAAAGTCTAAACAGTTGTTGAGTTTGTTTTATCAAATCAAAATATTTTGGTTCAGTGATGTGTTGACTTGAGTCAGTGTTTGTCTAGGCTGACGCAGTGTTGTAGAAACATGCAGGTTTGAGGGTATCCCCTGTCACTGGAAGGGTCAGGAGCTCTGCTGTCTGTCCTGAGACAGGGGAGAGGGGTGTGCAGCTTACTGTGGCGAGGGAAGGCTGGATAGGAGCAATCCTATTTCTGATGACTTCATTTCATACTCCTCAGATATTTTAAGGCCTCTTCAAAGCTGCTCTACAACCCTGTTCAGTCTGACAAAGTGTGCTGCTGGTTGGACCACAAATAGGGTTTTAAGTCAAATGCGAAGATTTTTGAGGGAAAATAGATAATTAAGTATTCAGAGTTAATTATCTGTGGATTTCTGAAATGGCTTGAGTAATAGATATGTACACACTTATTCATATCATGCCATTAGTGGTCTCTGCTTCTGTGTCAGGTGATGAGTGCGGTGAAAGGTTGCAATGCATAGAAGCAAAATGATACTCCAAAATACAAAATTATTGCCTGCCATCACTGAAAGCTCAGGTCTTTGAAGATAAGATCTGGTTGAGGTGGTCTTCCAAAAGTTTCTTGCCCAAAAACATCAGGGGTGTGGTGAGGTGCTAAGAAAAAAAACAAGTAAAACAGTTGAGGTTAAGCTAGAATAGATCCCATATAGCTCCCTACCTCACCCACATCTCTCCCAGACTCAGTTCCTAGTGGTGGCTGAGACTCGTTTTTCCTTAGATCTGTTCCTATCTGGTAGTTCTTTTTAGAATTTGACAGAAACCGTAGAAGAGATTATAATGTAGTTGCTTTTGCTTGAAATATTTCCTCCTTTGCTTTCCCCTGTACCAGAAACCTTCCTATCTTTTAACTTATTTTTCGACATTCCACGTGATCCTTCAATATTTCTATATTTCAAGGAGATTTAGCCAAATGGCATGTTTCCATGGCTGATATGCAGCCATAATGCAGGGTTAATACCTAATTAGTTCCCGGGGACATTGAGCTTTTCATGGATATTCAGTAACAAAAGCAACAACAAACAAGCTGAATTCCTAGGTCTTAATTCATTGGGGAGGAGGAAATAGGAACCTAAAAATGCAGGAATTATTCAGTGCAGTATGAAAGCTTAGTTCTTTCTCTCATGAAGCTCAGAGGATGCTATAGCAGCTGACAGGGGAAATATAACCACCTCCTCCTCCTTCCCTCCCTCCCTTCAGGGGGACTGTGTATGTGTCTGGGTTTGCAGCCCTGACATCTCCAAACAGGAAAATTCCCAGTTTTGCAACACGCTTTAAATAGCTCCTTGCTGATTCCCCTCCCTGACACAACCCCCAGTCAGCCTGACCCTGCTTTTTTGACATTCAGCCATACCTGATCAGTTGTACCCTGAGCAGCTGGATGTGATCAGAGCTGGCCTTCCACCTCACAGGATGGCGAGCATATGGGCCCACGGGCTCCAGCCATTATGTTCCTGAGCACTGAGCTTGTCTGCCTGTGGCTACTGAGGTTTTTCTTCCCCTCTCAAGCAATTGCAAATAAACCTTTCTGATAAGTAACAGGAAAACAAACAGGCCCTTTGGCTCTGTAGGCAGTGAGAAGGAGAGAGGGGAAAAAAACAAACCCAATAACAAAGTCTTTGCTGTGTTTAGGCAGTGCACAGAGCACTTCAGAGTGCCTTCAGGAAGGAGGAACAGTGTCCGCCCTCAGCCAGAGACTGAACTTTTCTCGGAGCAGAAATGGCTCATTTCAGGATGATTAGCCCTCAGTGCTTTACAGCCAGGCCCTGGTGTGGGAGCTCCAGGGGATGGAGATGGTTTGACTCGGAGGAGAACAGCCCTGGAGATCATCTAGACCGACAAAATGGAGACTTTGAGCTGACCCATATGGGCAGTCTGGTATTAGCATTGAAATTGTAGGGACCTGAAGGCTGAAAATGGCTGTTGTGAACATAACCAGCCCTCAGCCGTGGCAGAAAGGGACGAGCAGGGAAGACAGTACAGTGCAGGCATTCAGAGCAGTTGAGGGAAGATGCTGTGGACAATCCCAGACAGCTCCTTTGTGTCCTTTGCCATTTCCAAAAAGGGGTCTCAGTTTCTGGAAGGATTCATAGGAAGCCTCTGGCACTGTGCACTGTATGTGGCAAAAAAAAGCCAAGCAGAAGTGTAACAAACCAAAGCAAAAGCCTGTGTCCTGGGGGCTCGCTGTAGTGCTTGGAGAGCTGAGATGGGGTCCCTGAGTGCCCCTGCCGCCTTAGTGTGACCTGAGCCCTGATCACTGTGGAAATCTTGGGACAACCAAAGAGATTTTTGCAAAGAATGTGTTATAGAAATTATAGGTCTTGCCTCCCTTGTATTTTCCTTTCCTGTATGCCAAGGAAATAAGGCTTCAGCCTTCCCAGACAACCCTGACTTCCCAAAACTATGTAGCTCAAGCAGCAGCAGTTAGAGGTACACCCCAGGGCATCCCAATGGGACCTGGCACTACCTTAGAATTATGGTCTAAACCTAAGGATGGAAAAAAACCCCTTGTTTTCCCCTCTGCACCCTGTCAGTACAACACAGACTATTGCTGCAGCGTGTGTGTATGGTACTTGAATACACCAGAGCCACAAGAACCTTCTACACATGCAAACTGGTGGGGCGGTGGGGGGAGGGAGGAGCTTGCTCTGAGTTGTTCAAGAAATAGATGGTGAAAGCTGCTGTGTTTTGCTGCCTTCATAGGCTGGGAGACAGCTACCAACACCACAGAGACATGCTGCTATGCCGAGGGGTGAACTAAAAAGCTGCCTGCTAACACAACACCTTTTAGGGCAGGAGTCTGCCTTCTGGGGAGATGTACAGTTTTTCAGGGTGCCTTGAATGACAGCCTCTCGAGCACGCGCCCAGCTGGTAACGACCTCGTTCCAAGTCGATAAATGATGGACTCTCTCAACTTGGAAGTTAGACCCATGAGGAGCCTTTGAAACCTTTGCCTCAGCAGATATGGCCAAGGTTATCATCCTGGCATGTCTGCAGTGAACTTGGACGCTATCTTGAAGTGCTGCCAGGCTCTGCAACATGCTTATGCTGAAATGCTGAAACCACATGAAGGGCCCTGTGGCCCTGTCACCTCAGCCTCCTCCTGGCTGAAAGGAGCCAGAGCGCTAACGTCACCACCAAGTTACAACAGATGGTACCAGGTACAAGTTGTATCTTTGCCAACGCATCTTCTCTGAGGGCTTCAACGGGAATTGCTCCTATAGAGTGATGTAGTTCTGTGGCCCTAAATACTTAAAACTGCAGAGAGAAGTGAGAAATTCCTGTGGGAAATTCATTCAGAGAGGGGGAAAATGAGAGCATAAGCCATGGGATCAGCACCAAGTGGGCCAAACACTGCTGTCAGTTACTTCTCAAGCAACTCCATTGAAGGAAACAGCATTAACTGTAGATTTATGCCAGCATTTCTGAGAGTCACTCTTGGGACAGAGCCAGTTCTGGTAGAGGATTAATCTTGCTGGAAAACTCTCTTGTGCGTTGCTTGGTCTCTGACACTCGCACATGCACACAAACAAATCTCGGTGACCCTACGACAACCCAGTTAGCTAGCAGGGAATTAAAGGATGTGAAACCCTAGCTTCCCCTTTAGCACAGCCCTGCATCTGCCACAGCCCATTCGGAAGGCAGGACTAGCCACCTGCTAGTTGTTTTGCTCAAAGAGAAAATGTCTGTTGGACACATAGGAAACAACTAATCCAGTCTCCTGGGAGGGACTAGCCATTTGTCATTCCCACAGTCTCCAGCACAGGTACCCAGCACCTTCCAGGACTGGGGCACTGGCTTTTCTCTGGTTGTTTTTCCACCTGGCAGTAGTTCTGCATTTTGCTTTTATCTAATAGTAGTATTTCTCAGACATTTACATTTGACCATCCACTTCAGGACAGTGAAAAATATGATATGCCCTATTCCCACACATGTAGCCCTTCTTCTCAGCTTAAAAATTAATGGAGAAAGCCATGTATTGCCTGTGCTGGATGCATGTCTCCTTTATGTGTGTATACTTGCTTTCTGCTGGTACATTTGTGCAGTTTAAGACCTTTGAGAAACATGGATCTTCTCTAATTACTTCATCTGTGTGCCTTAAGCACAGGTTAGTGGCATCCTCTCAGCACTACTTCCAGTGTCACTGCCTTCAACGTGCCACTGAAGTGTGAGATTTTTTTTTTTTTTTTTGTGACCCAAATTTGCCAGTGTACTGGAAGTGCAACAGATGCTTCCCTGGAGTCTGTCTCAACAGTAGAAGGGATAGTTTAATGGTCTTGAGCAGCAGGCTAGGAATGCCTCCGTTCCTCGGGAACAGCAGGCTCAGCTCCACAGTCTGCTCAGCCTTTCCCCCTTCTGAGGGCAATAAATTGAATAACGTGCAGTTTACTGCCTGCCCACAAGTTTTAAGTTGGAAGGGGGGGGAGTGGTGAAAAACCCTGAGGCCAGCCACTTAGTGGGTGCAAATCAGTACGCATTTGCTAGCTTACACCAGCTGTAGAACTGGCCCCGAAGTTTTGTGTTCACATTATCCTGGGGCTCATATTGCAAGAATGCAGGGTTGGCCAGATGTGCTAGCTCCAGTATCCCCTCCCCTCCTTAACTGACAGGGTACCAGCTGCCACTCCCTGCCCTCGGAGCAGCCAGGCTTCCCTGGTGCTCTCTGCGTTCAGCTTGGAAGGTACGTTGGGATCCTTGGGAATGGCTACCAGCACATAAATATTATCCCTGTTCCAGGACACAACAGTAAGAGGGTAAAAGCAGCCAAGGAAGTTTTTCCCCTTGGAAGTGATGTTCATCTCCTCCCCCAACCCAGCATATGGAATTCTGGATCACATTTCTCTCTCTTGCCAATAAATATTGCAGATTTATTGCTCTATACCTGGTGGGTAGTAAATTGCATTCCACCTCTGTTATAAGGCTCTTTGCTATGACACAGTCTTGCAGCTCCATTAAACCTTAATTACAGCAACACTTCATTGGGTTGCTGTGATGGTCTGAGTGCCATTGCAGTAGGGAGGAT
The DNA here is from genome assembly GCF_023638135.1 of Falco biarmicus. Classification (NCBI taxonomy): domain Eukaryota; kingdom Metazoa; phylum Chordata; class Aves; order Falconiformes; family Falconidae; genus Falco; species Falco biarmicus. The sequence continues at coordinate 35,836,044 of NC_079288.1, forward strand.
GTATGGCCAAAACAGGCTGATGCAGAGAGGCTTTGTTTTGTTTTGTTTCCTCCCTTTTTAAGGATTATGGAGAGTTGAGCCCAGCAAGGGGAATAGATGGAGACTCGGTCTCTTGCTCTCTGCTCATTTTCCACAACAGCTGGCTTCACCTGCCGCAGCCCCAGCAGCTCTTCTGCTCCCTGATGAAGTGCTCAGCAAACAGTGTTGCCTCTATTAAATGTCTTAATTACATTTGTGCTTAGGAGATACATCCTAGATTCAGTGTTACCTGTGCATTTGATGGCATGTGGAGTGTGGGGTTTAGTCAAACAGAATACTAGGAGGAAACCAGGGCTTGGATTTCTACAGAGTGTAGCGAGACACATTTTTTTTTTTAAGAACAATTTCACTGGGATGCGGTCAGTCCAGGCTCAGTAGGCAGATTGCTTCTGTGTCAGCTACAGGTACTGTCTCTGGTGCCATCCCTGCCAGCTTGTCACTGTCCTCCCCTGTAGCCTCTGAGAAGGAGTAAGGCTTCACTTCAGCAGCTGCTGACTGTTGTAGCAGCTCCTTGGAGGTCAGCATCTGAGGTTTTCACCATGCTTCTCTAACCTCTGCTGCCTGAGGACTGACTGAGGCCACGGTGAAGACTGGGAGAGGGTGGAGGTCTCGGTACCAGTGGATGTTGAATCGTGAATAGATGATTCTCGTTCCCCACACCCAGCCAGGCATGGAAGAAGCACAGCTTAGAGCTCCAGGAGAGGCTGGCCAGTGCCTGCGCTCCCTCTGGACCGAAGGTGTTCTGCTTGGCCTTATTGGAGATCACTCCTGGTCTAGGATGAGTCCCCTGGCCCCTCGCGCAGACTCGGGTCAGTACTAGTATGCATTGTACAGACATCCCTTCTTCAGTCGATGCTCAGGTCATGCTGCATTATGATGAGCTAACCAGAGAGCACTAATGGCTACACCAGCCACTTGGATTCGTTGCACCCTTTCATAGGTGAGCCCTGTGCTGTCAGATCTGGCCAGGAGAAGGACTGTTTCATTCCCAGTTTGGAAATTATTGGCCTCCTCAGTCATACTGGTGCGATACCAAGTATTAAACGTGGCGTAGCTATGACAGTAACAAGCTGCTGCAGGTTATCCTCAGGATTATCTTCTATTAGCATGATGCCTGTGCTTCAGCGATAATTTTGACTGTTGTGGTCACTTTGTGTAACGCTCGTCATCCTTGTAAGTCCACGCATATAAGGAAGGATATTTGACTCTTTTACACATCTATAATTTTATCTAGCCAAACATCCATATAGCATGTACCCTGTTTTCCACAGGTATTTGCAAATAGGCAGCACAGAAATCTCTCTACACCACTGCTACTGCAAAAAGCAGCTACCAGAAAGCTACTAAAATCTTCCTACAAATTCGGTTGCTGAACTCCTTAACGAATAACTAACACATGGGAAATACTTTTCTTTGGAGGGCTTGTTATAGAGCCTTGTTTGTCCTTATTCTCCCCTTCTGCAGCAACCTTGAGATGTCAGACGTAGGAAATGTGGCCACAGCTGTTTATGCACTTAGAGGTTTTTTTCCAAGGCCACATCCTTCTATTCTCCCGTAGATTACTTGAAAAGATGCTACAGGGACTCTAGAAAGCCAAGGTCTATGTGCCATGTGCAGGTGTTGCCAGGAGATTGACATTTTGAACATTCAAAAACTATTGGAGAACTAATTTGGTGGTGGATGTTTTTTTCCTTTCCTCCTTCCTTCCCTCTTCCACTGCGTGTGAGAAGACTCTCGCTGTAGATTGATATTCCTAACAGAGCCACATTGTTCAAGCAATAGTCCAACATGGTAGCACGTACTGAGGAAGATGGGTACCTTGTCATTCGCTGCTAGTAAAAGCAAACAGTGTTCAGCTTCTCTGCATCCTGGACTGGGACAAATTGTCACTTGTTAAAGCCCTGTCCAGCCATTGACTTACCTTCCTCGATAGGGTGGTTAAGTCATGCCAACCCCAAGTTGTTCAGAAAATGCTGCTGTACCAGTTTCTTCTAAGAAAACGCCATCACTCTGATGAAAACTGATTATTTTTCTGTGTGCAAATGGCTATGTTTTCAGGAATTCTTGTTTTAAATAATGTAAGAGGGAAATAATGTCAGAGGTCTGGCTTCAGTAGTTGCAAACCGAAGGAGTTTATTCTTCCTCCTTGGGGGAAAAGTTTTAATTTTTCAAATGCAGTTTATATTCAGACAAATTAAAGAGGTGTAAAATTAAATGGGAATGCTTTGAGGGGACTGAAAATACATATTTTGATTAACTCAAAGGAATTTTAAAATAAATCATGGGGAAAATGAAAGGTTGGTGGGATTTTTTTGGTCCTCATTTGAAATGAAAAATAATTTGCAATCTTGACACTTTTTGTGGAATGAAAAGTCCATTTGCTGATTAAGGCCCAGATTCATCCTGGTTAATTTCAGGCACTATTGAACTGCTTAGTGCCAAAGGGCACTTTAATCCACCTGAGGTTTAAATTGCCCTCCGGAGGTACCTGTTTCTTTCATTGATAAGCCAGGGGCAATGTGACTTCTCACATGTGTGTGTGTGTCTGAGATAACTGCCTGAAGCCGGGTGGATGCCACAGGGCACGGTGCTCTTCCTTTTCTCTTCTGCTTTTGTATTCATACACCCTTTCCATCTCTCCCCCAAAAGTTGGGGGAGTTGGGTTGGGATTGGGTTTGGCTTTTTTTCTGAAGGGGAAGGAGATTTCCACTACAATACAAGTTTTTATCTACTTGTTTCCTGTTGGTGGAAAAAATGCTGGAGGACTGGCAGGGTCATATCCTATGAGAAGCAAAGAAACAAGATTTGTAGTGAAGCTTGAGGGAATCTGCGGTCAGGTTTTTTGTTCTCTTTTAATCGCCACGTACCACGACTCTCAGCTCTCACATCTGGTTGGCAGAAGGCAGGTCCTCTTCAACAGCTCCTCCACAATGTGCTGAACACTCTGCTCCATCTTCAGTACTCCTTGACCCGGAACAAAAGTGAAAATATTTGGCATGCCAGAAAAGGTTAACAAATAAAGTGATGCACAGCCTTCTCCTCCCCATGACATCACCTCGCTGTGAGTGAACAGTCTTTGCGTCACACCTGACAGTCCAGTGACAGCAAAGGGACATATCTGTTATAGGTATTTTCCCATGCTGTTGTCCCACAGCACTGTCTTGCCTGGCTGAGTTTTCCACTCTTCTCCAGATTGAGGAGGTGGTGTTCCAAGGTCCATGGCCCACTTCTATGCCACGGTCCCAACTAACATCATCTTGACATATTTGTGAGAGCTTTGGTCATCTGTCTGGTCAGCCAGATGGATTTGCTTTAGGTAGCTGGACATTTGGGAAGTGTTATTTCTTTTAAATATGTAGCCTGTATTGTTCTTATTTGGGGCTCATAAAACATAACGATATATGGGTCAACATTTAAATCCTGTGGAAAATTACATCCTGGAAGACTTTGTGGAGCCGAAGGCTTAGCTGGTATTAACTCTAATTATACTCCATCGAACTGTGCAGCAGCAACTCTGGCCTTTGCCTAAGACCTTGTTCTCCTTGCTAGAAAGCTCACCACTACCATTGCATCTGGATATGCGTTGGGACACAAGCCCATGCGAATGAGCACCATTCCTTCTCTGCTGCATTTTGGTGGGAATGGAGCACCTCACTGTGTCAAGCTCCTTTCTTGCCCACGATGGAGCATTTTATTTGCCTTTTTAAGTTTCCAGCAACTATTGCAAACTTCTTGCAGCAGCTACTTGGCAAAGCACGCAGGATACATCCTACTTGTGCTTGAGTCTAAATATCGCAAGTTGAGCGTGTGGTTTTGCAGGCAACATAGGAGGGTGGAGGAAGGAGATTAAAATACAGTTGTTGGCTGATATGAAAAAAAAAAAAGAAAAAATAACTTAAATAAACCACAAATTACAAAAAAAAAAATCCTGTGAGAAAGAAAGAAAGTAACAAGTCTGTGGAGGATGGATGTTTGGAACTGTTCAGCCTAATGCATGCCAGATTCCTTCTCTCTTCTCTCCCCCCGCCCCCTCCCACTGCCTTCCCCTTACTGAATGCTGTCTGCTAAACTTCTGAAACACCCTTTGCCTTTTTGACCCTTCAACTCATCTTGAACTTAGGAAAAATTGGGGAGGCGGGAAGGAATAGTTGCCTCTATAATGCATGTGGCTGCTCCAGGGTGGGGGCTGTGTGCTGGGGGTCTGTAAGCAGGGGGGGATGACACGAGTTTGTGTGGTTGATGCTCCCCTGAAAACAATTTGTATCCTGTTAATAGAATTAGTAAATATTTGTAGCTCACTTTGAAGCCTGTGTCCCCAGGGGATGTTTGGGGGGGGGGGGGGGGGGGGCAGAGAAATTAAAGAGACAAGTTACTGATTTAGTCATCCTGTCCCCTTCCCCCAGCCTCTTTCTTTCATTTTCTACCTCCTTTATGAAGACACTAAACAGACAAATTGGAGGTTTGAAACAAGGCTTGTGCTGCTGCCTGCGGAAGTGACAGGGGTGGCACATGGGGTGGGGGGTGGAGGAGCAAGCATGAGAACTGCTGATGCAAAAGCTGTTGACATCTAGCGAACCTGTTGGGGAGCAGAGCTCTCCAGCGGTGGTGGGGCCAGGTATGGAGCCCCACAGTGGGCAGGCACCCTGGGGTGCTGGCAGGGGCCTTGGGCATGGCACTGCCCTGTGGCATGGGGGGCTGAGCTGGGGTGGCCCCGGCTGGCGGGGTTTGCCTCGTGTGGCAGCTTGGCAAGGCCTGTCAGCCCTGTCGTGCACCAAGTGACCGTGAAGGAAGATACGTATGCTTATGTATAATCTCAGTGGTTCAAGTCCCCCTCTCTTCTTCCTCGTGTAGTATTATAAACTGATAAAGGACAAAGGAAGAAGAAAGTGATTTCAGATCAGAAAACGTGAGTCATGTAGGGCTGAGATGTTTCATTTCCCGTTATTCCCGATTCACGTATTTACAGAGCTGCACAGATGCACAGGCTGAGGTTAGATCACCTGCAAGTTTTTAGATGGTGGATACGTTCCAGAGTTTTGTTTCCATCAGCTGGCAGTTGAGGTACACATGAGCTATGAGGGCCACCAAAGGAGGATCAAGTTTGAAACAGTGGGAATTCAAAGAACTGTTAGCATCTCCAGGCATGCCATTGTTACTTAGGAGTGATTTTGACGGGCACTGGGGAAGAAACTTGTGTGAAAAGCTCTTGGCGAAACAGTGAAGCGGCTTCTAAAAATGTACATCTGAACTAAGCTTTTGCCTTATACATAGGCTCCAAACAGTTGGGTGGGGGGGAGTTGAGGAGAGGGCACCACATTTCCTGGGAACCATTGGGGCCATGTTAGAAACACTAAGCTTGTACAACAGGAGTTGCTGTGTTCCAGATGTTGTAGAATCTGATAATCTGGATCTTCTTGATTCTTTTCCAAATTAAACAGATTGGACTGGAATGCCCATATTTTGTGGGTTCACTGTTGGTAGTATTAATGCTTTCTATGAAAACATTTTGACCCTGGGTGAGGAGGAGAGCGTGGATCCCTGCTTCAGCCCTGCAAGCATGAAGGCAGGCGGCGCTCAGCCCTTCATCAGGAGAAGGTGTAGCTCTGCTGCTGCTGGAGGGTCAGCTCATGCTGGAGGGGAAAGGCAGAGAGGACTAGATGCGAGCCAGTTATAAAAATTGAACTGGCCATCATGCAGCCTCACTGCCTGTTCTAGAGGATCAACTTGTCCCTTGGAAAACAGAGTGACAAGCAGTATTAACTGGCGGTGTGGCTGCCTTGCTGGGTGAGACCAGGCCACCATGGCATTTCATGTGGCTGATAACATGGGGGAGGCTGGGGAGCGACTCCCAGTGTCTGGGTTGTGAGGCTGGAAATTTTACTGGGGGCTGTGGAAGGCAACGAGTAAACCTTGGGTGGCTAACTTCTGACTTGAGCTAGAGAAAGCACAAGGCAGGCTCTTCAGTTGTGGATTTACTGGGTTGTCTACGTGCCAGGAGCGTTAATGGGATTGATGGGCTTTGCTTCTCTGGTAGTAGGCAGCTCAGTGTCACCTAGCCGGTGTCATCTCCCACAAGTGCCAGTGGGGAGAAGCAGGTGGCTCAGGAGGGCAGTTCTTCTGCATGTCTCTTGATTTGTCCATTTCTTTTCATGAGCTACCACATCAACCAGGGTTACTAGCTCTAAATACGAGGCCTAAGTTAGGATCGATAAATCCATTTTTCAGCTGGGAGTTTGGTGTCTTGGAAGATTGCAACCCAGATAAAAAAGTTTCGTTCATTCACAGTTGGTTGAAGGCTGGTATTCAAAGTTTGCTCACCTAAAGAATGAAAACCTTTAAAAAGGCCCTGACCTTCAGTTGAAATCTAAATCTACATAAGAAACAAAACTGTAAATTGTTTTAAGCTTTTGAGTTTTCCTTTCTTGAGAATAGGTTTAGAAAGAAACAACTGCAGAAATTGTCTTTAGTTGTGGGTTTTTTGTGAAAAGGCAACAACAGAAATGCTCACAAGTCTTTACAAAAGAAAACTTTAAGGAAAATAGTTGCAAAACACATTTAGTATGCTTCAACCAGCTGGATTTTCTGGCAGCTCCAGTGAAATCTAAACAAGGAAAATGATTGTCTTTTTTTGTTGTGTTTTGCAATTATTTTTTTTTAATCCAGACTGGACAGTACAAAGCACATCCTCTGTGGGAAGGTGTCGCAGGCTGCAGATGAGATAAAGTTCCCTGTGATTATATGGGGTGTTTCTCAATTGAGAGTCAGCACATGCAGAGGTCCAAGCCTTTTAATACACACATACAGGGAGAAGGGAGGAAGTGGAGTCCATTAAGGAGAATAGTAAAACCAGGAGTCAAGTAATGAATGAGCGACTGATCCAGTAACGTCATGTGAGCACCTTTCACTCCCACTCATTGCAGGAGGTATTCGACAGTTTTGCAGGGCTGAGCCCCAGATCGTGCAAGCAAGGGCCTCTTTTGCAATTCTATATGTCTGCTCTGCCTTTTCCAGACATGCATCTCTGGTTTTATTAAGCACACGGCTTGCCGTGGTCCTTAAGTTCCCAGCAGCTCTTTCCACTCCCATTCCCACCCAGAGCTGAGAGACCTATTACCAGGTAATGATGTGTCAAGCAATACACAAGGTAGGGGGAAAATCACTGAAGGAAAATGCTGATGTAGGGGTGGGAGCATCTATATTTTTTTTTAATCTCCTTTATGACCAGGTTTTCTATACCCAAGGCCTTCAGCTTGCTGATGTTTCTCCCTAGATGAATGGGTGGGTTTGGGTATTGACAGAATGGCAGCAATTCTTGTCTAAGAAGTGCTGTAATGTGTCCCCTGTTTTAAGGAGAATTAGGTTTTCCAAGTCAGGGGATTTGAAAAGTTGCTTCGAAGTAGTGAGTTTCATCCTCGCTTGGGTCTCTATAGTGACAGAAACAGTTGAATTGCCTGTAGCTTTGTGCTGATCTGGAAACTGATGGTGGTTTTCTTAGGTGGTCCAGGTCTCTGAAAATGTGGCCTGACTCCTTCCAAAATTGAGTCTAGTACAACTCAAAAATCACCTTAACTCTGTTTGAACTGACCTTGCTGGGATCCAGGCCAACAATAGATGACTTCTCTACATTTCCCCAGGGAGCTGACTGCAGTCCTAGCAGAATGACCAGGACTGGAAGCATCCTAAGTAGTTGTAGAAAGCTCTGCAGTACCAAACCTGCACGTAGGTGATCTCCCTGGAGAGCATCATACATCTGCAACCTGGGTGCTGTCCGGGCAGCCTGTGATCCAAAGCCTGGCTGGAGGCTGCGCCTTTTAGTAGTCCTGATCTCAACCTAAACAGGGGGTAAATCTCGCCCAGATTCTTGCTTCATTGTGCACCATTTTAATGGTTTCCCATATGTTAAGTATTTTCTCAGTAAGTGGGAAATCCAGTGTTCCTAGTGAACCTGATATTTAATAAAGCCGTTTTGAAATTATTTCTGGATAGCAGAGTCTGCAAATGTTCAGAACTTACTTTTTTAACATCTAATGCTCAGTGCTATGTTCTGAGATTCTCTGCAAAGACTCGAGCCCAGATTGTAAAATGTACTTTGAAATTTAATTTCCATCAGTTTCAATGTGGAAGAGATTAAAATATGAAACTCCACAAGGAGAAAGATTTTCTCAGGAACAAAACAAATTCCAGTGTGAGCTGGTGACAGATTTTATCAAAAATATTTTAAAAGCTGTCATTTCACATTGTTTCTGCTTTACAAGGTTTGAAATGCTGTAGAAGCTAGATCCATTTTTAATCTCTTCAGCAAACTAATTTTACAAATCAGCCACCGTATCTTTGATTACAGCAAACTTTGCTTTCTGAAAACAGCAGCTGTGGTAATGAGAAAAAAATGAATATATTTTTGTTTTGCAAACTATTTTGGTAAGTTTAGTTAAAATATTGATAAATTACTCCAAAAGAATCCAACAGGCTTTGGAAAATGCCAACAGTAAAGAGAAATTCTGGCTAAAAAATTTATTTTGTGAAGAGAAAAAAAAAAAAGACTGATTTCAACATAAAACACTTTTCATGCCAAGAATTTAAGCCAGCTGTCATTGTCTTTTGTATCCATAAACAAATGCTTTGGTCTCCCTAACAAATCTCAAATGGGTAAAATGAGAATGGGAAAAGCAAGGGCTGGCTGTCTGCAGTGCAGATGCCATCCCGCAGCCAGCAGGTCTGGTGTGGCTTTGGGGCTGTTCCTGCGCAAACCTTCGCATGTACAGAAAGCTGCTGGGGGCTCTATGCCTGCACCTCTGGCGAGAGCACCTAGGGCTGGAAGTGAAATCCCATACACCACATCCCGGAGGAGAGGAGATGCAACTCTGTGATGGGTGTGTTAGACCCAGAGAGAACCTGCTGTGTGTGGGGCAGGCGTGGGGCTGTACCTGCCCAGCTATTCATGTCCCGGTGGCTGCGGTGCTGCGGCACTCACTGGGATGCAGACTGGGGCAGTGTCACATGTAAGCAGAGTTTTGAACATCTTGGAACTTTGTAACAGCTGGGAACCAGGACCAGTTTGCTCCTCAGTCTCTTTGGTTCAAGTTTGTTCTTTCTTGGTTTTTGTTTTGTTGGGGTTTGTGTGTTTGGGTTTTTGTGGGTTTTGTTTAGGATTTTTTTTTATTTGCTTGTTTTTTTCTTTGTTTCTCCCCCCTGCCAAGTCCTAACCCCAGCTGATGGCATCCCTGGAATGTGGGGGACTGTATCCCCCCATATCCTTTTTTCTTGCAGTGCTGAGATCAAAGCCCTGGAAACATAGATGAGGATTCTGAGCAGTGCTTACGCAGCTTGCTTGCTTGCTCCTGTGGCCTGCGCTGCCCTGGTACAGATGGCTACCATAGATTACTCTGTCTGATAGATTTGTGGATATCCTGTAACGTGGTTATCACTCAGGCAGTGCTTCACCGGTGGAAGAAGGCAGCCTTTATTTCTGTGATCATAATTAGGGATTTTAACTAAAGTCATTCAGGCTGTTTGTACCTCTGGAGAGGGCTGAAGGTTTGCAAGAAGCAAGCTCTAATGTGAGATTTCTCTGAAGTTTTCTATTCCTTTTCTGCCAGCATTTCAAAAGCGATAATTTTGGGTGCTGTCATCTAAGTAAACAGCCTGGACTCACAGAGAAATGAAGAGCTGTTCTAAAAAGAATTGTGTAATGAGCAAATTAAGCCTCAATTGCAGTGATTTTCTACCTTGTAGGATTCTCTGGTGGCTGCTAAGAGTTTGGGTTTTCCCTTTTTTTGGAACACTATGGGAGCTCTTTTCCACCTGGCTTCCTTATAGTACAATACTTGTAGGAGCTGTGTAACTATGAGATCTTTACTGCGTTGAAAAATTTAGTATTTCAACCAAATAAAGATCTGTGGCTCAAAGATGGTGAGGTAATTGTGGGTAGACAGGCTCTGATCGCACTGGCCTTGTCTCCATAGGAATCCAGGAAAAAAAAAAAAAGCTTACATCATTTCTGAATCTTCTGCCTCTGTTTAGCTTCAAGCTGTTGGTGAAGGTTAGACAGAGATGTTCACCAGATGGTTCTTCTTCCCAAATATCTCTCCTTTCATAAGGATATTTGTTTCTTTCTCTCCTTCCGTGCTCAGCTTTGGAGCATTTAATGGATAGGAACTGTTGTCTATTTTTTTTTTTTTTTCTTCCCCACTCTGAATATATCCCTGAGACTCCACCTGGGTCCAGGGAGTCGTTGGACCGACATGCCTGCTAGAGTGACATCTGATGCATAGACCAAGTTAGTTTCTGAATGCAGAGTCCGTCAGCTGTATACAACGTGTTTCGCAGTAGACTCTACCCTTCTCTGTGGAGTCAAACTCAGGGTCAGGAGAACATAAGGTGCTCAGCTGCGCTTCATTCACAACATGACAGATCTGCAAGAGATGTTGTCTTGAAGTCACTTGGGATGCACTTGCATTTGCATAGGCTCCGGTATGGATCAGCTGTCCTGCTCATCCTTCAGCACAGGAACCCTGTGGACCTCTCTCCTGCCATGCCTGTGAGCCAGTAACATCTGCCTTTGCTGTGCCGAGAAGATGCTGCTAATGCGCACAACAGTGTCCGAGTTTAAAGATTGAAGCTGGGCAGAACACAGAGGTGGAGTAAAAAACCTCCCAGTGTAATTAATCCAGTCATATTACTCCAGCTTTTGGCTTTGTTTTTTTTCTAAAGCTGGCCTGGCCTGCAAAACCCAGGTCTCAATTAATACTATTATCCTGGGGATGACATTTCCTCAGTCTGTCGTCGGTTATTTTTTAATTCTCTAATTTGTTCTAATATGCGCATTGCCTGCACATCAAGTCAGCCATGAAGACGCTGCATTTCCAGGTTCCTTCCTCTCCATCCTCCCAAAGAAATTAAAGCAAGGAGGCTGCGGGACCACAAGTGCAGGAAATAGAATTAGGGAACATATTAATTGGGGCATCAAGTAGGATTTTGTTCCAGGCGGTTTCCTTCCGTGAGCCACTTTGATGCTTCCCCTTCGCAGCTCTGTTTCTCATTAAAAGTATCCCTTAATGGCAAATGTTGTTTATGCATGTTGCAATTATGTCATGCTGTAACCCTTATGCTGGCAGGCTTGGCTGATTGGCGGGGAGGAGGAGGAGGAGGTCAGTTGTGGGGAGGAATTGGTGCGGAGGAAGAAGGGGGGGACGTGGGGTGGGGAGGTAAACAACAGACAAATAGTTTCAGCTTTGCGGTTGAACACGATGGCTGCTCTGAACCCCTCTGTGTGTTCAGCCATGCTGGACGCCTGCGTGAGAGCCAAGGCTTGTTGCTCCTTTTTACAGTCGGGTTTTATTCTTTCTGCTATTTACTGGCTTTGGGGTTTGCAGTGCTGCCAGAAAAATGGCTGGGTAATATTAAAGCTCTGCTTTTCAAAGTGAAACCTGGGTTCCCTTTTGCTGTTCTAGCTACTGTTTGATTTAAGAGAAGTAGGGGTTTGGTTTGTGGGTTTTCTGGGGAAGCGAGGGAGCGTCTTTATCGTCATGCTCCTTGCCGTCCGCCATGGCTCTTGTGCATCTTGTCCCAGCTGTGGCTGCAAACCTTCTGCAGGGATCTTTGCTATGATCTTTTCAGACCCCTTGCCTTCAGTGAGGCTGCTCCTAGGTGGCTTTTGCCAGCACTAATTCAGGGCTGTGAGAATAGCTCATTTGTGGGAGGGTATTTGTTTTTCCATCCAGGCAGCCAAAACCTCCAGCTTCCCCTCTCCCTTGCTCGCAGACTGGGAGTGCAGAGGGTTCGTTCTGCTCTTGATCTCTGAGCTTATGCAATCAGCTCAAGACAAACCTGGTGGTGAACTTAACATTTTTCCTCCCATTTTTTTGATCGTTCCTACTGTAAAATGGATTTGCCCCTGTGTCTAGATCTCAAAAGCAAACAATTAGCAGCCATAACGAAAGAAAACAGCTCATGTATATGAGGAGAGCAAGCCAAGCCATGTCCATGCCCAAGCAAGTTTAGAAGCCAATACAAATACCACTGCTTTGTTTTGGAAACTGTTGGCCTTTTTGGATTTTGGGAGCCAACACACAAGTGACTGAAGCCGATGGTGAAAGCAGCAAGCAAAAACCTCAAAGCTGCAGAAACCAGAATATAAAACAAATCTATGAGCGCAAAAAAAAAAACCCCAACCTTCCTCCTTCCTTCCTAGCTAATATCCTATCTAAAGTGACTGGAGCCTAAGCAGGCAAACAGGCCAAGGAAACCACAGGAGCTGGGACTAGTGGATGAGGGGAAGCAGACAAGTGTAGGAGTCACAGAGGAGAAGTCACTCGGTGCCTAGAGCCAGAGCTGCTGTGAAATGACTCATTTTCACTTTGCATGTATGATATTTGCATGCAAAACACATTCTGTGAACCGTCACATGGGTATTCTGCTCATGGGTTTTGATCCGGGATGAAATTTCACCCTTTCCTCCAGCAAAGTCATTTATCTTTCTTTCAGGGAGGAGAGAGGAAGTGGGAGGGAGCTGCAGAGAGAGAAAGAAATTGTCCTTCAGGCATAAAATTCAGGGGCTTATCCCTCAAAAGGGTCACTCAGCTGGTTCCTAACATGGGGACAGGAGTGGGGAATGCTGGTGGGAGCACAAGGTCAGGGCAGGGATGGTTCTTGGCTCTGCTGCCTCCACCCCACTGCTAGACCGAGCCAGTGCAGTCCCAGTGCGGTCCATTGGTAAGGACTTGGAGCCTTTGTACTGCTGTGACTTAAATCCTTATTCAGCTAAAAATCTCCTCTGCAATTAAGTAGAGCTCCAGAATTAGACCCACGGCGTGTTCTGGGAGTTGCAAGAGGTCAGACAGGCAACAGCGTAAAAATACGAGTAGGTGGCAGCATGCATGCTGGGCTGGGCTGGATGGCCACTGGCTCGTGGTCAGGCTGAGAACTGCAGGGATCCCTAGGTTAGGAATGACTGAAGAGGCTCAGAGTTTGAGAAATAGTGAACCGAATCCTGTAGTAAGTCTTGGCGTGCTGTTCTTGGCCATTTCATCGGTCTGGGGCTTGTGCAGATCTCGGTGTCCCTGTAGGAGCGAGTTTGCGGCAGTCTCTATCATCTTCCACTTCTCCCACTGAAGGGATGGAGTTTCCCAAGAAGGATTGCGTTAATGCATTCCATTAACTGTCTCCTGCCGCTTTTTCTTTGCCATTGCCTGGTTCCAAAGCCTGACAATGCAATATGTATCCTTATGGGAAAGGTAAACCTTTGGTGCGCTGGTGGTGTGGGCAATCTAGCTGGGTTTGTGAGTAGCTGCTGTTTGCCCTTCCAGGGCTTCTGAAGCAAAATAGGCAAATCCAGAAGCTGGAGCCTGCCATTTCTGATGGCAGGAGCTGTGCCATATTCACCAGACCTCTGTCTCAAGGCTTGATAGCCATTGAACTATTTAGCATCTTACACACGCAAAGAGGTTTCTTTAGCATAGCGCTGCTGTGGTCCCCTGTACTGATGAGAGAGATCCTGCTGGTTTTGGCACGGCACGCGGAGAGAGGCACAGTACGAATGCAGGCAGCCTGCCACCGTGGGCATTGGGTTACACCGTTTGTGCTTGTGCTGTTGGGATCCTGCTTCCTTCAGCCAGAGGCACCGCTTGCTCTGCTTGGAGAGCTGGGGCAGGAGGGTTGTGTGTCAGTCAGCAGCAGGCGCTGCACCTTTCTCAGGTGGGTGCAGTTGTGTGCAGAGGTCCGTGCCGGGGCAGGTGGTGGTATTAAGAGGTGATTTTTGGATTTGGTCTTCAAGGTACTACTCAGTAGTGATTCAAGTGGAAGGCTCGCCTGTGTAAGCCTGGTGCTGTGCATCAGATGGTGGGCATCTGAAGAAGCTGTGAGGGTGCGTAAGGATCTACCTTGCCATTACTGCCAGTGTTCAGACCCCTTATCTGCACAAAATAATGTCTCTGGGGAGTGTGTTACAGAACAAAATCTGTCCAGTTGCTCTCGAGATAAACCTGGAGTTGATACAGTGTTCAGACCCAAGCCTGTGCTCGGATCAGTCTTGCTGTCTGTGTTACGAGCATGGGCTGCCCTCCAAAATGGAGGCATGATGAACTTCGGGGTATTCCAGCAAAGGGGAAAACCTGGAAGCCATCCTTCCCCTTAGCCTGAGCTCAGTTTGCACGGGTAGCAAAACAGACAATGCCCAGGGTGGGTGCTACCAGCCAGCCTGTGTGCAGGCTGCTGCTCTTGCAGTAAGGTTACTGCTATTTTCCAATGACATAAACCAGTGTGGCAGTAGCAAAGTATACACCAGCATCTGAAGAAACATGGCGTCAGATCACTGTGGTAGTCAAAAACACTTTGAAAGGACCTATTTTAGTGCCAGGGTAGAGGAAGGACATCCCAGAACAAGTACATCTCATAAACAGAGGTACAACAACTGCCTCTGGCACCTTTCTCTGCACCTGTGATTTTTACAAGGTCTTCTACCATTTCCCATCTGTTAGGAGATGTTGAATCCCGAGTTGGAGGGTTGCATGGGCGAAGGAGTGAGGCTGCAGTGTATCAGTTCACTTCTGCTCCTGTTTAAACATAGTTTTCTCAGAAGCCTGAGTGAGGAAGGAGGGAGCATCACCTAGTAAACAAGTTTTAATGAAGGCTATTTTGCTGGAAATGTTTATACATTATTCCCGAAAAATACACAAAGCGCACTGATAGTGTAGCGCAGAGTTCAGTTTGTGCAATCTGGAGTGTGTGTCTGCAAGTGTCTGCCTGTGTGTGTTTGCGAGGTATGTCCTTCCCTGAAAGTAAGTTTTGGAAAACAGCTGCCAGCAGGTGAATTCCCCTGTAAGAATTTCTTGAAACTTCCCGACCCATCTGCACTAAGTCACTGGGAAACAGCAGTGATGAACCCCAGTGCTTGTGTGTTTCTGCCTGGGTTTCCTGACAGAATTATATAGGCAGATGTGTAGGGGTGTGTGCATAATCAATCCAACTAAGATGCACTGGAAGCAGGCATGGATTGGCAGAGCAGCACGTGTGTTCTGGATCTGGTATGTGCCAGAGGCTTGATGGCACTGTGGTATTCCAGGTATCTGGGTGTCTAGAGCTGCTGTGCAAACCAATATCCCGATACCTGTGTCTTTGCCAAGATTGATTTTAGTCTCTGGTAAGAAGAGGACATGTAAGGACATCTGTGGTGTGGTGCCCTTAATTAAACTCCTGGTCCGGGGCTGGAGGAGTATCAGAAAGGCCAGGGCAAAGTCCCTCATTTGGTAGTAGAATTTTAATCAGATAATCCCAGGAACCCTGATGAGATGTTTTGGCTTGTCCTTTCCATTGTGCCATAACACCAGGGAGAAATGCAAAATATGCTGCTGCTAAACGATGCCACAGCGATGCCTCAGGATGCTCATGAGGAAATAACACAGAGGCAGAGCCATTCCTTTACATCTGTGCCAGTTCCTTGGTCTTGGATGTAAAACTAATATGATTCAAGGAATTGGAAAAGTAAATTTGTCTGAAATAAACACAGTTGCAATATGACTATTCCCAGTGAGCCATGCAATTTTCTGCCTTTTTCTTGCCATGTGTTGCTTTTCTGCCCTTAATCTCTGTTGCCCCCACTTACACATACAGAACAACATGCTTCTTATTTTATATGCCCTCAAAATCACATGTGTTCCCATGTTCTGCTAATAGACACTAAATTTCACTGTCCCTGCAGTACTGGAAATCTCTTCAAATGAAAGATTTTCATATGAAAATTCCTCAGTAATGTAGTCTGCTTATGAAAAAAGTGGAAATGCCTAAAGTCAACAAAACAGCTTACAGCTTGGGTGGCCAAGGGGTAGCAGGTGGAGGTGCCATGGTAAAACAAACCCCAACTTAATTACAGAAACCTCTGTTGAAGAGGTTTTCTTTTCTCTCACACACATACATACATGTGTGCACTTATCTCCTGCAAATAGATTTTTCTGAAGGATGAGAAGAGCAGGGTTAGCTGTAGCACATAAGTTATTCTTGTTGCCGCAAACCGTTTTGCTGACTCAGTCCTAGGAATCCTGGCATGAGCGATGCCAAATCGCACTCTGTTGCTCTTGATTTGGTTGCTGCTGAGTATTTAGAAAATCTGTATTAAGGCATTTTTCTAGCAGGCAGCTGAGAACATGAGCCCCAACTTTCTGTCTGTTGCTGCATTTGCTTTATGAAGTACTTGGTGCACCTGCTTGCTCGGGGAAGGCACCTCAGTAAACACTCCCTGTGTGAGCCTCCTCTGATGAGCAGGAGTAACACAACTGAGTCAACAGTATCATCCAAATTCCAAAGTGTGGGCGGAAGAAAAGAATCACCCTTTGTTGCCGAACCTAAAATCCTGAAGCTTTCTTCACCGTGTAATTTGTTGGTGTCAGCAGATTCTGGGTGTTTTGCTGCCAGCAGTCGGATTGAACTTCCTTCAAGTTGCAACATCAGGAGGGTTAATTATGTACAAAGTGCTGGCCGGTGCTGAGGTCTGGCATGCAGGGATCCAGCTGTGCTGGAGAGATGATCCAGAGGTGATTGTCATGGCCAATGTTTGCGTGTTCCTGGGGACTCTGGGCTGGTTGCATTCCCAGTTTGAGGTCGGTGAAGGCAGGGGAGAGCAGGCAGACTCTGGAAGAGGCTTTCCTTTTCTGTGAAAGGTCCTGGTTCAAAGGGAGTCATGTTAGTGTGTTAAGAGGATCAGCATCCCCAGGACTGGAGCTGCAACCTTTCCAGTTCAATCTGGTTCCTTTTCAACCCTTTCAAGGGTTGAAAATGCCATTATATACATTTTTCTTAAAAGATTTATAAAAAAAAAAAAAAAAGTCTTGGGGGGGGTGTGGGGTGGGGAGCAAAAGATGTTCATTTTTATTCTTTTTTTCTTCTATGGTGGCTTTACAGCTGTAGGACTTCTTTAGCGTTAGTGAATAACTGATGAGTTGTATTCAGCTGAAGTGTGTGGAGATGTTGCTCTTAGGACGTGGAGTGAACCTGGTGGTGAGGAGATCCTCCTGCAGGGCTCCTGCAGCCCATGTGCTGGGCCCTCCAAAGAGGGGAAAATCATCTGTTTGCTCTTTCCAAACAACCTGCGGTGCTGCCAAGCCTCCATCCTCCCCCTTCCAACAGCACTTAAAATACAGTTTGTGGATTTCCCAATATTTGTAACCTCATCAGTCAAGGCTTATCGCCCTGATAAATAAAAGGATGCAAGGCACACACAGCCCTTATCAGAGAGCTAACAGAGAGCTCGCCTTCCCTCGCTGAAGGCGAAGACATGGGAAGCGTTCTGTCAACAATTTAAACAGTGCAATTAAAAATATGTATCGATTCCTTTTCCACTTGCACTAGGTTCATATCAGTTTGCTGCTGAAGCCGTTTTTGACACCCAGCTTAGCCAAGGTGATGGTGCCAGTTCTTAAAGCATGAAGTTTTCCTGTTGCGCTTCCTTTCCCAGGCATCTGGCAAATCCTGAGGTACCACCCAGCCACAGACCCTGCAAACTTTTTTTGGTAGCTTTCAGTTTAAGGTCCTTTGCCCTGATGGCCGAATATTGGTCTCCTTTGCCTGTTGCAGGACACTCCAATGTCCCTGCTTTTTAAATACAATTTTTACTTAGTAATGACACAATTCAGTTACAACAGCGGCAGACTGAAGGATGCCTTAAATGCTTGGCTGTCCTTAGCCTGCCCTAGGTCAGATGTCAGAGCTGCCAAATGTCAGTGTTGCCAAACAGAGGAGGAGATGGGACTTAAATAAAATTTAAAGCAACTTTTTTTTCCCCTTTTTTTGGCTTATTGGCCATTTTCCTATATGTTGCAGCACCGTCTGAGTCTTCTACCCACCGTCTTCCTGTTCAAACTACCCAACAAGGGAAAGCACGGTTGTTTGCGCTACTGGTGGGTGATTTTAAACGGTAGTTTGACTCAGTTCCTGGCTTAGATATGTGCAGGGCAACCGTCTTGTGTCCTCCTCACTCTGAAGTGAATGGCTGTTTAATTTCCATCTCATGGAAAAAAAAAACAGAAAAAAAAAAAAAAAGACATGCTCGTCCCCTGAGATGGGCTTTTTAATTGCTCTAGCTTGACACTCCAACTTAGTGTCCTCATGGCCACTGATTGATTTCAATTAACATTCCCATGCTCCAGGCACTATAAATAACCCTTGTCTGGCCGGCTGCTTCTCCACTGCCAGCTCAACCTTTCTCCTTTAGTTGCTGCTGCTGCTCATCTTGCTTCTTGGCTTGGCCTCAGGCTCAGTCTATAATTCTTTCCAAACTTCCCTGTATAAAATAATCATGTACATGAAGTAAAACAGGAGTCTCATATACACACTTAATAACTCTTGTGTACTGTATGAGTGGGAATTCCACTTTATAACCCCTAGAGCTTTCAAATGGTTCTCATTTTCGGCAGCATTCCTCCTGCGAGATCTAAAACTTCCCATTTTATCCCAAGCCATTGCTTTCCCTTTCAACCTTTTTATTTCTCCTTGAGATTTCAGCGTATAGATGGCTTCATCTTCCCTTTGGGCTGTGGTTTCAGCAGCAAGGCAGCTTGGGAGCTGATAGCACTGCTCCTGAGCTCTTAAGCCAAATGTCAGGGTTCTCTTCCCAATGCCACGTTTTCCAAATTAAAGCTTCAACTCACTTGCAATTCAGAGCAAAAGGCTCTGAGTTGAGATTTAGACTCAACTGATAAGATAAGCTACAGGGACCTAGAGCTAATATTCTACATGTGTTCATCTGTCTGCCTACCTGTTATCTCTTTCCCAGTGAAAAAGAGAAGAAAGACTATTGTGTGTGTTTAGACACATACTGTATGTGACAGATAGATAACATCTGTATATATATGGATGCAGGAGCAAGACTGATAGGCAGATAAGTTAGAGGTAGCAATCCACAGATTTGTAAGGCCAGAAGGGACAGTTACATCAAAGGTGTGTAGAACTGAAGGGTTTGGGTTTGAGGGGGGTGGTGGTGGTTATTTTGATGACATTTTGAAAGCCAAGGGAAAATAGACACCTTTTTGATAAAATGCACATGTATTTCTCTATTTTTTCTGCCAGCTGAAGATATGGTTGAAGTTTCTCAATCTTGAATTAAAAAAATAATAACAAGAAATCATGATTTGTCTCTATTGTCTGGCTTTTTTTCTTCTTTTTCTCCACCCAGCAACACATTCAGTGGATGAAGTGCACTTTAACGTGATTTGTGTTGATTTGGGATTAGTCACAAGTATGGAAGAACTGAAGGGGATGATAGGCATTGCCCTGAGAAACCAAGAACCTCTTGCTTCAAAAATTCCCGTTTCCCTTTAGAAAAGGGGCAAGACACAGACTGCAGTAAAATGAAAGGCAGGAGCTTCTCCACATCATTCAGTACCATTGGCAGTTGGAGGTGCAGAAACACATGCAAGCGGTGAACCCTAGGAGAGCAGGGAAGGTGTGCATGGACAAGGAGGTCATGGTCAGCTTTCTGCCTGGCACTGTGATGTGCTGCCCGGCCCCAGCTCGCTGCAGGTGACCAGCCACGCTGGCAAGCACCCTTTGCCACGCTGGTTATTGTGACTTTAATCTTCCCTCATGTGCCATGAGCCCAGCTGCGTGCGGAGCCCATGTGCTCTGTGCATGTCACGCAGTTGCTGGTTACCCGTGCTAATTGAAACATCATTTTCAATGGTACATTCTTTGGCTTTTTTTTTTTTCCCCCACCCCTTTTTCCACATTTGGAGCCTGGCCTCGGTCCCTCTGTTGTGTCCCTGACTTTATTTGCTGAGCTCTGTCGGTGCTGTATCTCTCTGACTGTCGGTGCTTGGCCAAATGAAAGGATCATAAAACTGTAGAAACGTTGGGTGACTGGACCTCCTCCAGCTCCTGCCACCCGCCATGAATGCAGCGACCCAAAAACTGGAGGCTCTAGTCCAGATACCATCTTACCAGTGCTGAGCAGAGGTGGATAATAACTTTCTTTGATCTGCTGGCCATGCTTTTTTGAATAAATGGTTTGCCCTGTGCAATGAGAGTGTGCTGCAGGCTCGTATCCAGCCTGGTGGCGGCTGCAGCCCTTGCTGCCTTCTCTTCAGCGGGGCTGTTATTCACGCTGCAGTTTGCAGACTCTGCTGGTGCTTGGGCTGCTTCCAGGGTGCTGAGCTTCACCTGCTGCAATCATATATGCTGGATCCATGAACCACGTCTCAGTATGAGCAGCGAAGTTTTCCCCTTGCTGATAGGACCACCTGCCTGGTTTACTCCTGATGGGGATGTGGTGCTTATGTCAGTGCAACTCATTTATAAAGGGCAAGAGACTGCTCCACGTTCTTAATTAACATTATTTTTCTACCTGGTTTTGGACGAACTCAGAGTTTGGTACCAACGCCTTCAGCTTCTGTTTCATAGCTGGTATGGGGCAGCACCAAACAAAAAATAAAACCCTATATAAAACAATCAAATGTATTGGCACTTGAGGGAAAAAAAAAAAAACACAACTTGAGCAATGATTAATTTGGAAGGAAAGTTAAAAACATCCAAAGAGAAGTTAATTATCTTTTGTTTGGTATAGTGTCAATAAAACTAATATTTTAATGCCGTTTGATACTATTTTAATACTATTTCAGGAAAAAAATACAAAGAAAGAGTCTTTTTAAAGAGAAACTGTGTTTCTGAAAGTGTTGAAATTTGCGAATTTGATGGGTTTAGGTTTAGCAGAAAATAAAAATATAAAACCCTCAAGTCAGCAATATCAACATGCGTTTTAGTCCTGAAAGGCTTTTTCTACAAAAAAAAAACAGTGCAAAAAAAATTCGCATAGGTCTAATCACGCAATCTCCCAAAGCTATTAGTGGATATGCTTATAGATAAACAAGAAACAAAACATCCTGAGACCAGTGGGAGAAATAAATAGATTTTCTGGAAGGGAGAGTAAGTGTGAGAGCAAGAGGAGTAATGGGGCAGATGTGCGCGAGTTTGAAAACTGTTTTTTGCATTACAGGATGTCATTTATTTAGTTAAAAAAAACATGTTTTTATAGTATTATTCTGTGCCTTTTAGAGTTCTCATGCACTGGAAGCCAGCTCTGACTTCTGTGTCAATGGGCACTTGGGGACTCCGAGCCCTGAGTTATTTGACTGTCAGATGCTGTTCCCGAGTCACTGGAAATCATGGGGTTTTTTTTAAACAAAACTAATTTGTTTTACTCCAAGATGCTCAGAGCAGTCATTTATATTATAAAGCTGTAAGTGGTAGGAGGATGTCTAAAAATAGCACATTCCAAAAGCTCAGATACAGATACTGGGAGAGAGATTTTTCCCTTATTCATATTCTGCATCATTATTTAACCTGAAAAACCGCAAAGAGGTGAAATGGGGAAGTTGTGGTATAGAGCTATACATACTGTGTGCTTGTCATTTGTGTCACATTAATCAATCACAAAAATCCTGCCGAGTTCTGTGCATTGTGCTGGGCCAAACTGGGAAGACTTGCCAGGCTGGTGGCTGTTAAACAGGGGTGTCGGCATTTTATCTGTGAAAATACGCAAGTTGCTCCCGTGCCAGCTGGGGAGTACCTTGTCTGGGTCTGCAGAAACATCCGTGTTGTGGGAATCTGTCAGAGAGATGGCTCTGGGCTCCCTCTTTGCTCATGCATGAGGGGGTACATCCGTGGGTCCATACGCCGTAGGCTCCGTGGGTGTCTGACCATGGGCAGGTGAGTTACTCTTCTCTGGTGCTTTTTCTCTCTGACTGCAAAGGGAAAAGTCCCAGTCTGGCTGTTGGCATCTTCTGGGGGAGGAATACCCCACTGTGGTTGTCCACAGTAAGCCTTTGATGGGTTTGTTTCTGAAGGTTCATAGTTCTGGCGCTTCTGCTGGAATTTAGAGGTGGGATGAGCTCTGACCTTAAACTTGAAATTTGGCAACAGATCTCTCTTTTTGCCTGGCTTGAGGGCTTCTCCTCTGTTCGCTGGGATCTCTTCCCAAGCTCTTGGGAAATGTGGCCCAACCAGGTTACAAAGAGGTGTGGAGGAGATGTGGATCTAAATCCCAGCCCACCTGCTCTGGTTTTCCTTACATGAGTGACTTCTGTGACAAAATTTACACAAATCTAGTTGCATAACTGAGCCTCTTCTACCACCTGGAAATGTCATTTGGAGGAAAAGAATTTGACCTTTTGTCTCTCGTTCTGGACTTCCACCATCCCAAGTTCTTCTTGGCCAAGCTTCATTATGGCTGTATAAAGCAGTATCAAGAGGCTGACTAGACATCGCTCCCCTTCATGCCGTGCTTCGTTTATAAGCCTGGATTATGATTCTGTCCCAGACAGCTTGCCCTACCCTAATGGACTGGCAGTTCAGATGAGAGGAAAATCAGATTAACTGTTCCTAGTAGCGAGAGAGCTGAGACCTGGTGTGAGGAGTGCCTTCTGCTTACAGCAGATGCTGCTGCCGAGCTGGCAGCTGACCATGAGCATCCTCAGCCGGCGCTGCCATTGCGCAATCCCATCTCCCGTCTCTGCCATGCCTGCCTGTGCTGCTCCTCTGGCGTGTCTGGGAGGTTTGGCTGGCATCAACAGCTGGGAACCCCTGTAAAACCAGAGGTCATCAAGGAAATGGTTAAGAAATGTTCAGCTCTAGTAGTGAGGCTGCTGTAAGTCGCTTGGTTGCATTTTAGGTCTGTCGCTCATCTGCTTTAAGCTACGTTGGACTTTTGGGGAGTTTGCTACTGTTTGTAGGACAAGGAAGCTGAGAACTTTCCCAGCTCATCCACTGAATGGGGTCAGTGCTTTCCTTACCAGGTGCAACCTGCAGGGTGCTGTGGCCTTTCCTTTAGCTGTAAATGAGCTATTGCTGTGGGAAGACAGATTCAGCTGCTGTGGCTGCATTTGATGATCTCCAGCGGAGGAGAGTCCCTCCGGTGGTGGCGGGGGGCTGCCAGCAAGTGCCCTGCTCAGCACGGGGGAGCTGGAGCCCTGGCTGCCAGGGTTGGCTTGGGACCCTGACATCAGTCTGTGAACACTCTGGTGAACTTCATGAAATGCTGAGCGTTGTAAAGAAATCCTCCTCTTGGTCTCTCGATGCCAAAGTGAGTCGCACCCCTTCTTCCTGGCAGGGCATCGCAGCAGGACGGAGGAAAGAAGGAAACTCAGGTGTAGCTAGAAAATCCAAGCAAGGGGAATAAGGACATGCCGTGTTGGAGTGTGAGGGGGGGGACTAGCCTACCGTTGCCCCCTTTGTGTAGCACTAACCCTCCCGGCCCCAGGGGGAGGAAGAAGTGAGGCCGCCAGGCTCTGCTTTGCTATCCGCACTCTCTGGGCTTGGCACAGGGTGAGCTGCCTGGTTTCTAATGTCAGGGACGTTTCATTGACTGAACCCATGGAGGAAAGGTTTGTACAGGTTACTGGACCATTTTGACCTTTTGCCTGCTTTATCAAAGGCCAGAGAAAAGGTTTTGTAGTTTGTTTTATTGTGGAGCCAGAGACTGACTTGGCCATACGTGTTCATGGCTTTGATATAAGCCGAGGTCCTAACTGAAACGGTAAATTAGTTTTGACAGCTCTTCTTTGACGGGGTACATGCTGCTCTTCTCATTCAATATAAGTGACTTTCCATTTCCATCAGCTAGCCAGTGGCAAAGGGAGTCTCTGAGTTTGGGAAGTCCCTGAGCACAAGCCTCGGGGACGTGCCACATCTGTCCTGCAGCAGGGCAGGGCCATGTTGTGGCCTTAGCACGACTTTGCACGACTAAACACAAGGCTTAACACGACTTTGCACAGCTGGTCACATGGCTGCAATCTGCAGAACACAGGGAAGTTTTATTGATACATTGTAATCCAGAAAGTCTTTCTAATATGATGTTCTTCTCACTGTAGGTGAAAAAAAACTTCTTGTGAGCTTTGGATGTCTGGGTGGTACCTCTCATGTGCCATGTGCAGCCCTGTTCTCCCACCATCAAGACTCAGTAGGTGGAAAAAAAAAAAAAATCTTTACTATTTCCATTCCTCCTTTTTGATTGATCCTCAAATTAAAATGTCAACATTGCACAAAGATTTCCCATTTCCCTGTGTTTTACCCTTAAAGTTCTATGACTATGCAGACACCTAAAATACTCAGCAGACGGACTCGCTGCTTTGACGCAACCCCTGCTTCTCGTGGTCCTCTTGTGGGAAATGATATTTCACTCTCTTCATCCCCAACTTCTCCCTGGTTACTCATCGTTACCTGTGAGCTTATTTCATCAGTCGCAGTTGATGCTAATTTAATGTCCTTTGCACAACCAGTGAGCCTTGCTGCATGTAGTCATTCTGCTGTCTTTCTGGAGGTGGTCCCCATACTTACCTGGCAGGTTTTTTCCTTTCTTCAGGAGTTTCCCCAACTGTGTTATTTAGCTTTCCTCAAAATCCAAAGGCTCTAGGCTGAAAAAAGGAGCATATCTTCATTTACTAAGTGGTGTGTCCTTAATTTCCTAGACTGGCCAGGAAATGTGACTGATCACATGAAGTGTTCTGTTACCATGGGCCATGTGTTTTTCCCCTTTTATAGGGTAATGGTTGTAAATGTCTTAAGAGTTTTGTTTTAATTCTCTCCTAAGATTGGGTGATGTCTTGGCTGGTCGTGTGAGATGAGTTACTGCAATGTTCCGTACTGAGATGTGCTGCATATTTGGCTGACAGTGACTTGTCAGTGATGGAGATGTTTGCAGGCTGTAGCCATCATTTCTGCCTGTGATGTGTGGTGATGGGTTTGTTCTTGTGCTTGTTGTGTCTTTGGCTGCTTGTTTGTTGTGGTCATTGTGTTTTCATGTTCTGATTTTTTTTGGTTATCGTGTAGCCGTGGAGACCACCACTGTGCTCTGCCTCCCGTTGTTGTGGCTTCCTGCTAACCAGTGTTTGTTGTGGGAGATAATATGTGGTGGTGGTTTTCGCCTTGTTCCTTTGCTCTGGCTGCTTGATGTTTGCATTGTAGCCATAGATTTCCGTGGTAAACCCTTTGAGCTCGGGAAAAAAAAAAAAGAACAAACAAGCTTTCCCTTTCTAGTCATTTGTGAAACTCAAACATGATCTTGTTCAGCATGACCACGAAAACTTGAAGATCAAACTGAGTAAATTGAAAGTGTCCCACAACACAGAAATTCCCTTCTTCTGCCTTTCCACTCTTGTCTCTCCACAACCAGATTCCTCCTGCCAATTCCAAGCAGAGGGAAGATTTCCCTACTGCTAAGAGGGCTGCTTGTGCTCCTGCTGAGTGGGGTGGGACAGCAGTGATGGACTGTCACCTGAGCAGAACTGTATTGTTGGTAGTAGTAGATTTTAGGCATTAAAATGCAAATTCATACCTTTGCCAGCCTTATGACTCCATAAATCCATCGGTTTTATCATAGAAGAATAAGGTCTGTGTCAGGGAATTGGAAGGGAGGAGCTGGAGGGCAGAGGTACGTGTTTATATCAAGCTTCTCCATACAAAGAAAAATGTACTTTTTGGAAGGCTTTGTTTTGGTGATATGTCTACAAGCTCCGTTCCACTCCTCTTGCTTCCCCCACCACTCAAGTGTCAAATGTCTCCATTTACCTGTACAGATTAATGTGGAGGGGGGGTCAGGGCTTTATGAACGCAGTGGTTTTCCCTAAAGATAAGCCCACTGGATAATCAGGGTGGGGAAACGTAGCTATCAGGTACTTAAAATGAGATATTTGAAAGCTCCTTGTGAAAACTTTTCCTAAGTTGTTTTTTTTTTTTTGATAGTTCAAAAGCCCCCAGTTCTCTCCCCACAAACATGATCACCAACACTGAAATTCAGACAGTTGTAATCAGCTCTAATAGGAGCAGAAAACCCAAGTGCCATGCGTTATTATGCCTCAGCCCCTGTAGCGCCGGTATCCGGAACCTCACTTGTGCTGGGATAACAGTAAACAGATGTGAGGGCAGTAGTTGCAGTACTGAGTTACCCTTTAAAAATCTAGCTTGCCCCATGGATTTTTACAGTTCTTGTTAAGACCCCTTCTTACTGAACACTTTTTCTTTCTCTCTCTCTTTCCTTCTCCTTTTTTGCAAGGTTATTTTATTTTTTTTGCAGGATCAGCTCCCTTGGCTGGTTCACCATGTGGCTCCATAAATAGTTGGATTGGCATAATTGAGGGGTGAATGGGATTTGGGAGTGAGTGAGTGGTGATTGAGAAAGGAGGGGGAGTGTGATGGGATAAGCTGGGCTTACCACCGAAAGAAATGTTTGTGGAGCCAAGGCTTTTCCACAAGGAGCCACAAGTCTATCGGAGCAGCAGAGAAAATGCCATGACCACTGGAGGAGTGAAATCCTGTTCTCTGGCCCAGATGCTGATATCGTTGCTCAGAGAATATTGTCTTTGGCTTTGACCTGATGCAGACATGCGTACCCGTAGCTCAATGCGCCAAGCAGTCGCTTCTGACCAGGAATAGACACAATCTGGTGCCTGTGGGCAGGTGCCCTGCCCTTGCTCCCCTTCCCCATGTACTCCCCCTGCCTCCCTCGTGCTGTTCTTGCTGTCACAGTGACTGTGTAAATCCGCCAATCCTGTGAAAAATTAGCCCACCAGTGAAGAAAGAAAAAATTTCCTGTTTGATCAGCTTGCTGATCCAATCCATTCTGCACTTTCATTGCTGCCAGATCTGACCCTGGAGAAGGCAGGGGGATACAGGCGGGTTAGCGGGTGGTGAGCAGGCACCGGTGAGCTCTTTCCGAGCAGGGACAGGTTACATGAGTGCTCCATGAGCAAAGGAGGTAGAGTCTGGCCTTTTCTCATGACTAGCCCAGCAGTCCTTCCAACACTTTGTTCTTGGCAGCTTCAGTTCAACATTGTCATCAGCTCTGCCCTCTTCTTTGCAGGCATCCCAAAATGCTGTAATTTGTAGGTGTAGTATTTTTAACCATGAAATCGGTGTCTCTAGACACCATGACCACAGAATGGCTTTCAACAGAGGGGTGTGGACAAAAAGGATTTATTTGGGTTCATAAGCGCTATTGAAGGGTTTTCTCCCTGGAGAGGGACAGCCAGGATTCCTGTACTAAAGCTCACTGTCCTGTTCTCTCAGCTGTGAGTCCACAGGGAGAAGCCGGAGAACCGGAGCTGTGCGTGTGGATGTGGGCAGTGACACATTACTAGGGCATGTGCAGAATTCCTGCGAATGACCACAGCACTCTGCTGAACAACTATCAGAAGGTTTCTCACCCTTCCTTAAGGGAGGATGCTGCACTTCCAAAAAAGACTCCCAATGGGTGCAATGATATTCATCCGGTTCTGTTCCAACCGTTGCTCTTCCTGTGGCTGTTTTGCTCTTCATTATCTCCCTGGGAAGAGGTTGTTCTCTT
Source organism: Falco biarmicus (assembly GCF_023638135.1). Lineage (NCBI taxonomy): Eukaryota > Metazoa > Chordata > Aves > Falconiformes > Falconidae > Falco > Falco biarmicus. The sequence continues at coordinate 35,863,399 of NC_079288.1, forward strand.
GAGCAACAATATCCCAAAGCCAGTTTGGTTTCTGCAGTGTCCATATTTAGTGGGACTGTTTCTTATTTAGAAGCAGCCTTTGCATGGGTGTGAAGATGCTCTGCACCATGTGAGCAATGCTGAATGGGCTTTGCCCCCTGGTCTGTAGCTGGAGAAAATGTGTGAGAGATTTCCCTGCTGCTAATAAGCATTGTGTTTGCCTTCCTCTTTAGGGGTGGGATAGAGTTGGGGGGGAAAAAAAAAAAAAAAAAAAGGCCTTCCAGTGGGACGTGAATGTTTCTGCCTGCGTTCCCACATTGTTCCCAGCTTTCTGCCGGACTCCAGCTGTATGACACAGGCCTCCAAAATGTAAACGAGATTCCCCGATGAATGACACATGCAATCACAACTTGCCGCTTGCGTGGACGAGGCGACAGCAGTCTTGTGGGTGGCGAAGCATGTTTGCTGGTGGGGAAGAGGGTGCTGAGGGCCGCATGGCCGCAGCCAGCAGCATGCGTGGGACCCTGGACTTTGGCAGGCATTGGACCCAGATCCTTCTGTGGCCCTGATGTGTTTGTAGAAAGGCTTTAACTTCCTGACAGCCCTCTGAGAAACGTTAGCTCCTCTGTAGGTAGCTAATGGGGTCACCACGGGCTGACAGGTACCAGCGCCCAAGGGTTTCTGGAGAGACCGGGGAGCACGGGGCTGCCGGGAGGTGGGAGCGCAGGAGCAGCCTCCAGCAGCAGCAGCAAGTCTTTGCTGCTAATGCTTCCAGGGAGGGAATTTGAGGAAATGCTTGGGTAGGAATAAGTAGAGTTGGCAACAAATGTGCATTTCATTTTATGAACATTTCATGGTGAAACTTAAAACTTCCACAAAATTTGGGGGACTGGATAGCTCAAGGGATTAGTAATGGGATACAGAGCCTTTCATCTCACCAGTGCCTTTTCAACTGCAGCTCAAGTCCATACCAGCGACTGAAAGTTGTTACCATCTGATGGCTTATGTGTAATGAGTTGATGGTCTCACTCCATTTCCTGGTAGTCAGGTATCTGCGGCTGACGCACACAAACACACCATAAAGCCTGGCTGCTTGCCAGCCTTGTTGGCAGCCTCTGCCAATGACTGGATGAGTCCAAGAGTGAAATATCCCATTTGCTTCTAGCTGGGAGCTTTATCAGGTAGTATCCTGGCATGTGCAGCGTGTGAGAAACTTGTGAGGTGGGAAAGCAGTGGGCCAATTTAGAGCGGTGGTTTTACGTAGACATCTTCCATCTGTACTGAGGTCTATAAGGAATAATGTTTTGTTGCAAGGACCTCCTCTTCAGATGCTCACCCCTCAGCAAAGCTGCGAGGTATTTGAGGTTTATGTTTTGCAAACAAAGCAAAGGCATTATGGCACAGGGCTTTCTGTTTAAAATAATGTCACTGCTTTTTTTCCCCCTCCCCACAGCAGTTCTAAGCAGAACCCAGAGCACATTTTACAAGCATTTGTTTATTAATGCATCTGTGATGTGACTGTAGCACAGGGATGCACCATCATCCCCATTTCTAGCTGGGGAAACTGAGGTAGAGATAAACGAAATGAAGGAGCAGATAAATCCAAGATAAAAAATTCAGGAGTTTGTGGGTGCTGGCCCTGTGCCAGGTCTGATAATGGATTTAGACCATCGGTATGCTCTCTGCTTCTCCCTCAGTTAGGATATCTGCCCTTGCTCTTCCCATCATGGGTCTAAAAACAGCCCCTGGGATGAAGCCTAAGAAAAAGGCTGTTGCTTGGGGGATGTGTTCTTTCACCATTTTGTGTTCTCTAGACCTGGTAGTTAGGACATAGTTAGGAACAATGTGGCTCCTAATGAAGATGCCCAAGCGTAGATTTTGTTGGTTCTGGTCAAAGGCATGGTGAGGGGTGGTGATGGGATAAAGAACCAGTTACAGAGATGACTGAGCTGTGGGGCTGGTTGTGGTCCCCAGGTGAGACGCTGCAGCCACTGGGCAGCAATCCATGGAGGACGCCATCCCCCTGATGGGATGTGCAAGACTGAGCATCCTTCAGTATCCCCTGTGTTTGGGGGATTTCTAACCTTGTGTCTAACAGGGGTTCCCCTGGCCCTGCCCATCCATCCAGGGGAATGGATACAGCCTGGTGTAAACTGTCCCCCGCAAGAATCTATGTACCCAGGTGGGGGGGGGGTGAGACCCCGTGGGCCCCGCTGGCCTTTCTGTGATTATACAAACACAAGCAGGCCGTTAGTAAACAAATGATGTCAGCTCCCACTGGTGTTATTTTTTAAGCACTTTGTATACATGACTTGTTCTGTATGTATCTCTGGACTGTTCTTTCTCCCCCTCCCACCGCCTCTCAATCACCCACAGAGCTTGCCTATTTTTTTTTATTTTTTTTTTCCTTTTGGTTAAAACCAACATCTGTAGATTTGTTCTTAACAAAAATAAAGCCATCCATCTCCTTTGGCCTGCCTTTCTGTCATGTAAGCTCAGGAAAACTGGCTCAGTCAAGGTTTACAGTAGCTGTCGCAGCCTGCAGTGGGAAAGGCACTTATCTGTAGAAGAGGGTTAGCAGTTCTCAAGAATGCATCCTTCCCTCGGACTGAGGGGGTGGCTTTTGTTTATCCTCTGGCACACAATGAAATTATGGGAAAACATGCTTGGATGCACTGCAGTAGTAAGGTGGGGCAGGGCAGCGGTTAAAAATGGAACGGAGCCTTTGATCCCTGGCCAGAGGAGATGACTCCCAGGGTTTGGGTTTTAGGGTGGACGTCATGTTCTTTCTCTTCATCTCCGTGTACAGATCGAAGAGTTCCCCTCCTACCTAGTGAGCAGAACAAAGCCTCCCAGGCAGGCCTGGGGGGAAAAAGGGATTGTGAGCAAGGTTGGAAGGAGGGAGGGGGTTTGGGAAGCCCGGCTAGCCCCTGTCGTCATGCCTGGCTCAGGTGGGTGCTAGAGGAGGGGTGCAAGCCCAAGCATTCCCAACAGCCGGCCGAGGAGGGGAGCCTGCAGCTAGATGCAGCATGCATCCCGAGATCTCAAAGCACCACAGCAAAGAGCACGCAGCTGAGCCTCTGGGCTGTTGCCTTGGTGGGGGACGCAGGGGCTGGCTGGGGCTGAGCACTGAGTCATGACAGCGGCTCGGGTTTGTGACAATGTTTTTCCTGTTAATCTCCCCCACCATCTCCCCCAGAAAACACAATGGAAACTCCGTAATCCAGGAGATAGCCTGGGGCATACCACAACTCCAGAGGGTCCTCGAAGGAGGCTCTGAGTCCTCCCCAGATTGTTCAGCAGCCAGACCAGGTAGTAAATAACCACATGAGTCCAAAGGACCCGAAGGGGAGTGATAGAAGTATTACGTGCTTGCGCTTAGTCCTGCTCTATCCCAGATCTGGAGTGGGACGCTCAAAGACTCCAGAGCGCTGACTCCTTGGAGCCAGAGTATATCATCTGTTAAGTCTCTGGCACGACAGACTTGCTTTAGAGTGAGCAAATTGAAGGTCATGTCTCAAGATCTGGTTAATGCCACATGCCAAAGTAGACACAGAAGCAGAAGGATGATAGATACTCAGATGTATAGATCAATCTATGGCTCAAGGCATGTTTGTTTCTTACTTGGTTTGGTATCTGTAGTCTAGGTATATTGTTTTTATTATTTATGGTGTTGGGGGAGTAATCCTCTGCATTTGAATTTATTTGCTGTGCTATGTGGCTGATTTGGAACACGTCCTCTTGTGGGTTTTTTGTTATTTTTTTGCAAGGGAGCTCAGCAATCGTTTGGCACTGAGTACAGGGGGAAAAAAAGAATCCCAAAATTTCATTTAACCATTTACCTTTTCAGCTGCTTTTAGCCACTGCGTACATGTTAGAGATAGCCGAGGGACCCTGTGTGGCCTTGATTCTACAGGTATTTGGTGGAATTTAAGTGCATGCCTAAAGCTAAAAATGCCTAGCCAGGTGGTGGACAGGGTGAGGATGGCTTTGCCTGAGGCGGCAGCAGCACTGCCCGAGAGATGGAGCGCAGCAGCTGGTCGGCAGCAGCACGGGAGCCTCAGCCAGTGCCGCGCAGGGAGCCAGGAGGGAAAGAGGATCCATTACATTGCAAGTTAGCTTTAAACTGGCTTCAGTGTTTTAACGTGAATCATTCATTCCACTAGTGAGATGACTGAGGAGTCTGGGTGGAAAAAAAAAAAAAAAAAAAAAGTGTGTTTTAGAGGAACATCTAAAGGGATGCAGATGGGGGACTTGGACCCAAGGGCTTCAGCAGCTCGAGGGCATCCTTCGAATGCTTGAGCAGGAGTGTTGCTTTTACCTTTTTCTTGATGAAAAAACATCTTCTTGATAAAGAAACTCGGTTCTGGGCTGCTTTCCTCCTTGCATTTGGATCTCTATGGCTGGCAGAAAGAGCCTGTAACGACACCCCGGGGCTTTGCGTCTGAGCTGAGCTGCAGTGGAGCCGGCTCCACATCTGCAGCGGCTCTCATCTGGGGGACACGGGAAGGCAGAGGCAGGGCAAGGAGGGGGAGGCAGTGTGAATTTTTTATTTGGGGTACCAGGAACAGAGAGAGCTGCTTTTGTAGTCCTCTGAGCAGGGGTTAGAAAGGTCCCAGTGCAGATGTTAACGTGGTAGTTGTCCCTTGGTCATGCAGCTGAACCCGAGTCAAGAGACTCTGGAGCCCAACACGTGCAAGTGTATGGCTAGGGTAGGAAACGTGGCTCTTCTGCAGAAGACTTTCCTGAAAAATCATGACTCTTGAGGCGCTGAGCATTGAGTCGTGTGGTCCTGGACAGAAGGCAAGGGTCATCCCTAAGCCTTGGGAGCCCCTCAGCAATTCAGTTTCCTAGTGAATTCCTCCTCTTGCAGTGCCCCGTGTCAGGGATTTCCATGATCACATCTCTCTCTGCAACTCAAACTAACAGCTCAGGCTGTGCAGCCAAAAGCCAAATTGGACACATGTCCTCTGAGCACAGGGGACAGTTCTGGCCCGTTACATTTGCAAAAGTAGTTTAAATGAAACATTAAGGCCAGGAAACCCAACCCGCATAGCCTGGAAGCTTCGCATTGTAAGTAGGCTGACGCATCATTAATTCAGCTGCTTTGCTCACCCGTGGTATTAACTACGCTTGTTTTCCTTGTTACATGTAAAACTTGACACTTTGCTATTTCTGACTTTTGGTCTGTACTAAACTTGAGACCCAACATTCTCCAAACACATACAGTTTGGCTGAGTGGGTGCTTCAGTAGAAACTTGGGTTTGTCAAACTGTCCACCTTAGTGTGATTCCTTACTCTTAATTTGGAATTTGGGGGTTTGTTTATCGTTACTGTGCATTCAGGGAAGAGGTGTTTCTACTGGTATTGTATTGTCTCATTTCCAAATATTGGAAGGGAAGGAAGTACACGAATGCTTGGTTTTAAAAATGTGCAGCATTGCTCTTCCTAATCAGCTCTGAGGTGTGTGACTGTCACTATCAACAGATGTATTTGAATTATTTTCCCAATCTGACTGTTGAAAATAAAAAATTTCCTAGTGATTTCATTACTGTTGTGCAAGCAGAATAGCTCCATGTAGGCTGGTACAAGGAGACAAAAGGTGGCCCTGGCCTGCCCCGGACTGTTTGGATGGGAGCCAGCTCAGGCATGGGCAGAGGAACGCAGGTCCTGGCACCCCGTCGTCTTTTGGAGGTGCCCTCCAAGCTGTGTCCACATTTCTATGGCAAAATTCAGCACAGTACGTGGTCTCCATTTAGCATGTTCCCAGTAAAACTGGCCCAGCCTTTCTTTATTCTCGGTGTAACAGGTTACACTGAAAAGAAAAAACAGATTTTGGCTAAAATTAAAATGTTTTTTAAGACTGTCAGCTTCAACTAAATTTTCCAGCGGATGAAGTTGGCATGACTTCCTTTAGCTTTCATGTTTTGTTTGGATAACATCAAAAGGCTCTTGTTTCAATGGACTAGGATCTTGTCATTTCAGCACTAGCATTTCACTTCATCTTGGCTTCTCTATCATAGTAAATAAACTTTTCAGTGTTGCAGTGAGCAAGCGGGTTGGTGACCCCGCACGAGGTGTAACAGACCTTTAAAGGGAATGGATGATGCCTGTATACCTCTTCCAAAAGGGACTTGGGGACCATGGCTTCATAAAGTGACCAGAGGTAGGGTAGGACTTCCTAGTGTGGTGACTTACAGACAGGGAGCACGGAGGAGGAGCCGGTTGCCTCTACAGTCGGTGGTATTGAGCACCAAAGTGGGGCTGAGTTGTCCTCATCCATGGGAGGGCTTTGGTTTTGCCAGAACATGTGTGGTTTTTTCTTAATAGAAAACCCCGGGACTTTTTACTTTGTAGAAAACTTCAAAATCTCGACTGATTTTTTTTTTTTTCCAAATGGGAATCTTAAGTGCATTTTGTCACACTGGAACTTGTGACAGATAGGGGACATTGCTTCGTGTCCCGCTGCAGCACCCAAGAGCAGCCGGTGTTGAAAACCCTGACACGCTCCCAGGGAAAGCTGACTTTGACTGCAGCAAAAGTGTTTGGTTGGGTTTTAATCCACACAGAAGTGTTTGAAATAAAGGTGCTTCCAAGGCTTGGAGGAGCGCTGTTCCCCCAGCTTTGGGGCCTTTGAGTGTGTCCCATGGGTAATGCTGGTGATCTTTTTTTTTTTTTAATCCTAACACTCCACTTCAAGGGGTTTATTTTAAATGATACTGTTTTAAATGTATTAAGTTTCCCTGGGAGGATAAAGATAGATCTTTCCCCTGTGTCCTCGATGGGGGGAAAAGGCAGACCAAGCTGCAAGAACAGGTGCTTATGTTAAGGTGGGATGAGTTCCTGTTGATGGCTCTTTGGTTTCCATGCACAGTGGTGTTCCCAAACTAAAGCCCAGAGGATGACTTTCCCATTTCTGAGGCTGAATTGCTTTTCTGCATTTCTAAATTCATAGGGTGAGTTCGCTTCTCAGCATGTACCACTAGTAAAAGCACAGGCAGTTCTTTGGAGACACTTTATCCCCCTGGTAGGTGCCAGTGGGGAAGGTGAAGAGGAACTCTGCTGCTTCTTTCCTGGGTGTAGTTACAGTCTTTTCTCATGGCTGTGGACCATTAAGCAGGGCATGCTGCCTCACCTCAGTGCCTGCACCAGGGCGTTGGTTTTACTCAATTCAAAGATATATGGTTGCATTTTGAATGAAAACTCCATCTGAAACCAGTTTTATCAGTTTCCTGGAAGATGTGGGAGAGGAAATATGTGCAAAATGTCTTTTTCACCACTGCTGGGGTTTGGGGTTTTTTTGTCCTTTGTCATCCATTGCATCAAGCTTCCTTAGCATTTGAGCTTGAGAAGATGTTGTCACCCAATAAAACAAAGGCCAACCCTTATGTGTTCATTAAGAGTTAACTGGTATGACTGGAGATACCTGATCCTGAGTACAAGAGGAGCATTGGCTCGGGGAGCTGTGCTTTAGTCCAGCATTTATTTGCTTGCTAGTGATGTTATGGGGCAGGGAAAGAGAGATACATTTCACCTGCTTAAACCAGCTGTGCTGGCATGAGCTTGCTTGCTGGGCATGAGCTCAGCTCTGCTTGCAGGTAAATGAGAGGAGCAACCAGCACTTTGCTGAGCTCCTCCTTTCCCCCATCGCTTGGGCAGGAAAGGGCAGCAAGTGTCACCTCTCCTGGGCTGTGCTGGGGCTCCCGCTGTGAGCAGCCGTGCAAAGGAATAAGGGAGTCTTTGGCAGCTCATAACGATCTTGCACAGAAACAGGGCAAGAAACATTCTCGCTTTCAGTGACTTCCCCACTAGGCAATATATTTTTCCCATTTCTCCTGATGGATGTGGCTTTGCTATCTGCGTAACAACGTATTAGTTAGGTCACTTCACAGCTATGAGCCTGTTGTGTGGATTCCCTCTCTTCTAGGAATTCTGCCGATGAATCATCAACACTTAAGGCTGTAGTTTGATGTCTTTATTCACACTTAATGCTAGTACTTGGCTGCAAAAGTAATCCTGTGGAATCCAGTGGGACTAACTGTGGAGTTATATACTATTAAATCTTTGGCCTTTTAACAGAGTAATGGGTTACAGCCAGATTTGTGAATAAAATTGAAATGCAGTCCTGGCCTTTGGAGGGGTTGGGAGTAGTAACAGGGCAAAATTTTTCATGATGAAACCTAGACCCATGTGAAAATTCCCTGCTAGCTGGCTTCGTTGTAAACCCTCAGATGTGATCCTCTGGGGAAAGGCGGTCAGGCCCACCTGGCCTCGCTTCTCAGAGCGACCGCTGGAGCTGGGAACAGATTCCATCCCAGGTCGGGACTTTTGTCAGGGTGTTTTCTTTTTTTCTTCCATTTGTTCACTGTTGTTGTAATTGCATATTTCAGGACATAATAATTGTCTTTCCAGAGAATTAGCTTTTGAATGCATCAGGGCATTCTGCCTGGTGCTGAGTGCCATGGGCTGTTGGGAGATGCAGCCATGGGAGAGGCAGTCACACTTTCTGGGAAGGGATCTTTGGTCTGATGGTGATGCTGTTTATCTGTAGGAGAGCATTGCTCAGATCTCCACTCAAATTGTAGGTAGGTTTGCTGGAGTTTTCTGAAACTGATGTGCCGGCTTCAGTTCCACTTCCTTGGTGGGTGGGTGAGTGAGTACCGTTAACCTCATTTTCTTCTATTTGAAAACACAAGGAAAAAAATGTTGTTTGAAAAAGCAGGAGTGTTATCATTGGTTTCAACAGTATCTTGGTAACATGGTGCTTGATGAACTTCAGATGTAACACTAATTGAGATCGAGAGTGCTGGATCGAGAGTTTTGGGGGAACCACACACACAGTTTAGACCTTGTAAAAGTGGGGAAGCAGTTCGCTGTTTGTGTCTGGCTGATGCACTTTCCTGCGTATCAATGGACCAAAAAGTGTGGAAGGCAATTAAAGAAAATAAACCCACCTTTTGGCTTGCTCTCCACCACCTGCAGCCCTGCTGTAGGACAGGGAACAGCAGTGCTCCCAGCTACGTCCTGTCAGAGCAAGGGAAGATTGGCCGGTCCCTTGCTGCACAGATCAGGCTGCAAGCAGCCTTAAGGTTGCAAAAAGAAGGAGGGATCCAGACCTGGTGAATCATGCCATTCCTGTGCCTTAGCATTATCTAAGAAAAACAAACTTCATAAACAGTTGTGGATCACAAATCTTCCTTTAATGAACTCTTAGGAGTCACCTTCAGCCGCAGGGCTGCAGGCTGGACCGCAGAGGGGCCGGGGCCACTCGGTACAGTGCCCTGGCATGACAAAGCGCTGCCCAGCCCGGCTCAGCCGGGAGCGGAGCGAGCTCCTCGAGCGCAGCCGGACCCCGGGCGCCACGACAGCCTTTTGCAATGTGCCCAAGACAAGAAACACCAGCAAACAGCAAAGACACTCCAGTGCAGCTGTATAAAATTACACTGCAGGGGAGGAGGGTGGGGAAATGAAGAACAGCCATACATCCTCCCTCGGACAGGGCTTGGTTTACACTGCTATGCCGAGGGTTTGTTTTCTTTTATACTAGATTGGACTGCGGCAACGGGGGCTACGTGAAAACATGACCCAGCGTGGCAGCTCTGTGGCTCACGGCGTTGCTGGTCTGCTTGCCTGAGCTCCTGCAAACACCCAACATGGAAGCCTTGAAGTCTCTTTCTTTTTTCAGCCTCCACCTCTCCCTCCCTCCCTTCCCCTCCCAAGGTGCTTTTAATCCCTTTGGTTAATGTGAAATTAAGATAATGAGTCAAAGAGAAGAGAGGACTGGGAAGGGGGCAGGAGCAGGGGGGGAGGGGGAAAGAAAAGAAAATAGAAAGAAGAGAGATTCTTCTGACAGATAATTAGGGAGATTGGTTTACCAGCCAGGGACTAATGCTGGCTTCCCTGCTCAAACTGTCCCTCGTGACTCATTTTGTGACTTTAATTTCTATGGGGTTCCTTAAGCAGGTGCCCTCTGACAGGTAGTCAATAGAGGACTTCTGGCTGAGCACCAGCGCCTCTTTAGAGAGGTCACATTCGGAGGTCAGAGAGCAAGGCTTGGGAGGTTGGCGGGTCAGGAGCCATCACGGTGACAGATGAACCTAAACATGTTCCCTTCTCCCAGGCTGTCCCTCGCTAAGCGGCAGCGCGGGCGTCTCCCGAGACCAGCCCCCTCTTTGCTAAGAGACGTTCCTGTTTGTCTCTCGCTCGCACCTCTCAACTGCTCTTCATTAGCCAGAGGATAGGGCTTGTTCGCTGCCCTCGATCCGATGGTGAGAGGGTGCTGTCTCCATACCTCTCAACTGGTCCTCATTAGGTAGAACAGTCCCCTTTTGTCCTGCATGAAGCCCCCTTTGTTCTTCAGCCACAGCGGGGCTGCGGGAGCAGAACCTGATACAAAACAATGCAGCATTATTTAGCCAGAGCCTAAAGTCAAGGAGGGAGCAGCGTTTCGGGAAGCTCTCACTGCCTTAGCGTGTGCATGTGTAAACACCCGCAGACCCTGGTGGCTGGCTGGCCTCCTTGCTCTCAGCCTGGCTGCTCTTGCTGGCGTTTCTAGCTGGAGTTCGCACCATCTTCCACCAGCTGATGTTGCAGGACCCCTCAGAGGATGTATTTCAAAGGTGGTGTAGTCCGCGGAGCACTTTCCTTCAATTTTTCCACCGGCAGGGAGCAGCTTTTATTCTTCTTTGCTGTGTTCTAGGGGGACTTGGCACTCCCCCCTTTTCTCGAGTGGTTTGCACAGGGTCCCCTGCTTGGCATGGGGGATCCATGACCATTTTGCTTTGCTTGCACCCCTCCCAGGCTGCCTCCCTGCTGCCAACAGCTGAGGTTGTGTTGGCTGGAGCCTGATTAGTCATTCTGTCTGAGATTTCTTTCAGATTGAGGATAATGATGGCAAAAAAGAAATTAATTTTCTTTATAATTGGATTCCTGCTTTTCCCTGAAGAGCTGATGTCTTTTTAAAATGCAGCTTCTATCACCTCTATGTTGGTGGCTGCGAAGCTGCTGCAAAGTGGTATCACCACAGGAGTGTCTGGTAGGTTATAAATCGGGTGGCAGAATTAAATGCTTACATGCCTGGAGTGCCAAGGTCGGGTCTCTGATCCCATTAGCCACTTCTTTTGCCTAGAAACAGCTGGAGCAGAGCTAACCATCAGCTGCAGAATGCCTCGTTCAAGTAGAAACTGCAAAGGCAAACTGAAAAGAAATAAACACAACTGTTGTGCTTTTGGGCCCCATCTACTGCAAAAAAATGAGAGGACTGGGATTAAACAGTGTCAGACCCCCAAGAAAGAAAACAAAAGCCTGATTATTTTTATTTTTTTTTAGAGCAACTGAGGAGCCAAAATGCTGCTTGCACTGAATAGTGTTTGCAAAGTTAAGGTTGTCTTTAAGTATTTAATTTTAAAAAAAAAAAGAAACCCCAATGTGGATCAAGCCACAGCAGAGCTTGGTAGAAGCAGGAGTGAGGACAAGGAGCTCATTGTCCGTGTGCCAGTGATCCAGAGAGAGGGACTTCTCTGTCCTGTGCAAGAGCCTGAATATGAAAGTCCTCTATAAATCCAACCTGATTTGTGAGTTAATTGGAGTAGGGAAACCAGGACAGTGGCATGGAGAAATAGGGCTTTGTGGGTTTCCTGGTATACCTCTCCCAAAGAGATCCTCCTTCACTTGGGTAGTGTTTCTGTGGCCCACGGGGCAATCGTTTATAGCGGCATCTCCGTGCCAAGGCTGCTGTGTCACATTGGTCAAGGTTTATTTTGATACAGCCGCAGACGGCGTCACGTGTTGCACAACTGATGAATCAATGTTTCAGCCACCTTGGGAAGCTCCTGCCTGGTGACCTTGAGCCCTGCCACCAAATACAAAGGGCACTGTGGGAACTGGAGCGATGGCTGTAGTTCTGCATCTACAATCTGTTGGGTGCTGGATGTTCCCACCCTATTGTACGCTGTAATTCTGTGTAACCCATGCAGAGAAACTGGTATGGGCCTCCTGTGTGACTCAGACAGCGGTGACACACGCGGGGCTGGATGTCTCTGGCAAGCAGATGTTTCAGTGGGCAGCTAAGCATTTCATTGGGGGTGAGTGGTTGGTGTTTTTTCTGTTGAAACCTCCAGTGCTGTTTGCAGAAGGACTGGAAATTCTGCTGAGTGGCTTGTTAAGGGCCCTATCCCGTGGCTGGGCTGCAGGCAGGTGCCTTACTTACATTTTGGGCTCTCCCCATGCCCCTTTGCTGGTGGGTGGCTTTTTTGGCACCACCAAAGCAGTTTGTGTCAGGTGCCCAGGGCTTACTGCACCTGCAGCACAGTGGTCATCCCAGGAGGACTGGGAGCAAACTGGGAGCCATTTGCTCCTGGAGCTTGGATTTGCTTTGTGGCCAAGGTGGGCGGCCAGCACAGCCCCAGATAGGGTCTGGCACAGCGCTGGGCTTCAGGACTGTTCCCTCTTCATGGCTTTTTCAGCACGCAAATGCTGCAGCAGGGTGGGACGTTCAGCCTTGCGGTCGAGGGGTTTGTGTTTTGTTTTGAACTGTAAATACAACACAATTGTGTTTATATAATGCAATTATGTGAGATGCTGCATATGGGTTTTAAATAGAATAAGGGTTAAATTTAGCCTCTTTTTTTTCCTCCTATTGATTTTGCAGAGATAGACTTGTGTTTGAAAGACTTCTCACCCTCGAGTTTACCAGACTCTGCACTGCATGATCTCATTGCTAGTATCTCGCTCTTTCTCCACCCTTCCCTCCCGTTGTTTGCTATTCTGACTGAAGATGAGACGTAAAAAGTTAAACAAACTTTTTAAAGACAGGGAACGCATCATCCTATGTGTTTATACAGTATTAAACACAACAAGATCATTATCTGGAGACACTGGAGACCGGATTCGCATTGGATATAAATGAGCAAAGTTCCCAACAAGTACATGATTTACACCAGGGCAGGCTTTGGCGCCAGGGTGTATAAAGATGAGTAAGAAAAAAAAAATTCAGTTTTGCAGGCTTGTACTTTTTAAGCATGCAAGCACTTCTTATTATCCTCCAATTAGAAAGTGGAAAAAACAATTGGAAAAAGAAAAGAAATAAGCTGAACGTAATCACAAGAGCAAACTTTCAAATTATGAACATATTTGTATTTTTAAACCTGACTCGGTTCTTTTCCAGCCAGCAGCAAAGTGACAGGCCCAACAACTGGGTCTGGATTTCCCTGCTACTTAGAGGTCAACACGTGGAATTTACCTCCTAAAATGAGCTGAAATGATAATGTGGGACTTGAGGGCCAAGAGCCAGTGACACAGAGGGTTTTGCAAATTGCACTGGCCTTGTCATATGGGATTCTAGGAGAAGCTTTTCTTCAGCTTCAGCCTTTGCTGAGGTTATTTTGAAGTTTCCATTGTGATCCACAGGTCCTGGGATCTCTGCAGTAAATGACCGCAATTTTATGCGGGGAGACAAATCCTTGGGTCAGCTAAGCCGACTCAGTGCTTCATGCTTTCAGGGCTCTCAACCAGCAGCATCCCCTCAAAAGTCTTTGATACATAGTGATCTTTGGCTTACAGACAGGATGTCTGAGGAAGAAATTCATTTTCTACCCAAAGCCATGCAGAAAGTCTGAGCAAGATTCCAGCTCAGGCTGTCACTGTCCAGCTGCATGCTGCTGCTCCTGCTCTTTCCACCCAAGTAATACCTGTAGCCGCCTTCTGGGACACCACAGCCATCCTTGTAAGAAATTCACTTATTTTATAGCATACAATGAAATATCTTCCCTATTTAACAGGTGAAGAAACTGAGCAGGCAAGTTGAAACCAGAGATAATTCAGAGGAAGAGGAGGGATGGCCCAGCCTCATGCCTGTCCCTGTGTACGTGACCTGGAGCGTGTCTCCGTGTGCTGAGGGACAGGTTGTGCTAATGCAAAGCGGGACAGTGGGACAGTGTGTCCCGGCAGCTCTGCTTCAGCGTTGTGCCTGCAGGGTGATGGAGTAACCTGGCCATGGGGAGGCAGGAGCTCTTGCACTGTCCTAGCTGACTTCAATGAAAATTGTTTGCTGAAAGACTGGAAAAATTCTTAATTTCTCAAGGGTTAAAAGACTGGCCTGGTTTAAAAAGATTTATTTTTCACCTCAAATAATTAATATTTTCAATGCTACAAAATTAAAAAAGACTTTACAAACTTCTTTAATTTACTGAATCTGATTTCCAATTGAAATCCAAGGCAAAGAGAGGTTTTTCGGTAAGCTGATAGGTCTTTCTACAAAAGAATAAAAAGCAAAATCATAAATGTTGGGGGGATTATTCTCTTAAGAAGGAAAAAATTATCTGAAAGGGATGCTTCTGGAGGAAAAAATGACTGGTCAGCCAAATTTTTGGTCGTATCTTATCCACAATTCCCTACAACCTGGAAGAGTCTTCCAGTTTAACACTGGTCCGTCACTCATATTTGTGAAGTAAGTACAAGTGCAGACTTCGTCAGCTCTAACAAGGACGGGATATATATGGGGAATTTGAGCAGGCAACAGGCAGAAATAGGGGTTTTTTCTAATATGGATCTAAGGCTTAAAATAATCTGTACACTCTGAGGACCTCTCTGTTATCTTGCTGCTCCTTCGGGAGAGAACTGCGATTTCTTCCTGGCAGCAAAGATTTGATGCACAAAGGAAATCTGAATAATTTCTCCTGTTGTGAGATCTGGAGCAGTTGTCTCCCAGTCCATGTAAGGTTTAAATTGGTGGATGAACTGGCGTTGTTCTCTAAGCCTACTGGTGACATACCAAGTGTACGTGACTTTTCTTCATTTCAAGCTTGGCCCATGCTGGGTTTTTGAAACCCAGGTTTATTTTTGAAGGTGGGACAATTCTGTGGTTGAATGGCACATAAGTCGATGCCCGTTTTTGCTGTTGCACTGTCTGTGGTCTCTTCCGTTGCTCCTTTCCAGGACTCCCTAACTCCATGCTAATTGGGTGCTGGCTCCAGGCTTTCTATTTTAATGCTGTTTGATGATAATAATCATTCCCGCAGGATGAATGGTTGAGAACAAAGACAGGAAACGTCCCCCTGATTAGATAGAGGCAGGGGAGTCATTGGAGGAAAAAAACAAATGACAAAAATGACAAATGAGGGTCCTGCAACTTCTGCCATCCTCCAGGGGCATGTGGAAGGGCCTGGAAGGATACATGAATAAGACCATAATTTACTGATTTGGCAAACCTCATGTTGGAAGTCTTCAAGTATCTTCTCCATCTGCAAACAAAGGCCAGTAGGAGAGATAAGGCCAGGCAGCTACCAGAACTGAGCTGTTTTGGGCGCAGTTACGTGAAGCCTCCTTCATTCCAATCATATTGAAACTAACGGTGACCTTCCCTGTTCTGTTAATGCTGTTACTGGGTAAGAGGGGAGGAGACAACACTCAGATGTAGGTTTGGGTGATTAGCAAGATACGAGCTACATCTGCAAAGGTATTCTAAGCGCAGACCTGAGCACTGGTTGGAGTCTGACCTTGTTGCATGTTGACTTGTGCTGATGTAAGGCCATGTCTAGGCTAAGCTTGGTGTGCTCATTGGGAAACACCAGGGAAGAGAAATGGGCCATGCTGTTCCTCAACAGCAACCCAGATGTGTACGTTTCTGGATATGGTTTCTGGATATCTGGCTTCTCAATTTCTGGGTAAATCTGTCTTTACAGTATTATCAAATCTTTCTAGGATCCTAAAAGGGCTCGCAAGACTCTTGCTGCAAGGGCAGGAAGGTTCTGCAGGAGCTTGCGTTGGGCTTTAGGTGTCAATCCACATGTAGAAACATGAGTCTGTGGAGCTTGGACCAGGTAGTGCTCAAGCCTACGTCCTCGCCAGGTAGCAGAGATGCTGTTAGGACCTAATTTTACTTGGGCCTTTTTCTTCCTCCAAATACAGAAGTGCTCTGTAAACCAGTCAAGAGCAGTCTAGTATTCCTTGGGGGAAATAATCAACCAAAGCAAACTCTTTGACTTTAGTCAAATTGTTGTCAGGATATTGTAGCTTCTTACAAATGGAAAGGTTTTCATTTCCAGTGGTTGAAAACTGAGTGGGAGCTGGAAGTACAGGGGAGCTGGTTCTGATTAGCCCTGAGTCCCCACATGCTGTTGTGCATTTCAGTTGTATTTTTGTTTGTTAAACTTTGTTGCAACTAATTCTATTTAGTGCTTGCGTTTAGAGCATTGCCTTGGTTTTGTTTGTGATCGTTGTGTGCTGAGGGTATGAACAGAGTATGGGCATCTCTGCAAAGCCCCCAAAACCAGGGAGCTTGGGCTAGAGGGGGCTCTGACGTGCCCAGGAACTGACATTTCCATGACTTAGTAAAACCTCCAAAAGGTTTTTGGAAGCTGCATGAAACATAAAGGCCTAACTTCTTCCTTTATCACTTTTTTGAGTGTAATAAAGGCAAAAACCTGACCTGGAGAGCACCTCTAGGTCTAGTTATCTTTGCTGTCTCTTGGCCAGCTCCTTACAAGACCCTTTGAATAGGGGTTACTGTGGTTCTTGGGGATGTCTGGGTTTGAAGCCAATAGAAATCTGCTGAAAGAAAACGGAAATATTCTGACTTGAATACCTTCAACTTAAGCTCTGGGATGAAGTACATCTTCTAATGCTACAAGGTTTTTGTTGATGTCATTTTTGAAAGAGAGAACAACTCTTTAGGTGTGCTTTTATAAAAAACAAGTCTTCCATCTGTGCTTAGTGATAATTTATAACTGCTTTCTTAGACCTGTGCTGTGAAATAAATTAGGGACACGCCTGGAAAACACTGGGTTGGCTTAAATGTACTGCAGAGCCGTTGTAGTTTCTTTTATCCCACATTTTTAAATTAAAGAAATGTGATGATTTAAGGCGTTTGATCTCTGAATGTTGCAATTTTTATTACCATTTGTTTCCAGTTGTGTGCTTTCCTGGTAATCGGTTTATGGAACCTTTCACCTCTAGATCTCCACCTCCAGTGTCACATGCGTTGCTCAGGTCCAGCCATCTGGCTCTTCTCTCCCACCACTGAACAAGTGGGGGGGTCACTTTTTTTCTCTAAAGTCAGAAGAACAAATGCTTCTGCAACGGTTGGTACTTGGCAGCTCTGTTGGATGGCCTCAGCAGGGTCAAGGACTAAAAAACTGCAGAGTGACCTGCTGGTCCCTTTCTAGATAGGATATTTCAGCCTGGCACTGAGATGCACTAAGTTGCTGAAAGTTCTGCCAAGCAAATCAACCTGATGTGTGATTGCAGTTCTGGATCAGCTATTTTTCCCTTCCCCCCACCCTCCTTGGGAGGGTCTAGCAAATCAAGATGTGGCTTCAAACCACTCGTTTCAAAATCGGCCAGCTCCGTCTTCCCCGTCTTGAGAGCAGGTCAGGATTTGTTAGGAGTCCCTGACATTCACAGGCAGCAGCCAACAACTGGCCTAGAGCAATGCTGTGTGAAGAGCTGGCCTGCCTGCAGGGAGTAGGTTTTAAAAAGGTCACTGAAGTTTAAAAACCTCTAATAACTTGTTCTTATCCTTTATTTCCGGTAGAACCACTTCCAAAAACCTTCCTATGACACTCCTGTGCCCTTGTACCTTCATGTATGTACAAGAAGGACGCTATTTCTGAGTTCCAATAGCCCACACTACTCCAGTTGCTCCTACATGTGCCAGATCTTCCTGGCAAGGTTCTGCTTTTCCCACAATGCTGTCCTGTCAGCTCTGGTGTATCCCAGATGAGCTACCACTTCAGCAAAGTGCCATTCCCTTTGTAAAAAGGGAAAAGCTATAACTTGGTTTAAGCAGACGCAGCTTTGGGGCTTGGATTGCTCCCCGAAAGCCCAGCCTATGATTCTGACCTTAAATAGGCTCCGTAACATGTCGTTCCAGCCTCTGTGTGTGCGCGCGTCTTGTTAACTGTTTCCATGTTTTTGACAGATGGCTTGGTGTACCTCGCAGCGAAGCCAACATCCTGTTGAACAAACAATGAGGAAAGAGGAGGGAGGAAGAATGGGGTGTGGGAGAGAACACAG
Organism: Falco biarmicus; assembly: GCF_023638135.1. Lineage (NCBI taxonomy): Eukaryota > Metazoa > Chordata > Aves > Falconiformes > Falconidae > Falco > Falco biarmicus. The sequence goes on from NC_079288.1 coordinate 35,881,390, forward strand.
GATGCCATTTATATTTTTATTTATGCAAGTGCTGGATTTTTTTTGAAATATTGTGTATGTGGCAGACTAAGAATTGGGGAGAAAATGGAACTTTGAGGCTTCATTTATGAGGAGTCTTCAAAGAGGAGACTTCTAAACCTCCCCCCAGAGACTGTGAGACTTGTCATTACTCATATTTGTACTGACATCATGGAGAGCCATGCCGTTGCATGAATGGAGTTATTGGGTTAGAAGACTTTTGTAAGGAGCTCTGTCCATCAGGCCCTGGCAGCCGTATTTCTTTGGGAAAAGCTTTCAAGGTTCAGGCTGTACAGTGTTTTGCTTTCAAGGTTTTATGCACATGTCTGAAATGTCAGAAGCCCTCAGGGGGCTTCATTTTTCAGTGAATTGCTTTGTTAAGTGATCCCTTATTCCATGACCCCGGAGTTGCCATCCATGGTCCAGCATGTGCTTCAACAAAAACAAGACTGTCTCATGCAAGACAGGGGTGATGTTCCCTTTCGGTCAGAGCACTGGGTTGGGACTTGAATTTAGGTCTGTGGGGTGAACTTGAAGAAACCAGAGCAGAGCCTTGCCAGTGTGTAGTGTAAACAGGAATGTTTGGCTGCTTTTGGAAAGTGTTTTTGAGATCTAGTGGTACGGAACATGGTAGGCTTGGAAACATCTCCGGATAGCCGATAGCTGTCTGCAGCAGACACCTTGCCTAGAGGACCGAGGAAGTGACACTGATGTCCAGTCTTGACAGAGGAATAATCCCAGGTCAGCCAGAGAGTGGGGCCCAAATGACAGAAACCTGCCTGAACGGCTTGAGAAGCAGTACAGCTTCTTGTCTGGTACAGTTAAAGCCCTCCCTGGGCCATAGCTCCTGCTCAGATTCCCCATAGCAGAGCACACTACCATTTCCAGTGGCTTCTGATGGCTGTCGTAGGAGCAGGTCCCGTTCCAGGTGTCCCTCCTGAACAAGGTTGCTTTTGCAGGTCTTCAGCACTGGCTGGTGCCTGCCCTCCCTGGGGAGTGTTACTGATTTAGATGAACACAGAGTTCAGCTGACCCCAGCTCCTCAAAGAAAAGCCAGCTCTGCTTTACACCTCTTTCTTCCATCTCTGCCTCGGTCTATGTGTTGCTCTACTCTCTGTCTGCCGTGATCCAGCTCCTCTCTTTACCTTTGGATCAGCTTTTTCTTCCCTCTTGCGTGAACCATATTCAAATTTACTATCTTTCTCTCCTCCTTCTATGCTTCTGCATCCCTCCCTCCTGCGATCTTGTCCTATTTACAGTAGCGTTCCTCTTGGTCAGATGCTGTGCGTGTGGCTGGTTGAAGCAAATTGCCCCCATTTGGGATTTTCCTGCCACAGGACAGAAACAAACCAGATCTTGCTCCTGACTCTGATGGTGTAGATCCCTGTTAGCTTCTCGACACGCTGCTTCATGATGCAAGGGAAGCAGAGCTGGTGATAGGTCCCACAAGAGCTGCCGATTCCAATTCCCCTCTGCTTCCGTGCTTGCTCTTTAGGTAATTCCAGTTAATTTCACGTGCACGATCCCTTCTGCCTTGCAGGCAGGGTCTGCTGAGCCAGCCCACCAAGCTATTGCCAGAGGCATGTGGACAAAGGCATTCTGCTGTCCAAACACCAAGGTACCCTTTCCGAATTTCTGCTGAATGCTCTTCCCCAAAGGTGTACCTGTTCTCCCCAGAGCAGGCTATATTGGTACTTTCCCCTGAAAAGCTGCCAGTTCCAAGATCAAGAAGGAACCAGGAACCCCTCAAGTTCCACAGAGACATTTGCCCAGATCCCGAGCGGTTCTGTCCCTGAAATAGCATGCCCGTTAAATGCTACCAGCTGAGAAAAAAACCCACGCGCCGTGGCAGGCGGTTTGGGAGACATCGCTATGCCAAGTCCCCATTTGCAATACATCATCTCCCTTTCCACAAGTTTCCCAGGCAGTGGGAATGTTTTTCCATCCTTCCCTCCTAGGAACGAAGCAAAGCATAAAGCGAGTTATAAAGATGTTTAAAGGAGCTTTTGCCCTGGCCTGGCCTGGAAGATCTGAGGTCATTCACAGTGCACATTAGTAAATATGTGTAGGGCCTTTGGAGCTTTCTTCCAGGGAAACAGCTAATAAAGCCAGCTGCCTGTGTTTGTTGTTCATGCCAAGACACATTCCAGCATCTGATTATTTTATGTCATTACTTTAATGTGGAAAGAAAGAGAGAAGCATTAATTTTTCCAGGTGGATTGGCCTGGTTTGGGGAGGTCATGGCTTATGGTAGGTGGATTGGATTAAAACTGACCCAAACTACTATGTCGGTAATAAACTTGGTGTAACTAAACTTTAAATGTTAGTGTAAGTGAAGCTGAAGAAGGGAAGGGTATGACAGCGGAATTGCTGCCGTTCGGAGGCATTGCTGCATTTGCAGATTTGACGGGGGATTGAAAAAGGAAAGAAAAAGAGACAATAGCATCGTAATTGCTTAAGTGGCTCAAACTGCAAAGGAAACGTTAGAAACGCATGTAAAGGACCTCCTTGTAGCCATATGTAGTGCAGAAGGTACCAAAGAGAATTTCTGCTCCCTCAGAAATTCTCTTCTTTGAGAGGGACGAAGGGATTGTTCCCAGTTGGAATAAAATGCCAAACTTACCGTGTCCTGCAGACCCACTTAAAATATGGATTTAATACTAGCAGAAGACTTTGTCAGGGGGATTAGTCACTTGAACTTTCTTACTGTGGTAAATAATGCAGAAATGTAACAAACATTCTGACATTTCCATGAAAAAAAGTCATCAAAATCAGTACTTCCCTTTAGATCTCTGCTCTTTTAAGATAATGACTCTGTTTCAACTCTTTTAAACCAGCTGTGCTCTCCATCCGAGGTCTTGGTCCCTAGGTATGTGACCAGTCTTTACTCATGGGAATAGAGAATAATGAATTTTGTAAGACTGGATACATAAGTATAGACTCTCTAAATCAGAAAAAGTCATAGGATTCATGTTTTGTAGGTCTGGTTTAATTTTTCACTTTTGTGTCACTTCATTGGCATTTCTCTTAATTCTTCCCGACACAGCCAGAATAGGAAACAGAACATCTAAGTCTGGGAATTTGTGGCCAGCTTCTTATCTCTTACTGGTTTTCCACTACTGTAACTTCAATGACGGATCATCTTTTTTTGTTTGAATATTCTGGTGTGAAAGAAATGAAGACCAAAGGACTTTGGATAGTTTAGGATGGGTTACTGGATACAAGTGGAAAATTAGAAGTGATCCGTATCCGGGTGTATTTAACTCTGTTATCCATTTAATCATTGCGATTCCAGGCACTGTAGATTTCTAAATGTTGTTTGAAAATGAAGTGGCTCATTACCATTGATGTTGCTAATCCTTCTGCTGGCAGTAAGCTCCACTGCTGAAATGATGTAATTTGTGACTCACAGTGATCAATGGTGGTGTATGCAGGTTAAATCTAAGCCCCAGTTTTCAGTGGTTTTGCTCATATCTTACAGCACAGTTGTTAACTACTACATGTGGCTGTTACGTTTGACATTAGATGGCAAAGAAGTGAAAATAAATATTTAAATCCTGCTCATGTGTGGTCCTGCCAAACAGAATGAAGATAGCAGGCTGGTGTCCAATACTCTTAACTGGAACTACATGGCTCTTGGGTCTAACTGAACATGGAAATTCCTGGGTTGCACTCTGCATTACAAGGGCTTTCTGGCTTGTAAAGGGTATTATAAAGATAATTTTCCAGGTCTGAGGATGGACAAGTACTAATAGGCCTCATTTTCAAGATACTAGGGAAAAGTTTTCTGTATAAGCAGCAGAACAAGATTGGCTGTTCCCAACAGCTGTCTAAGTCTGATCTAAATTGTGATGTAGGATTCCTCTCTGGTAGTGATCTGTGAGTAAATCTTCATTGAAAACTCCTTGAGATCCCATATTCAATGTTTCCTCCACTCCTGCTGAAGATAACATTTCTTGCTGCAGCAGCTGCAGCTATGAAGTTCATGGGCAGCACTTGACCAGCTTGGTGAAATGGTGTCGTGAGTAGGGAATATGCTTACGCAGATCAGCCCATCTTCAAACTTGGCATCTAAAGTGTAGATTAATTTATTTGAAATGTGAATTGGAATGTACTGACTTCAGCATTTGGTGGAACATTGCAGGGACAAGCCCAAGGAGATGTGTGCTTTGAATCCTGGTCAAAACTTTAAAAGTTAAAAGATCACATTTGTTCTAATCCTGAAAAACTGGGTCTAGTGCAGAAGGTGGAGCATCATGTGTTGGTGAACTCAGGTTATTTAATCCCACAGTGTTAGCACCTTCTTCAAAAGTGATGTTTAGTACAGCTCTCGTTTCTCTAATCCACATTTCTGGTTCTGCTCTGCATTTGTGAAAGTTTCTTATCAAAAGGAAAAAATTCATGACTGTTTGAAAAAGGAAACTAAAAGTACTGGCAAGGCAAAAGAGGTATCCCAGGTTGGTTGCTCAGCTTTCTTAACAAACTGAAGTTTAAACGTGGCCTTGCTCCTTCAGCCCAGCTTCTCTTTCTTCCTGGCTTCAGCTGTGGAAAAATAACAATAAAACTCTGTATTGTAATGCAGAATGTCATGTTCACAATGTCAGGATTCATTGCATTCACCCATCACAAGAAAAACATGACCGTGGTCTCAATCTTGGATGGACTCTAGGGGCTGGATATAGGCAAACCCAATGGGTCAGGTTTGGGTATTTTTTGTTGGCCTCTCAGGCAAAGAATTCCAGTCTGCAAAAATGAAGCATTCCTAGTGTCTCTGAATTTGCTTCACACCTATTGTCGAGCTGTAAGCACAGTGGAAAGTGAACAGAACAGACACAATAATGTGGAACAGACCAGAAAAATCACAAGTGACCTGCATTGATTTCTCTGCTGGGCAGCAAAAGCAGTTGATCAAGGCCCAGCGATACACAGCACATTGTGCTGCGCGTCCTGGAAACCCTTCAAAACCTCCAGGGTTGGACATGCCTCCAGATATGATGGAAATAAGTACATGCTGGAAAATGTAAGGCCTTCGGTTCCCTTCAGATTGTTTCAGTGGTATTTTCTTGAGTTGTCCTGGGTATCTTGGGGATGAGTGGAGAAAAAGGAAATCTGCAAAACTGAATGTTTCAGCAATATTTAGCTTTATGATAATGACATTGGTAGAAAGTTAGATCATGCAAAGAAAGCAGCTCGCTGCTTTCTGTAGCCTTCAGCTGCTTTTGAGTTAATTTTTCAACAGCTTACACAGATTCTTACACCCTCCACGTTTTTCCCATAACTCAGAGTGAAAGCTGCCTTCTTACCGAACGTGCTCACACTTGGTGTGACATTCACCTCTGAGGAACAGATGTTTGACCCAAGTGCTTTCACAAAACTTGGGAACGTCGCCTCTGTAAGTGTTTGTGTGGCCAGGGGGATGGCAGGGAGGGGTGGGCAGGGGGAAATACCTGTGACTTCCTTATTCCAAACACATGAAGTTCACAGAGTAGTTTATTTCCTGGGAAAATTACCCCTACAGGCTAGTTGGGCACTAGTAAATGGTGTGTGCAAAGCACTAATTCTGAACTCTGTACAGCAGCAGAAGCAGCTGGGAAGTTTAGCGAGACTGTGGCCCGTGGTGCACGGCACCATTTACTGGGCACTAGAAGAGAGATTTTACCTGGAGTTTGGAATGTGTAGCAAACATTTAAAATTAAAAGAAAAAAACAAACCGCTACAAAACAAATTCTTTTCCCTCGGTTTTCTGATTATTGTCTTTATTGTTGCTGAAATGAAGTTGTGTCCTGAACTTCTTCAGATGCTCCCCCAGCTCTGTATCCACCTCCAAAGTTGCCTTGAGTCCAGACATTTAATCATGGCAAGAAGCTCTAGGGATGAGTTGGGGCTTCGAAGTTCTCTGCGATGACTGCTCTGGACTTACCCTGTGGACCCAGGATACTGTGGTTGCAGATTGATCTGCCTTTCCTACAGTCCTAAAGCCTGCTGGGATGTGGGAACCTAAAAACTGGGCTTGCTCAGCAGCAGACTGCTAAGAAATTGGAAGAACGAGCTGGCTGATGGTGCAGCAGTTTTCCATTGGAAACCCACGTGGTTTATGGCAGGATTTTATTGAGGCCAGCATGCCTTTAAGGAACATCTTGGTATTTGACACATTTGGACTCAACAGTTTTCTGATACCATTTCTGGACCAGTTTGGATTGTGGGTTACATGCCTTTGGTGAAGCTGTAGTAATGAGTATATCATGAAAAGAAAGGATCTTACATCCACTCAGATCTGCCCCACTACAGTATGTCCAGATGGACAGATGACCTCCAGAGGTCCCTTCCAGCCTAAATTATTCAGTGACTCTGTCTCTAGCATTCCAGAGGGAGCATTAGGTGAAACTGGGACCATCCCATGTGGGGAGGAGGATAGAGTTATATCTGCAAGTCCTGTATCTTGACCCCATCCTCTGCCCTGGCCATCCGTCACTGGGCACTGGTATTTTATTCTACCAGGACATCAATCACCATTTCAATTAGTGAGTGGGAGGAGAGAGTGTGGATGATAGCACCCGATTCCCATTTGATTTAGGATGAATCACACTTAAGAGGGCATCTGAGGTTAAAGAACACAAGATTCTGGACACATGTATAAATCAACAGGCTTGAGGTTTTCATTATTCACCTTCTAGTGTATGAAGTGATATGACTCATTGGATCATAAAAGAGATCAAATAGCTTTGTTGCTAATAATTCTTTCCTTGACCCATTCCCTGGCACATTAGGTTTGTAAACAGAGTTTTAATGGCATCCCTTGGAAGTAATAACATCACGCCTTTATAGCACCTTGGCTGATTGTATGCTCCTGGCTATAACTGTGCTTGGGTTCAATCCTTAGCCGTTTGTGGGAACTAATGCACCTTCATATCTGAAGTTTTCAGTTATTGCCTTTTTGAGATTGATCATCTCCAGTTACTCTGCCTCCCGCCCTCCTCTTCCATGGATGGCATTTGAACCCTCCTGGGAGCCCAGAACTCCGCTTTCCCCAAGTGATAAGCGCTCCCTGTAATGTTCTGGTGGAGATAACATGCTTGAACTTCAGTGTGGTGTTAATGTCTGATGAGCTCATGGCGCCATTTATTGTTTTATGGCTAAGTCATGATTGTTCATTAACAAACGTAGCATTGGACCGTGTGCCAAGTTGGGACAGAGGAGAAGGTAAAGCAGACTGGTATGGTGGAGGGGAATGAGAGTGAGGTACCTGCAATCGCAAAGACAGCAAACTTCCTGCTGGCTCCTGTGGCCGTTCTGTGCAGTGCTGCTGCGGAGAAACCTCACATGGAGGGAGAGCATCTCTCTGCAGTACAGGGCTCTGGTGCTGGGAGCAATGAAATGCCAGGGCCATAGTATGCTGTGGCTTTAAAGGAGCGTGGTATCAAACAACTCCCGAATTATTAAGCTCTCATACAATAGTTATTTTTGTCCTGCTGTACATCACCCTTTGCAGTCTGCTTTGCATTGCTGTTCGCCTCTGCCTACCTGTCTGTCATTATTTGCCGCCTGCTAGAGCGGTGCTCCCCTGCAGCACACCACCTTTGCTCTGCCTGCCCAGGCTGCAAGGAGGACTTGCATTTGGGGTTGGTGGTTCTGAGGGTGGAAGTCCCATTTCCAAGGGGTAGAGGTAGGAAAAAGAAGGTCCTATCCTCCCTTAGAGGGTTGAACTTCTTGAAAGTGGTCCCAGCCCTTCTTGTGACGTCAGAGTGATGGTAGATTGTCTGGTGATGGAGAGCCCTGACCCATCTGGTTCACTGTCCAGAAGAGGATTCTGTCATGGTGAATCCCAGCGATGAGGTGGTTCTGGTTCTGATGATGGGAAAGATTCAGATGGCATTTACAGACTTGTCTTGGTCCCAGGTAGCTGTGGACTGAGGAAATGCTTAGAGCAAGAGTGCGATGGACAAGATCTGGGGATGACTAGGAAGCGTCGCCTGTCCTGCCTGAGGCTGCTGTAAGTCTCTGTGTACCTTTTTTCCCTGTTACTGGCTCATGGGCTCATCTGCCCTCAGTTGTATCTAAAAGAGGGAGTTTGCTCCTTTAAAAATGGTCAATTTGGGCTGTAGAGAGAAGAGAATAGCTAAATGTAAGACTTTTTTTTTTAGCCCTCCCCACCTTCCAAGGGTTTATTCAAATACCAGAAATAAGCAGACCAAGGCCAGGGGATGTGGCTTCCTAGCTGCTCGTCCTTTTTATTTCTACCCTATTCAGAGACACTGATGTATCTGGTCTAGGGAGAGGAGGAAGGGGGTAAAGGACAGGAAGGAAAGGAAAGAAGGTTGGGAACTGTCAGTGTAAAACTATGCTTCTTCATCGCTTAGTCTCGCATCATTGCTGAGCCTACAAAACACAAGAGACCTTTGTACGGATAAAAACTGAAATAAAGTCTCAGAAGTTATTTGAGGGGTTTTGGGGGGATTTGTTGGTAGCTAATTTATTCATGGGATGGTGGATACCCAAAGGCAGCAATGAACTCTGTAGCTGTGATGATCACAAAAGAGAGGTTTAGCTGCACTGTAGTTGGAAGTCTCTAATTATAGCCTGGAATCTTGACTGTCCCAGCTGTATGGACCAAGGAGCCTAAGAACAGTGCTGAAGAGAGAAAAAGCATGAAGGATGAACAGTGGGTAGGTGTCTGGGAGAAGTGGGGTTGCTCCACCTCATCTGTAGGACGTTTTCTTTCAGTTTTCATGTTACCAGTTTTGGTCAGTTCCTATAGCTAATGCACAAGTTCTTGCATTGAAGGAGACCTAACAAAGTACTGTTCAGGGCCTGCCTATAAATAGCATTTGGACTGCCTTATATGTATATATATATATATATTGGTTAAGCAAACTTACATGAATAAACAATAGCAATATAATGACCTTTTTATAGATATTGCTCTGTACATGCAACAGAGCTGTCTGGTGTATTTGTTCCAGCTTGTAAACCATGTGTATTTAGTACAGGATGTGTACTCATCATCATTTACAGTTGTTTAAATGGAGGCTTTCGTGGTGGTGCTGTTGTGCAAGAAAACATTATGAGCCTGGGGCAAAAAGTATTATGTGTTGGGGGGTGGGCGTATTAAGCAGCGCATTTAATTAAAAGACCATCATGATACCTTCTAGCTAAAGAGTATATTCAGTTAAAAACTGATTAGAGCTGAATGGCCTGAGATCCGTGAAAAACTTTTGAGTGGAGGCTAGGACAGTTAGATACCCAGTACCTATGGAATTTTGTAGAACGGGAGTGTTTAACTCCCATTATAGTCTCTGGAGTGGTTAGTAACAACCTGAAGGCTGAATACATCCCTGATCCTGTAAAAATCGCTACACTTTGCCAGAAGTGGACTTGGCTCAGGGAGGAAAAACTGCTCTCTGATGTGTACTAGAAAGCAAACACGGAATTTAGGATGCACAGAGCTCCTGCCAGTTCTGCTCTGGAGGAGAGAGCAACAATGAGCAGCCCTTGCAGGACAAACAGGGCTAAGGTAGGAAATTTTGCCCCAAATCTTGTAAAACTCTTGAAAAGACAGGCTGTCCCCCGTTCTTTTCTCTCTGCCCTTCCCTGTGAGTATAGTTGGGAACTGCAAAAACATGTCCAGTATTTGGGAACACTGATACCTTCTGTGTGAGGACAGGTGGCTAACTTGTTTATGCTGAGGGATTTCCCCTATATGTGATTTATTCTAGAACAGCATGTCCATGCAGAGCCTGATCAGTAGTGCCCAGTTCTTCCCAGCCACTGGCTGCAAGCTTTTTCCAGAGGATTAATTGCTTCCCTGTTTCTCATGAGGGAAACCAAAGCAGAGCAAAATAGGTGATTTACCAAGGCCAGAACTCGAACATCAGGCTCCAGAACCCATCAGGGCGTTAAGGTATGATAATGTTCCCCTTAAGCAGCTACTGGCTTGGGTGAACCTCAGGTCTGCTCTGGTAAGGTCATCTCTGGACCTTCCATGTAGGTAGACACCCTGGAGCTGCTCTTTGCTCAGCCGTCAGCACCGCGATGCCTGCTGAGAACACTCAGCCTTCGTTTTCTGAACTTTCGTCCTGCTCCATGATGTTTCTCCATCACGGCAGTTTGTGTCTTCGCTCCTCTCCGGCTCCTTGCGCACCACCCAGGCCGGCTGGCTCCATGGCCAAGACCAGAAAGGCCCATTACAGCATTATTAGCCTCTTCTTTTGCATCCTACAGAAGGAGAGTGACTGCTGAGCCCACTTTGCCTTCAAACGTTTAACAGATTGGCCCACATCTAATTTCTGCTGCTGTGTTTACAGAAGGTGGAGGGTGGAGGGAAAGGGGGGCTGCAGCGCGAGGGAGGAGGGCACAGACTAAAAAGAAATTACTAACCCTCCATCAAAGAGCTGCTTTCCTACTTGTGGTTTCAAAATGCTTCCTCCTTCCCCAGCTATCCTGTAATCACTCTCCAACATTCACCAGAGCAGTGTTTACATCCAGCCCTATTACCGGCAGGGGAGACAGGAGAAATTAAGGGCTCCCATACCCCATTATCTCCCCCTCTTCCCCCTCCTCTCCCCCTCCCACAGGCAGACACACTTCTCTCCCCTTACCCCTTTTCATCAAACGCCTCCAATTCATGAAGGAGTAAAAGCCCTTTAATGGGATTCTGGAGATCTTAAAATCTAGGTGATTTGTTTAAAAAAAAAAAAAATAGGCAGAGGGGAGGGAACTTGGAGAAAAATACCACCAGCTCACTTTTTTCCGCTTCTTTGTTCCTTTTCCACGTTGTCTTGAACCTTTTTCTCCTCCACAACTCCACTTGGCAGCCGGGGTGAACTGGAGTTTGAGTTGGATGGCTAGTGAGACCACACAGAGTTCACCCTGGCTGGAATTAATTTCCGATGTACAGCTGAAGAATCCCATGCGCACACACAAACACAGTGAGCCCTTGCATTTCCTTTTGATTTCCTTCTTGTGCTTCCTTCCCCAGATACCCTTTTTATCAGAAGCAGAACGAGCTGCAGTGCCACTGCAGAGGCTGTCGAGGCGAGAGGCTCGGCCCCAGCGTGGCAGCAGAGCCGGGGGAAGGCGGAGGCTCTTAGATGTTGGGCAGGCAAGCAGACGTGTGAAAAATGGTGAATGTTGGACAACAATAAATGCGGATGATGACTTTTTTTAACGAAGGGTAAAAAAGGATAGTCATCTGGTACTGGCACTTGACAGGGACTTGAGGTCTGATTCCAATCCCTTGTTTAACCGCAGATTTCCTCTAAATAATTCTCATAATCTCTTGATTCCCTAGCTGAGGTCAGGGGCCCATTGTTCTACACCCTGTAACAACACAATGGGACACAGTTCCTGCCCCAAAGAGCTTACAGTGAAAACAATCAAAGAATGAAAAAGAAACCCAGGCTTGCCTGAAGTTACACCCTAGTGTTAAACTGAAGATTAGAACCAGACCTCTTGACTCTCTAGGTTTCAAGTCTTCTGCAATTGTAACATTTTTCTGGCTCCTATCTTCAGAGTCGCACTGCAATGTTAAAGACCATCAAAATAGAAAATACTGAGGCTGTTCCCCCTCAGAATGGAGGAGCGGGAGCTGTGTTTATGATGGGCAGCTATGCTTCTGTAGGAAGGACAGCCTATGTATTGCACTGGTTGTTGGTTCCTCCTCGGCAGTACTAGCAGGCAGAGGGAGGTTGGGAATTTTGGGAAACTGGTTAACCTTCAAGGTGACTGGATCTCATACGGACTGGGGTGACAGACCAGTACTGTAATGGGCTTCGCGACTGGTAAAGGCATTGCATTAGGCTGTACTAAGTCCCCCTTCCTCAACGGGAAGGGAGATGGCTCTGGGCATATGGGGATATTTAAGTGGAGAATATTCACTCCCACATGTAGGAGTTGTTAGAATAGCTCCGCGCCCAGAACTTGCTCCCCTCCCCGGGCATGGATATATTGAATGCATGGAGTGGCGCACACGCGTGTGAACTTGTCCCAAGTCCTCTTAGTGCTGGCACGACAGCGCTCATGCTGCGGGAATATTCATAGCGCAACTGTCCTGGTGAAAGATGATAAACTTGAGCGAGGTTCTGGTTGTACTGGCAATGCTCTAAAGCACTGACATGCTCTTTTTGAGTGAAAGAGTAAAACTAAAGCAGGGCTGGGGAATACCACCCTTGGTATCCCTCAGTGAGGAGAGGATCTCATTGTGCATGTTGCTGGAAACCTTGCAGTGTTCTTGCTTTTAAAGTTTCAGCATCTGAAATGACTGATAATATGGCAAGTGATAATTTGTGTATGCGCAGCCATAGATAGACTCTAAATTTTCCTTTGTTTTTCATACACAATTTCCTACCTCCAGAGTATTTCAGTGGCACTACTTGAGCTTTGGAGATTGAATAATATTAGTGGGGAACAATGTGAGTGCTTGTATCCTGTGTTTTCCTTTTCCTACTTGTCGGTTTATATGAAACTTGTAGTCACTTGGAGATCTTTAATTTCATCCAGATTCAGCAACAGGGTAGGTAGCAGTTTCCGTTGGAGAGATGGACACAGGCACATCTGAAGGGACTGCAGGATTCACCATCCCTAGCTTTGGGCGTCACAGAAGATTTCTTCTCTGTGTACATGAACACAGACATTACACCGCCATGCATCTGCTCAGAGACGGAGATCTAAGTCGTAGCCTGTCTTTTATGCTCAAGGGAAACGGTTACTTTTAGGGCCTGATTCAGCTGCTCTATTTCAGATGGCTTCATTAGGTGGAGAGGAGTCACACAGCTGAACCGCCTGTTTTCCTCTGTCTGCAAATGGAGTCGATTTACTGGCATAAAAGGAGACCCCCACAGCGTGCTGCTGTCTCACCCCATGCTCGAGTGAGTCACCAGAGCCGCTTGGTTCTTTGTGAGGGAAGTTAGTGGTCCCATGTGGTCGCTATCCTGTCGGATGTGTGGGCCTCGATGTCGAGATCCTGATGGAGAAGGCTTGTGCAGAAGAGCGTTGTTAGGCACGGAACTGCTGCTGGGAGATTTGTTCTTTAGCGCTGTGCCTAAGCTGTTGAATAAGATTTTGTTCTTCAGACTTAGGGTTGACAGGTTTGACCATGCATTGAAATCAGCTTCATCCTCCTGATGCTCTTAAATTTATTTTCTTTGTTTCAGAAAAATGTAGGGAAATTACTGGATTTCCAAACATACTGTCCAAGGGGAACTGCACTTTGGACCTCAATTTCTGTAGAAGTACGGGCAAAGGGTAAGAAAAGGAGCAGGAAAATTATCTGCAGGGTCATATTAAGACTCGGTAGTCATTTCTGCTCGTGTGAAATGCTACAGAACCAGGAGATAGGCATCAAAACCTGATAAGATTTAATAGCCAAGAAGTCTTATTTATTTTGGATTTTGTGCATTTGGGATGTACTTGGGTCATACTTTCAAGATTTTTCTAGCAACAGTAAGGAAACTTGCTTATTTAAAAATATTTTTTTTTCTTCTAATGAGAACTGAGACTCTCACTGAACTGTTTCATGGAGTTGGGGCCTTTTAAGTAAATATCAAATATCCAGAGATTCATGTTAAAGTTGTGAGCTGGCAATTCTGTTTTACTTTATAATTTAGAGAAGACTTTATTCATGTATGAGACCTAGATAGCTTTGAAATTGCCGTGGAAAGAGAATTATCACTGGTGTGTATTAGTTTTACTAATAGCTACTGTAACAGCAGTTTAGGTGTTGTTTTTATTCCCCTGTGAGAATTTATTTTACTGGAAAAAATTTGGAACACAGCAAAATGCTTCTTTTTGGTGAAGTTGAGAAGCTTCTTCTCGACTCAATTCTGCCTTCCATTATGCTACACATTATTTATAATGTAAGTGATGAAAGAGCTGAGCCCCATTTTAAATGCTGAAATGGAAATTAGACAGTCAGTTCTTACTGAAAAGAAGGATTGGGAGGGGGGTTGCAACAAACTGTTTTCATTAGTTGCCATCTCTTCCAAAGTCTGAGGGTCTGGACTTTTCATGCCAATTTTGAAACCAAGCCACTTACTTGAAATGTAGATATCTCCGAAGATGTTTGCTGGACAAACCTTCAGCTTTTGACCAGCCCCTTCTGTTATTTCAAGTTAAGATTATTAATAGAAACACCGTGAAACAATATATTTGGTAATAAATATATTCTTATTTACTTGTTCTCTGCTTTTCACTTTTATTGATGACCTATTTCAAAAACAATTGTTGCAGGCCAATGGAGAGCATACTTTGATGCAACATTAATAAGAATAAAGAGGCTTAAATTGTAGAAATAGCTATGTCACACATTAGTAGTTTTACTCTCTGTTTGGCAGATCTATGGTGGATAAAATCGTGTGTGAAGGGATGAAGGGGGAGAGACTTGGATAAGAGTGGTAGGATCTTATCCAGGATAATGAAGAAGACAGATCCACGCAGAGATTTATTTGATTTGCTTTTGGCAATTAGCATTAGTAATACTGTATCTGCAAAACTGGAACTGCCACAAATAATAATGTTACTGCTTTTGAGATCGTTTGTCCAGCTCTGATAACAAGGGCTTGAATCAGTGGGGGCTGTGGGGACTCAGCAGCTCTGGAGGTACTCTCATATGTGCTTCTAATCAAATAACTTTTAGGCTTCCAACATAAGGAGCCCAGGGCAAGAAAAGTTTGCTTTAATGCTGTAAGGTGAAAACAGACCTGCTCTGGATGTTTCATAGCTGCATTGCTCAACACGTCTGTGCTTAGGTGGGACTACCAGGTGAAATCACACGTTGCTGGTGAAGTACCAACCTGTCTGCCATTGCCTCTCGCCTTCGTTACCTTCCCCTGTGAACCAGTAATTGTGATGGGATCCTGTGGCACCAGCCAGTTGTGACCGGACCCTATTTTTGACCCTATTTTTGCTTTCAGGCATCGTCTAGGCATTGCTTATGAATTAAAAAACCCTTAGCAGTTAAGGTAGCTGCTCGTTCCCCAGCCCACGTTTGCCTGCCTGCTTTGCATGGGCTTGGTGGAAGGGACCCTGCTGCCTCCGTTGCTTCAGTTCCCAGCTCAGGTTCAAAGTTCAGACTCCATCTGCCTTCTGGCAGGGCTGATGGGTGACTTCGTGGTCTGTTCTGCCAACCCCTTCTGAGAGGGAAGAGGACTGTGGGGGGCTACAGTGTCTTAAATCACTTAAAGCATCATCTTGCATCAGCTTGAATACAAACCAAGGTGGTTTGTCTTGCATTTGTCCTAAACACATACAGTAACCTGTATATGTACCCCAGGGTTTCATGCAAACAGGGATCAGTATGTTTGTTACCATGGATCAGCTGAGACATGGTAGCTCATAACACTCTGGGCTGCGCTGGTCCATCTTCACCCAACAACGTCATCTCAGCTAGTTCTTGCTTTGATCTGAGAAGGAGAATTTGCTTCTGGTCTTCCTTGAAATTCAGAAAGTTCTGCTCTGATGTAAATTCACTGGCTGTCAGCGAGCTGTCCTGATGTGACATAATGCAAGTGACACAAGAAGTGGGTCTGAAAGGTAGAAATAGCCTAATGGATGATGTTCGGCCAGCACTGCTGCTGCAAGCTGGCTGGCCTTGGCTCAGACTGTTGCAGCTGCGGTAAGAACCCACCAGTGCTGGTACGCTCACGTGGTGCTTTGTGCCTTTCCCGATGCTTTGCCAGTTGTAATAGTCCTGGTGACACTTTGCAAGGGTAGCAAAGCAAGTATTTCTCACTGCTTTTTCAGAGGAAGCAAGTGAGGGGCAGGAGTCCAGCAGTGCCCTGAGCCGCAGGACAGGTGAGGATGAGGGGGAACCAAGAATATGGGTTTCCCCATCTCTGGAGCCTCTGCTGCAGCTCCTGAACAGGCTGTCCTGAAACCTTGCCAAGGCAGCAGAGCGCCAGAAGGTGTCTCGATCCCCTGAGCTAACATGCCTGCCCTTCGCTGACTTCAGAGCAGTGAGCTGGGCTTGCAGGTTGGAGTGCACACAGCGGCGGCATGCGTGGTGCCACCAGCTAGCGCCACGGGGCACCGGTGCCGCCAGCCAGCACCGTGGGGCACCAATGCCGCCAGCCAGCGCCTCGTGGCACCGGTGCCACAGGGCAGCCTGGGCAGCCATGCCGCCAGCTGAGAGCTCTCGGCAGCACATGCTGCAGAAGCTGTGTCACCCATGCCCGGGAAGGTGACCGCGTGGGAGTGTTGAGCAAGATCCTTAAGCCCAGGGGAACGTAAAATCCTTTTTCTTCCTGTCTGTGCTCTTTCTGTGCGCCTGGAAAGGAAAGGCGAGCTCGTGCTCTCTCCGCTCGCTACCTCCTTAGGAAGGTTGGGGGAGCTGGGAGCCAGGGATTCATGCGCCCCATTCTGTCGCAACATCCCAACATCAACACCCTCTGATCTATGGTATCTGGAGAGTTTGCAGCTCTTGTGTGGAGATGGAGTATGAATAAGGGCCCCCCAGTGTATTGGGAATCAGGCCTGTGGGTCTCCCGTGTCAAGTGAGTCATAATGTATTAGATCCGAGGACTTCCCCCACGGGTGTTTAGTCTCAACAAACCCAGCTAATTCAGATTTAACTTAGCTCTTAATATGCTACATTGCTGAGTCTTCTAATTAATGCCACATGTTGCAGTCAGCTGTCATACTGAATAAATGTTTACAAAGCTATTAATGTACTGTATTTGTAAACCAGACCAGCTCCTTTTTGGAAATCATGTGGTATGTGTTTTCCCCTCAAAGATGAAAAAAGTTTTTTAGCAATAATGGATACTTTATTTATGCAACAACAGCCACTTCCCAAGAATTCATTGCTAACTTTCTTGGGCAGCAGCCATTATCCTGGGGAAAGGACGTTGGGAAAAATGCTGTCTTTTACATAGCAAGGCTGAGCAGAGCTGCCCAGCCGTCTTGTTGCGGTGAGCCAAGGGGCTGGAAGGACCAGCAAGCCCAGTGCCGGCTGGTGATACTGGGGAGGCAGCAGGGCTGTGCGTGGGCCAGCAGCTTGCCTGTCCCCAGCTGCTGCAGTCCCCGAGCGTGCACGCGAGGACGCGGCGCGTTCTCCCCTCTGCTGCCACGTGAGCGGGGACACCCGGCCACAACTGAGGGAACGGGGAAGGAGACGTGTCGCCGAGCAGTCTGCAGGCCATCTGCCTCCTGCTCAGGGGCCCTCGTGGGGCTGGGGACACGGGCTGGCCACCGCCATCCCTACGTGGCCAGCACTTGCCTGGTGTGGGGACGGGGTGACTGGGGCGGTGGGATGGGGGGGTGGGAGGTCCCATCCTCTCCCCGGTGCTGCTGCCAAACTCCTTGCTCTGCACAGCTTCACGTTTTCTGGTTTTTTAGGGGTTTTTTGGTTGTGTGTTTAATTCCTTCCTGGGGCTCCAGGGAAACAGCTTGCTTACACTGGGATTCTTGCACTTCTGTTTCATCTCTGATCTACTGCAGGAACTGTAGGAGATATCAAAGCCCTTGGAGAGCTTGGGCAGAGCGAGGCTGGGATCTGTGCACTGCCACCAGCTCCTGTGTCCCTCCAGGCGAGTTCTGGTCCAGGGATTTAGGCACATTGTCCTAGTTAAGTCCGTGGGAAGTAAAGCTCTAACCCTGAGCTGGGGCTCCAAAAAGGTGCTTCGTGGCACTCCTTCCCTCTCCAGTCACCAAAGCAGGCGGAGTGGCAGCACCTCCATCGCAGGGGTTGTGAGGGTGGTGTAGGGGGGGCGGGTGGTTACGGCAGGGATCCTGCCCCTCGGCGCAGGACTGAAGGTGCCAAGCCAGAGCAGGGAGGGGGCTGGGAGAGCTGCTGGGCCCTCAGCTCATTTCATGTGCAGGTGGTTTGGGGATGAAGGCTTTCCATCAGCTCAAGGTATGAAATGGGAGCTGGGATTTGGTATCTCCAAGAAGCTGGAATTCCACTGAAAAACAGAGAGGGAAGACGGAAAGCCTTTCTCTTTTTTCTTCTTTTTTTTTTCCCTTAACCTAGTAGCTATACAACTGAAAAAATGAACAAAGCCCAACCAGTTTTCTGCTCTTCTTCCTTGCCCTTTGCAAATAAAATCCTTTAGCCTAAAGTCAAAAATCAGGCAAATGACTGATGCTCCCACTGCCTTCAGAAGAAGGTGAATGTCCCTCAAAGAGCCTATTTGAGAAAGTTTTCATTCCAGCAGTAAATGAGTTAAATAAAAATTGTGTTTTCTCTGCTTTTAATCAGTTGCAATACAGGCTAACACACTGTGTATTTTGAAAGGATTAATAGTGAAGCCCATGCAGGTAAAGCAAAGCAAAGCAGTTAAATGATTTCCCTAGTGGGGCTCAACCTCTTGGTACACCAGCTTCAGGTGACCTCCCCAAAACATAGATTAGCTGCAGACCTGGACATCTAAGCAGGACAAATCCAGCCTTCTCCTAATTGCTGGGCCTCATTGAAAAGCTTAGTGCAATCACAGTAGAAAAATGACTCTAGGAAAGGAAAAAATATTTTTATTTAGGTGCTTTATTCATCCTTCTCTCTGTGTCTGTATGTCCTGCAGCTGTCTAGTAATACTGAGCCGCAGCCTGCACATGGATTGTTTTTTCCACCCGAAAGGGGAGAGGCGGTTTTTTCAGCTAGAAAAATTTGAGGAGTGCTTTATCAGGGAATAGATGCTGCATAAGTGAAGAATTGCACCTTGCAGCCTTCCTGGCTTTTTTAGTGTCTCTTTATGGCTAAAGCGTGGCAAAGAAAGTGGGAGACCTTTGCTTTCCTGGTGCTGGTAACAGGTAGAAGGTCCTCCTGTAACATGACAGCCATGTGCTCCGCGCAGGTGTAGGCTCACTTTGGGCTCCACGAGGCATTGAATGTGCTGTCAGAAATCACCGAATAGCAGGACTAAGTATACATCATTGTAAGAACTGCATTATAGGAAACGGCTTATACATTTTGCATGAGAGCCCACAGGCGTGTCTGTGGAGATGACTTTCATCCTCTCAGATCCCCTAGGATAGCATCTCCGGTCCTCAGGGTTTTCCTCCTTGCCTGATGCTTGTCTCCCCCACGCAGTGTGATTTCTTTTCCGTTCACCCAACAAGATCTCCCTATCTCCTTCCCTCACCTGCTGCAGCCCAGACCCGTAGGCTGTGCCTGCGTAGCAGACAGATGGAGTCCGTGGAGTGTGCCACCATCCCAGTGCTCTGCCCAGTTGGATGGAGGGACCTGCTGGTTCCCACCCTGCCTGCGTACATGGTGGCAAGGAGAGGGCGTTTGGGGTGGGAGATGCAGCATCCCCACGGCCGGGGCGCGTAGCCAGGCTGTGGGTCAGTCCTGCCTTCCAGTACCGTGGCTGTCAGTCCAGACTCAGCTACAGTGTGCTCCAGCTTGTGTGCAGTGAACCAAGAACTGAAATATTTTCATTATTAGCTCCTCTTAGGAGCAATAGTCCTGCTGGTGGAGTTAGCACTGTGTGCCCAGGTGTTAGCTGTTCTGTGTGTCCCCAATAGAGGCAGCAAGGGACTGATGGTGGCTGGTTTGGCAGAGTCACCTCTCAGAGCTCCACACTTGTGGGGAGAAAGGGAAGCAAGGCAAGCTGGCTTTTAATTTAGGATAATGGCTTCAATGCAGGATCCCTTCAGGACCGTGTTTTGAGCTGCTACCCCGAGCTGCAAACCTTAAAACATCTCATCCTCACTTCAGTCATCACTGTAGCCAAGCACACACCTGCTTTTGCCATGGAGCTGCATCTTCCACAGCTTTATTTCCTTTCTTCCCAGCCTGCCTCACCAGTGGGAAGTATGCTCACGATGTTAAACTTCCCTCATTAGGCAGAACATTCCTCTTTTTAACCTCTTTAACCTGCAGCATTCCCATTGGGAGGACCCTGTCTCCATACTTCTCAACTGCTCTTAATTAGATTGGGCATTTCTTGCCTCCACTGTATATTTACAATTTAGGAACAGGAAAAAATACAGCCTGCACTTAAGGGCTTTCCTCCCTTCGTTTGCTTCCCGTGCTTGATATGTTGGACAGCAGTAGGTGGAAATTTTAAAGCCCAGAGGAGCAGAACTTGTCTGGGAGGAGATCATTCTTTAGGCAGGACTGATTTCATGTCTTGATGGATTTTTACATCAGCTCTCACTTTTTTTTTTATTTTCCTCCTCTTATGTGCGCATGTGTGTGCGCACACATACACGCACGCACACACACAACCCTATTGTCTGTCTTTTGCTCTTATTCTGCCATCAGCCTTTTATTATTGTTGATGTCTTTTCATTCCTGATGCCAAACTTGATTTGGAGATCACAGTACTGAGGGTTTCATTTTGAGCACTGTAGATGGAAAACTGAAGTCCTAAGTGACTGGAGCCCTTGGCCAATCTAATTGTTATTGACATTTGTGTCTGATTGTTCATCAAGGGGGATTTGACTTACAGGCCAAATCATTCTATTACCAGCGTTCCTTTCAGCCTTTTCTCTTAAAAAGAGAACAACACAAAAAAAACCCACACAAAAAACCCACCCCAGTCAGCAGCAGAGGAATCAATGACAATATCTCTAGATGTCCACCTAGGCGGCTGTGAGAGGGGGGAGTGAAGATGGAGGAGATCATGTATGTCCCATTCGAAATGTGCAAGCAAAAGATTGGCAAACCAGTGGTATTGCATTACAGGGAGAAAAAGGATCTCATTAAAAGACTACCGTTTTCATGGCAAGGTGAAGGAGGCAGAGGAAGGAGGGGCTGGCAGGGCTAATTATATTAAGGTCATTTCACCTGTCAAAACTTTCCCTTTAGTGGTGTCCCTGGTGCCCTGGGATAACATCCAGATTTGTCCTGAATGGTGTCTCTGTTCCTGCTTAGGAGCCTTGACTGGTGGATCGTGAAGCGAGCTGCATGAAAGGAGCCCTGAAGGCACCCTTTTGCCTTCTTTTCACCTCCTGCTCTCCTTTGATTTTGCTTCTCCCCCTCTTGAGTTTCATGGCGGGTAATGATGAAGCCCTGCTGTGCTGTGCTCACCCGGAGTCGTGCTTTCCCCAAGAAGCTGCCGAGGCAGCCGGCACACCAAGCACCCCGAGCCCTACAGCTCGTGTACAGCCGGGTTCTTGTCTCCATGTAGTTCAAACCCATTTACACCCCGCTGCAATGCAAATTTATCCCCCTTGCTCTTTGGGAGCAGAGAGGGATGGAGCGATGCTGAATTTGCTCATTAGACTAATGGTGGAAACCAGGACGATGCAGACGCAGGGTTCAAAACAGAAGCAAGGGAAATATTCTGCTTATTCATTTGAAAGAGGCAGGGGTGAGGGGGTGGCTGGTAAACCAGAGCGTCCTTATCCCAGTAATGAACCCTAGAATTACCTGCCCTCCTTCAGGGAATCGTTCTGAGTCATTGAGTTATTTCATGTTCCAGGAGTTGGAGGGGAAGGCAAATTTCTACAGTTAATCTTTCTCTCAGGTTAGGTGGAAGCTGTGCAGATGGCCTCGCTTTGCTAACATTAGCAGGTAGGAATAATTTTGGGAAGGCAGCAATAAGGGGAACACAATAGGGTTCATTCATGGTCGTGCGGGTTATACCTGTCGCCACAGAAACCGAGCAGAAATTTCAGTGATCAAAGGCTTCTCCACCAAAAGTTGCTACCTAAATGCGTTGGGTAGAACAAGAGAGAGCTGTGGATGAGGAGGAAGTGCACCAAATTCATGTGGCCTTCGGCAAACAGCTCAGTGAGTCAGATTTATCCTGCTGAAGTAGCATCGTTGGAGCTGAGAGATGGATCTGGCTTAACATGCCCTGCCTTTCAAAGATGCTTAGGAGTAGCAGTGAGTCATGGACAGTTGTGACATGCTGTAGAATTTGATGAGTTTCCCTAAATCGGGGCATATTTGGATCCTGGGATTGGCTTTTGAGTAGGAAAATAAGCAGAACCACATAGTTACCTTTTTGACTCATTATTTCATTGGAGGGATGAGCAAGAGGCATTGACCTCTAGGCGTAGAGTGGAAGTACTTGATGGAAGTTGCTGTTAAGGTTGAACTGTTGGATATCTGTATTAACATTGAAAAGGATTCTTAGGAGGGGAAAAAACCTGCAGTTTGGAGTTCTGAGAGTGTCAGAGGGAATTGTTCAGACTATGAGATGTGTGTAATTGTCTGTCACACCAGCTTCTGCCACTCTGAGCTCTTCCTATAGCTCCTAGCCCATGAACAACAACCATGTTAACAGCCTGTCTCCTGTTTCTGTTTGACTGTTTGGTGAAGTGTTCTTCTACCCTTCTGTCTACTTAGCCAGCTTAATTCAACAGGAACACAACTGGCAATCCTTGTGTTTGAGTTTCTAATCGCATTGTATGTGTTTGATGAAGTCTTCTGGGAGGTAGTTCTCAAGAAGGACCCCTTTCTCCTTTGGAGAGGCAGATGGGGGTGTAGAGGTACCAGATGATGCTTCGGCCCTAAAGAAGGAGGGGAAATACCCCAATGTGCATCCCTACTCCTGTGAAGCTATGCTCTTGAGGCCAGCCCAGGTTGCTAGTTCAAAAATCTTCCAGACTTGCAAAAAACGTTGGAGATGTCTTCCTTCTTCATAGCATGATTTGCAATTTTGGCCTTGAGGAGGATGAATGGACGATTTTAAAATGTTATTGCTCTTTTAGAGAAGTGCATGCCAGAGCTTTGATCATATCAAGGGCAACGGGAAGCAAAAATATGTGCTAGGACTGGCACTTGAGTATCCACCCTCGGTCTCACTTCTGCCAGGTGTTCCTGCTGTCCCAGTGAAACGAGGATGCAGACAAGCCTCCCAAGGCAGCCACGTTTCTAGTGCAGTAACCTGAATCATTTTAAAGAGCAGAAATCAGAGACAAAGCACGGTATTGTAGGCAGCAAAGGTTGAATAAGAAGACCCTTGGGAGCCCTGCCACTTCTCCCTTTAATCTGATCAGCAAGCAGCATTCTTGTAATTCCCTCCAGGTCACTCTGAATTCCTGCAGTTTCTCAACCAGGTTGGAGCCTTTCCCTTCGATATTAAATAATCTGCAGGCTTAGAGAAAATAACAGAGCAGGAGCAAGGCAAGACCTGGCTTATACCAGAAACTGGCAGGAAACTGCTGCATCCTCCCGACACCTCTAAGACTCAAGAGTTACCTTGCATTGTGCCCTCTGCTTTTAAAACACTTTGCAAATTTGCAAGATCATTCTGAGAGGATGTGTTGTGTTTTTATCATAGCAGAGTGCAGTGCCCTTATGATATATCTGTTAACTTCAGTTGTTCCTGGCTTAATTCAGGTGAGGCAACCGTTTCAGTTGTAACTCGGAGACATGGGACTGCTGTCTTTTGCAAAGGGATGAGAATTACACAGCCTGAGGCAGCTCAAAAAATCTGGATGTCTTTTTGGGCAAGGAGACAAGACTGACACTGCGACTGCTAATGGCTGATCACAGCCTCCCCTCCTGTGTGGGGCCATTTAGAGTTGGGTGGTGTTCAAAAGGACCCATAAAGAGGAAAAAGACCTTATTTATATATGAATCCAAGGCATTTAAACCTTTAGAGCAATGCATCCTGAAACCTTCTGTGTGAGAGCTGGGAGCAGAGTCTAAGGATGCATTTCCAAAAGAGCTGAGGGCATGTCGGTACCAGCAGCGAATCTCCATTCTATGGATCGTAACTGCAGTGAAGACCCAGCAGTGCATGCTTCAGAGTGACCTGCAGGCTGGCAGTGCTCCCATCCCAGCCATATCCCACACCACCGATTCTTTGCTGCAATCTCTGCTCACAAAAGCCAGAGTATTGCTCAGATGGCTCAGTGACCACAGCTGCAACTCCACCTTCACCTAAAGCTTTGGTGCAGGTTCAGTGTTGGTGTCTTTGAGTGGCTTCTCTCTGCACATTAGTTGACCTCTCTGTTGCCCAGCAGAGGTGTTACTGCCCGGTATCCGCGCCATTCCACACGGAAAGGCAGTCTGCTCCACAGTTTGCTCTGCCTATGCCCTCACAGCTCTGCCAGTACTGGTATTTGATGAGTAAATTTCAAGCTACAAAATGTATTTATTCTCTCAGGAAACAGGCAAAGCTTTTAATGTCTGGGAAGGGGGATGACAGCGCAGGGAAAGGGGCATGAGACTCTAAAAGCTAATGAAACCAAGGTTGGCTTGGTTCACATGTCGTCTCTGCGGCACCTCTGGGGGTGCAGTAGAGCCCATAGATGCAGAATGAGGCAAGAAGATGAATCAAGAATTAAAACTGATTTTCTGTCCCTCAGTGGGAGTTAATAGTGTTGCCAGAATTCTGTCTTCCGGCTGCCCCAGGAAGACACTTCCATTGACTTCAGTGGCTGGTAACTCCAGCCTGTTGTGAAACTGAAGGTTTTTAAATAACGCTGAAGAGCTGAGAATATTTTGAGAAGTGAAGTGTTACTATTCTTCTGAGACCTTTATTTAGAAAAAGAACACATTTTCTTCCAAAATATACAAAAGAAATATTCTTACCATGGAAATGCATAGCCTGGAAACTCAAATGACATTAGGTCACTGGCTTCCTTTTATCAATAACTTTGAAGTCTTGTCCTAGTTTTCTAATTTAGATTCTTGTGATAAGAGGTTCTCAGTGAGCCTGGGCAAAAGCCAAGACCCTCTCCCTCTAATAGGTTGGGAACACAACTATAAGTAGCAGTTCCAGTTTCGAAGATGGGCCAGGTCTTAAAAGCAGCTGCAGGGACTCTGCAGAGACAAATCCTGAGAGTTTGGGCTGCTGGAAATTTCAGTCAGTTCTTGGACCCAAATGCATGGGCTGTATGTTGGGTTTGGTCTTTAAAATCATGATGCTGTTGCTCTGTTCCTGAGCTCTGCTGTGCCAGGCTGGACAGTGTGCACAGGGCAGATGTCACTGTGGCTTGCAGAGCTCTAGGTGCACTTACTCTTTAAATTCCTTCCTGCTGTGGTATGGGCAGGTACCAGTTCCTACCTCATCTGCTCACGAAAGCTTGTATAAGTTTCAAATAGTAAGATGGAGAATTAAATGAACAGCTTACAGTTCAACTTACTTTTGAGCGGGTGCCTTTTGGGATGAGCCAGCCCTGGGCAGCCCCCAGCCTGTGTCTCATCTGAGTCAGAATGACGTGGGTACCTGTGGCAGGGCATAAGAAACAATCTATTTTTAGAGCAGACAGACACCGATTTCTACCAGTGCCAGAGTCCAACTGTTCCTACCACCCTGAGGGTCCTGAAGAAGGTGGGTATGTACAAAGTCTGCCACCCGCTAAAGTCAGTTTCTCCACCGTGGTGTTGGGGAATGCTCTGGGACACCAGAAAAAGGCTTGAAAAATATTGCTTTCCCTGCTCTGAGAACCAAGGGAGGCTGCTAGCTGAGCGCAGTACCTCCACAAAGTTTGCCAGGTGGTTCAGCAGTTTAAAAAAAATCGTATCTTTGTGTTCAGGGGAGGTCTCAGGTAGCTTTGGCCACCCCACCTTGCAGGACTGGTCACTGTGGTGTACTGAGCATTCAGGCCTGCCTGGGAGAAGGAAGGCACTGGGTTGTTTGCAGTGGTGCCACGGCTCTGAGTGCAGGAGGGGATCATCCCAGAATGCCGGGCTGGCTGGGCAATGCCGTGTGCCTGAGTAAGCCATCACCGCTCTCATATGCCACGTGTGCAGAGCAGGAGAACCTGAGCCCCGAAAGCTACATTTCATTTAGTAGTTAATTAGTGATTCTTGACCCCAGGCAGCTTCAGCCCGCTGACAATAACGAGATTGCAGCCTGTGTATAAACTAGCCTCCATGCCATTACCACTCTCATTACATTAGCTGAAATCCCTCGCAACAAAGGCATAGACTGCGTGGCAGGGAGGGAGAAAACCTCATGCTCTTCGTGGTGTGGGTCTGCTTCCCCACAGACTTAGCACAGCGGTGTCCCCCCCGCACCTGCAGCGGCTCAGCACCCCGAGGCATCGCCCCCAGAGCCCGCAGCAGTGCCAACAGGGCGCCTCACCCAAACTGTCCACCCAACCCACTCGCCAGCTGAGACTTGAATTGTTTGAATTATTTGGGAATCCTCCACAGCCCTCCCAGGATGCCCTCTGTAGGCTCCGGAGGAACAGAGCACCAGCCGCCCCGCTTCCCTGGCAGGGCTGGGGCTGCAGCGGGGTGAGGCTGCGTGGCACTGGCGGCACTGCCTGCAGGCAAGCGTGGTGCTGGGGGGAACTTGGCCGTGGCTCCCCGGCCACGCTGGGTGCACCGGAGCGGCCATGCTGGGTGCACCCAAGCAGCGATACCGGCTGTGCCAGCTGCCTGGGGGAGCTCTGCGGCGAGGAGGTAAGCTGGGAGCTGCCATTAGCCTGTTTGCTGTCTCAGACGGGGGTGCTTTCACGCTCAGAAATGTTTTTAATTATTTTTTGGAAGATTTTGAGAGCTCCTAGGGTAATGGAGAGGCCTCAATCAGTGTTTCCTAGCTGAAGGCATCTATGGATGTACGTTCCCTCGACTTAGTCATAGCTGAACCTTGCGTCAAGAGTGGAGCTTGTGCCAAGTGCTTGGGTGGTTCCTTGGTGACTCTGGTAGCGGGTCTCGGTGGCTGGCAGCTCCAGGCGTGTTGGAGTTTGCACCAAGCACTACTGAATTTGCAGTGAACTGGCTGTTTCTTCTAAATCATCACTTATTATTTTGCCTCGCAACAGTGTGGTGTGCTTAACCTCGCAGGGAAGGCAGAAAACCTCATTTGTAGGAGCAGCAAAGTAGCTCTAAAAAAAAAGGGGCTCTGGCTTGCCAAGGTGAGGTGGTGGCTGTAGCTGCAGCCCTTTGCTGTTGTTCCTTGTCACACTATGCAATCCCTGATGCTCAGGACCCATTCAGTATCAGTACTTGAGCAGGGAATGAGAACCCACTGCTTCTCTTTTCCTGGAAGAAAACATTATCAGATGTCCCTGACAAACCAAACTCACACTTCCAAGGAAGAAAAATCGGAAGGACCAAATTCATTTCCCTCCTTGGCCTCAGACTTGGTCTCACCTGAGCGAACTGTGTAAGGAGAGTCCAGAATTGTTTTAATACGGTAATTGCCTCTAAGATTCATGAAATCGTGATTGTAGGGGAGGTGGGAGAAAGGGTCAAAAATGGCTGATCTGGGGGTGATAGCTCTGGCTGAGGGCATCTCTGCTCCAGCATGGCCCGTGGGTTCCAGCAGCGCAGGATGCTGCTCCACTGCTTGTTGCACAGCATCACCATTGCGTAACCCACGTATCTATCCAGAGGCTTTGGAGTTCAGGTCTGGGATCCATCTCTGTCCCTGTGACCCACAAGCACATTGCTGGAGACCCCGTGCAGCATCTCCTCAAAGCTGTGATGCCATAGTCTTCCTCACTGGGGTTGTGCGGCTGGGAGAGCGTGGAGGAGTGCCCAGTGGTGCAGTCTGGTACAGCGCGAAAGGAGAACACAATAGAGCAGGGCCAGTGTTGCCACATCAGTGGGCAAGCAGAGTGGCCGAGAGCTGTCGCCAGGACAAACATAATGTTGATGGCAGTCCAGCCCTGTCCCCTGCTCTCAGCAGCTGCCACCAAACCATCTTCATCCCTCCCATCTCCTCTCTCACCCATTCCTTACATCCTTGCAACAGGGCTAATATTGCTCCAAACTTGGTGCCCACTGCTAACGGTTGCAGCAAGCTGTTTCCAGTTCTCTCCAGCACCCATGGGTGTTATATGTGGAAGAGGTGGAGAGGCTCATGGTGTTGGGTGACTTGGAGTGGACATGGGTAGTGCTCATGGGCTTCGTGTCCCTTTCCTCGTACCCATCCTGCAAATCCTCACCCCATGCAGGGTGGGACTTCATGAAGGAATATGACACGATGTGATCCCATACTGTGCTATCCCTGGGAGGGGGAATGTACTGAGTGATTTCTTTTGGTTTGAGCTGTGTAATTGGTAGGGAAAACATATCCTCTTCTAGTGGCTTTTCTTTCATTGTCATGTTTAGGAAGTTTTTTTGCATGTCATAACATTTTGTCTGTTTTTACTGAAATCCTTCCATGAAGGAATGATTGTTTCCACAAACAGACTGACATGTTGATACAGGCTGACAACTGCGTGGCTTAGACCAAAATAAAATGTAAAGTAAACACATTTGCATAAGTTTATAATATGACCCAGTTCTTACGAAGTTGAGGAAATGGAGAGATGTGAATCTAAGCAGCTTATCTTGCATCTCCCCTTTCTGCTGTGCCCCTCATTCTTAACCTCTGCTCCATGAGTGCCATGGGAGAGTTGTCCTGCTTTTTCCGTTCAGATTTGAAACAACAGGTCCCTCTTGTAGTTCACTTATGTTTTTGTTTTGCTTAGAAGGGAGGGCACGGAGGAGGGAGCGTTGCCGTTTTTCCCTCATGTGAAACTGGTTGGTCTTTCTTCTTTTTCTTCTCGGTTACACTTTAAAAGGTTTCTGTCAGTGTATTTCCATCACTTTAAAATTGCATTGACATCCTGCTGTTTTGTCTCATAACTATGCAGCATTGCAAAACGCTGATTTGGTACTATCTATTTCTTGATCTGCTTGTGGCATGATTTCCTTAAGGATTTTGAGATCAGTGCCTCCGTTTTCCAGATGAGGAAACCAGAGCACAAAACAGTGATTTCCTTTTGGACATCCGTCAGCTCTGTGGTAGAGCCAAAAGCAGGACCCAGATCACTGGTGACCTGGCTGAGTGCAGGGAGGTTTGTTAGTGCTCAGCTCCCTCATCCATGTGTGGGACTGGCTGGAAACAAGACCAGGGGGTTTGTCCTACAGTCGGTGACATGTGCTGTGGTATCAGTCAGGTCTCCGTTGTTGGTTGGCTTTCACACAGTAACTGCCAAAAAACTGTGAATCCTGAAAATACCTTTTGATGGAGCCCCTCCAAGCCTGGCTGTCCCAGAGGGAGCCCAAGGAGACCTTCTAATCAGAACTGCAACAAACCCGTGCAACGGAGTTGGAGAGAAGGAATGAAGGAGGTCTTGTAAAAATAACGTTAAGTCCTTGTACTAGAAAGATGCTTAAACCCAGCTATCAGACAGTAAAGATGGACTCCAGCTCCAGACCTTCCAAGGATATCCCTCTGACTCACAATTTCTGCCCACAATTAAACATCCCTTTGGCTGTTGGGTTTCCTACAGCCAACTGATGGCACAGAAACTGCTAAACTCAAGACGGTGGTGCCACCTGAACCTCAGAAGTCCCTCAGCCCTCTGCAAGGCTGGCCCATCTGATGTCCCATGCCCTGATCTTTAAAGTTGGTAATAATTAACTTTTCTAGCAGCTTTGAACATAGCTACTTTCTTTTTGGTAAGGAGAAGCTAATTGGTACTAAATTATCTGACTTAACGGAGAATCCTCACTATGGTCAGGACAGAATAATAGTTTCCAGAATTTCTGAAGGAGCTGGAAGCCCTGGTCTCTTAGGGGATGAGCAATCCATATGCACAGTCATTTAGCGTGTGACTTTCTGGAGGATGGTGTGGTTTAAGTGTATATTTATTTCCGAGTTTCCTTTTGCCTATTTTAGGCAGTTTCTAGCTTGGTGTTTTAGCTTCTGTGCCTTGCTTTGGATCTTCGTTATTTTAGGAGCTGACACTCGGTCCTTGGAGCTGTGAGGTCTCATGGTGACCCCCATGTCACTCTCCTTTGTAGGTCCAGCTCTCCATCCCACAGGCCTGAAGCAATCCCTATGGCTTGCTCAGCAGCCTGAGCTCCCTCCGGAGCTGCAGAGCCAGTAGGAAAAGCAGCTGTTTTCCTGCCGTTCCTTGTGGCTTCTGGGTACGTACCAAAGGGAATTAGAGGGTCAGAGCTCAGTTTGTTATACATCTGACCTCATGGTCATCTGGGGGGACTTTGCTAATGACATTGCAAGGGAGTAGAGTGGTACAAGGGTGCCTTGTCATGGCAACGTCATCCTGGAATAACTTTGTGGAGCATTATTTAGGGTTTTTTCCCTATGTCATTACAGATGCTCTTAAGAACCTAACAAGAAAAACATGTGTTTATGAGAATCCTAGACACACTGTCCCCACAGCCAGACCCTTCATGTGTCTTTATTTTGTTGGATTTTGGGTGTGTCTCTTTTTATGGGAAATGCGCATCCAACCTTAAAGAGAGTCAATATATTCAGGATTACCAGCCCTAATTTTGATTTCCAGAAGGCAGTGATGGCGCTGTGACATCCAAATGATTCACGCAGTATGCTTGTCCTATAGAAATGGTGAGGTTTGGGTAAGTAGCCTAGAATAGTTAGAGAAAAATTATTGGGTGCAGGCAGGGAAAGGAGAGCTAGGAAAGGGTCAATTTATATTTGTGTTTTGTCATTCTGGGTATTTTTATATAACATCCACTTTAGAATGCTGGTAATACTTCTTACGCTCTGCTGTGGTATGTTGCAGGTTTTGTGGCTTTTACAGTTTTCTTAAAAGAGCTGGGAAGAGTTTTGGTGTATGAGGGGAAAAATACATGGCAGTGATCACTGGAACGGAGTTTGTGAACGTGCGAGTCCCAGCCGATGTGTTACTATGGCCAGGATGCTCAAATAGGAGCAGAGCTGCATGTGGCCTCTGTGATTTTTAACCGTGCTGTCCCATAGTCCCCAGTGATAGCTTCATCTTAACCAAAATGGGAGACCCGAGTGTGTATCTGTAGGTGATTTGTGCAGGTTTTGTTAGGTGATTTGCAGTGGAAGGGAAGATATCACGGCTAAAGCTGGGCTAGCTTATGAAAGCACCAGATTCTCTTCCTGGCCTTGCTTCAAGCTTTCTGAGAAACGATAGACCAGTCACATATTTCCCTCCTCTGCCTTGGTATTGTTATTTGTGAATTGGGAATAATTAGCTGGTTTTTGACTGTTGCATCTGTTCAGACCACAGCTAACTGGAACTTGACTTTAAACTATGTGGCCAAATGCAACAGCAAGATGTTAGTCTGAACATTTGGCTTGTCTGATGATTTTCATAGCTAATGTATCAGATAAAACTGAGCACAAGATGAACATGCCTCATTCCTGACTCTGGTCTAAATGGTAGCTTCACAGTCATGGTTTTTTGCACCAGTGGAACTTCTTTGTTAAGCCAACGTGATTGTGGGGCTGCACATGTGGGTAGCACTGGTTTTCGACTGCAGGTGTTAATAGCTCAAACGTGATGTGGGAATTCAAGAGCAAAGAACACGAAAGCCCGACTCGCGGATCAGAAGTAGGAGATGATAAGGATATTATTTGAGTCCTCTGGGTGTCATCTGATATATGTCAGATCATTTGAGTCCCTTGATGAAGGGGGCAGCTAATAAAGCCAGTTAGTGGCAGTTCTACCACCCCAGCTTTCAAAGCTCACTGGTTTGTGCTGGTAGATAAAAAGATACTAGAGATGTGTGCCTCTCATTTCCTAAAAATCCCTGCTTGCTGCCTTGTGTCTCACAGATCAGCTGCACTGTTTTTTCATGTTGTTGAGCTTGGGAAGAAGACAGGGCTTGGAGCTGTCATCTTCTGTGGGCAATTGCTGGGAAGCATCACCCCGATCATGCTCACACTTCAGGTCATTTATGCAAGCTTTGTAAATCCGGTGCTTTGGGAACATGGTTGTCCTTGCTGGGGTATGCTAGAATAAACCAAGCCTGCTACTTCCATGAAGTGTGGGAGCAGTGAGTCACATTACACAGGCTGGCTTACGTAGAAAAACTCCCTGCTAGGTGTCAGAAGAGAATGTGCTTTATGCCTGTAGCCTCTGCGGTTGGGCAACACATGCTGCAAAAATGTTCTGGATGTGCGGCAAACCAGCTAGAGCTGGGAGCTCCGGCCGGATCACAGCAACACACACATCCTTACACAAACGTCGAAAAACTTTTCAGTGGGAAAAGACGATGCAAAATAAACTTGAGACTTCTGGCAGCATTTGACAGGGCTACGATTTGTCCCTTCTAAAGAGCACATTTGTTAGATACAACTTGCTGCACGTTTGCCACACGGCAGGCCTGGGTGGAGGAGCTGCCACTGGCAGCAGGACATCCAAGACCACGCATTCCCTCCTTCCCCGTTGCCATCACAAGGGGGGAATAGCCTGGTACTGAAGATGTCGGTAAGTTAGTTAGATCAGGATCCCTAAACTGCTGCAAGGGCTGTTGGATAATATAAATTTAAATTTTTTTATAGGCTTTTATGAAAAAGGAAGTCAGGCTTGGGCTGGTGAGACTGAAAGAGCAGGGAGTGGGTTGGCTGTCAAGGGTCAGCCTCCCAATAGCCCTGTGATCAAAGGCTGCTCTCAGCAGCATGAGTTTATAGGCAGCCAAGACAAACAATGAACAACTTTATCTCCTTTCAGGAAAAAAAAAAAAAAATAGTTAACGTTCCAGGAAACCATTTCTGGACTAGACAAATTTTGGTTGTTTGGTTGTTATTCCTTCTCTCTCTTCTGTAATGCAGCTATTTCTAGATGAAGGGTGATAACAGGGAGACAGCAGAGCAAAGCCCAAACGTGAACCAGGTTGTGCCATGTTCTGGGTTGATGTAAATTGGCACAGAGCCAGGGAAGTCAGAGCACCACGGTCAGTTTACTCCTGCTCAGAATCTGGCCTTCAGCAGCAGCTGTCACTGGAAAAGCAGCAGGGAAGATCTGAATTGAATCGTGGCCATTTCCCCGAGTTCGATCTCTTCTCCGAAGGTGTTGCCTCATTTGTTTGCAGCTGGAATATTGCCTGGTTGGCTGTCCCAGCTGTGGCCTCCAGTGTCAGCTGGTCAGAACACAGCTGGCCAGTTTTAAACATGCTAGCTTCAGTGTCAACTGGCTGAATACAGTGAACAGAGGGGAAAAATGTTTTGGGCTCCTGTGTACTTGATTATTTGTTTGAGAGGAGAGGAAGATAGGAGAAGAAAGCCTCTTATTCCTAAAATGGAAATAGTTGAAAAACTTTTTGTTGAGTTTGGATCCGAGGGAGAGGAATCTTCTCAAAATGCAGAGTGTTCTTGATTTAGGATTTCCTGTTGGATACATTTCAGAAAACTATTTAAGTCGTAAGTGGCCACATTCTCAGCTAGAATAAATCTGTAAAGCTCGGCTGATATGCATCAATATAGCACATTGACCCCCAGCTTAAAATCTCGGGCCGAGGTCTGGTGGTGAATTGCAAAGATCTGCCCTTGTTCACGGGTTCAGAGCAGGACGATACTGGAAGATAAGTGGCAGTCCTGAGGTTCAGAGCTGCGTGTGGGTGTGCTTAAGCCCCCTGCAGTGCAGACACCCCCAGTGATTTGGGGTTGGATTGTTCTCAGAAGATGTAAATGTCTTAACTCAGCGTGGGCTGTAAGGTTTGGTTTGGTTTTTACACTAGGAGTGCCTGTTCAGATCAGTCTTGGGGGGAGGCAGGAAGCCCCTCAACCTTTCAACCAAATAGCCTGGAGGATTCTTGTAGACATCACTGCTCTCTGTACTGCTTATTTCTACCCTTCTACACACTGAATATGGAAAATATTGTGAGAAAAGCTTTCTGAGCCAGGATTTAGTGCTGAGAATAGAGGCAAAAAGCCCTGGGGGCTCAAGAGAACATATTTACATAGTCTTTCCAGATGTCCCTACAAAAAAGTAGTGGAGAGTTGGAAGAGTATGGCCAGTTCCAGTGATGGGTGCTCCTGAAACGGTAACAGGGATTGTTGCCTTGAGGTATAGGAACAGAGCCATGGGAATGGAGAAGCTGCTGAAAGGAAGGATGAAGTACGCAGTACTTCACCCTGTGTTTTCCCATCCACCCCAGAGGTCTCAAATCTCCTGTTACGGATTTAGGGATGGAAGGGGGAAGAGGAAGGAAAAGTTGGGTCCAGGCCTGCGTATCGAGGCCAGTAGCAGGACAGGTCTTCTGATTCTCTGTCCTGGGCTCTTACTACATGAAGTTAATAAAGCTGTGAAAGTGCAGGCAGCCTAGGGAGGAAAGGCATTCATCAATGGGTTAGTGTGCTCCAGCAGAAAGGTCTGAGCTGAAGCAGAGAGACTCATTGATGGTGTGGGTTTGTTTGGTTACCTTTTGATTATTTTTTTTTTTTCTCTTGCCCTTCCTTCCACTGTGGGAAGGAGCAGCTTCTGGAGTCCTGCATACGAGGAGAGGATTTCCAGAGCTGGGACAGGAGGTCCTAGGTCCTCTTTCTCTAGCTGGCACCACTGATCCAGGAAATATTCCCAAATACCTGACCTTCGTTTCACACCTGTCAGCAAGGGCTGGGCTGTGACCACTGCTGCCATCTCCCCTTGATGTCTCATTCTCGCTGTTCACATACTTTTTCCGTTCCTTTCTCCCACCCTTCAGAGTCAACACTGCAGCAACCTGTGAGTGACAGCAAAAAATGAGCGACTTTATTATGTTGAACTTTACTGACTTGCAGGCCTTTGTTTTAAGCCCACAATATTCATCTTGCTGCCTGCTGCCCATGCCTCGTAGGAGCTGCAGAACTCCAGAAGCACAGGACTTGACAGTCCGGTACTAATGTGCCTGGCACCTTCAGAAGGTCTAAGAGGGTTAGGTACCCACTTCCCCAGGGATTTTAGTGAAGCTCAAATCTCTAGTTCCTAGAAGGTGCCTATGACTCCCCCAGCCAAAACACACTGATTTCCATAATGTGTTTCATTATTTATATAGTATTTCTGCATAATTACCAGACTCGCATGAAGGTGGCAAGGTGCTCTGTGGATGCCAAGGGATGACCTCACCCGTAGCTAATGAAACTCTGGTGACCGATAGACCTGTGACTTGCTCAGAGCACAAAGCACTGGGCAATGTGAGCCAGCTCCATACCTCCGCCCTGATGAGTTACCCCCATTCTGCTACTACGGAGAAGCTGGAAATCCAGTTTAACCATCTGCTTGGGAATTCCCCTGTAGCTGGAGGGGATTGAGCATTCTCACACCCCAGCATCGAGGGTGCGGTTAAGATGAAGGACGCATGTGTGGGATTCGTGTATGCTGCCTAAGCCAGACTGACCCCCAAAACTGTCCCTTATGGAATTGGGACAACTGGTCAGGACCCAGCATGGCACTTCGGACTGCCTGCTATTTCCAGGGGTTGGCCAGTGTGGCCTTAACATCCCGAAAGCTGGGTGACTGAGTTTGTGCTGGGATGTAGCCGAAAGAAGAATGTCTGATGTGCGGAGGTTGGGAGTCTTGCCCATCTCACTGGGTTAGAGGACCTGCAGAAACCTGGGTGTTAGAGAGCCAGAATGCACTCAAGCAGGGCAGACTTTAGGGGGGGAATGCTCTCAAAAAGGGCAAGAGCTCCCCCTACAAGTAAGGGCTTTTTGAGAAGATCTGTAAGCACCCTCAAACATTTCAAAAACGGTCTGCAGCATAGCGCTATTCGCTGGTCTTCCAGGCTTATACTGGAAGTCATGTCATCTTCCACTGGCAAACAAGTTGGGAAGCCTCAGCTGTTGAACGACACATGGCAGCAGCACATGCTGCAAAGTCAGGGAGAAACCCGTAACGCAGCAGCCTCCAGGCCATAGCCTGGACCAAGTTGGTCTGCAGTGTTGGGGGTTATTTTAGCCACTATGATCGGATTTTTCATTCATCCAGATTTTGTCGCATAAGTAGTTGTTAAGTCCAGTGGGGAAATGATTTGTTGATGGAGGAGCTTGTGGTTCAGTGTTGACTGTGGGCTTTGGAAGCCCTGATGCTGTGCCAGGACAGGTGAGCTGTGGTGCTCTGCAGCCGCCGGTGGCACAGCATGAGCTGAGGACATCACCCGGAGAGAGGTGACTTATGCTGCACTATAGGGTGTGAAGATGGTTTACTGTTACCGAAACCTGTAGATTATTATGTAAAAGGGCTTGGGGAGACCAACAATAAGATTATATATTGCAGCAAGAGGGTTTTTTTATTTCATTCTCGGATAAAGCTGCCAATGAGAGCAGCACAAGGGAGCTGAGTGGGTCTCGGTGGGAGATGGCTGTACAGAGAGGGCAGCAGTTGGAGACTTGCTCAGTGTTGGGTGTGAAGACTGCTCTTATGACCCAATGGTCAATATATTGGATAAATCTGCATCCTGCAAACAAGCCTGGATTGAGTTAGGATTGCCCAATGACCTATTAGTGCAATCTGCTTTTTTTTTCCTGGCATGCTTGGATTTTTCTTTACCCTGAAAGTTCATTAGTGGGTTGGGGATTTTTTTTTCCTCCTGTCCACAGATAGTTGGGAAAATGTGCTGCCTTTATTTTCTGCATGGAAGAAAATATCTTCATCTTCTGCAGGTTTTTTTGAAAGCTTAATTAACAAAGGAAAATTGCTTTCAGATTCTGTTTTTCAACAGTCAAAACATAAACTGTCGGTTTTGCTTTGGGGTTTTTTTATGGCTGAATTTTGGGAAAGAGGGGATAGAAGAATGAATATTACCTGCTTTTCTGTAATGGGTAAAAACAGAAACCTTTTCATGAAAATTGACTGACTTGACATTTTATGGGAAGGAGGGAGGATTAGGGTAAAGAGCAGAAAGAATAGTTCTAGCTAAAACTCATTTTGGCAAGTAAATGCATATCAGCATACTCAACAAAATTCCACCCTGCCTCTGTTCTTGCTGAATTTAGTCAGATGCCATCAACCTCCCAACTGCAATTTCTGTTACCAATATGGTTTTCGTTTTGCATGTTTTGCTGCTGTTTAGGACCTTATCAGTTCCTTGCTTGATGAGAGATGCTTCTGCTTTTTCTTAGACGTACTCGCCTTCCACAGTCGAACTTGAGCATTTGCCATTATTGTCGGGTTGTTTCATTGCAAATGAAATATTTTTCTTCCCTGTCCCCCCTCCCCTGCTGTTGAGCTCCCCAATGGGGAGTGTGGAGGAAGGAAAATATAGAGCTCATTTATTTTTAAGTAACTGTAACTAATGGCTTGATCAGCTAACGTAGTGGAAAATATGCAAACTGCTTGGAGGAGAGCGGATGTTAAAAATGTAACTTCAACATTATTGAGACATCTTTCAGCGCTAATGACAGACTGAATAACAAACATGTCAGAAACTTTGTTGCTTCTCTAAGCAAAACCAAATAATTGAATTTATTTTCAGTGATGCTTTTGCCTTTTACATATTTCAGCTCCTCATCCACTTTGCTGTAGCTCTTGTCACATCTCTTTGTATAAACAGATCTTTTTCTTGAATGGTAGAGTGAGCAGAGTAACAGGACTTCTTCATGCCTCCCTTTCTTCTCTGCCACACACCTTTTTTGGCTTATCATCATAAGATTAATTCTCAGATGCTTCTGTTGTGGCTCCAGCAGGTGCATATGCTGGTTCTAGCTCTCTGCGCTCCTGGAGCAAATCCTTGGTTGATGAACTCGTACCAATTTATTAACTTCTCAGCAACAGTGTTACCTTGCATCAGCTGATAATCTGGTGCCCATCATCTGGACCTGTGACACATCTTGCCCAAGCCTTCATATAAATTTGGGGTTGCTCATTCTGCTGCAGACGGTGGCCCTTGGCCTCAACTCTACAGGTCTCCCATGATGCCAAGGGCTGCAAATAGCACAGTAGAGTCTCTGATGGAATTCTTCTTCACAGCTTTCATGGGAAACAGGGGAATAAAGTCCATCTGTGTAATGGGACAAACGTTGAGAGAGTGTGTTGAGAGAGTAGCTCTTTTAAGATACCTTCCCAATGCCTGGGTGAGGCAGGTTAATTCAATTTCGATCCTTCCCTGACAGGACCATCATTGCACTGTGCCGTACCATGCCTGCGAGCCCCTGGAGCTCTCTATTCCAAATTGTTCCTTGCCCTTCTTCGCACAAGGAGCTAAATCTGCATTTCTCCCTCTCTGGAAGGGAAATCAGACCACAGAGCTGGCCTGCAGCTTCCCTCCACGCTGCAGTGGGGACACGGCACCTCAGCCACATGTTTTTTGTATGTGCGTTTCTTTTTTAATTTAATGCAGAGCTGCAGCAAACCATTCCACCCACAGGTGAGATCTTTGGAAAACTAACTGCCCAAAGCTCTGAAGCTTTCAGCCTTCACGCTAACGCACGGGCCCAGCTGGCTGGAGATTAAAGAGCGCAGTTGAAAACCAAAAAGCATTTGAAATTGCACCACTGAGCTGGCAGGAAATTCCAGCTTTTTGTAGATGTCGGAGGCGTTGGAACGGCAAGGAACCAGAAGGTAATGTTCAGAGGTGAATCGCATCATCAGCGTTTCAGCGGGGAGCATCGCCCCACCCTGAGCACAGCCTGGGACACGGGTTGTGCATGGGGGGGACCATCCCCAGCCTTCCCGAATTTGGGGAGGGGGGAAGAGGAGGGAAGAGCATCTTGGCTTGCAGCCTGGCTTGTGCTTCAGCTATCTTTGTCCTTAGAAGAGGCCTCTTACACTTGGTGTGAATCCCAGTGCGGTGCTCAGCACTTGCTTTGCGGATAGAGCTTTCAGCCCTGTCAACTTCAGCAAGCCCCAGGCGTGCCAGAGATCTCCAGGGCAGATTGGACATTTTTCTTGTGCCCAAGATAAACGCTCCCTTTGCTTCTTGGACTGCATTGCTTATAGGCTTGGAAGATAACTCATAGATTAGCGGGGCTTTTAACTGCTCTGAAAGGAGCTGGTGTTTTGTGTGGATTGATCATGGAGAAGATTTGCCTGGAAGGAACAAGGATAGGAGACCAAGAGGACTAGATGGTTTTCTGGACCTTTATCCTTTATTAGTGCAGGCATGTGTGGGCCTGAAATTAGACTGCTGGTGAACATCGATTCCGAAATCATACTGAAAAATCAGTGTGACCGCTCATTCCCTTCCTCTCCTAAATGGGCTGCCAAAGATTATCGCTCCAGCAACAATGCTTAGAGGCATCTGAAGAACTTGAGGCCTCCTGTGAAGCCACTGGCACCAATGGGAGACTTCTGCTTCCTCTTCTCTCGTCCCCTTTCCTCCCCCTCACCGAGAGCAGCAGATCTCGGATCGAGCCCTGCCAACACGAGCGGTGGAGAACAGAATCTGCATTGACGACAGATGGAACGAATGTTATGGATGCATCCCAGGCCCTGAGCTGTTGCGCCACATAAATCAGTAGCAAAACTTTGCCAACTCAGAATGCTTTGCAGGACTAGACTTTCAGCCAGCTTAATGTCTGGCTTTGCAACCCCAAAATTGTATGGTCAAAAAAAAAAAAAAATAGTGAATGTGCGTGCCCTCACTTGAACTTCCAGCCAGTGGAGCTGGTTTCAGTCCAGCTCATGGAGATGAATGTGTCTCCGTGATGTCACTTCTAAAAGATAATTTATTCTTTGAAATCCTTGCACTCTACCAACAGGCCATGGACACCGCAGATGAAGTGTGAGGCTCCAGGCTGCAGATGCTATCGGAGCTGCGCGGGTGGCTGGATGCACGTGGTGTGGCCAACCCCCACTAGTTAAATGCGATAAGATACCGAGTAATCAGGGGACCAAAAATACTTCATCTTCCTCTCTTTGCTTGTGTGCCAGTTGCTGGACCACTGTTTTGCAGAGAAAAACTTAAACCACACAAACATCGCGTGTGAAAACTTGCTCCCATCATGAAAGCTGCTTCCCATACACTGCATAAATCCCAAGTGCTTGGGATTTAAGACAAAAAAAAGGCAAATAAAAAGATTTGTTGTTAAAATTATGACTTGGCAGACCCATATATATGCGTGGGGGGAGAAGTGCCTGCAACCTTTTTAGAGGCATACTCGCCCTTTGGAAAATGAACTTCCATTAAAGTAAAAAGGCTTCACCCTTCTTGGTGGGTTTTCAGTGTTGTGAGGGGGAGAGGAAAGGCTAAACTGATCCCTTCAGCTTTCTCACTTTGTTTTAGCAATGATAAAATGAAACGTTTTAATGCAGCACTTTAGATCTCCAACAGCTGTGGTAGGCTCGTGTTTACAGAAGACATCCTGTTGTTTAAGGGAGACACTTCTGCCTTGCTGAAATGGATTTTTTTTATATACCACCAACAACAACTGCTATTTTATGCAATTTCCACTCCGAGGGGCTGTTAAAACGGGTGACTCTCTGCAAAATCTGGGATTTGTAACGGCAGGTTCTCCATCAAAAAGCAGATCCAGCTTGTGGAAAATCTGTCCCAGCACCCACGTGGGGCTGGTCATCACTTGGAAGGTGGGGGAAAAACAAAAAACCCTGATGGTCATGGAAACTCCCGCTGCGGTGCTCAGGCCAGCACGTGAGCGTATCCTTCTGGTATTAGTATCCCAGCCCTCACGCCTGCGGCAGAACGGGATGAATCATAAGGAAATGCCACCCCAGGGAACAAATTGGTCATTGTTTGAAAGAGCTGATGGCTCTCGGACAAACACCGGGATAAGTATGAAAGTGTCTGCAGGAAGGGAGGCTGTGTCCAGCTCACTGCGTGCACGGCACTGCTGCGCAAACACACGAGCGAGGCCGGGCACGCTTTGCTGCCTTACCAAGGGAAGAGTGATTTGCCTATGTTTTTGGTTCCTTGATCTTTCTAAATAAACAGTTACTTTGTACTGAGGGAAAAAAAAAAAAAAAAAAAGAAAAAAAAAGTAGCAGCCATTGCTGTGCAGCAAAGCTTTTTTGGGTAAGCAGGGGCATGGTGGGGACCTCCACCTGCTGGCAGCCCCCTTGGGGCTCTGCAAGGGCTGTCAGAGCCTTCCTCCTCTGAGGAGGGTGATGGAAATAATAGCTCCGAGCCCTAAATAGTTTTTTCAGCTTTGTATCTCCAAGCCTGCTGCATGTTACGATTTTCCCCAGCCTCGTGGGGGTTTATGGCTTTGTTTAGCTGCTGCTCTGCCTCTGGATCTGGAAAGGCTCACGGGGACTCGGTAGCAGGCTCTGCGTCACTGGGCAAATCAGCGGCAGAGCCAGAATTAGTAGCTCAGGGCCTGGCTACTCTGTGCCCTGGAGGAGCTGGAGAAGGGTGAATTTTGGTGTGTTGGTGCTGTTTTGCTTGGCAAAAAGGGGTTTAAGACCAAAGGATAAAGCCTGGTTTCCCTCTATGAGGTCTTCAGTAGGAGATCAGGTGAAGATCACAGGTCTTCCTATGGCAAGACAGCAAATGGGAAAGCCTATGAGCACCCTGCTTCTGAGCCCTGACGTGTGTTGGTGGCGTGTTTCTGCACATGAGGTCACGGGAGCTGTGACCTCAGAGCCCTGTGATGTCACTGAGGAGCAATCTCTGCAGATGCTGGGGCCAATGCTCACCTGCATGTACCTGGGTTTGGTGGAGTAAAGGGGGAGGTGAGTCCCACAGGCTGATGGATATCTCGCACCTCCAGCCACCGCTTTAAGGGGAAACATGTTGCCGGCCTCCTGTCTCCCTGCAAAAGGCCTTAGATGGAAGAAACTGAGAGATCTTATAAGATCTCTATCAGTGGACTTGCTTTCAAGTGACAGCCGCATCTTTAATCCAGCAAAATCTTTCTGTTTCTGTTGATGCTCTACAATAAAAACAAAAGTAAAGAGAGAGAAGAATTAAGAACGGGGAGACTTGGTTTTAAAAGGCTTATAAAAATACATATAAAGCAAGAGACGAAGAGAACAAAGGGGTAATGGAAGCCGACAGACAGTTCTCATGCCATTAAAACTGCATCTCAAAAAAAACCCCAAACCTCTCAAAAAAAAAAAGTTAATCGTTATTGGGGGGGGGGGGTGTTTTTATTGTGAACATGTGCAAATGGAGGATTCATCCATATAAAACCCATGCCCACAATAAGTATATTTGTGTAGCAATTAATGTGAGATCACAGGCTTGGCTTTTGCCAAATAGTCGTGTCAGCATGGGGTATATTATGTGTGTCAAGAATCCAGTTTCCAAATGTGGAAGACATTGGGCTAGTCGTAATTAAATGTTTTGTCATCGCAGGGCAAAGCCGCGTGTGCTTCAGCTGAGCTGAGAGCTGCACCTCAACCGCCATCCCCCAGAGTTTGCTTTTTTGGCAGCTCTTTAAGGAAACTTTATGCAGAAGGAATTTCAAGACACTTGTAATTAGATCTCAGCCCCCCTCTTTTCTTTCTCCCCCCCCGAAATGCAGAAGGCAATTTTTATTTTCTCTCTAAAGTAAAGGAAACCTAGTTTAAATTTCTCTTTATTGTAGCAGGGCTTATCTCCCTGGTTTGCTGTGCTGATACATCATTTCCATTAGGTTTCTGTTAGGGTTTCTAGTAACACTTCTGTGAATCCAATACTTTCTGGGAAGTTTATTACAGCAGCTGCTAAAGGCAAAGCAGAGGCGTCCAAATAGTGCAGGAACATGCATTTACCACACTTACAACTCCAACAGATTTAGTTACAAGAACTGCTGCAATGTTTCTTTTTTTTTTAATCCTTTTTTTTTTTCTCTTTCCTATTCCTTGTGGTCTTATTAAGACTCAGCAAGGGCTGTGGTCCCTGGTACTGTGTCTCTGAATTAATTTTAAGTAAAGCAGAGGCTGAATTGGAGTGTGGGAAGGTTCTTGGTGTGGATGGACTTGGCTGAAGTTTTCTGAAAAGACACGTTTAAGGGAGGGGGGAAGAAGAGTGCATGTGTGCGTATGGGGGGCACAATATCTTTTCTATACTCTCTCTGCACAAAAAGCTATCTACAGACCTATCGGGCTTTCATCACCCCAGTCTGATCCAAGGGTGTTCAAAAAGTGAAACACGTCATAAATCTGGAAGGCTGGCTGGAACTTGGAAAGT
This sequence comes from Falco biarmicus, assembly GCF_023638135.1. Lineage (NCBI taxonomy): Eukaryota > Metazoa > Chordata > Aves > Falconiformes > Falconidae > Falco > Falco biarmicus. The sequence continues at coordinate 35,923,979 of NC_079288.1, forward strand.
TTTTAAAGGCAATGGGAGGTGGGAGCATCCCAGTGGGGCTGGGCTGGTCAGCACAGCCTGCAGTGGGGGGAAGTACCTTTCTGTGGCTTTGGGCATCTCAGTTAGGTTTTTATCTCCATGCTAAGTGGATATCCCAATTATTCCCCCCCCCCATCCTCTTCCAGGGAGATAGGAACAGATGTGCCCCGCTGCAGAAATGCTGACCAGCTGAGAAAGAAGCTTGAGAGTTTGTAGTGATTTTTTTTTTTTAATTCCTTAATCGTTTTCTCAGTGGTCATGTGAACATCACTTTAGAATGAAGAGCATAGCACAAGTTGGGCTTTATTCCACCTTCCCCAGTGCTGCTGCTGCTGCAAGTAGTTTTCCACTTGATAAGAACTGGGAGAGCAGCGTAGAAGATGAATAACAGAGGGTGCGGTGTTGCTTCCCCGCCCTCGGTGGCTTTTTTCCACATGAAGTTAAGTGCAGCGAGTTAGACTTGGATGGGCAGCACTGGATTTCGGTGCCTCCCTCCCTCTCCACTGGCGGTGTGCTCCTCGATCATCCCAGCGAAATCGCAAGTGAGGTTATTGCTGCTCCACAACTGCAATAATCCTGCTTGTTTGTAGATCCCATGTGATGGGTGGGTATGGACAGCTGGCCCATGCCAAAACTCATTTCAGGACTTTTACCTACCATTTTTAGGTCTCATGCTTTTCAAATGCGATAGGAATATGTGTCAGTGGTGGGGACATATTTTAGTTCAAATGAGCAAAATACTCATATTTCCATTTTTGCCTTTTGATGGCTTTAATCACAGCTCTTCAGGAAGGACCACAAATAAAAATTATCAGCCGTATTAACTTGGGGAGATAGTGTTTCTTAAAGACACCTGCTAATTTACTACAGCCAATATCTTAGCAAGGTGTTAAATGACAGGGGTTCTCCCCTTCTAAGCAGTATTTTATAAGAGCCAGGTAGCGTGCGATTGCACAGTGAGCCGAGCTCACGGATGGTTTGGTCTGTTTGTTTGTCTTGTAGGTGTTGCAGCGGGATGTAAATTCTTTTTATTATTAAAAAAAAATCCCCCTTTCTGCAAATGATTCATCAAACACCTCGTCCTTATTGCATGTAACATCTTGTTGATCCTGGAAGCTCTCGCTGCTGAGCTCTTGCACCGCGGGGAAGGCTCTGGGTTCGATGAGAGCCGGGGTGCTCGCGAGAGGAGCCTTTGCTCAGTCTGTGCTTGCCTCCCATGGCTGCACCATGGAGAAGCCGTCTGGAGGGGCAGAGGCCAAGAGGAGTTGGTTTCAACTTGTTTCAAAGAGGCGAAACCCTCGTTTCCTCTCAAGCTTGCCAATGGCTCCTGTTTTTTCCACATGCCCTGCAAAAGTAGTGCAAACTTTGTCCCTGCTTGGGAAGTCCACTGAAAGAGAAGAAACCGGAATAAACTGGGCAATGGGGAGGCAAGTGCTTTGGAATGAGCAGTGGGGCCACCTAATCCTACTAGAGCTTTTCCTGGAAGGCAAAATCTCAATTAATAGTTTCTCAGAAATCCCAAATATTAATAATGAAGCTGGAGGGAGCAGTGGAGAGAGTGGCAGTTTGATGTCTTGCACTACTCTGTGTGTTGCTGGTGAGAACAAGGGTGCCTTTCCCATGGCCACCGGAGGGGCTTGTGAGTTCTTGTGTGGCTTTTATGCCTTCTATCATACATTCAAAATAGCTGCTCTAGATCGGAGGGCGGAGGGTGGTGATAGTGTTACTGGTGTGCAGCATCCGAAAAAGCAGACCTCTGGGGCACGGGGATATTCGCTGTGGCTCTGAGACTTGCCTGGGGTTATGGTGGCACTAAGCATCTGTGCAGGAGGCATTCCTGCTCTTCCACAGGTGGTGACCCCACGAGTTCACAAACTCCATTGACACCAAATGATCTTTCGAAGCTGGAGTCATTTCCAGTGCATCACCTGGGGCCACTGTGCAGCACCCTGGGCTGCATTTGGGGGTTGCGATGGGTTAACTGCAGCCAGGCAGCCAGAGCGGTGGCACCTGCAGACGCAGGTGGATTGCATGCTCCATGCGTTACCCAGGGTAGGAAAATTTCTCCATGCCAAGAAGGGGGATTTAAGGCTGCCCTTGGTTTCTCCGGATTGATGGAGTGAGTCTGTAACAGGGAGAGGATCTCTGGGTCTCTTCTCCAAAGACAGATGAAGGGTCCGACCTACACCAAGAGGTGGGTGCTGGCTTTGTAGTCAGGGAGGTTATTGTGGTGATTTCATCTGCCTTTCCCAGAACTAACACTGCTCTTTCCCCTCATGCTGGTAGCACTGCAGGGCAGGGGCAGTTCTCTGTGCCCCAAAAGTCCCTTTGGACCAGTGGCACTACTGCAAGGGCTGCCTGGAGTGACCCAGCAAGAAACATTGCCTTTTCCTTCACTCCATACCCAGACAAAGCTCCCATTCTTGAGCTAGGAGCAAGGCTGCATCCTCACCCCTGAATGCTGGCCCTGTGAATTACAGCTTAGTAACACCTGGGCAGACCTTTCTGCCAGCAACCCGACCTGGTGCTTCCTGCAAGTGAGAGGATTCTCCCCCTAACCTTCCCCTTGCTCGTCGTTACTCTCTCCTGGCTCTCCACTTGCAGGCTGAACTCTTGAACCTTCCTTCTCCAGCCCCGGCCAGGTCATTATTTTTGACACTCTTTACCCAACTTACTGCACAGCTGAAAAAGAGGTAGCCAACTCGGCACTCCCCTGGCGATGGCTCTAGCAGAGCCGGCATTTCCCGGCACGCACCGCTCCCTGCCAGCCGCTGGCACCCGTTCAGGTGAGCTCAGGGCGGCGCGGGACTTGTGACAGTGCGATGGACAAGTGCCACCAGTGAGGGAAGCAGCCTGCCATCTGGTCTTGCTACTTGAATGACTTAGCGAGCGTATTTTTTTTTTTGATCCAGATCCCACATTAATTGTTTCCCAGAATATTTTGCTACACGAATGTCACGCTTCCGTCTGCTTGGCTTGCCCTAAGTTGAGCAGAGGTATTTATGAGTGGTTTTTTGTGCATATTTTTCACCTTTTTGAAGTGCTTGGCACTGTTCTGGATACTGGAACAAATCCTTCCTGTTGGAAATACAGAACTAACTCAGTCTGGTCAGGGATCGGAGAGAGAAGTGGTTTACCTACTCGGCTCCGCTTATTGAAGCTAAGGGCAACGTAGAGCCCTGTGCTCCTGCAGAGGTGGAGGTGGCCAGTGCAGAGGTCAGGTCTCTTTGCCCATGCCAGTGTAATTCAGGAGCAATGGCATGAAGTTAGGAAAAGCTACATCCTCCCCAAAAACAGCATCAGGGAAGCCCGGCCTCCCCAGGGCCAACTGCAGAGTCAGGTCCCAGTGCCAGGTCCGGGTGGGAGCGCTGGGTTTGGCTGCAGCAGGCTGCTGGGCTCTTCCCCCACCCCGGCTCACGCAGGCTTCCTCTGCTTTTCCCCACACATGAGACTTACTGCGGCATTTTAATTCTTGTATGACAGTTTCTGAACTGGGTTCAGGCACACGATCAAGTTACCGGGGCTCAGCTGCTGTGCATTAACCAGCTGTGGGGGTATTCCTGGCCTATGACAAATACAAGGTAAAACCTGTTAGTTTAAACATCTTTCACAGAGGTTTAAGCAAGCCGTCGTTTGCCCTATATATGCATGTGCGCAATTAGCGGGTCTCAGCGGTAACTCAGTTTGAGCCCCAGGTGGGTTAAAGAACCCCTGAGCTCTGTGCATGCTCTGCTGCTACTCACGTTGGTTTGGTCCAGGACATTTTCGAAGCAGCATCCTAAATTTATTTGAAGCCAAGCCGAAACATACTAGCCTTGAACCTGAAGAAAGAGCCTTTATTAAGGAGTTTGCTTATTTCAACCAGATAGATTTCAAACCCTGTTGCTGGGGGGACTTTCTGGCATGGGCTGATCCTGAGCCCTGTGTAAAGGCATGGAGGATCACACAGATTCTGTACTAGCACAGGCTAGCCCATTTGAAAGCTCACCTCACATAAACCCTGGTAATCCTGAGCAGAAAATTCCCAGTGTGTCCTGTTTCCCAAAGTAAGAACTGAGAGTAGGAGGGAGAGAGGTGTTAATTTTATTGCATTTGTACACCTTGTCTACATGCTGGTGTCCATCTTGGGGCTGGCGGGGAGGAGCCAAGCTGGTGGCCTTGACCAGAGCCATGAAACATGCAATGTGTCCACGCCAGCTTGTGTCCACTGGTGGCATCCCCACGCCGCAGCCTGGCGTTCAGTGCTGCCATGCCCTTACTTTTACCAGGACAGGAGTAGCTGGGTGAAAGTTTGCTCCCCTCCGTGGGAGAAGGAGAGAAAAAAAGCCACAGCAGAAAACTTAGCCTCAGGGGTTGTGGACGTGACACGTGGCTGATGGTGAGGAAGCAAGCAGTGTCCCTTTGCTGCGGCATAGATGAAGGCATTCCCAGCGTTGTCTTCTGTTATCAATTTCTGCAGAGAAGCTGCTGGCAAGGCTTAGCCAGACCCAGCGCTGGCAGTAGCCTTCGCCAGGGCCAGTCTGCTGGGATGTGTGCTGGCCCCTTGGTCTGCCCAGGCAGCCCAGCTCTGTCCAGGGCAGCGTGGTGGGATGTGCTGGGAGACAGGCTGGCGGCCATCCCTTTCAACAGCCCATTATTGCTTTGAACTGGGGTCACTGGGCTGTTGCAGTGCCTTTTGGGTGAGATGCAAGACCAAGGCCGCGAGCGTTCCCAGTCAGGAAGGATTCCATGGCACCCATCCCGACAGAGCAATATTAGCCCTCACGTCTTGGCCAAACTCCAGTCGCAATAACACGACACGTGGCTTATTTAACCCTTCCTGCCTCCCTCGCCCTCTGGCACCGTTTCCACCAGCTGTGGGAGCAGCAGCAGCCCTTTGCAGTGGTATTTGCTCACCTACGTGTCGTGGCACTAGCAGGCAGTTGCAATAAATAGACGAGCAAAAGCTTTGCACATGGGAGTGCAGCTGGGCCCTGTCTTGGATGGTCTGGCTGAGTGTGTAGATGTCTCACAGCCGTTCTTCAGAGGCCAGTGGATTGATGTCCCCTTGGAGGCAGCAGGTTTCAGACCCAAGCAAGCTCTTCTTTCAGCTCCAGCAGGAATAAGAAGGTTGATGGTGAGCATGAGGCCATAAATCTTGCTGGGAACATGAAAGGATCTCTGAAGATCCCATGGTTCCCCCAGGAGAGGTGTCACCTCATTTGTACCTTGGAGTGGAAGGGTGCTGTGTCAGAGGTGGGTACATAGCATAGGGCACTGGGTGTAGGTGTGCATTTTAAGGCTCAAAAATTAGTCAAGAAGTAGGAAAAATAGTTTGCCAGACCTATGAGGTGTTTGTAACTTAACAGCCCCTCTCCTATAGAAGCTTCCCAAGCTGCCTGTCAGGCACAGCCCCAGATTGCCCGTATCCCCGGCGCATCCAGGGCCTGGCTCTGCCCGGGTGGTGGGACAACTGCCTTCAAGCCCTGTAGCAACTCTACAGCTAAACAGGAGCTTAACTGTGTCCTACCACGGGCCAAGAGCTTTAGGTCTGGCATAGCGAAACATGATTTGGAGATGATTAAGCATCTGCCTACGCTGTCTATTATTGGAACAGCATTGTAGCTGAGGCTGGGGAACCATTTTCTGAGCAGCCTTCCCCGCTTCCTGAAATTGATGAAAGTAAGCAAAACAACATGTTTACATTCCTCTGCGCTGAAAGCTGAGCAGGTTTTCAGGTGCCACCTCATAATTTATCTTTTTCTTTCTTTTTCCATATTCCCGAAGTACTGAAGGAACCCCTGAGGCAATCATTTTCGCTCTCATTTGGGAGCATTTCCTTAGGTTTTGCAGAATTTCATAGCTGGTTGCAAACAAACAAATAAAAACCCCTTTCTTGCAAAAAATGTGTGTAATTTTTGGCCAGAATACTTCCTTATTCCCATGATTTTGGGGAGTGGCAGCTTTGTTTCTTCTAGCGCTATTAATCTACTTTTTTATGTATTGTACAGAAAGATAAATACCAATTTGCAGTAAAGAGAAAATTCTGGTTTGGTGTTTGGCAGGACAGTACCTTAGCTAAAATCCGTAATTTTCTGCCTATTCAGACACTCCAGAATTGGCAGACTCCAGCTATAAGCCTTCAAACCAGAGACTGAACTCTGATCAGGAGCTATTTTCTATTTCAGGGAAAGCGAAGCTAAATCTAAGTACAGGGGTAAAACTTTGCAGGCTCAAGATTTGCAGTTGTCAGAACTTCATTGCTCAGGAACATTTCTGCAGTGAGTTCATGAGCATTTCTTCTTTTCAGGCTGTTATTATTTGTATTTGTATCATTATAATATTTTTTGGAGCTCTGCTGCTGTAGCTGATTTCCTCCATCCGTATGAAACCACTGTCAGCTTCATCTGATAGAATAAGCTGCAGCAAAGGTCTTTTCAGACCTGTTATTCTGCAGTAACTGCCCGTAATGTTAGCAAAAGGAGAAGTGCCGTACAGCGTCATGCCAACTAACACTTGTTTCTTGCTAGCTGGCATAAATCAGAAATAAGAAACTCACCTCAAGTCAGGGAAAAAAAGCCACATCAGGGCATTTTTGTAAATGGAAACGGCTGCAGATCTCATATGGATGTCCTGGGAGAGGTCCCCTGCCCCAGGAGGAGGTACCCCCAGCCACCCCCATGCTGGGTTTTCCCCGTGGGCATGTGAATTCATTATTTTGCTTTTTCTGAGTCATAACAACATAATGCTTTGCCGAGCAGCTGAGCAGGGCTGCAACGTTCAGCCGACAGATATGCTGTGGCCTGCAGAGTAATCAGAATTTCACCTTTGATTTTAAGGGGGGGGGGGAAACCTGATTTGCACAAGCAAATAAATTTGGAGGTGATGTCGAAGCTGCCCTCTGATGCCTGTGCCCCAGTGTATTTAGTGATATTCCCCGGCAAGTGATACTAGAAATACAGATGCTCGATTTGCCTTTCATGTTTTCTTGGTAAATATCTGAATAAATATTTATAAGTAAACAGAGCAGATTTGTTTCTAAAATGGGGTTGGCTGTGTTTGTGCATAGCTCTTGGAGAGGGGTTTTTAGGAGCAGTGGAGGGTTGCTCAGTCCCAGGGACTGATCTCTGTGGAGAGGGGAAATGCAACAATATTGGGTTTTCATCAGAAAATACTATTTTGATGGAACCCATCTTTTTCCTCAAAAAATGTCATGGCTGATGGCAAAACTTTATGTAACGAAAAGAAATGAAAAAAGAAACACCACCAACCCCCCAAAAAAACCCAAGGGGAATAGGGAGTTTCTTTGCAAAATATAGTATTTCGATGGTTTGAGGCTGGAAAGGTTATTTTTTATTTCATTTCTGAACTCATTTCAGAGGGGAATCCATATAGAAATAATTGAACAAAGAAGCTCCAAAGCCAGATGAAAGAGCTTGCCCTTACTGAAATGAAACATTTTGTTGAACTTGAAAGTATTTGTGTGCTTGGAAAGGAGCTCGTTGGCGGGGGGGTGTTTTGGTGCTCCATGAAATATTTGTAAGATTTATGAGACCCGATGGTGACTTGGAAGACAGAAGGCGCCTTTTTTGAAGCAGCTGCAGCCATTCATGTCGGTGTGCTGTGTGGACACAGAAGAGTTACTAAAGTAGTAAATAAATGGCAGGGTTTGGTGGGAAGGGGAGCGTGTGTCGGTGCTCCCCGCACCCGGCTGAAGAGGGATTTAAACACAGAGCAGTGAGCAGTGGGAAGGTGGTGGGGTTAACTCACTTCCATCACCTGTGTTATGCCATTTGGAGGAGAGGCCCTGACTCCTTGACCCCATTTTAACCTTCCCGAGTCAGGTATCATCCTGACCAGTGCAAAGCCAGTTTGCTGCTGGTAGGCAGCAGGACTGTACAGCCCGGCAAGCTGCGCATCTGCTTGCGCTCCCTGGGTTTGGCGGCTCCCCCCTCCAATAACCCTTATCCTCTTAAAATAGCTGTGCTCCTCTGAGAATACAGAGTAAAGGAGGAAAACTTCAGGCCCCTCACCCCTCAGACACGTATCACATGCCACCTGTGTCTTTACCCTTTGGGGAAAACTCCCCTTCAAACGGGATGCCCAAAGTGCCTGTATCAGTCAGAAGATGAATGTCCCCCCTCCCCTTTCCCGGGAGCAGGTTACTGGGCTGGGGCTGCCTTTGCTGGAGCCGGGCTAGAAAGTGATACGCCCTCAACTCGCATTTTGAGGGAAGGGAGGGCACCAGGGAAAGGCAGGGCACGGTATTTATAGTCTGGTGCATGATACTGCGTCGGAGGAACGTGGCAGGATTTAGCTTGATTGAATGATTAAACCGAAGTGAGCGATGAATCTGGAAGAGGAGGGAGCGCGGCGTGCCCTCCCACTTCCCTGACTTCGGGGGCCGTGTTGACCCTTCTGCAGGCAGAGCTGGAGAAGCATGGCAGGTAGATGTGTGAGCGAGGAGGACAGGGGAAATATCTGCTTTTACAGGAGCGTTTACCTTGAGCACTGGTGTGGACGGCTGCCGTTTGCAAGACACATTGATCTCTGCGCAGATTTATACATTCAAACCACAGGGGCTGAATGGATAAATCCTGAGACCCAGGGGCTGGCTCACATCTGTGTGTTTAAGGGAAAGAGTTTTCCACCTCCTTAAAAGAAAGTATCGGGCTGAAAATTTTGAAGAAATCCAATATTTCCGCTTCTTTTAGCACTTCAGAGAATGACAAAAAAGCAAACATCTGAGCCATGAAACTAATTGTCTTGAAATTACTTGCTTTGAAATTAGACAATTAAATAAGTACAGGAATAGAAGGGGGCTTGCATCCAAATGGCTTTACGTGATGATAGGGACATGGTCCTGTCCCTTTCCTCTCTCCCTGCCCAAGTCCCTGGGTGGTGGTGGGTCCCTGGGCTGTATGGCAGGGCAAGGGAGCACCACTGCTGCTGTCTGTTAAATCCGGAGGACCAGTAGAAAATGTGTGACCTGGGGTTCACATCACTGTTGATGATGATCAGAAGGAACTTCTCTGACCCTGGGAGACCGGGCTTTCACGCAGCGCCTATCCAACACAAACAGAAGAATTCAAAGCTACTGGATTAGGAGCTGGTGTGGCTTCCATTAACCCAAGGGTTTTGCTGAGTTGACTCCTGGAAGAGCCGTGCATCAAACGTAATGAATCAGAAGGGAAGCCCATACATCAGACAAGCCCGATGACCTCTGGAGTTAGATAGCACTACTGACAATCAGCGTGTTGGAAAAGAGGGGCATGGCAGAGAAAAACAGGCTGGCCTTGTATTTATTAATTTCTTTAAAGTCTTGATGCGCTTTCAGGTCCGAACTTGTTAATTTTCCCTAATTCATCTCTCCCAATGTATAAATATGTTTTTGTCAGTGGTGATGGCTGGGGGCTGAGCGTCTGCAAGTATTAAAACCAGAAAAGCAGCCAGGGAAGAAATGCTGCCTTGTAAGCAGTGAAGATTTTACTGCGTTACAACCAAAAAAATGCTGAGCCTGTCCAGGGAATTTGACTGCTCTTTGTTTTCTCTTTGCGTGCTGCAAATGCATAAAAATATTGATACATTCCTTGAGCATCCGTCTAAGCCTGGAAATGCATTAGGGAGCTCAAAAGCAATCCACATACGCATGCGTGTGTGTAAATAGATATTGTTACGCTCAGACCGTGAGGCAGAATCTTTCCTCAGTGGAACCAGATTAGTTTCATACACTGATTGAGTTCATTCGCCGGCCAAGCATCGTATAAACTACTGGAGGCATTTCTTTTTTTAACCTTGAAAAAAAAAAGGAAAATCCCTAAACTAACTCCAGCACTAGTTAGGTGAGCCCCTCGCCAGCTAGGATGTGCATGCACGTACGGACACACAATAACTTTGTCCGTTGCTGTCATAAAACTAAAGGCACTTATATGAGGGTGAGAGGTCAGGGGAGGCCTTGATTTAATAACAGGGGAAACATTATTTTTCTGTTATTAATTACGCATTATCCATAGTACATTTGCTGCGCTCACTTTAGATAAGGTTACATCTATATTTTTGTTGGGGAAACTTCTCAGGTCACATAGGGGAAGTTGGCTGGAAGGCAGGGAAAAGAAATCTGCTTTAAGCAGCTGGGGGAAATGCTGTGCTGCTGTACGGCCTCCCCTTTCTCAATCTGCTCTACTGGGGACTGATCCTTGCACATTCCTGGAATAGTTCACTTGGTGAATGCTAAATGAATTGAGGCTCAGAAGAAACTTGGGGCAGCACCAGCTTGGAGTTCCCAGAAAGTCCGGAGGGATGGATACATCCTTACACCACTCTTTCTCCATAGCTTATAGCTACTGGATCAGTCAAATTCAAAGTGAAAAGTTATGCTCAGCGAGAAGGAGACTTAAAAGTTCAAATCCAGGTCTGGTTCAGTGCATTCTTTCTCTCAGTTCCTTGCCTTCAGCTGCTTTGGAGGAGTCTACTGTGAGTACTTATCCCATTCTTGCTGGGGGGAGACTCGCAGCCTACAGAGATGATGGACGGTGGGTATCATTACAGGGGGAAACGTGAGGGTCATCCCCGAGAGTTGTCCCAAACTGAGAAGCGCAGGTGCTGCTGTGCTCCCTTCCCACCACAAATTAGGAGATAATGGCGCTGCTTTCAGGGATGCATCCATCTCCAGTTTCCCATCTGAGACTTCGTGAAAGAGCTGGGGGAAGGGACTGGGCAGCTGATGTGAAAGAAGGAAAAAGAAGTGAGAGAAAATAAACAACCCTCAAGGAATCCACTCCACGCAGATGGATGGTTTGTATTACGGGGAGATGAAGAACCTCTTCACGTGGCGCCAGCACTTGGGAAATCTTTCCTCTATAAGTAGACTTGCAGGGGGAAGAAAATCTTGCTTTTCCAGTGTAGCTGGTCTCAGTGTTGGGATTTATCCCCTCAGCACCTGAGACCTCCATCCCCGGGAGCGCAAAGGGCTGAGGGAGATGCTTGCCTCTTCTCCAGGAGAACAGACCATTCTCCAGGCATTTAATCCCATAGGAAAGGACTGCTGCCGCTGCTCTGTGGCCCCATAACAGATTGGTTAAGGTTTGCAGGTCAGACAGTGCCAGTGCTGGGTTGCCAGTACAATCCTGTGTGGGGCTGCTCCTGTGGGTGATGAACAATTTGGTCTTTAATGCCGTGCACCGGCTCTGCCCCCAGCCCTGCCTCCGTGAGCACACAAGGGAAATGGGAATCAGCAGCTTTTTGTGGTTTTCTGGCCCCTGTCCCCATCGCTCCCTGCCAGTCTGGATGTGAAGGCTGAAATGTGAATCTCCAGTTGCTTTTTCTATTCTATCCAAGTTCAACTCAAATGATGATGTTTGTTTTCTCAGCTCCCTTAGGACAAAAGGGGATGCTACTCTTGGTCTGTCTAGTGAGAAAGAAAAGATGAAAGTGTCTGCTACTTTGGGCTATAGATATGAAATGGCCGGGGGCTGTACATTTTTAACAGTAGTTCCTTTTTTATGGTCTTTCGCATATCCCAGCATTGCTCACATCAGTAGTAGCCACTGACTGATGTCAGGGAAGAATCTCTGCTGGGTTTCTCCCTTGAACTACAATCATGGAATGTCCCACAGTTCTCATAGAAATTCAGTGATGGGAGCTGCCTGCTTCTGCTCTGGCTGAGCTGGAAGTCAACTGGCCTGAAATCAGTTATTGTCCATCTTTGTGTACTCATTTATTCCACTGCTTTCAAACATGGCTTCAGGTATCTGTGAAGTGTGTTTGTCCCCCTGGCTTATATCTGGGAAAGAAACAAGCAGAGTTGTCTTTTTTGGGTGTGATACCAGAGACAGCAAAACTCTGTGAGTGATGAATAAAACCCATGTGGACCTTATAAGTGTCCAGACAACAGTTTCTGTTATTTGACCAAATCACTTGAGTATCCTGCCTGAAGTCAGCACAGCTACTTTTAATCACCTTGATTAATTTATGTGAATACAGTGACAGCTCCCTACTCTAGAGTCCTGGCCCCAAAGCAGAGCATCACTTGGATGTCCCTTTGGAGTGTTTGCTGCCATCTCCCACCATCACCCTGCTTTTCAGTAGCGCACTTACTGTTACCATGTCTTTGGGGTTTGTTTTATTCCCCACTGCACTGTTTCTAGTGCTAAAATCAGTCAAAACCAGAGGTCAGCCATACAGTTCAGGACGATGTACTTGGGTTAGCTGTGTGACCGTTGGGTGCTGTGAAGGGCAGTGTGATCCCCAGCATGCTGCTGAGCAAGGCCCTGCTGTGTTGCATGTGTTTTGTTCTGGGATATCCATTTATATCACGTAAACATCATATACCTGTTTTCACTGCTGGCATACTGGTAGCAGGGCAGTTTGTGCAGATAAAAGCTTTAAAGTAAACTTGTCTTAAAACTCGCCTAAAAATCTAGTTGTAAAATTTGCCTACATGAAAATAGTGATGCCTTGGATCAGGGAATGGATTTAAGCCCAGTTCTTAGGCTGTCCCTGCTACAAGGGGCGTTCATGCAACACTCACCTCTCTCAACCTCTGCAAGCAGAGCCTCCAAGATTTTCTTAAGAAGTAAATAGAAAAAAACATAAGAAAGCAATCCCTGAACTGAATTGCAGTGATATCGCTCCCATGGAAAGTGGAACGATTAAAAAAAGGATGCTTTTGTTTTACGTATAGAACCAGTCATAATAGGCATAACAGGGAAGTACTTAATAGGGTTTCAGCCTGCAAAACAGTAATTAGAAATGATATTCCTCTGATTGCTCAAGGCTGCGTTTGTGATAGGTCATTCCTCAGTCGGGGCTGAGTATATGTGATGTGGAGGCCCATACTTGCAACATTACAAGGCAGGCATGCTTTTCTTTAATCATTATTATTTCAGTTACAACCCGGATGAGTGATCCCAGCTGGTAGATAAGAATCAAACACACACAAATATGGCTCATCTTTCTTAACATATGGAAACCTGAATTGCAGAAGTAGTCTCCATCTCAAACCCTGCTCACCCCCCGTCCACCCAGACGGTGTTTCTCTCCTGTTTTAGCTGTCATTAATTGATGAGCAACTATCTAACTCAGGCGCAACTTGTTATTGGATGTGGGGGCAGGGATAACTTTATTTATAAGGGCCTGGAGTCCTGCCTGGCTCTTCCTTTCTTTGGAGCTTGAGCAACAATCTTCTCCTGGCCAACTCAGAACCACAGTCTTCTGTCTGCTCCTTCTTCATCTTGATAACAGCTTCATGCCCCAAACAGCTTTTCTTTAAGTCCAGGGGAGTAGGTCATGCTTTTAGGAGATATTTCCTATATGAGTTTTGGAGGGGATTTGCCATCGTCGAAGCAGATTACCTGCACCGTCAGAGTAGCCACAGGACAGGCTGAAGGCGAGCAGGCATCTTCCATATGACAAAATACTTTGTCCTCGCTATTAAAAAGTAGAGGGGGTAGAAAAATGCCTGATGAAGGGGAAGGGGTAACAATGTCTAATCACTGCAGAACCATCTTGAGCTAATTGAGTTTGTCTAAAATTCATCCAGCCTTTCAGGTTTAATAGAAGATGATGGTCTTAATGCATCACATGCCTTGGAGTAAACGGATACTCTGCTTTAAAGGCCCTGTTGATGTTATGTGAAGGGGAACAACAGTTGTTATGATTCTGAAACTCAGATTGAACCCAATTAATCAATGCTGAGATGATTTGAATCATGTGGCATGCATGGTCACCTCTCTGATATTCTATCCTTATCCCTCCCTAGACTGAGACATGATTGATGTCAACTGTACACCGAATTTTCAGGGGGAAGGCTGAGCCAAGTCATTTGGACAGAGAAACAAATTAGATCAAAAGTGTGATCCAGGGGAAAGGAGATCAGTTTCAGAGCAGAAGCTTAAATTTCTTTTTATACCTTGGGTGCTCTGTCCGGGTAGGCATGCCTTGGGGATTGCGCTGAGTGCTGCGGCCGTGCATGTGTGTGTGTGAGCACCGTCGCGGGGGCAGGACGTTTAGCAGGAGATGACTATGCATGCCTCGGTCAAAATCCAAAGTGCAAAACTCATCAGAAGGCACGTTTGCATCTTTGGGCAGCTCTTAATGTAAAAATAATCTCCCGGCCATCCTCAGTTCTTAGGTTACAGCCAGCCGTGGTTACCTTGTGACTTTCCTTGGAGAAAACGGATCTGGAGGAGGGAAGGGGGGGGAGCGCAGGGATTAGGCACCCAGGGCCGGGGGGGCAGCACTCCCTGCCTCCGCACCCCGCTTCACACCCACTGGCCACCTTCTGCTCACGGCTTTTACATGTTCTCCACCATGCGCCAAGCCTTGGCCGGGGGTTAACAGGGGGTTGCCGGGGTTATTTTTGATCTCACCTTTTATTTCCTTGAGCTTCTCCTCCTGGATTACAGAGAGTGGTGGGAGGAATGGGCGTCTCGATCCAGCTGTTTCTAAAGACTGGGGGTTTGGGGGTTGGGTATCTTTTTTTTGTTTCTTTTTTTTGTTTGGCTGTTTTTTTCTTTATTTTCTGTTTTTCCTTTTTTTTTTTTTTTTGGGGGGGGGGTGTCTTTTTTGTTTCTATCTTTTCTTTTGTTTCTTTTGGGTTTGTTTCTTTGTTTTCCAGAAAGGGGTTTCCACTGTGTCTCCTCCCACCCTAAATGTTATGTGACTGGTTTGCGGGTGGGCAGGCGGTCCTTCCCATGCATGGGCACCCAGTTTTGCCCCAAATGAGGGTCTCCAGGGGTTCCCGGGGGCTGCAGGAGCACTGCCCCACCGCATCTGTTCTATTCCTACTCGACGGTACAATATAAACTCTGCTGTTACACTACGCGCGGCGCAGTCCAGGTCCATCCCGAGTTCCCTTAGCAGCTTCACAAAAACTTGAGGTTTGAAGAAAATTTGCCCAAAGCCCTGTGATCTGAGCCGGGGGGGGGGGGGGTAGGGGGGCTGTGGTCCAGCTCCTTCCCCGGTCCCCTTCGGCGGGACGAGCTGCTGACATGACTCTGCGGGATGCTGTGGTACAGACTACTCACTTATCTTGTCCGAGCCCCGTGACAGCGGCGATATGTCAGATTTCCTACAAGGAGCTAAAATCACTTTCTCTTCATCCGATGTGGCCCGCGGGAAGGGGGGGCCGGGCAGGAAGGGGGTGCCACCACCCCGCGGCGGTGCGACCGGGCAGCAGCTCCGGAGCCGGCGAGAAAGGTGGAAGCGAAGGAGCCCCGAGGTCCCGGCGTGTTCGTATTAAAGGGGTTTTAAAGCCTTTGTGTCCGCAAAATTTGCAGTGTCTGTCTCCTGGCGCGGGCAAGGCTGGAGGAAAGCGGGCTGGTAATGCTGAAGTTTGCTGATGCTAGGAACTAATGATTTTTATTTATTTTTTTTAAATGGGAGCTTTTCTTAATTATTATATTAAGCGATTCCATCTAATTTTGATTAAAGCGAACGTTATAGCAGTTCAATACAACCTCGTCTCATCTTTTTAATAGCTTTCAGAGCATCTGCGGGGGAAAGATACCTTAAGGAAGTTAAATGATGTCAAGATTATTTTTCATTACTGCAGTTTTGTATAGTTAGAAAAGCAACAAATACTGTTAATCTGGTTCAGTGAGGGGGCAAAGCCTTTAACTAGAGATTAATTTTTTTTACTCATTAAGTTCATTTGTGCAAAAACTCTTGTCATCTAATTGCACGTTGATGCTACCTTTGCTCGTTTGCCTTTTTTTTTTTTTAACCCTCAATCGAAAAAAAATCACTGCCGCTGAAAATCGCTGATTATCCTGACACATTTTTCCCCCCCAGTGGAAACGATGGTGAGTTGAAGCATGAGGAATAGGAAATTCTGACGGGAGATCTATTGTTTTTAAGAAAACCCCGAACATTAAGTGTCATGTAAGGCTCTGCGCGCGTATATGTGTCAATTAGAGGCTGTATAAATAGGTGCACGGAGGTTTATAAGTAGTTTCCTTAAGTTTCCAGAGCTGGGCTGTAGATTATATTACAAACAAAAGAAAATTCGGCGCTTTTTTCTTTTTTTCTTTTTTTTTTTTTTTTAACGACAGCGCATACAACCTCACTTTTGTGAGTACGGTCCATCCAGCCCTTCCTGTCTCTGTTCCCCAAAAAAACAGGGGAAAGGGGGTTAAGCGTTGCCTGAGAGTTTGGATAGTTTTAATTCCTCCCCGCATCCTTCAGAGCCGAAAATCCCTCCGCGGTGCCAGGAGCCCTTCGCGCACCGGCGGGGAGGGGACATCGGAGCAAAGCCCCCGCTTGCCCTTAACACCCGGGGAAGGAGGAGGGAGGGCGTCCTGAGCAAGGATTGGGGTGGAAACGCCGAATTTTGGGCTGCCAGGACGGCACATCTCTCCCTTTGCCCCCCCGCCCCCACCGCGCTGAGCGGCCCCGTTCCCGCGGGGGCTCTGTCCCCCTGCCCGTGTCCCCAGCGCTGTCCCGCGGACCGGAGCGCCCACCCCCCGGCCGGCATCACCTTTTCGCACCAAAAAAAGAAAGCTGCTGCTTTTGTCTTAAGAACCAGGCTACTTGCCAAAAAAAAAAAAAAAAAGAACCAGCCCAACCCTTGGGATGAGGGAACCGTGGCATCCCGCATCTCCCACCTCCCGCAAGCCGCCCTGGGTTACTATCGATTTTATTCCTTGCCCAGAGCCTCCTACAAAATCGCATTTGCTGGGGTGTTTTTCCCCTGCACAGCCTGCTTATTGTCACTCAGCGGCAGAGCTCCCTCCCTCCTCCCTCCTTTCGTGTCCTTCCAGCCCTCTGCTTAATTGTATTCCCAATTGCATTTGCTTTGATGGATTTACTTCCTTTTATAATTTCCCAGTTATGGACCCTGGTTTTGCCTTCCCAACACTTAATGTGGAAAAAATGTCCCTTCTGTGCTCAACTTGAGGAGAAATAGCTTGCTTTGTAAGTCCCTGCTAGGATATATTAGGGGGGTTTTTTCCTCCTTTTTATCAGGCCTTGACGTTTTTCCCTTCTTTGCAGCCTTTCTGTTGTGTCTCCCCCTTCCCTTGCTGATGTTTTTACTATAAATCCCCAAAAAGACAGGCAAAGGGCAAAAATTGTGAAAGCATTAAGGGGAAAAATGTGGTGGGCGTGCGGGGGACACTGGGGCAGAGGGCAGAGCAATGGCAAAACTGGGGGGGCTGCCATGGGTGCTTGCTGTAGGTCTCTGTATGTGGCTGCACACGCAGCTCTATACTGCTTAATGCATAAAACGTATGTAGACTGATGTAGTTGTGGGGGTGGTTTGGGGGGTGCTCGGCCTGGGCGTTTAGGGGACGCGAAAATACTGATGCAGACTGAACGAGTTTAGGAAGCAAACAGGCAGCTGGAACTTACTAGGCCGGGAGTCTGGGGGCTGACAGGGCCGGGGGCTGTCCCGCCGGGCTGGAGGGATGAGGGGCCGCTGGCGGAGCCGCCGCTTCTGCCCGCTCCCCGCGACGCGCAGCTCTCCGGCAGCATCCCCCGCAGCATCCCGGCCCCGCGGCCGCTCTGCGCGAGCTGCCGGGAGCGAACACCGCGCCGCTCCGCAGGGGCGTTGCGGAAGCGGCCGCGGTGGCGTTTGCCGGGGCACAGCGATCACAGGGTCCTTCAGGAGAAGAGGAATAACCCCACCTAACACTGGTGCTGACGGGCGCAGGCCTTGCGCGGTGAGGCGCGGAGCAGCGCAGAGCGCAGGGCGGGGGCAGCCGAGGGGGGAGAAGGGCCCTGCCCGCACAGGCACCCCCGTCCCGGGCCGTGCGACCCAGCTGCCGGCGGAGGGGGACCACAGCCGGGGCCGCCCGACCCCCGCCCAGCCCGGCGCGGAGATTGCGCCCCGCTCCGCGGGCAGGCGCGCACGGTGGGCTGTTCTCGGGCAGCTGGAAGCGGCTTTGGGGGGAAACAGCCAGCCCCGCCGGGGGGCAGAGGAGCGCTTTGCTCCGAGCCTCTGGCTGGGGGGGGGCGGGAGCTGGGGCGGGCAGGACACGCGGCCCGGGGTATGTGAGAGGGGGGAGGGAAGGTGTCAACCCCCATGTAAACGAGCGGAGTGCCAAGGGGCACCAAACCCTGATGCATCGGGGAGGGCCGTAGTTGAGGAGGGGGGAGATACCGAGGGAAGGAGCCCGGTTACGTGGGAGCAGGGAGTCCGGGGGGCTGCGCTCCCCCGGGAGACACAGCGCGCGGGCGGCGCCGGGCGGGGGGTGCGCTCCACTCGCTGCCTCGCAGGGGGCGATTTCGTTTACGTCCCCAGGAAATAACAGGTGTGATGTTCCCTAACCCGGAGATAGCAGTTCTGCCGATCCCCCCCATCCTGGAGAGGGAGCTGGGGAGACGCGCGGGAGGGGACCCCGGCGCCCCTTGCCCGTGGTGAGAGAGGAGATGCTGTGTTTGTGCCTCCTTGGAGCTGCTGCTCTTTCTCTGCTTTTGGGAAGATGCTATTTTCCTCCCTCGCCCCTTCCAAGCCCGGCACCGTCCTGGTTTAAAACATTTGCCGTTCATAGGTCCCATACCTGTTCTCCGTGGGGGCAGAAGTGCGTTGAACTGAGATCAGCGGGGAGAGCGAGTGATGCAGCGGGAGGAGGCAGGGGGTGCCCGGCTGGCAGCGCCCCCCGGCCCGGGGTGCGGGAGCCCATCGCCCTCCACCCGAGCCCGGCACCGAGCCCACTGCCAGCTTCTCCGCAGCCCTGGGGAGGGAGGGGGGGGCTGCCCACTCGCACAGCTGCGGCAGCGGCCCCAGGGCAGGGGGGCAGAGGCTCAAAGGATGCTCGGGTGACAGGGGCGATGGGCTAGTGGATGCGGATCTGGCTGGGGCTGGGACTCAAAAGTGGCAGAGAAAAAGAAAAAAGAAAAGAAAAAAAAGTAAAAAAAAAAAGTGGAGCTGGGGGTGAGGCAGAATGATGCGGCTGCTCCACGGGTCACTCGGGAGGTGGGGGACACCTCCACGGGCACAGAGTCGGGGGCTCCCCGCGGGGGGGACCTGCAGCATCGCCTGCCTTGGGCAGCAGGAGCAGGAAGAGGCACAGTATTTCCTTCTGCCTTCCCCTTCGTTTCCCCCGTGCCCCCTGTGCTGAGCAGGGATGATGTGGGGCTCGGAGGGGGATGTGCTGTCGCAGGGGCTGAGCCCTTTCTTTACCCGCTCTGCCCCACCACCACGACCTCGGTGTCACAAGTTCAGTCACAGATGTTGATGCCCAATACACTGAACTTGGAAAAAAATGTAAAAAAACCTCCCAGCACCCTTTTCCCCAGCCTCCCTCCCTCTCCTCCTGGGTGAGCAGCTCCAGCAGTGGCCAACCCACTCCCCAGTGAGCTCGTAAGGGAGAAAAGGGGTCGGGCAAAGGGGGGGCAAAAGGTTATTGAGGCAGGAAATAAATCCCAACACCCTGTTTCCCCCATGTCCTTTCCCGCGCCCAATGTATCAACAACAACAATAACAGCCGGGCTGACACTCCAGCCGTTTGGGGAACAATCCTTTTAATCGGGGAATAATCCACAGGACACTTTAAAGAAAAGCTGGAGCATTAACCCTGTGCCCCAGTATAATTCTTCCAAGAAGCATCTGGTACTTATATCACAACATGGGATTAGCTTTCTCCTTGCAAGTACGCAAGATCAAAGGGGTTTTCCTGTGCTCTGCGGGGACCTTAGCAAGGTGACCCCACTCCTCCTCCATGTCCAGTGGTGTCCCCACGAGTTGCAGGACATGCGTGTGTTCCTGTGCTGTTTCTGCAAGGAACAAACTTTGACGGGCCCAGCCAAGCTTTCTGGGGCAAAAGGGACCTTCAGGTCTTGGCTGGCTAGAGAAGGGGTGTAGAATATTTTAGGGCTTATTGCACCCCCTTCTGCACCGGCAAGAATCTCTTCTGGATGTTGTGGCCCCAAGTCTGCAGCTCTCCAGCCTGATGGGGATCAGGGGGGAAAGCAGGGCAAGAGCTGCTCTTCCCCTGTCCTCGCTCCCTTACTCATCCTGCTCCAACTCCAGTTTAGGCCTCACTGGTGTTCCTGGGCTGGGTCGTAAAAAGATTTACAAGACACTGTTAAACCAGCAATAAAAAACAATTAACTTTAATGGCACCTTGGTTGGGTTTTTCTCTCTTCTCCTTTTCCCCCAGAGCCTGCAGCAGGCCAAGGGCAATGTGGGACCTGCCTGTCCCACTGCCCAGAGCCAGCAGCACCTGCCCAGGACAAGATCTGTGCGGGGGGTGGGGGGGGTGGGGGGTGGGGGTTGCAGCAAGCTCGCAGTACCCTGCCTGGGGTGTCTGAGGAGAGGGGTCGACTTGGACAGCCTGGGTTTTTGGGAGGTTTGGGGTGTCCCCCACTCCTGGCAGCCCCGAGGGAGCTGCAGAATGCTGCCCACACCAGCAGCAGGACCTTCCCTGTCCGCTCGGGGGCAGCCCCGCAGGGCCCTTCCCAGGGCAGGGATGGAGGAGGAGAAACCTGCTCCAGGGCAGGGATGGAGGAGGAGAAACCTGCTCCTTGGCCCAGGGCCCTGCCCGTGGGCAGCGCAGCCACCGCCGCTCCTGCTCCTGCCCGCATCCCCATCCGAGAAGCTGTGGGGTGAGACAGGCGGCTGGTCCGAAACCAGCCCTTCGGGCAGGGAAGCATGTGGGAGATGCTTTGCTGAGCCCTGTCACATCCCCCATGGTCCTCAGCTGCTTCGCGGCCAGTCAAGGTATTTTTCTTTCCTTAAAATAAGGGAATTAATTTCTAAGAAACTGGAAATGTCAATGGCAGATATAAATCAGAAGTGGCTAGAAGATGAGCATTATCCAAAGTGAAGCAATTTAGTAAAATCATCTCTTTCCTTCCATCTTCCCCCTTCCCCCCACAATGAAAATTAAATTATTAGCTCAGCAGTATAAATGATGGAGCTGGAGATGCTGTTTGGGGTGAGTTCATTAGGTAGATGGTATAAAGAAAGATTTACAAAAATACAAATAAAAATTGATGTTTACTTCTACTGATGATCAAGGCAGGGTTATCTGTTAATAATGTGATAGCAAATATATTTCTTGTAATGACGGAAGATAGAGCCTTCTTTTCTTGGAATGCTTCTATATTGGTACTTGAACATCTGGACAGTTTGTACAAAACATTCTCTGAAAACAGCATTGCTTCGTTGATCTCAGAAGTTATTAAAAATAAAAGAGCTGGCAACAGAAGGGAATCATAAAGTACATAAAGTATTGGATTTCATATGAAATTTCCACCCTGAAATAAAACTGTAGTATTTTGCAGAATATGAGAGATCCCAACCAAGTTAGGCTACAGAAAAAAAATCAACAATGCAAAGATTTCAAATACTCATAAATAATCCAATTCTCCAAAAGCTTTGCTGGTAGAAAGAAAATCTGTTTGTAAAATAAATCCCTCCTGGGCAGAAGCGTGGCTGAGGGAGCACTGCTGTAGCTGGCATTCCCATGCCAAAGCCCTGGTCCTACATCCAAGACCCCCCCCAGACTCCACATTGAGAGGCTTCAGCTCTGAGTTCACCTGTGGGAGATGGATAAGGAAGGTTTTGACAGGTGACAGGTTAACCTGGGTTGAAACCCTTCCTTAGCAGGGACACCCACAGCCCTAGGGTGAACGGGGATGACATTTGCCATCCGTTCATCCTTTTTAAAGCCCGGCCAGCTTATTTCTCACGCTCTCAAATGCAGAGGCATCTTATTAGCACACAGATGCCACCATGCAATTTGCTTTAGGTTTGTGCCTCGAGCTTTGCCTCTGTGCAAATGTCCAGAGAGAGAGAGAAGTATAATTATCCAGCTACAGCTCTGCTGACACAGGGGCAGGGCCACGCCAACAAGCCGCAGCCTGTCAGCTGCTCGGCACTAACTGTCCGTGGGGCTGCTCTTACCCCATCCCAAATGGCAAGTCACCCAGAGCAGTCTCCTCCTTCCCTTTTCACCCCACATAACTTTTTATGCCTTTCTTCTTCCTAAAAATACTCGTCGTGCCTCAAAAACGCTTTGAAAGCATCGCAGTTTGCAGCACTCTGAAAGGGTTAGGTTAAAAATAGCTGGAGCACGGTTTATTCTCCTGAGTAGACAGACCCTCCATCTTTGGCAGTTCCAACAATGTAGAAACTTTCCTCTGAAATGGGCATATTAATTGCTTGCTTATTTATTTCTTTTCTCTTCGGGTGCCCTTGTGCTGCATGTGGAGCAGAGCAGGGCTGCTGCAGTCAGCACTGTCTCAAGGCACTCCTCACACCCGGGGAACAAAAGCAGGGACAGGTAGTTGCATGCAATTAAACATCATGAGTTACCACTTATCAGCGGGGCTGCATTAACCAGCTGAGTGCATGCTCTTGGCATGCTCTTGGCCCAGCGATTTCTATCTCTGCCAGCCCTCTAACGCTTTTTTTTTTTTTTTTTTTTGCATTGGGTGTGGATCCCTGAGTTAGTGGTTTAACTCTGGTGACAAGTGGTTTGTTTTCCAGTTACCTTTGCAAAGCTCTTCGAAACCAGCTTCAGACTGAGGCTGCAAAATGCTGTCCTAGCCCATGCCTGATACAAATAAAATCAGTTCGCCCCAACTATCTATAGGGAGCACGCACGCAAGCAGTTAATGCAGTTCAGCTAACGAGCAGTAACTCGTTAAGTTTCAGTGACTTAGTCCTTTATGTTCATCTGTCTGTAAGGGAGACCACACAGAAGCAGAAGGAGCAGCCAGCTCTCTGTGGCCCTGCTAGCCATCATCAAGGGGGAGGTGATAATTATTTGTTTGGACTCTCCTGTTTTAGGAGAGTCACTGTTTGTTTATTTTTAAGCTGCTCAGGAGTCGGACCATGTGGCTTTTAAACTGGACTAGTGAGAGAGCAGGAGCATCACTGGCGGAGGCTGCAGGCAGCCCCTGAGCGGGGCGTAGGGGCAAGGAGCACAGAGGATGTGCAGGATGCGGGGATGGGACTGCTCTGGGAGTCATTTGGGAATCTCAGCTAATGATAGTTCTGTCTCAGAGGTGTCACTTGCGGGCTGTTGGCAGGCTTGGGAAGACAGGCGCTCCTGGCAACTATCTGTCTACTGGGAGGGGGATTAAGGGATGGTTTTATGGCATTTAAGTGCCCTCCTCCCCCAGCTTCGTGACAGATAGCTAAAGGGAAAAAGAAGTATTCTGTTTCCTTGCCCTGCTTTTGCTAGAGCTCTCAGCGAAAGGGAGACAAAGCCCAGGCTTATCTCCTAAGTGTTTCCCACTGCTTTGCTTAGCTCTTTGCCTTCTTTAATTCCAGTTGTAGGCCCCCTAATTCTCCTCTGGTGTTGTAGACGGGGCTGGAGACAAGGCTGGGCACTTTGCAGGACCCACATGCCCAGGGACCTCACAGCTTGACCCACGTCCCCATCTCCTGCGCTGACGTAGAGCTGTAGGGAGCTGCACGCAGCAGGGCAGGAGAAAGCTGAGTATTGGAGCTGCGGCTCGTGGGCCAGGCGTCCAGCTGCTCCTTGCCAGCAGGACACTGAAGGTTTGCTGTGACCAGCCCAGTGTTCCTGCTGGTAACTTGAGCCCAAACTTTCTTATCACCTCCCATGGGAAGGCAGTAGCAGCATCATACCTAACTCCTTGGGGCAGGAGAACAACATTGAATTGCTACTTTAAAAAGCCGGTCGCAGATAGGCTTTTCTGCTTTTCCTTTGCTGGTTATACAAGTGCTACTTAGGGGGGGCAAAAAACAATGGCAGAGACAGACTCAAAACAACTGCACTCTGCTGGAAGAGCATGTGTGAGAGATATGGAGTAGATTAAGGCTTGACATGGCATGTAAAAACACTCTTTCCTTTTAACACCTTTATTGCAAGTTTTAAAGGGTAATCAAAATATGTTCTTAGCTGTTTGCTTCTATGCTATAAAAGGACACTCATACCTGTGAAATCCTATGACCTACAAATAGTAAAAATTGCGTATTTTTTGCACCAGTGACCTTTGAGTAAGGCTACATAAATAAAATGTAAGCAAAGTGTTGGAGATGCGTTGTATAACAGGAGGACAGTGGGGACAGTACTGGTTTCCACCAAAGTGAGTGAAAAAAAAGTGTCTTGAGCGTTTGCTTAAGGCAGATTAATCTGGCCCCAAGGTAGCATGGTTTCTCTGAAGTCAGTGGAACGATGCCAGCGTGCATTGTGGCTCAGAGAAATGCACAGTCCTGCTTGGAGGGAAGCATCTGTGCGTGCTTTTATATCCCTCCATGCCTCTCAAATCTCTGTCCCAAGGTTTTCTTTCCTGCTTTTTCTTTGGGAGGGCTGGGTAGATGGATTCAGACTTGAGGGGCTTAAAAAGGAGTAAAAAAATGGGTGGAAATTTTTAAAAAACCCACAAACTTAATGGCTGGTACTAAGGCTCCCAACACCAAGGCCCCTCGGCTGCAGCCAAAATGAGGGTCCGTGTAGCTGTGAGTTGCAGTCACCCCCAGTTTGCCCACCCTGCTTCCCTGCAGTGCCCTGTGGAGCCCCCACTGCCCATCTTCCCAGGATAGGCATGATCCTGCCTGCATGCCATGCTGTCGCTTGCAGTGACAGCTCACAGTGCCTCTGCCACCAGGTCCCCAGCAGCCATAGCTCTGGGCAGGAGGGAAGGGCAGTGAGATTTCCCTCCCTGCAAACTCCGTTCCCTTTGGTATTATTTTTATTTCTGCTACTTTATGGTTTGGGGTTTTTTTCCCCTGAGTCAAACTCAATGAAAGTCTGAGAATGAAGTTGAACAAGTGAATTTTGTGGCCTCGCCTACATAAGGTCATGAGATTTTGCAAGAGACCAGGGACTGGAATGCCTTGAGCTCTCAACGGCAGCGCCACACTTTGATTCTTCAGCCACACTGCGGCTCAGGAGGGTGGTTTTTAGTAAACAGGGCTCGTACAGGTACTTGGCCTTGCTTTGACGTAGTGTTTGGAAAAAGGTGCGGGAGCAGTGGTAGCACTGGTTCAGCCGGATGGAGTCTGACTCGATCCCTCTGTCTGGAAACGAAGCAAATGCCTCTGCCCCCACTATCAGCTCTGTGCATCATATGATTCACGCTCGAGGAGTCCCAGAATTACAGCTGTAAGGCACATTGTGTTTAGGCTCACTAAAATCATTCTGTCATAAAAGGGCTGGCGTTGTGGGTGCGCTGGGAAGGGAAAAAAATAGAAAGACTCACAAAGACAAGGCAGGCAACCAGCCATCTTGTGCAATCAATATTCCTGCAACTGTTTCCTTACTCTGAGTCCAGTTCTTTTAAAATGCCGAGCACCTTCTTGCTCAGAGCAGCTGCCTTGCTCTTCCCCGGGGGCATGGAGAGGGCATGGACCCACTGTGAACATCCATGCTGCCTTTCATGCCCATGCAGCAGCCGCATCCAGCCTTTCCCTTCCTCAGCCTTCAGCATGCCTAAAATGTATTAATTTTCATTTGTTTCCAAATTATCCTGAGATTGCATGACTTGATTAAAGGCTGGTTGAATCTGGTTCATCTCCACACAGTGCTCTTGCTTTATTTTCCGTGCAAATAACAAGGGGCTGGACTTGGTGCAGAGGATCTTTTCCAAGTCTGCATCTCAGAGTGGAGCTGCTGAGGTGGGGGGCAGCCAGCATGTGGAAAGCATCCCAGGTAGCTGATGTTTTCCTGCGTTTGGGAAGTGGGAAAAGGAAAAGGGTGTTTCACCGTCATCTTTTCTACACCTCTTTCGGTAAAAGATGCCATGGCAGCCCTTGTGTTTGTTCGTGTGCCCTGTGCCATGCATGGCACCTGCAGAAGCTCAGCATCTCCTAGCAGCATGCAGGAGGCTCGCTTTGGTGCTGAGCTGCTGCCAAGTAAATCCCCATCCTCACTCCTTGCAAAGTACATTTTGGCTCTGGAGGGCTCCTTGCCCAAGCCATGGGCTGACTGAGCTGGCAAGGGCCAGGAGGGGCTCCCTGGAGGCAGTGGGAGCAGGTCTCCAGGGGTAGCTGGTGGCAGGACCATTTCTCTCTCATCCCTTTCAAACTCAGGGGATTGACTTAGGAAAGTCCAGTCTAGGCTGATACCTAGCTGCTGCTCAGCTTTACTTGCTGATATCGCACCCTGCCGTATAGTACCCCCGGATCCCCCTGGTATTTGCAAGCATTCTCACCTAGGCTCGGCTCAACTAAATAGTTTTTAGCTGCCAGTGAAGCACGGTGCTTCCTTTCTCCCATGGGTGTTCTCAGCCAGTGGGTCGCAGCCCACAGGAGCTCAGGAAAGACAGACGGTGAAGGGAGGGAGAGGTGAGGGGGAGGGAATCGCTGAAAAATTTATTGCACTTGAAAGCCAAAAAAATCCTGCTCCTCCGCTTTCCCAGTGCCAGGTAGTCTCTGTCAGTGCACACTCAAAATGTCTGCCCGCGGAGGGAATGTGGGGACAGAGAGGTGTCATCGAAATGTTTCTGTTCTTACTTTGTGGGGAATGAATGGGAATAATAGCACTTCCCCCCCCCCCCCCCCCCCCCGAAGTAATCAAAAAACCCGGATGGGTTGTTCTAGATCAGACTCTTCTCTGCAGCGCATAGAGGCAATGGGTGCAGGTTCGACGTTAGTACACTTCTGTTTATTTTTCTACCAGGTCTAATTGCTATTAGTCATAAAGTCATACTACAGTTAACCACTTTCCAAATTCATCCTGGGGACACCTCTCCTAAATTATTTCCATGCTGGTCATTTGCCATTTATTTCCTTCTCCTCTGTTTTCTGTCTCAACAAGTTTTTAATCTATGACAGCACTTTATCTCCCAACCCCATGATTATAAAATTTCCTTCAGAGACTTTACTGAAGGGCTTTATCAAAAGCCCTTTGAACCTATCCATAAATTAGAATCTCTGTTCTCCTTTTCCTACTATTTTGTTAACTCTTTCAGGGGTTCATAGGGGTAAGGAAGGTTAATTCACCTTTACCAAGACAAGATTCCCTTCTCTTTTCCTTTACTCAAGGCGGTTAATTTACATCACTATTTTGGCATTACTTTCCCTTTTTTATCAACCCTCTCTCTCCCTGCCCAACACATCCAGATCACTGGCTTGGAACCACATGTTGGTGCTCTCCTAATTGGGCTGTGGCCTTGAACGAGCTCACAACTCCCCTGCACTCTACCTGGCACGAGTGATTGATAACGTGGAGCAGATCCTGCTGATGCTTAATGAGCAGAGCCCTGGCTTGCTGGGGAACCATGGTGATTTACTCCAGCTCGCGTGTGACACCACCATTTTTTTGCTGGCAACAGACACTTTATTCTCACAAGTGTTTGGCATTCTCAGATGGTCTTCTCGTGGTATTTCTCCGTTTACTGCTCTTTGGCTGCTGCCTAGCTTCTCATTTTGACAGGAGGTGGCCCTTGCCCGCTGTTGCTATGAGCAGATCAAAGGGGTAGGTAGGAGCAACCTTGTCTGAAGGACAGAGTGTTGGACTGGCACTCTGGAGCCTTGGATTATTTCTCCCTGCCTCTATTCTTGACCAGATAAGTAACCCAGGGTGAGTCAGTTCAATTCTGCTTAACCCTCCCATTTTCCCTCCCACACTCTGTCTCTGCAGCTTAAATTTTAATATATCTAGTGCAGGAAATTGTCTCTCACTGCATGTTTGCACAGTGCCTATTGCAATGAGATCCTGAAGGGAAAATCATAAGTCAGTTTGGAAATCTCTTCCTTGAATATCTGAATCTCCTTTCCCTCTTTGATGGATTCTTCTCTGTAACTTCTTCTCTGGCTGCATATGGATAATACACAATTATTTCTTTTTCTTGAGACAGTTGCTAGGAAAGGAGGTTTCAGGGGCTTCGCCCTTCACCTCCATCCCCTTCCCCTAGTGCCTTTTGAATGCAAATGGTGGTTTCAGTCAAAGTTGATCGAAGGGTGAAAGTTTCCTATAAGTTTTGTGAAAATAGACAGCAGTGGGCTAGAGAAGGAGACCTTTAGTGATTCCCACTAAAGCATTGGATATTACAGCAAGCACTCATTTCTGGGCAGAGGCCTGAGGATCCACAGTGGGCACAGCTGCTTGGTACCCAGAGCAGGTGATAAAGCTGTCACTGATGTCCACACGTTAGTGGGTGCTGGAGAAAGCGCTCAACAGAGAGTCCATCCACCCACCATCCAGCACCCTTGGGGACAACCGAGGGATGAGTTCATGCCTGAGCCTTAGGTTAAAATGGGCACCCAACCGTGGGTGCAGAGCTGCTGGAAACCAGGCCACGCTCGTCATGTTCTGGTGCCCGTGGCCCTGGTGCCTCTTGCGACAGAGGAGTCTCCTGGCGAGCGCAGGCACTGATCCTCCTGTGAAGCTGTTTGAAAACACCTCCCTTCCTCCCACCCCTTGCCCACACACTGAGCTCTCGGGCAGAAGAGGGGGAAGATATTACCTGCTTTCCTGTTTTCCCCTCTAGATATCTCTTCAATGAAAGTGCAGAAAGGTTGAGATTTGGGGCTTATTAATAACACACCCTATTATCAGCTGAGTGTAACAAACCACCAGTTTTGGATGCCCTGATTTTTTCTGAGTGGGTGGTTTGGGAGATGATGGAGTTGACTTTGTAGAGTGCTGCAAAATCCTTCTGCCAAATATTTGGCTGCTCAGCAGCCCTGAATACTGAAGCCTTTAGGGCATTTTTTAGTTGGGAGTGTGGAAAACGAGGAACCCTGAATGAACAGACTCGTGAAAATTAGAGGTTCCTCTCTGCTGTGCCTCAGTTTACTCATAAGTAAATTGGGCAAAGTAATCCTTGGGCTTTTGCCTCAGGGGCCCCCGAGTCAAAATTCTTCATGCTTCAAAGTCCTTGAAGGCACTTGAATGAAAGACTCCGGACCCGGTAATTACAGAGCGTTGTGCTTGCATGAGGCTATGAGATAGGGAAACCTTCACCAGGCAAGGTTTGGAGAAGAAAATCAACATCACACTGCCAAACCCTCTGAAGGGAAAATGGAAGATTTACTGTTGCAAGCATCAAAATCAGCTGTTGTCATTTAAGGCCATTGCAAATGGATTTGTGGCAAGACTGTATTTGCACAAACCTGGCTAGGAGGAAGGAGCAGCCTTGCCAGAGCGAGACTGGTGGTGGTGGCGGTGGGATTTGCATAGGAGCAGGTTAGGAGGCAGCGCCTGCCTGGCCAAAGTCAGCGCAGCCCAACCGACCCAGCCAAGCTCTGCTCATTTCCCTAAGCTGGATTTTTGGCTTCTTTCCTTGAAAAACATCTTCTGGGGGAGAGAGAGAGAGAAAGGAGGTCAGCTGTGTCAGAGGATGTTTTGCCTGTCTCCCTTAGGACTCAGTTATGGGTTTAACACAAGATTTCCTTAAAGCCCTGGGAAAAAAGCAGGCTCCAAATTGTAGGTCAAAGCTGTGATTCACCCCTTCGTTTCTGCTGTGTTTTGGGAGGGAGGGGAAGTAATTAGGGTCAGCTCTGCCCTGCGCAGGGGCATCTCTGTGCCGTGCTGGCTCCGATGTGGGTTGTGGGATGAGGGAAAGAGGTGGGAGCAGGGCTCTCCTGCCCAGGCTGCTGTGTCTCGTCCCTCTTGCCCTTGCTGAAAAGGGAGATGTGGCCCTCAGAGGTCAATTTTCATCCCCTGTGCTGTGCCTGGCACTGGAAGTAGACTTGAGAGGAGAACATAAGGTATCTGATATTGTCATTCTTTCCAGTGCAAAGGCAAAAAACACGCCTCAGGTCTTTCCTTTGCTTGACTATAGGAAAAGCTACACGACCCCTCATGGCTCATTCTGCTGAAACCTCTTTTAGAAATGCCATTCAGAAGCTTTCTGCATCAAGGAAGATGTCAGCACAAGATGATAAATGATGAGGTGCCTGTATTATTGCTAAGGGCCCATTAAAAATGAGACACCTTTGAATTCACAGGGTAATAACAGGCACGGGGTATGGATTATTGGTCTCTTTTTCAGCAGAGAAATGATAAATGTTCCTGTGGAAAGAAGTGCCACACCCCCTCAAACAAGACACCCTTCCCTCTCCCATCAAAATTCCTAGGTCAAAGGGAAGGATTTGATTTCACTGTTAACACTCAGCCAGGAGAAATATGTACTAGGTGCGAAAGCCACCTGTTCTCAGTGCAAACCTGGCAGGGGAGATGTGCAAAAAGCAAAGGCTGCAAGGCAATTTGGCTGTCACTCATCTTCTCAGGAACCTAGGAGTGATGTGTGTGTGCAAAGCACACATACGCCTCTAGGAAAACTGTCACTTGTGGAGAAAAGTGCAAACAACTTCTTTCACCGTTTCCTTTCTTTAAATAAAAAAAAAAATATCAAGAGTTGCCACACTGCAAAAAAAGGGAACTAAAAAATCTTGGGTCAATATTTTTTTGTCCATGTAGTTGCAAGGGGCTGAGTGTGGCCCTTGGAAATCCCACTGCTGATGACTTTGCTGAATGCTAATCTCCAGGTCTTTTGATCTTTATACATTTAGGGCTTGACCTGAAGTCTGGAGAAATTAATGGGAGCCTTTCTCTCTCTCAGTGGGTACTCGCTTAGGGACTGATTAATTGATTTTTAGGTTTGTTGACTGTGCCTATATCATGGACACAAAGTACACCATGAAAGTTTAATGAAATATTAAAATAGGGTATTTGTTGACAAGAGTGACCCTGTGTGTCACGCAAGAAAAACTGCACATTCCGAAGTGTCTCCTGAATGTCCTGAACTTCCTCCAAATCTGATGTTTCCCAACCATGTGCTCCATCTTCAGCACTTCTTTGGCTGGACAAACTATCTGGTCATGGCAGGTCTTGAGTAGGCTTAGAAAATGTCTGAAGTTTCTGAGCACACCCTTCTCTGTGCCTGGAATGTCTATGCTGAATGCATCCAAACTTCCCAGACGTGGTCATTGCATATATGCAGATAGGCTGCATCTTGGAGAGGTGCAGCAAACCCAGCACTTCTGGGATGCCTTGGATGTGTTGTGTACGCTCTGCAGAAGGGAGCAGTAGTAGGAAGGACAGGGCAGCATGCGTTCCCATCTGGGAAATCCTTGATGGAAAAGAGTGGATCTCCACCAGGAGGTAACCACATCCAGGCTTTGGTAAATGGAAGTGAGAAGTGGGTTGTCTTGCTAAGGGCCTCTCACTCAGCAAAGCCTGCTGTCAGCACTCCCCTTTGCAACCTCCTCCGGGTATAAACTCCAGCACCTCTGGTGATCCCGGCATATGGGAGGGGAAGTGGTTTCTCTGACAGGCATGGTCCAGGTCGTTTAAAGCAATGAGAACGATACCTTGAACTTGACTTTGTGGTTGATCTGAGATCAGCGAAGCAGGTGTAATGCACCCTCTATCTGAAATTCCGGCCAGCAATGGCTGAGTAAGTACCTCCATGGAGAGATGTGCTGCAGTGTCTTAACGCTGCGTGGTCATGCACCTGGATTGATGCCTCCCTTTAAATGCCACCCCATCAACTCCAGAGTGGCTGGAAAAGAGATGATTCAAAATAGTATTGTATTCCATCCTCTTCTTCCCACTGCCAATCCCAAAGAGCATCTCTGCTTCTTCCCTGAAAGGCATTTGCTCTACAGAGCAGTCGTATGCAAATTGCAGAGCTGCAGTATTCGCACTGCAGATGAGAAAACAGACGCATCCCTGCTCCGCTGCTGCTGCTGCTCTGCTAGCACTGTTACCCAGGCATTGACTCTTGCCTCGGCTTTACTCATTGTGACTAACCTGCAAAAATGGTATCCAAAACAATGTAATGGAAAAGCAAAAATCAACCAAAACCTTTTTTTTTTTTTATTGAAGTTTCCAAAGGATATTCTTGGCCTCATCGCTTCCTGCAATGTCTTCATTGGCAGAGTCATCCCAGTAAGGCTCAGCCTCCAAAAGGGAATGCAGTAGGGAAAGGCACCCCTGCTCCTTCCAGGCTGTAAAAGGTTTAACTCCTCTCCCCGTCTCCCATATTACCTTCATGATATGCTTGTCTATCTTCTTCACTGGGATGAATTTTACCACAGAAGATACTATCTCATCATTACTGTGCAATGATGGTGTGTATCATAGGTGAAATCATGAGTTATTAATCTTAATTATCCTAAAGAAGGCACTCTGAAGTTGCACAGCCTATTTTTCTGGCCAGAGACTCAAAACTCAGCTGTTAAGAGGAAGCAAGCTGTGAAATCTCTCTCCAGGCATCTGAGGAAGCCTTAAGAGATTTTCAGAAGTGCCGAACCCTTAGATGTTCCCAAAGATTTTAGAAGAATCTCGAGTGCTTGCCTCTGGCTACAACCCCAGCCCAGGGCTTAGGGCTGTCAGCATGAGCAGAGGGACCTGTTTGCAAATCCCCACGCTTGCCTCACTTGGGTCAGGTTCTCGATATTTTCCTAGCCCTAGGGAGGCAAGAGTCCTCCTGTGAGGCATTCCCAGTCTTTTCTGTTGAAATTGTTTGACTTTGTGTAATTGGGAAATCATCACTGGAATGAGCCTAAGAAGAGGCACAGGGAGATGAGAAGCCTTCTCCGAGTTTTTGTGAGAACGAGTGACTTTGGCTCCGTTGCTTGCTGCAGGAAAAGAATTGCAGTTGGAGATCCCAAGCAGAATGTGGCATCTATCAAACCTTAGACAAAGATGCTCAGAGCAGCTTAGGATCTGGTGTTTTTTCTGTGCGTGGTGTCCTACATCCTGTGCATCCTGTGCCTGAGCACTGTGCAGCTCAGGAGCTCTGTCCTGGGAACGTGGGCACCTAACATGGGCACGTGGGATCCATCAGAAGACCTCAGTTACACACTGCCATGCCAGGTGGCTTTTATATTTGGCTCTTTGAATATAACTGAAGGCACCCATGCTGGAAGACAGCATCCAAAGGTCCTGTTAAGTGGTGTTTACATGAAGTTGGGTGATGAAATGTTGGGCTGTGTTGCTTGCTCACAAGATGCTTTTGGCTAGGGGCTACTGAAATTCATTCCACCCCTCTCTACAGAGGGGACAGGACCGTCAGCAACAGCCCCCATGTCCTCAGCCTGAATGGCTGCAGCCAGCCCTTCGTCCAGGAGTGCTGAATGCGAGGCTGAGTGGTCCTGGCTCCACCAGACGCCACACTTGAGAGCTGGCTTTGAGGAGGGCTTTCAGCAGGCACTAGGAGGTGGCAACAGGCCCTTGGGTTGGGAGATGGGGAATGCAGCCTTCATCCTCTCCACAGATGAAGATGGCAGCTGGGTCCGGCCAGATTCCAGAGGGATCTGGACAGCCTCTGTCATCGAGGTGGAATGGTTAGGTGGGGGGCAGAACATAAGGGGGATTTATCTCCTCTCTGCCCTCTTGGCTGGAAGGGGACAGCTGAAAACTGGAGGAGGCCAGTGATGAAACAGCAGTATAGCGGGAGGCTGTAGTGTGGTGGCCATAGAGCCTGGGCACCCTGCGCCACCAAGGAGGTGCCGAGAAGGGGCTCCACAGGGTCGGCTGTGGTATTTGTTTTCCTGGGGCAGCGGGTGGATGGCAGGAGCATATCAGTCAGGGCGATCTCTCTGTGTTTCATGTCATGCTGTAAGAAAAAGGGGAAAGGGAGTAAGAAGCCGGGGGGTGGGGGTGGAAGGGGGAAGCAAAGGGGAAAAAACAACAAAAAGGCAGGTGAACCTGCTGGCTTCTCCAGACTACGTGGCACCACTGGTCATTTCTGTAGGCTATAGGGGTTGTCAGAGTAAGCTGTAAGGACAGGTGTAAATCTGTCCTGTCATTCCACCCTTCCAGCATCTTCTCACCTGAAGGGCTCCCATTTATTGCAGAGAGCAAGCAAATAAACCCAGCCATCGCTTTGACTCGCAAAGGGCATGAAAAGACACCCCATGCCGCCAGTTAACCTCCGTCCTCTGCCTTTCCCCTCCCATGCCAGGCTTTTACAGCCAGCCTGAAAGTAAATCCCCCCCCAGCTGTTTGTTAAAGCAAAGCAAATAAGGGCTATTGCAGCTCAGACCAAAATCCACTTGTTTGCAGTCTGATTTTTAACTGTCATTCACAGCAGAGAGAGGGCAGGGGGAGGGCTGGAGGCTGGCCCCAGCCCAGGGCAAGGGGGGCCATTTGTCTGCCAGGAGGAGAAGGGTTTTGGCAGCTTTTAGGGAGCTCTGGGGCAGGCAGGGGGCGGGGGGGGGGGATGCTACGCGCCTTTGTGAATCAGGGGAACATCTGCGAAACGACCCCAAAGTGTGTGTCAGGTGGGGACGTGACCTTTAGATGCGGTTTCCCTGCTCAGCCAGGCAAGGCGGGTCCCTTTGCCCAACTCCTTCCTCTCCTCTTCTTCCCTTTGCGAATTGTGCCGTTGATTTTTGTCCTCAAACCTGGAGCAAGGCTTTTTCTCTCCCTCTTTAAGAAGCCATCCGCAGCATCAGTCTCCCCATGGTTTTCATTAAGGAGGGGATGGTGTGTTTCCCATCAAAGAACAACTTTAATCTTGACTGAGTTCTGAAAGCTAAAGGTTTGCAGTTTTCTTCGGCCACCTTTGATTATTACTTCTTGTTTTCCAACTCAATATTATAGATCCTCCCTCCCGGCTGAAGTCCTTAATGGCCCGGTCCATCCCTGCTCCCCCAAGTACCCATTCTGTGGATGTAGCAAACTCTAATTAATTATAACTTATCTCATGACTTGTCAGCATCGCATGTTTGATCCTGTTTAGAAACCATATTCCCAGGGGACGGAAAGACTCGGGAGTAGGTTGATGCTACTCAACAGTGATTTAATGGACGCATTAATGCCGAGACAGATAACTGTGTAGCCATGTTAAGTAATACATCAAGAATCTTTCCAGAGAGGCAACTTTACAGGTCACTGCAGAACTGCTAACTGATATTAA
The DNA here is from genome assembly GCF_023638135.1 of Falco biarmicus. Lineage (NCBI taxonomy): Eukaryota > Metazoa > Chordata > Aves > Falconiformes > Falconidae > Falco > Falco biarmicus. Next base: position 35,958,713 of record NC_079288.1, read on the forward strand.
CCCGCTTTGCATTGTGCTGTGCATATGGGCGCTGGGAGTTCACACACTTTCTTTTGTTTGTGGTTTTTTTCGAGCAGCCTCTTCCCATTCCCCCCTGGAAGCGATGGAGATATTAGACGCCTAATGACAATGTTTCACACGCGGGGGTGGGGTGAGGAGGACAACAGGCTTGTTAGCTGGGTTGATTTTAAGCACACCCAATTACTGGCCCGGGGGGGGCCGGGAGCCGAGGCTGCTGCCCGGCCGCGGGGATGCTCCGGGCTGCGCTCCGTGCCACCGCGCACGGGAGGTGTGGGAGGTGAAGGGCAGCTCCCGGGCACCGACGGGAATTGCTTTTTGCAAAGCTTCCCTTCCCAAAAGCCCGGCGATTTTCGCCTTCCTCCACCCCGGGAGGGGTTCCTCCCTGCCCCTGCTCCGGGAGGAATGCCCGGCGCTGCCCCCCGGGGAGCTGCCCCCCCCTCCCCCATTTCTGCCAAGCTCCGTCGCGGGGTGAGGGGACGATGGGCTGGCCGGGGGGACGTTAGCAGCGCCGGGGGACCGGCTGCCCCGTCCCCGGGGCCGGTTCTTGCTCCAGCCCCGGCAGAGGGGCGCGGGGGGACCGGGGGTCGCCCTCTGGCCCCGCCGGTAACGGCAGCAGCATGCTACAGCGCGTTTTACCGGTGGGAAAGTCCGTCTGTCCGTCCGAGAGCTCTCCCAGCCCCAGGCGGGACGGCGGGGTGCCTGGCCCCGCCGTCCTGCCATAACCATCCCCTCCCTGTCCCGCTCGGAGGTGCCCCCCGGCCCGCTGGGTTGCCGGGGCCTGGGGCACGGGCCGACCCCCCGACAGACCTTCCCCAGACACCCCTCACCTTGTTCCCCGCGTCCGGGGGGACAGCGGGGTCCCCTGCCCACCTGGGAGCACGCACAGCGGCTCGGGGCGGGGGGACACCCGCACCCAGCCGTGAGCTCCCGTGGGCTGAGGGCTCCCCCTCTCTGCTCCCCTCGCTCCAGCCCGGCCAGGCTCCGCGCTGGCCCCAGCCAGAACCGGGGGGACCCTGGCCGGTGGCTGCCTCCCCTGGGAGCTCCCCCCGCCCCGTGCTGGGGGCACACGGCTCAGAGTTAGAGTCGCCTTCGTTGCCGGAGGTTTTCCCCCCGTAAGGACTCCCCTCCCGCGGCTGGAGGGGTCCGTGCTGCCCGGTTCCTCGCTCCTTCCCAGCTCCTTTCCCCTCTCCCCTCTTCCCGGCAGCAGGACCCTCCCAGCAGGGAGAGCGCCTGGGAATTCGCCTTGCTGAGGGCGAAGGGAACCCCCTTCCTCCGCTCAGGGTGACCCTCCGGCAGGGCTGAGCTGGCCCGGGGCGGCCCGGGGAGCCCCGCTGCTGGCCGCGCGGACCGGGGTGGCAGCGGGTGACAAAGCCATGACCCCCCGTAGGAAAGCAGCCCGGGCAGGGACACCGGCTGGCGGTGCCAGGCTTTGGGCGGGGGGCGGCGGCCGAGGCAGCTCCGCGGGTGGGCAGCGGGGATCGCCCCGTCCAGCTCCGCCGGGAAAACTCCTTCCAGAGACGGGCCCGGCTCCTTCCCTGCCCTTCGGGGGGAGGCAGAGCCCAGGGGAACGTGGGGACCCAGCCCTCCGGACGCAGACACGGGCAAAGCCCCACGTGTCCGGCTGGGGGGGGGCACCTCCGCCGTCCCTCTGGCCCGTAAACCCGTGTCCCCCCCTCGGGGGTCTGCTGGGTTCTTCCCTCTCCCTCGGACCGGCGCCTGGCGGCGGCAGGCGGTGTGCGAGGCGGAGGGGAGGGAAGGTGCTGTGGTGTGCCCAGGTTGCGAGGGGAGGATTGTGTGCCACTGCTGATTAAACGCTCTCCCCGAAAGATGGTATCCGACATGAGATAATGAGGCTCCGTGACCGGCCCCAGGTTCCCTTTAAGTTTTCCCATGGACTCGAGCTGTCGCCAGTTCACAAAACGACAGTGTAAGACAGCACCACGCTACTCAGATCCAATTTACGGCGCACAAAAGCTGATCCCCAAATCCCCACTAACAAACCGGGACCCGCAGACAATTCCGATAATGTTTAGTTTTTATTCATTTCTCGACTAATTAACTGGAATCCCACCTCCTCTTCCCCCCTCTTGACAGTGCCCAATTAATCCGCAATGTATGTCAAAGGTCTGGAACCCACTGTAAACTGCTAAACCTTTGCAAAGATTTGCGTGTCTCTATATTGATCTGATTAGGACCGGGATGCTTTTTTCTCGCTATTACTGCGTGCAAAATAAAAACGTCGCGCCTTTTTTTTTTTTGTCCCAAAAGCTTTCCTTTCCCCAGCTCTAACAGGATTTCTCCAAGGCGCCTTCAAACCTCTCTGGGTGTTCATGAAAAGGCTTGAGTTTGTTTGGTTGGGTTTTTGGTTGGTGGTTTTTCTTGTTTGTTTGTTTGTTTGTTAATTTTTTTAGCAGGGGCTCAGAAAGGAATCAAGCGAGATGAAGTTATCTTCAAGACAGGAGGGGAGCGCGTGTGCGTGTGATGAGGAGTTAGACTAAATCTGGATTCCCTGTGAAACGTCTCGTCTTGGAAAATAAAGACCAGAGGGGAGGGATAGGGGTGGGATAAATGTTTTATTGGGGGTAATTATTTTTTTTTTTTTCTGGGGGGTCAGTTGGTGCCGGCGCTGGGGCTGCGGAGCGTGGCTCCCCGACGGAGCGGAGCCATCCCCGGCGGCCGGGGCCGCCCGCCCCGCTCCGCTCCGCCGGCGCTGGGGCTGGGGGAGCTCGTTTCTAATCTTCGGAGGGAGCGAATATAAAAGAGGAATTTATTAGCTTTCAGGCCATCAGAGGAATAAACATTGATTTTATTGACCTAATTATGGGCCAAATGACTCCTTCCATCGATCACGTAAAATACTTCATTTGGAGAAAAACAGGCGCGGGCGCCCGGAGGCGGGGAGGAGAGCGGGTGGATGTGCTGCAAAAAGGAAAGAAAAGCAAAAGCTAGAAAATGTACGGAGGGGTTTTAATGCAGTTAACGTGCCCGTCGCGCTGGAGCTCAAGCCGTCTCCCAGACGTTACAGTGCGGATGTTTTGCAAACTAAAGCTTTTATGTCGAATTCCAATCCGGCCAGTCAAATTGGCTAAAATAGCATTAAACAAATGGACAGCGGGTTATTTATATGCCTCCACACACACCACCGCCACCACTGTATTTTATAGACAGAGAAGAATTACTTGAAATGTATTTTACAAGCACAAGACAACATGTCGTTTCAGCCTGAGAGCAGCGATTTCTCGTAATTAGAGTAGGCTCGACACTAATAAAGAAGCAAACAGGGGGTTTTCTCTGCTTAAACCCAGCTACTGTCCCCAGCGCTTTCCTGGGGTTGTCGTTTGACGGCGAGGGAGGGGGCGCACCTGAAGGCACCTGCCCGGGGAAGGGGCTCCGGGGCGACCGGCTCCTTACGTACTCTTGCTAGGACGAGCAGGGCTCATGAAACGCGATTATTTTTATTTTTCCCTTGCTGGTGGTTGACAGCGAGACCTGACTGCATTTATTTGCTTGAGATTTTTCTTGGGGGTGGTGGTCAGGGTATTTCGGAGGAGCAGGCGGTGCGGGATGAGAGGCGCTTTGGTCAGGGTGTTTGTTCCCATCTTATGTCACCTGAAATATTAGATCCCGTACACTTTCACCCAGCTTTAGATGTGAGAGCGGGGTGGGGAGTGGATATTTTCAGTCTAGCCTATTTGTAGAACTGGATCTTTCCTTGCCCCGGTCCCTAAGCTCGGTTTAGCACTTCTCCTGCCGTGCCGCGCTATTCCTCCCGCTCGGGGGCTGCCTCCCGCGCTGCAGCTCTCACGGCCACACTCCCACCGCCGGGATCTGAACTCCCCCGATCCCCTTGCCCCCCCTTCCCCACCCCCCACCCCCGGGCCCGGTTATTCTGCGTCACCCGCGGTTCCCCGGCGGAGGAAGCAGAGATGCTCTCCGCCGTGGCACGCATTGTCTCGTAGCCCATAAACGCCCGGCTGTCACTTCTAATAGCTCTTTTATTGCAATTCGTTAAGATGAGCGGTGCCACGGCTCCCCCTCGGCGGGGCAGAGCCGGGGCCGGGGCCGCCCAGGTGAGCACCGTGCCGGCAGGTGGGAGCGGCGGCCGCGGCGCCATCCCGTGGCCGCAGCCCACAGAGCTCCCCGCGGGGCTAGCTGGGCCCTCCGTGGGGTGGGCACTCCTGCGGGGACCCCCGCGCCCTCTCCCCGCCCCCCATGGGAGCGAGAGGTTCACCCGCCGCTCCCCCTCCCCTCCCCGATCCTTCCCTCTCTCGCATTCAGATAGTGCTTTATGCAGAACATCTGTAAGGGAAGGCAAAATAAATGACCACACTTTTACACCACTTCCTACTTAACTTCCCTTTTTATGTGGCTGCTCTGGATTTTCCGACGCTTTGTACTGCTCGAATCTTGTTTGGATGTTTCTGCATGTAATACTCTGCCCACTTTAGCTCTTAGGATGGGCTTGTCTTGTATTTTCTTTCTTTTTTTTTTTTCCCCCTCTCCCACCCCCGTCCCAGCGTGCAGACAGCCTTTGACAATATGCTCTGCTCGCTTTGCTGTCGGAGGAAGAGCAGCAGGATCTGTGCTGCCTCTGTAGCCTGGACAGGGGCAAACGGCTACACAAGTGGCAGGCATTAATCACGCCTTGTCTTTGCAGAAGGTGAGATCCGTGCACGGTGCACCCACTTATTTGCTCTTAAAATCCCCCCTTCTCCTTCCAGCCCGTCGCCTTCCTGTCTCCACTGAACAGCATTTTTCCCAGACCTGGGATCCGGACGATTGTCCTAATGGTATTTAAAGAAAACACGGATTAAACATTCATTAATGCTTTTCTCCCTTATTTATACTGTAACCTCCAAAACCGCGGTGTCCTGTGCACGGAGCGTGTGTTCAGCCTTGCTCTAACGAGGAAAAAGCTGGTTGGGAGGGTGGACTCCCTCGGTGGGACCCCGAGGTGATTTGATGAACTGGGAACCAGTTTCCCGGCTGAATTTAAGCTCCCAAACCCCGCCAAGAACTGGTACCAAAGTGGTGAGCAAGTGGCTGCGCTCTCCGGGAGCGCATTCCCCGGCTTGTTCAGGGGGTCAGGAGTGATGCCCCAGCCCCCCGTCTATTTCGTCCTACCCCATCTCCCGTCTAACTGGAATAATTGCTGCCGCTTTTCTGAGACCTCCTGGGAGCGTTTTAGCTTGCCTTTAAGTCTATGCCATTAAAAGAAGCGGCTGCAGCAACAGGTGAGCGGGGGTTTTGCAGGGGTAGGAGGTGGCGGCCGGTGGCCCCGGGGGGCTGCAGGCACCGAGCCGCCCTGGCGCGCATCGACCGTGGGGAAGGATGCTCCACGCCGCACAGCTCGGCGCCGGGGCAGGGGCGAGCCCGGCGGCTCTCCAGCAAAACCTGCTCCAAGAAAAAAAACAAAAACCCACAAAAAAACCCCAAACCTTTCTCCTCTAATCCTAGTTACAAGAGAGGAAAGGATCCGCTCCGGGAAGCGGAGCAAGAGCTGCACAAATATTGTTTACACCTGCGACGCGAAGCTGGCTGTATTCTGCTCCGCACGGCTTTAATTGGAAATCTTTTCCGTCTGCCCCAACTCCCGGATCATCTGGGTTTAATAAATTTTCACAACACTCCTGCTGCTCTAGAGAAACGCTGTGGTAGAAGTCGGCTCTGCCCGTGTTTCTGAATCCCAGCAGAAAAGTAATTACCATAGGAGCAAGAGTGGCCTGGGACTTGGTTTTGGTCCAGGGGAAAGGGTGGGGGGACGGGGGGAGAGAAACCTGGCCATGGAGTGGGGGCTGTAAAGCTTGTATATGTGTATACACACACATACATATGTATAGAAAAGCAAGGAGCAAGTGCAAGATCGAAAGCAGAGCCTGTCTTCTCTGCAGCCACGTGTGCCATTAAAAGCAAATAAGTCAAAGTACTTTTAAACTATAAAAACATGGGATCTTTCCCCTTCTGTTACTTTTTTTTGGGGGTGGGGGGGGGTGGGGGGGAGGATACAGATCCCGTCTCCCCTTCTCAGATGACCTCGAAGGACCGGTTTTTTCACTTTCCCATGTGTGCGCGTTTGCGCTTTCCGGAAATCATTCTAAAGTTTGTTCAAAATACTAAACTAAAATAAAGCAGCGCTGCAAAACCTCCCACGCCCTAAAGACAGAGGAGCGGGCCGCCGCCCCCCCCCCCTTTTTTTGTATTTTAAATCTTTGTCTGCCTTTTTTTTATTTTTTTAATTCCATCTTCTTGTGCTCCCCACGGAAATGATCTCCGGAGGGTTTTGCTGGATCGTGGAGAGGAAGGAGCTCTCTGGTGCAGCGCAGCGGGCTGCCGGTGCCCCGACGTGCCGGAGGGCCGGGAGCTGTCGGCGGGGCGGCCCGGAGCCCCCAAAGGGTGAGAGTCTGGGCTGCCGGTTCCCACCCACGGCTGCCCCCGGACGGCTCAGCCCCCGCGGGATATTGCCCCCAGAGCTGGGAAGTGGTGGGGAAGGAGGAGAGGACTTTCCCCCTCCAACTACATCCTCTGGAGCGCCGCTGGGATGGAGCCGGCAGCCCCCTGCCCTGCCCGTCGGGTGTCAGCTTCAGGCTGGTGGAAGCGGCCAAGTTCTGCGAAACTTGCCGCTACCCAGAAGTTTCCCAGGGCTGCGGGGGCACATTGCGGCCGCTTTTTGCAGCCCCCGTAGGAAGGCAGGGCGGGTGAAGCCCTTCCCTCCCCTGCGCAGGCAGATGCCAGGGGTCAAACATACAGAGGGGCTGCAGGGGAGGAAAAAAAACCCCGTTCCCAGCCGCCCTCAAACCTCCTAACTGGGGCACTGAAAAAATAAAACTCTTCCCTCCTCCCCCAGAAAATCCGTGAGGTTTGTACATTTTACTTCTTTGCGCTGGGGATAGTTTGGGCTGTGTTTCACACAAGACGGAAGGAGCGAAATGAAATTCCTGGGGACGCGGTCACGCCGTGGTTCCATCCTCCACTGCCCAAATGCGTCGGGAACATCCACTTGTAGCAGGTTTTCGGTGCTGCAGCCCATGGCGGGCACTGCCGTCGGGGGGAGCGGTGCGGGGTCCCGCCGCCCCGCAGGGACACGGCTGCGCCCCGGCCCGGGCACAGTTCGCTTGGGCACGGCCGGGGCTCGGGGCTGGTGACAAATGTCGCGTCCAGGCAGGAGTTGTCCGCTGCCTCCTCTTCTCTGCCGTGCACCTCCTGCCTTGGGGTGTGCGGGGGGGGGGGGGCTACAGCTCTTTTTAATTGAAACCTAGTAAGGAAAATAGTAATGGATACCAGGCTGCGATGGAGGATACGTGTCCGCAGCTCCATGATGAGTGTTAGTTCAGCAGACTTTAAGAAGCCGATTCTTCTTTTCTGTCATTTCTCTATTGACAGCAGCCCCTATTAGATTTACCATGTCCTTTTGCAACAGCTGGTCCTCCCCCCGCTCCCCCGGGCCGAGGTATCAATCGATGGCCGGCTGACTTGGTGGCATCTTGAAGAAAACGGGAGCAAAGCGTGTCAGCGCCGGTGCCAGAAGCTCCCGGATCCCCTCCCTGCTCCGATGGCACCCGGCGGCTACCGTGTACCCGGGGGGGAGCTCAGCACCGCTCTGCAGCCCCAGGGGATGCTGCCCGCCCACCCTGCGGGGCGGGGGGCACGGAGGAGACCCCGGGAGGGGGATGGAGATGGGAAAGACTCTGGTTCTGGGTTGTTAAAGAACACGGCTGATGGTCAAAGCAGATAAAATCGGTTTCTTTGGAGGGTGCTCTGAGTGCCTGGTTCTACTGGGTCTGCAGGGAGGCGGGGGGGGGTGGGGTGGGGGGGCTGTGCAGTGTCGCATCTGGAGAGCTGGAGGGCTGCTGCGGGGGGAACCGTCCTTCCTCGGTACTGTTGTTGTGGTGTGTGTGTTTAAATAATTGAATAAACGTATCCACTCCTTCCCTCTTTCTCCCTCGCACGCAGACACACAAAGACAGCATTGAAAAGATAGATCTGTTTGACTATAGGAAACGACAATTAGTGCTACTTCCTGAGCGGCAAACTGTATGTATACGCCTGGCTATTTAAAAAACAAAACAAAACAAAACAAAAAAAACCCAACCAAAAAACCCCACCCTTATCCAAATAGTGAACTCTATTTACAATTTCTGCTTGGCCAACGATGGTGGAAGCAGAAGGATGGGTGTAGGGAAGGCAAGGGAGGGAGCAGGACTTGCGTTTCACCTCTGCCAGCAGCACACTGGTGAGAAGAGCAAGACTGAAGGGGTGGAAAGGGCCATCGGGGGTACGTGTGCAGCGGGTGATGCCTTGTGGCAAGGAGAAACTGAGTGGTGCAAAAACGGCTGGAAAAGGATAAAAGAGGGAGAGAAGAGGACTGGCCTTAAACCTTGCTGTGCCCTAATTTGCCCCAGTCGGTGAGGCTGGGCCTGGCCAGGAGGCAGAGGGGAAACCTGCGGGAGGCAGCGCTGGGTGATCCTTTATTTTCTTTTCCCATCGGTGGTAATGTGGAGACAAGTGGAGAGCATCAGAGCTGACTAGGGACGGACAAGCTGAACACAGGTCTTGTGGGGAGGGGAGGAACTGGAGCAGGGATGGTGATCCAAGTGCGAGTGATGTTTGTGAGGGGAGTGAAAAACCATGATCCTGGAGCCCTGATGTTTGCGCTTCTACCACAGCCGGCACCTGGCAGGAGCCATGCCAGGCCAGGGGGCTCAGGAGGAGCGAGGAGATGGGGGCTGCAGGGGACAGCCTGCTGCCAGCACCGTGGTGACCCTGGGCTGGGGGGGACAGTGGTGCCTGACCCTGCAGTGGCTCTGACGTGGTCAGTGCTGGGGGCACGAGCAGCCTTTCCCAGAGGGTCGCGTCCCGGCAAGGTCTGGAGAGTAAGAAACCTCTCCAACTGCTGCTTTCTTCTCTTTTTTTCTCCAGTGCTCCAACGAGACACATGTAAGTTGTCTCTGGGCTCACCCCAGCCCTACAAAGCTCAGCTGCGCTGGGAAGGGGACCTGACCCCCAGCTCCCTCCTCTGCTTCTGTTCAGAGAGATGGGAACAGCCTCTTTGATTGCAGTGGGACACGGTGGGGCCCAGCCTGCTCAGAGAGACATGGTTTTTTTTTTCTTCTTGCTGTTTCTAATGCCTTACCATGCGCTTCCAGACCCAGGCAGGTTATTTTGCAAAGTTTTCAGGCCAGGCTTCCTGTGAAATTCAACTGGCAATTAGAGGAAGGGCTCTACTAAAGGGAGAAGCGAAGAGCTGCTGTGGTGACACCCCCTCTCCCCGTAGCAATTTATATAGTCCGAGTATATAGACTCACTCCCTAAGGGACCCACTTCATTACACTTGTGGCCTGCAGTGCCACTCTGGGATGGAGCTGTGTCAACACAGCCCCCGTGTCCTGACACCTTTTGCTGGGCTGGGGAAGGGCCTGCACAGGGCAGGGAAGAGTTTCCCTCGGAAGAAGTGTGTAATCGCTGCTCTCCAGACGCCCCCCGCACTCCAGCCAGTATTTACTGCAAACCTGCCAAAGTAAACCAGCCCAGTGGGTTTTATTTCAGATAAACACAGCGCAGCCACGGTGGGGTGTTGCCTTCCAAAGAGCTGGAGACAGAGCGGAGGCTGCGTTGCTGGGGGAAAGGGAGGGAGGAGAGGGGTGAATCCTGCAGGGTGCAGGGTGGCTGGCAGGCAAGGATGCGCCTGAGCCCCTGGGGATCCTTGGGACCTGACCGGCAGCATGATAAGGAAATGCATCGATAGGATGCAAAACCCCACTTAGGTTGTGCACGTTGGCCTTGTTCACCACACACCAAGGTTTGTCCTCTCCTGCAGAGCACCTATGAGCACCCAGCACACGTGGGGTTGCAAGAGACCCCTCAGGTTTTGCTATGGGAACAGGGATTTGCGGTGTACCCCAGGGCGCGAATCCTTCCTGGTGGCACGCACCCACACAGCACCTCCACGTACACACACAGAGGTTGTGTAGCACACGTACAACCCCTCCACGCACATACGCACGCCTCGGAGCTGCTCCCACAGGCCTGGGAGAGGACGTGTGGGCCCAAAAGCTGGGCTGCTTTATTTTCTTCTTGCCTCCTTCCTCCAGCTGGCTCTTCAGGCCACCGGGAGAGCCGGAACCTCTCTCCTCCCACACCTCCAACACACGCACGGGGCAGGCTCGCTGCACGCCCCGAGCTCTCGTGCAAACGCTAAAAGTTGCTTAGGAGGGTGAAATCTGAGCAAGTGGGGCTCTCCCAGCTGCTCAGCCACCAAAGGCCCAGGGTCTGGACTGGACCAGGGAAAACCCAGCGAGGTGCTGGCGGTGGCGGCCCCAGGGAGCGGGGCAGAGCTGGGGAAGGTGGGAGCCGCTCCCCCCGCCCCGGCCTTTAGCTCTTGTGCTCTGAGATCAGAGAGCCCCGGCCTGGCCGCGCTCCGGGGAGACAGCGGGGACCTTTCATGCCTCTTTGAAGAGCCAAGATAGTGTCGGCCTTGGTGCAAGCCCAGCCTGCAGACGGCCGGGAGGCGCGGGGGCAGCGGCTATCGCGCCGTGCTATCTCACCCGACCTCCCCCCGCCACCAGCCCCATCCCCACCTCCGCCCCGCGCCCGGCTCTTCACCGTCGGCCGCCCCGCTCTCCTCTTCTTTTTTTCTTTACCCCGCCTTCCACCCCTTCGCTTTGCCATTCATTTCTGCGGGACTCCTTATTTATTTATTTCTGCGCCTCGCTTATTTATTTATTTCTGGCAAAGAGGCGGCTAACAAGTAGCTGGAAGCACTGGCCAATATTTAACTAAGATGGCTGGCCATCAGGTCCCTTTTGTTTGCTTGCAAATTAATCATCCAGCGCGCAGTCGGCGCCAGGGTAGATTTATCACACACAGAAGGGGGAATGAGGCGGCCGAAGGGAGACAAAGACTGTTCGCACCTTCCCGCTTTTGATCTTAGATTAGTGCAGCCTCCCTTCATAATACGAGTCTCCAGGGGGCTTCGTCGGGGAGGTCACTCGGAACTGGCGGAAGTTTGCACGCCATTAGCCAGACGCTGAAATTGGAAATCATAAGCGGCAAACATTTTATTTCGCTGCGCGGGTGGGTGCCAAGTGCGGTGCAAGGTGCGGGGAGGCGCGGAGGGCGGCAGCGGCTCCGGCCTCTGCCGCCGCGCCCAGGGCGCGCTCCGGAGGGGTGGGCGCTGGGGTGCGGGCGCGGCGAGGCTCCGGGCGGCTATGCTTGTCCTGCGGGAGCCCGTGGGCACTGCCTGGGCACCGCCTGGTCCCCGGGAGAGACCGGTGGCCTGGTTGGGGCAAATTGCGGTAAACTTCTTGAAGCCGCCAGGCGTTTGCTGTGGGCTCTGTTAAAAGGCTGGCATTGGGTCTGGGGGTTCCCTCCGCCGCGGCGGCTGTCGGCAGGAGCCCGAGAACCGGTTCCGAGCAGAGGTTGGGAAGAGTCCTACTCGTCATTGATAACGAGTTGCCACAGCCCATCCCAGCGCTGCGCGGCGCGGGTAGCCAAGCTCCTGGCTTCGCGAAACACATCAGCCTTGCCGCGCCCGCCCCCCCCCCCCCCCCCCTCTTTGAACGCATTACTCCCGCTTCCTTTCCTCCATCCTCCTCTTTTCTCCATCCACCCCCACTCCCGACCAAAGGGGAGATATTTTGGTGAATGCAAAGAGATCCTAGACGCTGGTTACTACAGGGACTTCACCAAGCTGGCGCCAAGCGCTCTTAACCATGTGCGTCAAAAATGCAATGTTAGAAGAGCTAATCACTTTAGAGGTTCCGCTCCCATCTGCGCGCAGCCAGTGCCGAGCCCCCGCACTCCTCCGCTCCGCTCCCGCAGGATTATCTTCCCCTCTTTCAAGCAGGATGGGGTGTCGGGAGACTCCCCAGCCCCTTCCCCGCCCCCCCCCCCCCCGGGATGGTGTGGGTGATGATTCGGCACCTCCCCGCGCTGGGCTGTCACGCGTGGGCGCCCCGTGCCCTGCGTGCCCACGGCTCCCGCGACACGCACACAGCCGCAAGCCCCCTCTTGCTGCCCTGGACTGTCACCCCCAGGGAACGTGTCTTCCCAGAAACTTCCCAGGCGGATCCCGCCCGGTTCGTCCCTCTCCATTGGGCCGGCGCAGCCCCACGCGTGATGCCTTCCCGGGGGGGTGGGGGGGTGGCTCCATGCGGGCCCGGCCGTGGGGGGCGGCCCGGGGATGGGCAGCCCGGGGATGGCCCCCCCGCCCCGACGCTGCCCCGGCCGGGCGCAGGGAACGCCGCACTTCCCGTCTCCTCCCCGCGCACCTCATGGAAGAGGAGGGGTGTGGGAGCGTAACCCTCTCGGCGCCGGTGCCAGCCGAGTGGCTTTAATCCTCCGCGGCGAGGAAAGAAAGAAGACAAAAAAAAAAAAGAATAATGAATTTTAAAAAATCCCTTTTTTTTTTTTAGCTGCCCCCCGCGATTAGCAGCCGCCGGGCCCGGGGCTGAGCCGGGCGGCGGCCCCCGCCCGCCCCGCCGCAGCCCGCAGCCGCCCACCAGGACAATAATAACGGCGGCCGCGGCCGCTCGGGCAGCCGGGGCCGAGGGAGCCCCGCAGAGCTGCCTCCGCGCCGGCTCCCACCTCCCGGGGCTCGTCCCAAGGTTTGCGGGGGGAAGGAAGGCGACCAGCCCCCGGCCTGGAGGTTCTGTCTCGTGTAAAGAAAGCTGCTTTCCCGGGGGGAGGGGGGGACACCGGGGGTGACACCAACTCCGGCGGCTGCGGGGACCGGCGGCAGCCGCGACGCGGCGAGGATGGGCGAGCGGTGCGGCGGGCCCCGCGGCCGCCCGAGGTGGGTCTGGGGCGAGAAGGGGGGGGGGGCACGGTGGGGCCGCAGCGCCCGGAACGGTGCGGTGTGGTGCGGTACGGCGGGGGGCACGCAGCGCCGGACATCCCCACCCCCACCCCTCCACCACCCCCACCCCCACGCGTGGACCCCCCCCGCTCCCGGCGCGCCCTCGCCGCCCTCCAGCGCTGCCAGCAGCCGCTGCTTTGGAAGATCCTACCGGGCGGCCGGCCGGCGGAGAGCGTAGGGAAGTGCCCAGCCTGCCGCCGCGCCGGGGCCGGGGGGCGAGGCGGCCCCCAGCACCCCCCCTAGAGGCGGGTGCCGCCGGCCGCCCTCCCCGGCGCTGCCTGCTCCCTCCCCTCTGATCATGTTGACATATTCACACGGCCCGGAGTACTAGTGATGCTTTGCTGCAGCGTTACAGTTTCCGACACCTTCTTTTTATAACTCGGCTCTGTCCCCCTTCCACTCGACCTGTCAAAACCACGCCTATGGAGCCTCACAATTGGTCCGAAAGCGTCAAAGGGCCAATCAAGGAGGCTGCAGCTCCCCTGTAACCCACAACACATCCATACAATCCGGTGCACGCAGAGCACAGGCTCACAGGGAATTCTCAGAGCTGAGAGGCTCCTTCTCCCTCTCTCTCTCTCTCTCTTTTCCTCTCTTTCTCCCCCCCTTTTTCTCTTCCTTTCTCTTTCCCTCTCTCTTTCTCCCTCTCTCCTTTGCTGGAGCGCTGCTGGAGAGGAGACAAGAGCGTAATTCTTCCAGATTTTTTTTTTTTTTTAAGGCAGAGTGAAAGAGAAAGAGAGGGGAAAAAAATAAAAAAAAAGGAAAGGAGGAGGGTGAAAGAAAGAAGAGATCCTGATGGAAATCAGGGCAACCTGACCAGCTCCTGCTTGGAGAGGGGGGAAGGCGAGGCGGAAACGAGATTTCCCTACAAGTTTTTTGCTGCTGAAGGTTGCTCAGGAGCCTTCCTCGGTCGGCGAGGGGGGGTGGGTTTGTTTGCTTCTTTCTGCTTTCCCTCCCTTCCCAGCCTCTGCTCTGCAGCCTGACCGTACGGAGGAAAGGTGGAGGGGTGGGGGGGAGGGGGGGGGGGAGAGCCAGCCACCCAAAAAGAAAACCCAGCTTCGAGCCGTCACCCTCCGCCACGAAAGAAGAGAAGGGAGATTGAGACTAAGAGAAAAAAGAAGAAGAAAAAAAAAGATCTCGGCTTGTCCAGCCCTTCTGCGGCAACAGGAGCAGACAGCGAACCCGGTGGATTTTTTTTTTTTTTCCCTTCTTCGGCGTTTCTTTTCCAGCGCACGGACTTCCACTCCGGAGAAAAAAAAAAAGAAAAAAAAAAAAGATCAACAAAACAAACGCAGAGGCCGAACACAAAAAAAGCAAGACTAATAATGAACAATCCTGTTAATCCGCTGTCCCGAGGGCTGGGGATGTGCCCCGGCTCGGGAAGTTGTAGGCTGTAGAAGTTCTGCCTCTCCCCCCATGTACTGTGCTTTCTAGAGCTTGTTTCCCCCCCCCACCCTTTTTTTTTTTTTTTTTTTTTTTGGTGCTTTATTGCTGTTATTGTTACTATCTTAATTTTTCTTCTTCATGATGTGCTGTTAGAAACCACTCCGGGACTACTCCAGCAGTAGGAAGACCGAGGAGTGGAGTGGATGAATATACCGATGAGAGATCCAGTAATCCCTGGGACAAGCATGGCTTATCATCCTTTTTTACCTCACCGGGCACCGGACTTTGCCATGAGCGCAGTGTTGGGACATCAGCCTCCCTTCTTCCCGGCTCTGGCTTTACCTCCCAACGGGGCAGCCGCCCTCTCCCTTCCCGGGGCTCTGGCTAAACCCATCATGGATCAGTTAGTGGGGGCTGCAGAGACTGGTATCCCCTTTTCTTCCCTGGGTCACCAGGCAGCAGCCCATCTGAGGCCTTTAAAAACTCTGGAGCCAGAAGAAGAGGTGGAAGATGATCCGAAAGTGCATCTGGAAGCCAAAGAGCTTTGGGAGCAATTCCATAAAAGAGGCACGGAGATGGTGATTACCAAATCGGGAAGGTAGGTCTGGGTCGGGGTTCGTGCCTCTCCCCCCCCCCCCCCCCCCCCCCCCCAATCCCTGCACCCCACCAGGCTGCTCCAAAGCAAGGCTGTTTCACCGGCACTTTTCTCCATAAAACTCCTTTCACCTGGAATTACAGAAAGTTTTAGGCGGCTGAAGATCCAAGCCCATCTCGGGCACCATGCTGCAGGGAAAGGCTCAGCCACGAGCTGGCCCTGCTCAGCGTGTGCCGGGGGTGAGAGGGTCCTTTCATGGTTCAGTAGCTTAATGCTTTCTGGAGAAGGCTGGTAGCAGAGAGAAAATAATTTGGGGTTGGAAAAGGAGCTGGCCTGACTTCAGCTTTGCTACATGTATTTTTTTCTTCCTTGAGAAAGAGAAAGGGGAATAAAGGAAAAATTCTGTGGAGCGGTGCATGGCTGCTGGTGAGGCAGGAGCTGCAGAAAGGCAGATAGGATCGGTTTATCAGTTCCTTCGCTTATGCCTCTCTCTCTACCGGGATCTAGGCGTGCATTTGTGCTGACTAATTAGATCTGGAAATGCACAAAAAGCTGACGAAAATACCCAGCGGTCCTGCAGCCGCTGCTGTGGTGGCGGGGAAGGGTTTGCAGCTCCATGCTGCCTGTCCCTGTATTTATATAATCTTCACGTGGGAATGAATGAACATACACGGCACGTCCACGCTCAGCATTTCTGCTTTTTATAGGTTTACCCATCTGAAATCCCTCTCTGTATTCGCTACTCATTGACATCTGTGCTCTTTTACAACTCTGCCTATCGCTGTGATGACATACAAGGAGAAAACCCCCTTCCCACCCGGGTGTTTTTATAAGGGACTCTCTTAGAAACCTCCCAAACAATTTGCGTGTAATTTGCCAGGAGAATAACTCGAGGAAGCCACTCCTGAAAAGTCTTCTTAGATGGCCTTCAGCTGCCTTGCTGGAGCCTCACCTACTTGCAGAGCACCAGTTGCAGGCTACAGGCTCAGGGGAAAAAAAACAAACAAACAAAGACCAGCAAGGAGGAGGGGAAAAATAATCCCCTCGCCCATTTTACTGCTTTCCCAAAGTTTTCTTTGTTAATTGTGGTCAAAAGTTTTTGCGGGAGAACCTCGGCGAGTGTTAAGCGCTCTTACAAGTTGCAAAGTCATGTGTTTCCTTTTAAGTTGAGATTGCTGAATGCCAACCGCTCGATATAATAAACAGCAAATTTGTGGTATCCTGTTCCAGTTTGGAGCTGGACTGGGGCGTGCAGGGGAGCGGGGTTGCAGGGAGCCCTCTGCACGATTGGGGTGTCACCGGCCGGCTGTGGCGTGGGAAGCCACGGCAGCCACTCTGCCCTCACGGTAGGGTTTTGGTTTTTTTTTCTCCTCCTCTGCAAAGTGGGAAAACTTCCCTCTCCACTCTTCGTCGGTGGACTAGGTTATAATAATGTGGAATATTTATTTTCTCGGGGTGCAATCTGTTCCCATGTCTTTGTTTAGCAGGCGAAAAGGGAAATAGGGAGAGACCCGAGAGCCCCAGATGAGGCTTTGCAGTTTAGGACTGGCAGAGGGTAGGCGCCCGCTGATTTCCAGGGAGCACGTACCTCTCCCCTCCGCCTTCCATCCCAGGGACCATTTTCTCCTGAAACTTTTAAGTGTTTGAGAAATCTTTTTGTTGGGGGTGGGGGTGAAGCCTTTTTGCTGGGCGGGGGACGACACACACGACTTTTCTGCTTCTGAGAGCTGAAGCGATTGCTTGGTAGACACGCTACCGAGATTCAGGAGCTTATTTAAATGCTGTAATGAATTTTTATTTTATTTTTGTCTTGTCTTTTCTTTACCTCTCTCTTCCCCCCCCCCCCCCCCCCCCCCCCGCCCATAGGAGAATGTTTCCTCCATTTAAAGTGAGATGCACTGGACTGGATAAAAAGGCCAAGTACATTTTGTTGATGGATATTGTGGCGGCTGATGATTGTAGGTACAAATTCCATAATTCCCGGTGGATGGTAGCCGGCAAAGCTGACCCTGAAATGCCAAAGAGAATGTACATCCACCCGGACAGCCCGGCCACCGGCGAACAATGGATGTCCAAAGTCGTCACCTTTCACAAGCTGAAGCTCACTAACAACATCTCTGACAAGCACGGATTTGTGAGTGCCTTTTACACCTTCCCCCGTGCCCCCCTTCCCCTCCCTCGCTGCCTGGCCGGAGCGGGGGTCCTGGTGGGGGGGACCCTCCCAGGAGCGCAGCGGCTGCTGGGCCGGAGCCGTGCCCACAGCCCCGGCTGGCAGCTCCCGCGGTGGCTGGAGTGTGGGGAAACTGGGAATGAATCCCCCCGCCAGGCGCATCTGCCCGCTTTTATAATATTCCGTGATTTTTTCTGTTGTTGAGGTCAGGTCTAAACACTCGAGCTTATTCTGTAACCTCTCCGTGCCAGTCAGCATTAACTTTAGCGATACATTTCCAGCATAGCACAACTCGGTATTTCTCGGAGCTGTGGTGACTTCATATATATCTCTATCTATATTTTATTTTTTTAATAGAGTTGATCATACTTTTTAAGCGTAGGAAAATGATATGCATATGTGTATAAAGGGCTTAAAGGCCTAAGTACGCAAACATTTAAATATATATTAATCTGGATAATGTAAAGCAAGCCGGAGTGAAAATAAACAGGGACCAAAATCAGAGGTCAAGTTGCCCATTCATGTCTGTCCGCTCCTTTACATTTACTGGGTGTGCAGAGATAAAAACTTACCCTAAGAGTGAAATCAAACAAACCTGCTGATAAGTGCTCGGACGATCCTTGCCATTTCTTTCTATTCCTGGGAAAGCCTCCGCCTTGGAGCCAGGGGTTGCTGGTGGTGGCCGCGGTCGGGGGATCTCTAATGTGCCGAAGATTGCATTTGCTGGCTGTGATTTGATTAGACGATACATTTTTGCCTTTTGCAGAAGGCCTTAAGTGGATTGGGGCGAGCAATTAGACCTAGCCAAGGCTCTCGTGGTGGCGTTGCTATTGTAGCTGCTGCTGCTGCTTTACTTGATTTTATTTTATTACTTTTTTTCACTTTGAAATCAAAAGACGTTGCAGCCAGAACCCAAACAGCTTCTCCCGCTCTCCTAGGAGAGTTCTGCTGGGATTGCCCCCCTCCTCTCCCTTCAAGAGGTCCGGCGGGGAGAGCCTAGCTCCGGCGAGCTGGAGCTGTCAGTGCTTTTTGTTGGATGCTGCAAGGCGTGTGCGTGTTTGGAGTGTGCTCGGCGGGGAGGAGGAGTGAGGGGAGGAAGGAGAGGGAAGGCAAATTAGGAGGAGAAAGTGCCGATGGCTGGGGGAAGTGCGAGGCGGGGGTGCTGCTCCTGCTGACCGTCTTCTTTCCCCTCCTCTGCCCTCTCTGCTCCGGCCGCTGCCCCCCCCGCCCCCAGACCATTTTAAACTCCATGCACAAGTACCAGCCCCGGTTCCACATCGTCCGAGCCAACGATATTCTCAAGCTTCCCTATAGCACGTTCAGGACCTACGTTTTCCCGGAGACTGAATTCATCGCAGTGACCGCATACCAGAATGATAAGGTAAGGAGATGAAGAAAGGATTTGTTTTACGTGTTTTGGCTTTTAAGAGAGCTTTTACTCTGCATTGTTCCTTAAAAATCACGAAGCCCATCCCGCTTCTCTCTCTCCCTCACCTCTTCTTTCCCCCAAAACCTCCTTGATCCAACTTCGGGAAGGCGCTGGGGGAGGGGGTCGAGCACTCTCTTAACTCGACCTCGCCGAGGGCAGTTAGAGGGAGGTCAGGGGGGGCTGTTTAGTTGGGTTTTTACCAGTACCTCTCCCCGGTATGGGGAAAGGGGTAGGATGGGGTGGGGATCGCTGCTCTCAGTGTGGATTTAATCTAAGATGCATCAGAGGGGAAGAAAAAAAGAGAGAGGGAAAAAAAATCGGCTCCGTGTGTCGAAAGAGAGGGGGGAGAGCAGCAGGGCTGGAGATTTTGTAATTTTTCCTGGCCTTTGTGCTGTTTTAGCTCCTTTAACAGCAATTGGCAATAAGGCTGGAGCGCACGTCTGGTTCCTATTATTATTATATTATGATTTTTTTTTTTTGCATCCTGCAGTGTTTTATTATTTTTTGTGGTGCAGAAATATGCTCTGATCAGAGAGGGGTATCTCGCTTGAATTTAGCTGGAAGGTCTGAAAAAGCCAGTGTGAGAAAGTTTTGCAGCACTGCAGACGCTGCCTTTCCATTTCTGCTGGTTTATTGTCGCTTGCGACGAAGGTGGTATATTTGAGAGAGTGGCAAATGGTGAATTTACGATAATTAAGTCAAGTGGAAGGAAGCGAAGGAGCCAAAAAAGGGGCTTTGATTTTTTTCTGTCTATAAATTATAACTTTGCGTGCGTGTGCGTTAAGCGCAGAGGGTCTGGATGTGCAGCCCCTACTCACTGCAGCTTCCCTGTGCCGCTCTCTGTCCCCTCACATCCTTCACTCTTAAAAGTCTGCACCCTTCTGCCCTCGGTTTCCAAAAGGCCACTTCTCCCTCGGGGCTCGGGCGATTTTCCTCTCTCGCTGCGGCCGGGCGTTTGCAAGGAAACGGAAAGAAAATGTGTGTACAGAGAGTAGACTTTGCTTTGGGACTTATCAGCAGGGCTGTTCGTCCCGGTCTATCAGCTGGGGCCGGCTTGGGTGAAGGACAGAAATGAGCATATTTGTCTGATTGCCATGAAATCGCCTGGAAAGCGGCGTGCGGGAGCGGCGGGGAGCTCTCGGCTCCGGCGCCCTGGGAGCCGCCTCGCCGGCAGGTCAGAAGGCACAGCCGGGATCACCTGGATTAACCGTCCTGCTGCTTTTGAGCAGTGGGGTTTCTTGCTCTTTCCTGATCCTGCGTGTGCGGCGGGGGGGTGGGGGGGTGGGGGGTAACTCGGGAGCCGGGGCCGGTCCTGCCCGGCACTCAGCGGCAGGCAGGGGTTTGCTTTCGGGGTCCGGCTCTGCTCTCAAATTGAAGGGTTGCAGTGCTTTCAGCCCGGCCCAGGACCAGGGCTGGGAGCGGAATGGTGGGCAGGCAGCATCCCCTTTCCCACCCCGGTATCCCGTTATAGTGAGGGGAGCCCCTGGCCGAGCTTTGAATCCCTCTCTGCGCATCATATGTGTAGGCACGGGGAGTTGCAGGGTGTCCCGCTCTGCCCCCCGGTCCCTCCAAACACAGGAAGAAACAGCCATTCCCTGCAATAACCTGAATCTTGAGGAGACCCCCAAACATTCACAAAAAAACCTTACACTACTACCCCCCAAAAAAAAAATCAACTCCTGGCACCCCCAGTACCCCAACAGACACGCGGAGCATAATGCGATTATATAAAGTATTTTATTATAGCAAGGGGGTGGGTATGATTCCTTTGCGGTTTAATTATGGCATTCAAAGAGTTTTAAGCACAGGCATAACTTGCATGGATCGCATTGCACGGCTCAATTAATTCCGATGTGATGGCAGCAACACGGGGCTCTTTCATTGCCACCACAGCCCGGGTCACTGGCCAGGGGATTGAGGGCAAGCTGCCTCCAAACCAGCTTGGGAAAACAGGGAGATTCACCCCAAACCCAGGGACCTTTGCCCCCTGCCCTGTCCTGCTCCTCCTGGGGTCCTGCCAGTACTGGAGGGGGGACTGGGGAGAGGAGTTTTTTGCTGTTACTTTTTAATACAAAATCTCCTGATCTCTGCCCCAACCCCCTGCCCTTTTTTTTTTTTTTTTTTTTTTTCATCCTATAGATCACTCAATTAAAAATTGACAACAACCCCTTTGCCAAAGGTTTTCGGGACACCGGGAATGGAAGGAGGGAAAAAAGGTGAGTCTGGACAGATTATATATAGGCACCTCGTTTGGTTTTCATGTGTAAAGCTCAGGACATGAACAGGTCAAAATCACCTCGCCTCGCCTCCAAACCACACTTCTCCCCGCCAAAATTCATAAGGATCTTGTCGTTAATAACGCCAAACTGATTGCATGGGAATTCTTTCCTGCTTTCCACATTTATTTTTCACATCGCAGGGAATGGCTGGCCAAAGGGATGGTGGTACATTAAACAAATATCACTGGAGAAAGAAGGTTCCCTTAAAATTTTGAGAGGGAACATTACATTATAGTTTGTGTCTGGGACTAGGAAAGAGGGAGAAGTGAGGGCAGAGCTGATCGCTGATTCAATCTCTTCTGGCATTTTCCCGGGGACTATGTCAAAAAGACTAAAATGTGGAGGAGAAACATATAAATAAAGTGTTTTGACAGAGGTGTCTTGTGAATATGGAAGTAATTAATGATAGAAGATTCTTAATTTTTCTAAAAGCAGCCAGACGCAGTTTGTGCCCCAGTTAGACAGCTAGACAGAACTTGTTCTAATGGGACTGGATTTTTATTTTTAATATTGGGGAAAATTGAGAAAGGGGTGATTTTTTTTTTCCTTTGGTGAGGGATATATCTTTTGTTACAGCAGACAGAATATTTCAGCTGTTTGCACTTTGATTTAGATAATGAATAAATCTATCTGTTTCTCCTTTTTTAACAAAAAATTAAAAAAAAGGAGGGGGGGGGGAACACGACACACGACTGTAATGTAAAACAAGAGGCCTTTCTCCCTGCCCAGCACTGAGCCCAGCGTGCACACACACACACACACACATGCATATGCGCACATGCCAGGTCCTCTTGTCCGTCAGTGTGAAAATAAAGCCAATACTGGAGCCACAGGACGGAAATGATTTCTAATTTCTCTCTAAATATAAATAGATTTTTACTCGGGGTTAATTGTTGGTGAAAAGATTACATAAAGTGCCTAACAAAATAACCACTTCCTAGCAATCTTAGCAACCATTAAGATGGCTCATATCTCTGGAACATCCTCGCCTTTTAAAAGCTAATCTCCAGGGAATGCTTCCCTCTCCCCTCCGCCCCTTGTCTTTAATATCTGCCCTCACTGAGTTGCTGCTCACCGCTTCCAAGAAATCTCCTCTTATTAGCAGCCAAGCCCTGCCTGCGAGAAGCGTTCCCCCCTCGAGGGGACCTTGGCCCTTAACTCCCCTGCCCCAGTCATCCCCAAATGAGATCGCAAGAAGGGGCTGGGGAAGGGATGGGGGGTCCCTGGGGTGGTCCCCGGGGGGGTTGCCGGGGTCCACTTGCCCAGCGGGTGCGTGTGCCCGTAGGAAGCAGCTGACCCTGCAGTCCATGCGGGTGTACGATGAGAGGCAGAAGAAGGAAAACCCCACCTCGGATGAGTCCTCCAACGAGCAGACGGCCTTCAAGTGCTTCGCCCAGTCCTCCTGCCCTGCCGTGCCTGCCGTCGGCACTTCCAGCCTCAAAGGTGAGAGCTGCGGCCCCCGGGTCCCCCAGGACCCCCACGGGGAGAGCCTGGGTGCCTGCTCTGCGGGGGGACAGATCCTGGCCCGTACCACTGCCCTTGGGCACTGGCCTGCCTTCCTTCCGTCCTTCATTCCTTCCTTCCTTTATCTTGCCTTCTTTTCTCTGTTTTCTCTCTTTACTCTCTTCTGTCCTCTCACTTCGTTCTCCACTTTATCTCTTTTCTTTTCCCTATTTCCCTCTTCTTCCTGCTTTCTTCTTCTTTCTTTGCACCTTTCCCTTTCCCTATTTCCCTCTTCTTCCTGCTTTCTTCTTCTTTCTTTGCACCTTTCCCTCTCCCCTTCTTTTTCTCTCTCATTCTTTCCCTCTGCCCTCCTCACTCTTCCTCTCCCTCCTCCTCTCCCTCTCTCTCTGCTGCACGTTCATTCCTCCCCTCCTTGGTTCAGAAAGGAGCTAGCTCCAAGTCAAGGGAGCAAAGACAGACCACGGGGCAAAAGTTCAAAACTGGAGTCACTCCATTAATATTCCTCTCTGAATCTGTTATTAGAGGAAGGATCTTTCCCCTGGATACAGTCCCGAACTTTGTTATAGAAAAGTCACCCTTGATTTCTCTCCGTGCGGGGTTGGGAGCTGTCTGCAGCTCTCTCACATGTATTAATCCATCCAGGGGCGGGGGGTGCAGGGGGAGGAGGAAACAACCTCTTTTTTGTTGCTGCTTTACTCGTTTGTTTCAAGTCCTGCCGAGCTGAGGGGAGGGGACCCGAAAAGCAAACCAGAGCTTCGCACCTGGGGCGCTGAAATTAAGAGATGAAGTGCAGAGGAATCCGGCGAAGCCGTGCATGCGATTGGGGGGTGGGGGTGCAGGGGGTGATGGACGCGGGGGTGGGGGTGCGTGTTCAAAGTTTGCCCATTGAAAGGGCTGAAAGCTTGGAAAAAGTTCTTAGGAGACACATCCCCAAGGCCCTCCAACCCGCCGGCAGGACGGTGCTGTCCCTGCCGCTCCGCTGCCTCTGCCGCGGCCGAGGGGGGTCCCCGGGGGGTCCCCGCAGCCCCAGGCAGCCCCAGCCTCCGCTGGCCCGGCCCCACCCGGCTGGGGGTCGCTCCCCCGGGGCCGCTGCTTTGTTTCGCAGCCGGTTTTGCTGCCCTGTGTAAAGCTCGGGCTGGCTGGGATGGGGCGGGCAGTGGGAGCTGGGTGTGTGTATATTTATATGATTATAATAATAAAAAAGGAAGTATTTACATCTAAACCTCTGGCCGGCGTGGAAGCCTCTGTGCCCCCTTGCCCAGCCCGACGGGGACTGGGGGCTTTAGGGACGCGCAGCGCCGGATCCCAGCGCCGGGCTCCCTTTGTCTTGCAGATCTCTGCCCCAGCGAGGGAGACAGCGATGCAGACAGCAAAGACGATCCCTTGCTAGAAGCCAACGAGTCGGGCAAAATCAGCACGACCACCACCCCAGCTCCGGCCAGCTCCGCCGCGCCCGCCGGAGACGACCCCCGGCAGAAGGGGGGCAGCCCCTCCAAAAGCCACTTCTTCCCCAGTGACTCAGCGGGGAGTCGGAGCCGAGAGAGGACGGAGAAAGCCCCTCCGGACTCGCGGCACAGCCCGGCTACTATCTCTTCCAGCACCCGGGGGGGAAGCCTGAGCGGCGAGGAACTGAAAAGCCCCCTCAGGGATGGCCCCAAGGTAGATGAGAACCGGCTGCTGGGGAAAGAGCCCTTCGCCCCCCTGACGGTGCAGACCGACAGCGCGGCCCACCTCAGCCAGGGACACTTGCAGAACCTC
Source organism: Falco biarmicus (assembly GCF_023638135.1). Classification (NCBI taxonomy): domain Eukaryota; kingdom Metazoa; phylum Chordata; class Aves; order Falconiformes; family Falconidae; genus Falco; species Falco biarmicus. The sequence goes on from NC_079288.1 coordinate 35,982,668, forward strand.
GGCTTCCCCCCCGCCCTGGCCGGCCAGCAGTTCTTCAACCCGCTGGGGAATGGGCACCCGCTGCTGCTGCACCCCGGGCAGTTCGCCATGGGGGGGGCTTTCTCCGGCATGGCCGCGGGGATGGGGCCCCTGCTCGCCACCGTCTCCGGGGCATCCGCCGGTGTCTCGGGACTGGACAACACGGTCATGGCCACCGCGGCGGCCCAGGGACTCTCGGGAGCATCGGCGGCCGCGCTGCCTTTCCATCTGCAGCAGCACGTCCTGGCTTCTCAGGTAGCTCACTCCGCCCCCCCCCCCCCCCCCCCCGCTGCCCCTCTGGAGCAGGGGGGGCCGTCCCGGGGAAGGAGGGGGCAGCGGAGCACCCCTTTGGGTCCCCCCCACCCATCCCCGGCTCTCCCGGGTTTGGGGAAAGCTGGGAGGTGGGAAAGCCCCGCGGTGTGTGTGTGTGAAGGGGCGGGTGGCCCACCTTGAACTCCCGGAGCTCTTCCACCCACCCCGCTGTCCTCTGGCGCCCGTGCTCCGTGACACTGTGCCGGGGCCAGACCTCTGTCCCTCCCCCGCCGCCCCGGGGGCTTGGTGCCCCCCCCCCCCGGGCAGTCCCAGCGCGCAGCTCCGCGGTGCAGGGCGCGTTGCAGCCTGCGGAGCGGAGCCGCCGGCGGGGGAGCGGCGGGGGGCTGCCCGGGGGGGGAGGGGGGTGGGCGGAACTGGCCGTACCCACCGGGACAGAGCGTTTGGACAGAGCGTTTGCCCCAGCGAAAGAAAATCTTCCCGCGGGAGAGAGACACCACGGCCCTTCTCTCATTGCGGCCCCTCTTGGGGCTGGCGGGAGGGGGCAGGCGATGTGGGGGCCGTGCGGGGTTGAGCCTCGGCAGGGTCTGCCTCGGGGGGGCGGGTGGGTTTGGCCTCGGTACTGGGAGGACGGGTCTTCATCCCCTCCCGTGGGCAGCAGCTTGGCCGCTGTCAGCTCTCCCAACTGGCGTGTGCGTGGGGGCTGCTGGCGTGGGGGTGCCGCGGAGCATCCCCCGTGGGGGGGATGTGCGGGCCGGTAACCCTTTCCTCTCTCTCCTCCTTTCCCGCAGGGCCTGGCCATGTCTCCCTTCGGAAGCCTCTTCCCCTACCCCTACACCTACATGGCAGCGGCGGCCGCCGCCTCCAGCGCCGCCTCCAGCTCGGTGCACCGGCACCCCTTCCTCAGCGCCGTGCGGCCGCGGCTCCGCTACAGCCCCTACCCGCTGCCCGTGCCCCTGCCCGACGGCAGCAGCCTCCTCACCACCGCCCTACCCGGCCTGGCTGCCGGCTCCGGCGAGGGCAAGGCGGGGGGGCTGACCGCCAGCCCCGGCTCCGTGCCCCTGGACTCCGCCTCGGACCTCACCAGCCGTTCGTCCACCCTCTCCACCGGCTCCGTCTCCCTCTCCCCCAAACTGGGCGCCGACAAGGAGGCGGCCACCAGCGAACTGCAAAACATCCAGCGCCTGGTCAGTGGGCTCGACCCCAAGCAGGACAGATCCCGCAGCGGCTCCCCATAACCCCCCTGCCCTCTGGGGGCTCATTTCAAATCAGTCTCGCAGTGCACTTTGTTTGAAAGAAACCACATCCTCCACCCCGCGAGTGTGTTGTTTTGTTGTTGTTGTGGGGTTTTTTTACCCCCCTCCTTGATTTTGTTTTTTCTTCCCTTTCTATTTTTTTAATATAAAATCCCCCGGCGTTGTGTGCGCGCTTACCAACAGAAAGGTATCTGGCGAAGCAGGGGGGGTGAGGGTGGGGAGAGGGTCGGGGATGGGGGAGTGGAACCGAGGTGGGCGACCTGGGTTGGAGGCTGCTCGCAGGGAGCAGGCTGGCCGAGCCAGGTCACCGGCGGGGTTGTAGCATCCTCCTCTCTCTCTCTTATTTTTTTTTTTTTTAACTGTGTAAAAAAGGAAAAAAAAAAACCAACAGAAAAACAGAAAAACAAGCACCTAAAAGCAAAAATAAAAGAAAAAAATCAAACAAACGTATGAATAAAAATTAAGTAAGAGAAGTGATTTTTTTTCTTTCCGAAAGAAAAGCGTGTAAGTAACTTGCATATCGGTTCTTCAACAGTTGTTTCCTGGGCGGGTTGTTAACGACAACCCCCTTAGTCAATATTAAGGGAAGCTGTGTGTTTAAAATATTATTGTGATGTCTGAGAGCCAGTCGGTGGCTTTTTTTGCATGTTCCATAGTAGTCTGCTTTTTTTGGGCGGGGTGGGGTGGGGTATTTTTTTATTTCGGTGGGGTTTTGTTGTTTATTTTTAATGCTCGTTTCAAATCCCAGGGAAAAAATTATTATTAATAATAATAAAAACAAAAATAAGACCCTCGTCCCTCTACCTTAAACATCCTCCCTGTAGCAACAACAGTAAGAAGTGTAGTTGGAAAGGAAAAAAAAAAAGTGAATTTATTTTATCTAAAAATCTCTGTAGCTTGACTGTAGGTTTATCACAGCTTTCCCTCTTTAATTGTATATGCAATAACAAGGTTTAAACATACTGAGAAGAAGAAAAGAGCGGACGCTATTATTAAAGTATTTATGTAATTATTTGATAACTTGTAAATACGTGGAATATGAATACTCGAAATTAAACTTTAATTTATTGACATTGTACATATCTCTGTAAATACGACTGCAGCTGTCTTTTTTTTCCTTCTGTTTTTATTTTTAGTCGTTTTCATTTCAGCTTCATAATTCCTTTAAACATACACCCCGACGCAGAGGAGAAATCCCCCCATTTCTGAGAGCTCACTTTTTAAATCTGAGTTCACCCCAGAAAACCTGACCTCGTCCTTTTGTAAAGGAGCCGAATGCAAAAGGCAAAGCAGTAACAAAATTAATCAAAGTCCTTTAAAAAAAATAAAAGAAAAAGCAGTGTGCCATGGTAGCTTTTAATCCTCGATTTCTTCAGTGTTCAAAGCGCTACTTTCCGCATAAGATGTCGACGACAAAAAAAATTATATACGTTAATACACGACAACAGGCTTCTCCAGTGGCTTGAGAGAAAAAAAGATGAAGATTCTAGGATTTTCTTTACTTTGTATTATTTTCCCCCGTTTCCTTGGTGTGTCAAAAAAACAACCCCGCGATGGAGTTTTACTACTGTGCTTATTGTTGTCTTTGTTTGAGTGAGTGCATATTTTCTTGGCTTGAAAGTCAGGTGCTCAGAGCTGGTTCAAAGAAAAAAAAATGAAGGTATATTTTGTGTTATATAAATGTTGAGAAGTTCTTGCTATTTTTTTCCTGTACTTTTTTTTTTTTCTTTCCCTTTTAAAAGTCACTGAAGTTTCAATAAATTTTTATTGAAATGTCTTGGGCGTACTGTGAAATGCCTTCACCCCAATCCTCCCGAAAAGTGCCTGGGAGGATGGAGGGGTTGAAAGATATATGTCCCTCTTCTGCCTTCCTCCTCCACCCCCCATCCCCTTCCCAATATTAAGATATTTCTCCTGGAAGGAGCTAGTACGAACCAGTCGGGATGGTGTCGTTTGAATTGTTGGTGGGGAAGGACGAGTTTTAAGCAAGCTGTTTATTGTACCTTTTCCTCTCGCTTTTAAAGTCGATCCAGAGGCTACGAAGTCACGTCTTTTAATGGAACAATATTAAGTGGCATTTGAAAAGTTAATGAGAAAGGCTCAGCTATGCTTTTATCTGTCATAAATTAATAACGCAAAAGTGAAGAATGAGAGAATAGATCGGTTAAATTTTAATGCACAGCCCTCCTCCAAAGTTTCCAGGTAAAGTACTCAGGAGTTGATGGTGCTGCTGGGATCGTTTTCCCTCCCGTCCGGGCAGAGGAATTGCCTTTTCCAGTTAGTTACCACCTGGAAATCCATGGTTTTGTTTTCGTGGTTTCACACACACACACACCCCTCCCCTGGAATCGCCCCTTCTCTCCCTTGGGCTGATGATATGATGAGATTAAGGTAGAAAACGGCTGAAACGGGGACAGGCATCCAGGCGGCAGGCTGGACCAGTGGCCTGGGAGGTCACTGGGAATCCAGGAGAGCTGGCAGCCGCTGGTTGCACCTTTGCCAGTCCATGAGTGCATTCTTTAGCAGAACATATATATTTCTCCTTGTGAGAGAGATTCCCGCCCCCCCTCCCTTCAATAGTTAGTGGCCCGTATATTGGAAAGCGATTCATCCTCCGCCAGTAATAAATATTATAAGGATGTACTTCCAGCCTGTATCCTGCTCCATGCGTTGCCTGCCCCTCGGGCCCCGGCCTCTGCGCCGGCGAGATAAAGAGGTTCTCAGTGGGTGAAAGTGGCGATGGAGCTTTTCTCCCCCGTTTTTTTAACAAGTCCCCAGCGGGATCCCCCCACCACGCACATCAAACCCTGCTCAGTTCCCCTTCTTGGGGGGACGGGACCCTTCCCATTTCAGCTTTGTGGTGGTGGTGGTGCTGGTGTGCGTCTGCATTTTAAAGCCGCGGTGTGGGGGCAAGGTTTGGGCTGAGCAGGACTTTTTCTCTCCCGCTTACCCCACCCTGGGATGACCCAAGGTGATGGCTACTGGGGATGTCACTTTAGCTGATGCTTCTCTGAGCTGGCCTGGGCGAGGTGGGGATTTTAGGGACGGGTCTGGCAAAAGAAATTACCCACACACACACACCAAGAAGCAGGCAGCCAGCCCTCTGGCTGCAGCCCCACAAGCGGGCTTCCACCCGGGTCCTCGACGCGGGTGGGAGCTGGGGCCGCTGCGGGAGGGGGGCTCGGCACCGGGGTGAGGGAGCAGAGGAGGGGGCAGATGCTGCCAGCCCCTCCGGGCTGGAAAACCACCCTCCACTATGCCTTTCAACTCTCTCCCCTGCTCCGAGCTCCGGCCTTAGAGGCAGCCCAGAGACACCTTTCCGTGTGTAACAGACCCCCGCGCAGCCACCGCGCTCTCATTTATTAGGCTTCAGGAACGATGGGGGAATCTTAATTTTTTTTGCCCCTCCCCAGCTGCTGGTACCCCCAGATCTTTCTTACAGAGGGACAACGGTTACAGTCTGTGCGTGCAGGGGGGTAGTTTCATAGTTGGCGAGGAAATTCGCTACTGATGTTCAGAGGAAAGCGAGCACCCCCCAAAAAACCCCTACCCCCCCGGCTTGCCTTCCTGCTGGCCCAGGGGGCCAGTAGCCACCCCGCAGGCCAGGCGGGCACTGGCAGCCCTGGGGCGCCGCGAAACTCGAGGTCACGATTTATTTAATATTTTTAAAGGCTGAGGGTGCAGCCTGATTGATTTAACGCCCCCCTCCCCCCTTCCAGGGGCCTAATGGTGACCTCCCCCTCGCCATGCCCTTGCAAGAAATCCGTGTACCGCAGGTGTAACTCTGACTTGCAAATGGCTTTATCTCTTGTGTATCTTATTTGTATATAGTAACGTTAATGAGTAACTCTTGTGGCGCTTGTGGATGGAGGTAAACAGCGAGCAATCTCTCTGGATTATCCTGTCTATTACTCACCTGGCGCCTGTCTTGATATCCTCAATGGTTTTATGGCTGATGCAGGCGACCCGGCGCTGGGGTGGGGGGGGTCCGGCGGCGGGGGGGTCCGGCGGGGCGCCGGCGCCACCTCTCGGGCAGCCCCAGCAGTGCCGAGCCGCCCCCCAGGGGACCCACGGCCCGTGGGAGCGGGGCACGGCACCCACCGGGGCTGATCGCCGCGGGTGGGGAGGGGAGCCGCCCCCCGCCCCGGACCCCCGGCCGAGCAGTGCGGCAGAGCTCGGCCCAGGCTTTGCTGGGAGCGGAGCCGGGTTCCACCCATGGGGGTTTCAGCCCCGAGTCCAAAGTCTCTGGGAAAGCGGGGCAGGAGCGCGGAGCTGGGACCGCACCGTCGCGGGGGGGACACCGGAGCCGCAGCGACCCGGGGAGGACGCGGACACCCCGTGGGGCCCGACGGTGCAGTCACTAGCCGCCGCCGTCCTGCTCGGCCCACGCTCCGCTATTAGTTAATTATTGATTGATTACAAGTGAAAATTTATGACCCTCTACCCGCCCCCCCCCCCCCCCGGCTCCCGGCCCCCTCGCACGCACACACGCTCCTGCCCTCTGCAAACACTCCGAGGGAGGCGGGAGGCGTGTTGTTGTTTTTGGCCTTGACAGCTTCCAGGAATATGAAATATTTAAGCCCTTCGGTCGATCTCCCGTACCCTGGACGCCCCCCCCTTTTTTTTTCTCCTTTCCTCACCCCCCCCTTCCTTTCATGTCCCGGCTCGGGGGGGTCCCGCGGTGGCAGGGCCCCCTCCCCGCACGCAGCCGGCGTGCGGGCTCGTAGCACGCCAGGCCTCGCAGATCAAAGGGACCTCTCCGGCCTCCGCACAAGGGAAGAGAAGAGAAAAAAAAAAGAAAAAAGAAAAGAAAAAAGAAAGGTTGATTTCTTTAACGATTGTTCGTAAAAGTCTTGGAAGCAGGGACCATCCCGCCTCCTCCTTCGCCTCAGGCTGCAGGATTGCACCGGGAAACGATTTTGGGAAGGCAGAGAGAGGGCTCGGGAGAAGGGAAGGGAGGGAAAAAAAAGGGGGGTGAAAAGTAGAGGATTTGCTTGAAATTTAGCAGCCATGTGTCTGCAGGAGCACGTCCCCCGTCCCGGGTGGGAGCCTGAGCCGCGGGGGCTGCGCTCAGACATGTGTCCCCAAAAATACCATCGCAAGAGCAGGGCCAAGGAGAGCCCCAAGCCCCAAGTGTGCGGGGGGGGGGGGGGGGGGGGGGAGGGAGGCAGGGTTCACCCCCCCTGTCCCTGCTCCTGCTGCCGGGCAGCCCGGTGCCAGGGACGCTGTGAAGCGGTCACCGGAGCGCGTGCTCCGCGCACGGCCACGCGCGGCCCTGGCCGGGGCTGGGAGATGGATGGATGCATGGATGGACGGACGGACGGACGGGCCGGGTGTTTGCCCTTTCGGGAGGGTAAAGGGCCTGATGCGGTGGTTGCCTGGAGGCGCTGGTGCTTGACCCGGCGGAGGCGAGCAGCCGTGGCACGCTGCGGGGACCGCCTAGCGCCTCTCCGCTTCCCCGGTCCCTGTCACCCCGGCCTCGGGGGGAGGGGGGGACAGCGGGGGCAGCCAGCCGGGCGGATCCGTGCTGGAGGCGCCGGGACGGCGGGGCTAGGGTGAGCTTGGGCGGGGGGGGCGGAAGGGAAAAACCTCCCTCCTTCGGCACCTACAGCCGCGCCTTGCAAAGCAACCCCCGTCCCCAGGGACACGGTGGCACCCCCGAGCTCTCACCCCCTTCCACACCGTACAGGCACATACCAGGAGCGCAAACAGCCCCACACAGGGACATTCCAGCCCGTTATCGCCCTGACCCGCCGACCTCTCCCCGCAGCCAGCCCCTCCGTGCATCCATCTCACAGCGGTGCGAGGGCGGCCCTTTACACCTGAAGCGGCGGAGAGAAAAAGCCAGCGGCTCCCAGGGAGCCAGTTCTGGAGGATAATGGATGCATGGGGTTGGTTTGGGGTTTTTGTTGTTGGGGTTTTTTTGTTGTTGGGGTTTCTTTGGGTTGGGTGGTGGGTTTTTTTTCTTTTCCAGCCAGCCCCAAACTTCCCACGCGCTTCTCCCCAAACCCCGCATTATTAGCGAACAATTAAGGCGTGTAAAAACACAGCAAGGCGAAGCCCTTTAGCCTGAAGTGGCCGTTCAAGGCGCTCTTGCAGATCCTGGCTCCGGCTCCTCGCCCCGGCGCGCCGGGCTGCAGCGGGTCCTGCCCGCCGGTGAACCCCGGGGCCGGGCCGGCTACGGGGCGCTGGGGGCTGCGGAGCTGCGCCCCCCGCACCGCTCCTCGGGAGCTCAGCCCGCAGGCACCGACGCTGGGGCTTTTCCCTTTCTCATCCACCTCTTTTTTATTATTATTTTAAAAATTGATTATTCTAGAGATTTTTTTTTTTAATGCTTTCAGCCGAAACAGAGTTCGACCTCTAGCGCAGGTAACCGCGGCCATAATTCCTGCTGAATTTCACGTTGGTCTCACTAAACTCAGCTTCTCCTCACGCGCCCCCCCCCCCCCCCCCCCCCCCCCCCCAGTAAACCCCTTCCTGGAGAAAGCATTAAAAAATGAACCCCCTGATGGCAAGCGAGCTGTGCTCTAAGGAGCCCGACCCAACCCCACGGACACTGCGACCCCCACCCCTCCTGGGGCAGCCCCATCTGCCTCCAGCTTCTCTCCGAAGTCCTTTCAAGCTTTATATCCTTGTGAGCCGCCAAAGTGCCACTGACAAAACAAATTTAGCAAGGATATTAGCTCGACGGCAAAAGGCAATGGTGCTTCCCCCCCCCTCCCCGGACCTGCTCCTTCCAGCGAAGCTATGAGCGGCTCTGGGAAGGGGGGGACCGGCCGCGGAGAGGGGGTCCGGTTTAGGGTATCCCGCTGACCGAGCTGAAGGATCGGTGAAACAGGGAGGCTTTCTTGGGGCAGAAGGCGGTGGCAGGGAGGGAGCTGGAAGGATTCGCTCCAAGCTTTTGTGCAAAACGTGGAGTCACGTTTCTGGTCCCTCTGCAGGGAAGGGGGTCCCCACCGCCGCAGCCCCCCGCGATCGCGCTGCCCCATGGAGGTCCTTGGGGCATCGGTCACTGCCGTCTTCTGGCGGGATTATTTCCCTTCTGCCGTGAACTTTTCCTAGATTCTCTTGCGTTTATTTTCCACAGGTTTCTTGAAAAAAAAAATTTTTTTTCCAGCTTTCCTTTGCTCTCCGTTCGTGGCCTTCCCCGTGGATTTTTGAGGGGCACTTTTCAACTCCTCCGCTCTTCTCAGTCCTATTTTAGCCGGTTTCCACTTCTCCCTGCTCCGAGCTAAAAAACAAACAGACATCCCCCCTGCCCCAACCTTAAATACAACTATAAGACAGGTCAGGAGGCTCCTCCGCTCCGCTTGCTGGAGAGGGTGGGGGTAGGGGCTACCCCTAGGAAAAGTGAAAAGCTTGTTTTAATGGGCGGTCATTGCTTAAATCTCACCTTAGGGCCAAAACGACTCGCGACCCATTGCCCTCCTTACGATGTATTTATTTGTCTCAGTGGCACCAGCCGTCAGTCATTAGTGGGGGGGTTAACCCGAGAGCCGCACCACGGTGGTGCTGGAGGTCTTGTGGCTCTTTGGTTTGTTTTAAATATAATTTCTCAACAGGAACCTGTCCAGAAGCGGAGGAATAACCTGTCCCGGGAGGGCTCCCTGGTGAAACACGAGGGGACACGCGTGGGAGCTTGGCGAGGGACGACCCCTGCGAAAAGGCGGCTGCTTCGGTCTGGGAAAGCGGGGCTGTGCTTTGCACCCCGAAGGTTTGCTCCCGGGAAAAGGGGCGGCTTGGGCCAGCAGAAATTTTATTTAATGAACCTGGTTATCTTTTCCAATATTCTTAACGATTACGGAGCGGAAAAAACCCCACCAGCCCGGCAGCCCCAGCAGCCGCCCGAGCCCGCGGGCAGCCGGACGAGCCGCCGCCGTCCCCGGCACGGACGTGGCGCACCGGGGAGCAGCCCCCGGCACCCGCAACCACCGGCTGGGTCTACGTGCCCCCATTTCTCCGGTGGCAGCCATACCATCCGCGCAGCTCCAGAGCCTTTCCGTAGCTGCATATTACTTTATTTAGATATCGCTCTCCCCGTACGTAAATAAGCATTACGCGCCAAGCAGCTTTATATATTTCACGGATTTGTACATGTGTTCAAATACAAACGTATGGGTGGTGTTATATAAAGGGAATGTAAAGGCAGGAGGCTGCGGCGCATTCTTTTCTCTTTGCACGAGAGCCGTGCGGTGCGGGACCCCGGGCAGGGCGCGCCCCCTCCCCCGCAGCCCGCACGCAAGCCCCCCCGGCCCCGGCTTTCCCAGGCTCCGTCCCGCCTGGCCGAGCACAGCCGCACCGGGCTGGGGGCCGGGGGCTCTGTCCGGTGTGCTCGGTAGCTGCGTCCCGGTCAGCTTCGCGTTATCTGCGCTACCATAAATTCATTCCTGCAGAGAGCAGCTGGCCCGGGATCTCTCGCCACCCCCGGGGCAGCTCTGGGTGTTCCTGCCCGTCGCCCCCCGAGGAGTGGGGAGCATGTGGGACCCTCCCCGCTCCGCTGCCGGCCCGCAGCCCCGGTGCTTGTGTTCACACCCCTTTTTACAGCCGGCTCTCTGGTTTGTTCCCTCTGCCAAATATTTAACCGGGGGCGGGGTGGGGAAGAGAGATAAAACATAAATTTAATCCTCCTTTTTCTCCCCAGCTTGGCATCCCGCGGCTCCAAACCCGTGCTGCCCGGGAGGATGGAGCGAGGGTGCGGGAGCGCTTCGCTGCGCCCGGCTTGTCCCCGGCTACCTGCGAGCGTCGGGCAGAGATGCAGGGAGCGAGCTGCAGCCTGCCCCCTCGTCTGCTGCCCCCCCCCCCCCCCCCCCCCCCCGGAATGGCGAAATCACGAAATGAGGGACCCAGGACCGATGGCAGCCGGCAGGACCTGGGTGCCCGTGCCAGCAGCCCGCGTGTTTAGGAGGCGGAGGGGGCGCCTTGCTGCTGGGGGGTCCCCGCGGCCGGGGCCGCTGCCGGGCCGTGCCGCGCCGCTCCGCCGCTCCTGCAGTGCCACCTGGTGGGAGCAGGCGGCAGCACAGGCAGGGCCCAGCTCCCGGGGTCCCCCGCGGCCGCCCGCCCCCCGGGAAGCGGCGCCCCAAGGCTGGCGGGGGGAGCGGGGCAGCGGCGGCGGGTGGGTGTGTTGGGGGGTCCCCTCAAGTGCCTGAGCGTGAGAAACGCGGAGGATGCGAGTAGCAGCGTTAAAAATGCATGAGTTGAAAGTGTCGAAAGCAGAGTCCAAGTACGACGAGCCTCACCTGGAAATCCCACATGCCCACCCTCCCTCTGCTCACTGATAATCGGGGGTGGTGGTAGGGGTGCTGTGAGCATGTGTGCAGGACTGCTGTCACCACCAGCGTGATGGCTCCTGGTGATTTCAGTGGACTCTGAATGAGAACCCTGGTGCCAGGCACCCGTAGGGAAGGGGCACTAGGCCTGGCCTTTTTGTAGGAAAGCTCGCAGAGTTTTACAGGTGTGTGTGTAGCTGTGCTCTGTAGCAGGCAGGGTCTTAAAATGAACTGCCACCCTCCCCCGGCTGCACTGGTAGGCTGGTTTGCATGGCACAAGGGCTGCCTTGCTTTGTCTCAGTGGGTTTCTGTTACCCTCCCTCACATAGCCACACACACACACGTACTCCTCTGTGTTTTTGCCTTTTCTCATACACTAACCTCACCATTTGATCACTCATACACATTTATGAATGCATGCAAGCACAAAACTAGTCTTTTTACATTTCGTTTCATTGTTTTATTCATACTCCTCCAACTTGTCTTACAGTTTTTGCTCTCTTTTACACAAACACACATCTATTCTTCATAAGCAGTTTGTCTTATCCTTATTTCTGTTTGCTGCCTCCTCACTCATTACAAAACTATTCTGCACCAGAAACTGCCATTTCACATGAAACACTTTGCTCCGGGCTAGAGATCAACTTGTTTTGGTGGAACCGGGGGGCACTAAAATGTGAGAACAAGGATGTAAAAGCAGGAAGACATGCATCAAACTTCAGGGTAAACAATGGGAATGATATTGATTGCCTTTTAATGTGCAGTGGTCACACAATGGGGAAGAAAGCCTTCCCAGGGGAAAAAAAAAAAGACACTTGCTGCCCCGCTTAAGAAACTGGTAGCAGACGCACATGTTTCAGTGAAACTTCTGGACCAGTGCAGAGGGGACCTTATCCTGGGGCTCCTGTAGGGAAGTAACTTTCCAGGTCTAGCAGAGCTTCCAAATAAAGTGCTGTCCTACTTTCTGACTGTCTCTGATGAGTGATGAGAAATGCCCATTGTCTCTGCCCAGGCTAGTGCGCGCTCTCATTAAGGCCCCTGAATTGTGTATGTGCATGTCGGCGTCAGAGCTGTTTGGCAGGGAGGTTCGGGCAGAGTTTCTGCAGAAGTTAATTCCTGGGTTCCAGTGGCCTGAAAGGTTTCTGAAGGAGTTAAACGCTCGGAGTCTCAGTGCTTCCAGGAGTGGTGGGTACAGACAGGATGGTGGTTGCAAATGTTTAGGGAAACCGTGTGAACAGAGCTCTGGGGGAATCCACAACTGCAAGGGCAGTGATTTCGCTGGGAGCGGCAGGCTTAATTTGAGATGTATCAAAGTAACCCCACTTTGCTCCTTGGGAGCTGGGTTCTGATCCGAATTGACAGGGGTTAGGTAATCTGGAAAACAGCTGTCCCTGCTTTTCCTTAATGAGTTATCTCAAGTCCAAATCGCTTCTTTTTCAGAGGGGATGGTGTAATGCACAAGAAAAAGTGTCAGGAAACATGAAGACACAGCTGCACTTTCCACTTGGGTAGCTGCGATCGGTTTGAATAATGGATATTCTGTTCAGCTCTTTCAAGGGGAACTTTGGTTCTCCAGCTCCTTGCTTAGACCAGACACGCTGATTTATCATTTATTTATTGGATTATAACCCTGTTTTATGGGTAATCAATTGCTACTTTTTTGGCTTCCTCTTTAATCACATCACCCTGGTGCAATCAGGGGGTGAGACTGCTCCAAGTGCACAGAGGTTTCCCTTCAAAAAGTATTTCCATCTGTTTTTTAGGTGTTCATGTGAGCAACTGATGGAAGAAATAACAGCCAAGGTCTGATTTGGCCATGTACGCTGGGGTTGGGCCCCAGCCCTGAGGACACAGTGATGGAGGGTGATGTTTTCTAACCTGCTTTCATGGCCTGGGGACCTCTTTGCTTTCCCCAGCTCTCCGAGCACCGTGCACATGGGGCTTACCCCAGTCCTGTGTTGAATGGAGCTGTGTCAGACACAACACCCGTTTTGGGGCTAAACTTTATTTCTCACAGAAAAATAGAGGGACAGACAGACAGACAGACAGACACACACACATTCTCTAAGCTCAGACAGCAAGGGCTTTGAAGGCTGCCCTTTATCCCTTGCACACCACTTGAACACCCCGCTCAAATGCCTCCCCACCCTTGTGCGGGACTCAGCATGTCTCTGGCCGGCCGTGGGCCTGCACAAAGCTTCGCCTCGGGGCCCTGCACCGCAGCGCTGGCATCTCAGCAAGGCCTCTCGCTGCCAGTGTAGTGCTACCCCATGTGCTGCAGATGCTGCAGACCTCAGGCTTTGCACCCATGCGAGCCATGACCCAGCAGGAGCAAAGGCAACCAGCTGTGACTGAGTTATAATTAAGGTGTGAACTTGCTGCAGGGAGGAAGGGGGGCCTGAGTCTTTGTAAGCCTGGTTCAGGCCAGGGAAGGGTCTTTCCTGGAGGGCTGCAGCGTTTGAGGAGCTGTGAGGTGGCAGAGGCTGGTGAGAGGACTTGTGGTGGCTGCAATGGGTAGGTCTGGATTCACTCTGGATGTAGGAGGCTGTGTCAGAAGCGATGGGGATGTGGTGTGGGCACAGTGTTGGAAATTGTTGCTGTGTGGTTTCTTTGCTAGCCTGAAGAGCTGTGAGGTGGGTGTTTTGCTGGAGGGCGTTCTGCTGTGTTAGATATGCTTTCCCTGTGGCTCAGAGGGCTCCAGGGACTTGGCACTTCTGGTTTCTGCTTCTGTGGGGACTGTTGTGATGAGCAGACACAAGTAATGTGATTTACATGGAACTGAAGTGTTGAGAAAGCTGCTCTGTGCAAATCTGCAATCTGTGTGCATGTGAAAACCTGTGGGGGGTGGCTGGTAAATGCCCCTTGTGGTGTTGCTTCTCCTACCTGAGCTGCTGGGTTGCCTGGGTCCTTCAGCTGATACAGGGTCTGCTGGCCTCTGTCTCATGGCTGTGAGTGCCAGTCAGGCAAAGTGTTAAAGAATAGCAGGGGTCTGTGCTGTTCCATGGTGCCGGTGCAGATATTTAGCTGGTTTCCTTCCCTGCTGATGTTCCTCCAGACTTAACCTTGCTTGTCTGTGGGGCTCAAACTAGACCTAAGGAAGCCCAACCTGGGTTTTGGTCCCCAGGTGCCAATGAGTCTTTGCAGAGAGCTTGTAGCCAATCTGTTCTGCACCTGAAAGTGGATGTGAAAGCATTTGAGTTATGCATGGGGTCCTGTGGTATCAGTCTCTTGTGCTCTTTGATTTTTGGAGTTCCTTGGCTGGAGAACAAAGGAGGTGGCCTGTATTTGGGAAGGATGTCGAAACTCGGGGATGAGTGTGGCAAAGATTCTGTTCCAGAGTCAGGAGTATGGCTGGAAGGGCAGGAACTTGATAAACGAGTGATATGCTGCTGCTGGCTGGCCTGGCAGCCTTTTATCATCCTGCATTTATCTGCCAGCCTGGCTGGTCCGTTCAACACCTGCTTTCTTATGTGAGAAGTCCCCAGACTACCTGTGGTGTTTCTTATTTTTACAGCCCTCAGTCAGGTAAAATATCAATGTGTAATTTTCCATTCTTGGTGAGGCACACCCCAGTAGATCTGGGACAGTCATCTGCTGATAAGGATTGCTACTTGGGGCTGTGGGTGCTCGGGGGCAAGTACTGCCAGTAACCAGCATACAGGAATACGGTAGTAGCTGTGATAGGAGCTTCTGGGCGTTACTCAACACTATGGTCTTGTTTGGTCTGAGATGGAGTAGAAATAAATACTGTTTTTAAGAAACTATTCCCAGGCAACTGTGAGCTTTTGGTTTTAAAGCAAGCTGCTACCCCCTCTAGAGATGTAAGGTAGCAAAATGAAAAACACTTTGGAAGGATGTGGAGGGAAAGTCTGGATGGAGCCACCTTGTTTTTCTGGTGTCTGTTCTTCCTAATCCTAGCTATCCCCCCACTGCAGCTTGCAGCTTTGGCTGAATATCATTGCTCCTCAGTGGGTGAGTTTCCCTGTGCCCAGCTTGGCCAGCCAGCTACCTTTTCTGTGATGTTTAACTGCCAGATGGGTTGGGAACAGAGTCGGTGACTTGTGCTGTGCCTGGGTAGAGAGTTGAATTAATGTCTCCAAAGCTGGGCTGAAACCTGGGTTGCTCAGTTTTCATTCTCACTACACTGATGTGCTTGATAGCCTCAGTCTCCCCTCGCTGCAGTGTGCTTAATGGCCTGCAAAGCAGAGCTGGGCAGTTCAGCTCCCTGTCCTGGCTCTGCAGAACACGGAGGGGGGGGGGGGGGGGGCGCGGGAAATAACCATGAGGCCTTCTGCTAGAGTTACTTAACGAACCTCTGCATGAGTGAGTGTGTTGGCTTTAGTGAAAATAAGCCTTATTCCTGCAGTATTTCTGAAATCTTTTTCCTGAAGATACTAGCGCCTTGGAGCTGGCTTTAGCTGCAGTTTCTGGTTAAGACCCGGTTTGCCCTGGGATCTGTGCTGTGTCCCCCTGAGGGAAGAGTTCAGAGTGTCCATGATCTCCTATGTTATTGACTCTAGAGGTTCCTGGGACACCGGGGCTCCTTGAGCTGTGGGTACAAGTGGGAGCAGTCTGGAGTTTGTGGGTTGAATTTGAGGATGTAATAGGACTTGTGGGGTGGGCTTTCCTCTTCCAGCACTGCAGAGAATCAGGGTGTAGGCATGAAAAATGCCAGTACCTTGGGTCAAAAGATTAGGCAGCTTAAATGCATGAGAGTGTGCACCAAAGAATGGACTCCTCAACTCTGGCTAAGCTCTTGGCTCAGCTTCCTTAATACTACAGTTGTGGGTGGCTCTCCTCCCACCAGTAAAGCCTGGTGTTGCACGGGACGCTGGTTGTGTTAGGAGCCATGAACTAGCAAAAAAACTCCTTTCTTGTTGGCAGCATGGCTGCATCTGACTGTCACAGCTTTTGTATGTGATGTGAGCCTGAAGCTGCAAGTGGGCTTGAATTGCAAACAGAAGGGCAAAGGCTTTATCTGGGGACCTTTCTGCAGGTCTGGAGGGTGATCAGCCTTTAAGGGGTCTAAGATGAACAGGAGCATCTTGTGTGTGGGATATGCCATGTCCCCTTGGTTGTCTAAGTCCAGAAGAGCTTCAAGATGCTGTAGGTCTTGTTCTTCAGGCTCTCTGTCATACAGACTGTTTTTTGGTGTGGAGGAGGTGATGGCACTAATATGGACTGAAGAATGTGAAGCCTATTTCAGCTGGATGATCCAGTTCAGGCAAGCGGGACCAAACTTCTGCCAGAACTGATCTGGAAGCTGACCCCACCTCTGTCCAATTGACCTGTTGTTTGGTGCTGGGAGTGGGTGGGTAATGTCTACCTGATCTAGAGTAGGGAACCTTCAAGGGTCGGGAGTATGGGACTGGTGGGTAGGGACATGAATGATGCTTGCTGTAGCTCTCTTGCAGTCACTCGTGTTACTACTCAGACACGAGGTGGGGAAAAGCAGGGCTCCAAGAGCCACATGTAGCTTTTGGTGTTATTCCTGGAACAGTCTCAAATTTAAGATCTGCATTACTTCCCATCGGGCAGGCATTGCTGAGAAGTGCTTTTGACTTCTATCTTGCTGTGTCAGGAGAGGAGGTAGTTCTGGGAAGAGGAGGTCCCAGTCTGTCTACTGGCAGGAAAGCTGCCAGGCTGTCAGACCATCCTGAGCACCTGGCTCGCTTGACAACTCCCTGACCTTGTTCCTCTCCTAATTTGTGAGGGAATATAACTGATGGGACCATTTGACCCCTGCTGGTTCTGTTCTAATCTGACCTTTTGTGTTAGGTGTTGTTCAGCTTCATCCAGCTGCTCTTGTTTGACCCTGATAAAGGTCTTCTAGAGGTCCATCCTGACTTGATATCAAAACTGTAGAGAGGCAGGCCCTCACTTCACTGACTAATTCTAGTGGTTAATAATCCCTTTGAAGGGTCTTATTTGCTGTTGCAATCTTCAGAGCTGTAGATACTGCTTCTTGTGCCTTTTGTCACTAGGCTGCAGAGTGTGTTCATCTTTGCCACAGGGCAACACCAGATACTTGATCACTGAAGGAAATATTTATTTTTCCAAGAAAACTAATGGACTGGATTAATCTTTCATTTGTTAGAAGATGTTGTATGTAGGAGTGAACCACACAATCTTCTAGGCTGTTATGTTCCCAATAGTATACATCTGCATAAATGCTGGTGACAGCTAGAAGCATAATAATATCTGTTGTCTTCATGTTAGGAGCTTATTTGCCTTGCAGAAGGGCATTAGGAAGGAGCTGCACAACTGTTGCCAATCCATTGTATAAATGCTGGTGTCCTGTTGACTTATTGATGACCAATCAGTCCCAGATGGTGAGGAGAATGTTCGTTATGGACATGTCTTCCAGTTGAGGGCTGAAGAGCCAGCTGTGAGGTTTACAATGGGTAAATAAACTCAAACCCTCTGCCTTGGCACTGTGGAAACAGAGCAATGGGAAGGGGTCAAGTCCTGGCTGTTGCTGGGCTCGTTGTCTCCTCTGCTCTGAGAGGTTGTGACCAGAGAAATGGTGTTGCTTCCTTGGTAAGCCCAACAGCACTCTGTGAATAACTTTTTTTTTTCTAGTCCCTGTTGACATCTCTTCCCACCTACAAAGGGCAGACCTGGCCTGAGTCCCTTGCTGCATCACTGCAACCCGTGTGCAGGAGCAGGACTGCCCTCATCCTCCTGATTTGTGCCACTTTAGTGGCTGGGATCAGTTGGGGCTGGCTCTTGGGACCAGGGTCTGCAGACATTGGTACTTTTCTCCACTGCTGTGTGGAGGAAAATCATTAACCTTTCACTGGTTTGATACCTGTGTAGCCTCATCTAGACTAGGGAACATTTTTTTCTAGAATTGGTTGGGATTTGTCGGAATCTCTGGTTCAATTTAAATCACTTCAGGCAAAAGGAGGTTATTTTTGACCCAGGGCTTAGCGCACAGGAACAGCTATGTACACATTATGCGAAGTGTAATTTGGAAAATGTCTGGTTTAGCAAAAGAATGGATGTAGAGGCACAGGTCTTTAAGTCCTTAACTTTGAAGAAGAAAAAACCACCCTTGGAGTTAGTGGTTCTGATTCTTCTGACTTGGCTGCGAGGTGCCTGGCCTGGCAGCCCAGGTGGCTTTCTCACCATGAATCAGCCTGCCACCTTGGTGAAGGCACCTTTTTGGAGTAAGAAACCTTACGTGCTCTATGCATAAAGATAATAAGAATAGAGGAGGAAAGGGAGGATGTGCTGCTGCTGGTCTGTCAGAGGGAGGGCTTGGTGCTGGCGAGGCAGCTGGGAGCTTCTGCCGGAGGAGATGGTTGTGCTCAGGTGCAGGAGGATGCTTCTCAGGCTCTCACCGAGCCACGTTTGCATAAGCCCCCGGCGAACGCGCTTGTGTTCGAAGGAACGATACGACAGTACGCCGCTAGGTGGCCCCAGGGAGAAGCCGGTGCAGGCTGCGGGGAGCAGCCTCGGGCGGGCTCCATCCCCGCTGCGGGAGCGCGGTCCGACCGCTGCTGGGAAAGCGCCAGGGCAGAGCTCCGGGCTCCCCCAGCCCCAGCTCACACCACGCTGCCTGCCGGCTCTTGTGCCTTGGGAGCGTGCTCCGGGGTGCAGGAGCACACAGGCGTGGTGCCTCCTCCGAGGAATGGCATGAACTGCCCGCTCTGACCTCGTGCCCCATAAGAATGGCGTCAGCTGCCTATTCTAGCATGGTGCCCTGTCAGCACCCACCAGTGAAACAGGTGGCAGCCCAGCAAACCTGGCACATGCAGGTGGCTCTACAGCCTGCATGCAGGCCGTCTGAGTGTCACAGTCCTAAGTAGGTTGGAGAATTAGCCAGGTTTCTTGGAGCCCTGGCTAACACTCAAACAGCACCCTCTGTCTAAAACCAAACATGTGACTTCAGCCATAGTTGCTAGTTAGGGTCAATGACACGTACAGCCCTGTGAGTAAGCCCCTGGTGCCTGCTGGCCTGGCTGGTGGGACGTGGGCTTAGGGCTGCTCTTCAGGTGTCTGCCTTCTAGCTGGGATGCTGGAGCAAGGTGCCTTTCCTTGCTACCACTGTGCAAGGGAACCTTGAAGGCTGACTTGTCTAGGAGAAACCAAGTGTCATGTTCTGGATATAGTTCTTACTTCAATTAGAAGTAGGATCCCAGCTAAATATTTAGGTCCTGGTATAATTCCAGGTCATCTGGAAGGAAATGCGGGCACTGTGTTCAGTTCTAAGGGAGCAAATGGTCTTTCCCCTGGGTTAGGAGGGGGGTGTAGAGCCTGCAATGTGCTTACGGCCTGTATTCCAAACCTGATCCTCTGGGAGCTGGAGGGCTGTGAAGCTGTGGATGGTTACAGCTGAGCAGTGCTTCTTTCTGGGGTGCTGATGAGCTCCTTTAGAGGTTTTAATGAATGGAGCTTCACTGATGGAGGAGATAGGAAAAACAGCTAACCCGAGGAAGCGTAAAACGGTGGCTGAGCCATGCCATAGAGAGCCTGGCCTGGTGGTCCTTCAGGGGGGGATGGCTGCTGCATAAGCCAGTTAAAAGGGCAAACATGGGGAGGGAAGGAGCTGTCTGGAGCTGCCACAAAGTCAGCTTTCTGGGACGTGCTGGCACAAAAGTCTGCACTGAGATGAGATCTCGGAGGCTTTGCAGTGCCGAGGGCAGGTGAGTGCTGCCAAGGAAGGCTGCGGGGCAGGTTCCCCTTGGGGCTGCTGAGGCTGCTTCCCTGCCTTGCACCTTGCCGCGAGCCGGGGAAGTACCTGCGCTCCTGCAGACAGGGAAGCTGCATCCCTCTTTCCTCTGATATGGACTCCTTGTGGGGCCTGAGGCAAGTGGTGCTGCTCTTCCAAGCCAAGCTTTGCCCATGAGGCAAACTGGAATGGGTCCAAGGGTTTGTCTGGTTTTCCTTTCTAGGTTTACCCCCCTGTTTAGTGGGATTAATAACACCTAAGGGTGTCAGAGTTAATTACTCATCAGGTTTCAAGTGCTCTGAAAAAAACCCTGTGCAATCTATTATTTGAATTTACAAGGCGCTGCTGCCTCCTATCTCCCAGAGTGACTGATGTTGAAGGATGAGGTCTCTTGAACGGCTTTGCTTTTTGAAGAACACAAGCTGAGGTCCTCAGAAGATACTAAGAGATGTCTGTTGTGCCTGCTGACTGATGCCAGCAGGAATTGATGGTGCACAGGAGGGAATAGCAATGCTGTTAGAAGCAGTTTGATTTAGGAGTTGGTCAAAGAGGAAGGATGAGGGCTCTTCCAAGACCTCTTGCTCAAGAGAAAACATAAAAAGATGTTTCAGATAGAAACCTCAGGACAAGCTGCAGTTTTGTATGTGGCTGTCAGTGGTAGCACCCCAGGACAGAGCTCAGCTCTTTCAGGTGAGAAATGCAGGTTTCATCCTAGGAAATCCAGCTCTGTGCTCCAACTGGCGCAACTGAACTTACTCAGTTTGGGACACTTCATCCAGATACTAGCCACAAGACAAATACCCCTCTTTTGGTCTTGATACAACCGGTGTGAGCTGAAATAACGTCTGCTAGGGAAAGAGCCTCTGGGTAACCATAAATAAATCCAGTTAAGCATGTCTTGGAAAGGGATTGACAAGCCTGAGACACCTTGTCTCTGTAGCCAGGAGCTTTTTCCCTGAAAAGCTTCATCTTACCGCTGCCCATCCCCAAATATCAATTCAGAGCCTTTATTTCCCTCCCAGCACTGTTTCTAGAGAGCGTCCTGAAAAATAGCTGTTCACTGAATAAATTCCCTCTGACAGATAAACTGAATTCTGCTATTGAGCCCTTTTAGGCTGGGGATTCAGCAAAGCTACAATGCGTTGGATTTTGCTGCTTTTCTGTCAGGGAGGTTTAATTTCAGCTGAACCATAGCAAGTACCTGCTGAATCAATCTGTCTCGCTGCTGCTGTGCTTGATGGGAAGTGAAATGTATTGCCTGACACCTGCTGAAGATCTCAGCCAGTGTTTTTTTTACCTGTGGGAGGAGGAATTTCTGGAAGGTGAAATGCAGAAGAGAGCAGGAATGATTCCTGAGCATCTGGGAGTTGAGCTGAACCTGTTCTGTGGGGTGCAGGTCCTGCTGCAGTGCTTGAACATTTGCTCAGACCACTAGTTTTGTGGGATTAGGCAAGTGAAGCTACCAACAGATGGCTATGAGGATTTTCCTCCCAGACTTTGTTAGTCTGGTTGCTCCTGAGTTTATTAGGTCACACAGTAGGTTATTAGTGGTAGGTTTGGATCCCTTGTGATTTAGGCACTATGGGGGCTGAGCGCTAGGAATTCACCCAGCTAATTGCATGGTGCATCTTGAGGCTTTTGGTCTCTTCAATTTCAGGCCTTTTAGCAATGTGGGGGATTGAGGAGTGTTTTGTGGTGTGCATGATGGATGCAGAGGGGGAAGTGAGCATTCAGTGGGCCCTTTGGGATGGAGAACAGCATGGATTGCTGTGCCTGGAGGACGTTGGGGTGGTGTTGCCTCAAATGGCTCCTTTGGCCATATATTCTGTGACGTTCCCACCCTATAGTACCAGCATGATGGCAACTGTGTCCAGTGTCCATGTTTTTACTGCCATATTCATGCGAGCACTTGGAAGTAGCACCACAAGGTGGGGAGGAAACTCGGAGGATAGGAAAAAGATGAAGGGACCTCTACGTACTGACAGGGCTGCAGCAAAGGACCCTGCTGCATGGTTGCGTGTGTGTGGTGCTGGGGTTTGTGGTGTGGCTGGCTGGGGTGGGGTGGGGTCTGGGGCAGGAGAGGAGCAGGCTGTGCTGTGCCTGGGCTGGAAGAAGGAATGCTGATCTCTGCCAGCAGTGCTGCTGGTGCCGCGGTTTCCTAAGCAAAGCTGTTCCCAGGCAGGGGTTAGCATGAGCTCCACTGCTTCTGGAGGAGCTTTGGAAGAAAGCTGGTTGTTTCCCATCCCCTGCTTGACTGGGGGTAGTTTTGCCTAAGGGGGGATCCCAACTAATGGGTCCCACCTGTGTCTTTGCAGATTGCTTGGGGTGGGATGCAACCTCCATGTAATGCCATGTATCCCTGTGCTCCCAAACTGCAGCTTGGGGTTAGGGTAGGGTAGGAGTGGGTCTTGCTTGCCCCTTCTCCCCTAAAGTGGGTGTAGAAGGCTGGTCCGTGAGCTGGTTGTAAATCAGTATGCATGAGGAAGGCAATTTTCTGCAAGTGAAACCTGCCCTAACCAAGCCCTGGGGGAGGGAGGAGAACTGCAAGTGTCAAGGTGAGACGGAAGAGCAACAGAATGAGATTTAATTTCCTTCCCAATAATTTTCTCAAGCTGTATAAACTTTCCTTATTTAAAATAAATACTCCCTGAAAACACATTCTGTGTCAGTGGCCCTGTGAAAACACCCCCAGTCACAACCTGTGCCTGTCCTTCGCTTGCAGCCTCAGCCAAAAGCCAGCAGTTTTACATTTTGCTCTATTAACTTGAGCTGTAAATTTCCTTGTGCAAAGTCTCCCAGGCTGTGGAATGAATTTAAGTAAACAGGGCGTACAATAATAGACTTGTGTTAGGGCAGGTTTTTCAAGTGGCCTGTAACTCTTAGAGTAAGTTCTTCTAAATCTCTCCCTGTTAGTGAAGAGTGTGTGAGCTTGTCCAGAAGGTGGAAGAAGTCATAGGAAAGCCCTGGCTGCTACAATCTCTGGGATCCTATCTGAGGTCCAGAGAAGAGCATCCAGTGTTTGAAAAGCAAAGAACTTGGGTGAGACAATATCTTGCCTGGTGTTTTAAGATTTTTTTTTTTTGTTTTTTGTTCAAGACCTCCATAGTTAGTTTTTTTCTCAGTGACAGCATCTGTGTGAAGTGTTTATAAGGAGACTGATGTTTTTTTCCCTTGACCTATAACATGCTGAATGCAGACTCTAAAATCAGTTTTCAGAGGGATTTCAGTCTTAACCACTGAAGAAGGCACCCAAAATTGTTTGCTTGCTTTGGAGACTATAGGATTAATTCCTCCCTGGAATTATTCTGGGGGAGGGGGGGATGGGATGGGGAACTCAGGAGGGGTTTCTCCTGTAAGTGTGATGGAAAACAATATTCTGTTTCAGTTTGGTGGGCATTGTTGCTCTGAGACTCCTGAAATTCTGCCTGCTTGGTGTACAGAGGTGCTGTATGTGTTTCTGCCTCATATTGCCAAGGAATCCGAAGGCGTTCTGGGGATGTTATGAGGTGTTCACATTTCCTGCTGGGCCAGGAAAGCACCTCTGCTGCAAATGCAACCTGCTTATCTCAGATCATTGTCCAGTCTTCAGCTAAAAGCAGTCTTAAGATGAACACGGTCTAGAAGGTTGTGCGTGAAGAAAGACTGATCTTACTTTGGAAGCTAGGCAGTTTTCCTACCTGATGCTTCTGCAGTAGATTATTGCAATTTTTCCCATGAACTTGCAGTTAAAATGAACATCTGGTTGGTGTCTTTGAGTTGTCTTGTAAAGGGTACTTGATCATTAGATAAAAAGGAAAGGAACTCCTGGCTTATAGACAGCCCTTTCCTGAAAAATAACATTGTAAGCAATAACTTGGCATAAAAGCCCACAAATGGGGGTTTCTTTAGATTCCCCTAGGTTTGGCTGTGCTGTCTGGTTATCTAACCTTCTACCAGCTGGCTCTTGTAAAACTGCAGGCAAAGTGGTTCTGACTTGCTAAGCTGTGGGGGAAAAAAAGCAAGAAAACCTCTTTAAGGCCCTTATCCAGAACTCAGTAAAACCAGTCAAAAACCTCTGTGATTCTGGGGGATACTGGATCACTTCCAAAGTGCAGAGGGCACTGGAGAAAGGCTGAGCCCAGCTTGTTAGATCTAGAAGCCAAGGGAAATTCTCTACTTCTGGGAGTGGAAAAGTCTTGGTAAAGTCTGGATCTTAGTGCCAGAGCAAGTGATTGACCCAAAATGGTAGAAGCTGGGATTTAAGGGATAGAAGGAAAAAGCCCTATGTACTGGGGGTACTTGAGAAGCTCATGAACTGGCCGTTTCCTCTTGGTCTTTTGGGATATCCTCTATTAGGTAAAAGGAAATGACTGATGCTTCATGACTCGTGCTGCTGGCTTGGCTTCTGCTATGATATATCTATTGCTTCAAGTATTTGGACCCAAACCTCCCACTTTCTTCCCAGTAGGAAAGTGATAACTGCAACAAGGCTTCACTCCGGTGGTTTTGTAGCTGTTAGCTCCAAAAGATGTTGAGGGAGGTTCTTGTGGGACTAAGTGGTCCTGGACCTGCAGTATAACTGGCAGCATAAGAACAAATTTGCCCAGCTGAAGGCAAAGGCTTTTAGATAAAACAAAGTGTTTGCTTTGGCATTCAGAAGCATGGAGATGCCACAGATGGAGAGCTGCCAGCTGGCTAATCACCAGCCACTGACTCATAATGTAAAAGTGTAGCGTGAGTCCCTGGTTTTTTTTTTTTTTTTCCTCCTTCTTGACAAACTTTACTACTGGGTGTTTTTTTTTTTTTTTTGAGAGGAGGAGGGAATTCTCATGGTTTTAAGCAAATCACAACTGACTCAGCCTAAGCCCAAGGGTAGAATGGCGAAGGCTTGATGGATTAAGTGTCCTGGAACAACTGGCTACACAGCTCTTTCTTGTTTTCTGGCTGTGAGGATCATCCTTTTGATCAGATTCTTTTCCCTACTGCTTTCCGGGTTGTAAATCCAGATTAGTCATGGCAGGGTGGCAAACAATTAATGGAGTAGGAGGTTAAACCCTGGGAGTGTGAGTGGTGGCCTCTGGGGAGTGAATACACCCTGGTGGCCAGGTGGAGAAGTGAGGACATCTTGAGGCCACCTGCCCATGAATTTGCTGTTTGGAAGGGTTGAGAGCCTGGGACTTCAACAATCCATATTTCTGCAATCCGCTCACAGATGTGGCTCTAGCTGTCCCTATTAGTTATGACCTCCTTGACTGTCTGACTTGCAAGGTCCTGAGTCTTGCTGTAAGACTCAGGCTTGTGCCCTGTAGCCAGGGGAAGAAGCTGTAGTTTGGCCACTTCCCGTCTCTCCTGTATATTTGACCTTCATAGTTTCCCACCTGTGCTGCCTAGGTCATAGTTAGCCTCAGGATCTGCTGGTTAACTGGTCTCTGAGAGCATTAGTCAACTGCTGCTGGGCTCCTCTCATGTACTGGTGAGCTCTACTGCAAGCTGACTTTCTTGCCTCTCTGGTCATACAAAAGTCCAGGAAACTGGTGTGTTTTATAGGTCTCTGAAACAGGATGAAAATGCAGAAGACACTGCTGAATGACTTGTCAGGTCTTTAGTCTAAATCCACTTTAGGAAGTGGGTTGCCAACTCCAACGTGAGAAGGCAAAGGCTTGAAATGCAAGGGACAGAGTATCCTGATTCCCAGTCGGCTGTGCTGAGGAATGAGCGGTGGTGTGCACAGGAATGTCTTTGGTTGACAGTCCTTACCAGCTGCCAACTTGCATGTCAGACTGGCAGGCTTGTTTTGAAGGCTAGTTAGGGTTATACTTCACCAAACAGTATGCAACTGCTACTACAAAATGATCCATGTCTAGGTGTGATGGCTTTGCAAAGGATGCACAAATGGACCATGCACAAATGTGGTTGCCTGTTGCACATCCAAGTCTGAAAATGTTATTTTAAGGCAGTACTTTAAAGCAGTAAACTTGCAACATAATCTTAAAGGTCTGCTCCAATCTGAATAATTCTATGATTTTAGAATCTGCTTGGGTGGGGTCCTGGACCTGTGTAGCTCACTGCTGGAGCTAGCAAGTGATGCTGCGTGAATTTGCAGGTTTATTTGCAATGAACTGATTTGCCTGATTAAGGTGGCTTATGAACACAGCTGCTGCTTGGTGCATGGCTTTTGACATCAGTAGTGTTATACCAGGGGTGAAATTGGCCTTCCCTATATTGTTGCCAGTTGCAAGAATTTATCATCCACCTGTGCTCTGATTTACGTGTGTGTAAATCCCAAGTAACTCCATTAACATCAATAAAGCTGCTTGAATAGATCTCTATCTGAATTGCGTGCTGAAGACTTCTCATGTTGCTGCTAGCTATGCAGGTGCAGGGATGTGGTTGGGTTCAGCTGGGAAACATGATGCCATCCAAGTGTGTGTCTAGCATGCAAACAAGAAGAAAATGCTGAGCTGAAACCACAATGCTCATTTAAAGGGATGCTATCAAGCTTTCAAGGGAAGATTTCTCTTGCAGTCTTAAAATATTGAACAAGCAGGAATTCCTGAAGAGTGTTTCCCTGGTCACTTGGAGGGGAAGAAAATGTCCTGCTCCTTTGTGATGGAAAAGGTAGTGGCCAGAGGAGGGTGGGTTGGTCCCAGACTAGTTTTGATGAGAAAGTTGGGAAGAAAAATAGGTTTCTGTAACCTCATTTATGCCCCCCACCTTCACTGCACCTATACCTTCAACAGCTGTGTGCAAGGACAAAGAACAGTAGCTTGCTTTTTAGCAAGTGTTTATTTTGTGGGCTTTTTGTATGACTTGTGGAAACTAGAAACGGAGCAATGTTAAGGACATGGGGTGGAGCAGTGCCACCTTGCACCGTTGTATGTGTTTTGAGGGACAGAGGGGTTGGTTGTTGTGTTGCGGCAGCAGCAGAAATGAAAAATCACCTGGAAAAAATTGTCACAGGGAGATGAGATAGCTTAGCCCTTGGATGAGCTCTCCTCTGAGCTGGTGGCTGTCAGCCCAAAGCATTTGGGGCTGATAGCTCTTCTGAATCGCTTGTGGTGTTACTAGAGACTCTCACAGATGTCTATACAAATTCTGGACCTCACTAACCTCTTTGTGACAGTGAGCTCCTGGTTAGGGAGGCTATGGGATTTTTGGTTCATTTGATGACTTCATGGATTGAGGTGCAAAGCGGTATCAATTGGGATTGGTTTTGGGAATGTGGAATGCAGTTTCATTGACTCCGATGTAATTTCTCCTGATTAGCAGAAACAGAAGGATTGGGAATACAGTGTTCTAGGTGGTTAGTGTTTGGAAGTATGTATTCATGTTACGGGGACTCTGTCACTTAGCTGATCCTTTTTTTTTTTTATATGTGCAGGGGAGAAGGAAAGAGAATAACTGGCAAGTTCCTTAGGGGTTCTTTTTTTGAAGCGATTAAGATAGCTGGCTCCTTGGAGTGAAAGTTGGCATGTCTTAAGGAAAAGACTTGCAGCATCCTATTGTTTTCCATTGCTGGCCAGGTGTAGGGATGTTTGCTGCATCCTTTCAGCTGGTGACGGTCTAGGGAAGGGGATGCCAGGCTCAGACTCTGGGGAGACTGGGCATCTCTGATGGCCTCTGTGGCATCTGAGCATAGCCGCTGTGTCCTACAGGTCTCCCCTTTGGCCAGCTTCTCATTGTGTTCAGACATCTTAAAATGGTCAATGGTGGGGTGGATAACTCTGCTCCATCTTTTCCCAGCTGTTTTGTCTTGATGGCAACATGTCCCTCTGAACTGGAAGCAAGATAAACCAAAAACCAAGCACCTTAACCCCCAGACCAAGCCATGGCCCCCTCATACACTTCACCCTACAGAAAACTGCAATACTGTCTTTGGCCTGAGCGAAGCATGTGCTTTTAGGTTGTAACCTTCGGAGCTGGTGGTTCTTTAATATGAAGAAGTGTTGGAAAATGTTAGTTTGGATCCGGTACTCATCGGCTTTCCAGGGTGCCTGAAGCAACTAGTGCAGTAGTTGCAGTTCAGGTGTCTCATGTGCCTATTTTTCATGAACAGGTTTCCCACCTGGTCTGTGTCTCCCATGGCAGACCATAGCTGTAGGTCTCCATTGGGTATTCTGGTGGTTTTTCCCACAGGCTAATGCAAACTACCACTGGAGATGGGAAGTGGGCAGGAGTCTGTCATACAGAGGGAAAAAGAAGGCTGACTAGAAGCTTGTCTGCATCTACATTTGGAATGGCTTTTTGGTAATTAATGCCTTTTGTCTTGTTTTTTAATTTATTTATTTAGGGAGAACGTGTTGCAGACTGCTTTCCTTAGGGACAGAGGGTGGAGGGGCTCTTGTAGAAATGCCACACCACCTTACAGGTGGTGTGAAGAAGGGGACCATTAAAATGACTAATTCCTTTCCAGCCTTCATACTTCTGTAGGTGTACACAGGCTTTCTAAAAATAGCCTCCCTACACTGACTGAAAATGGGATGCCCCAGGCATTTGACTCTGTGCAGCTCCCCTCCTTCTTTCCCTGTGTTTGAAGTTGAATGCTTATGGATGTTTTTTAGCTTATCGTAAACCCATCACAACTGGCAGTATTCCACCGTTCCAGGGCTGAGGGTTTTCTTTCTCAGCCTCCACCCATGCATGTACCTCTCAAGAAAAGATCACGTGAACTCCTCTGCCTGCCTTAGAGAAGACTGTCACTTCTCTATACCTTAAAGATCGTGCTTAGCATTTATTTCACTGAGAAGATTTCCCACCTTCTTATGGACCTCAGACACTGGCTGTGCCCTTGATCTCAGCAGCTGCTTCCCTGTGACAGACTAGTTCTTGTGGCCTTTAGTCTCTCCACTGAACCCTTAAGCTTGTCCTAAGGGGCTGGATTGGCTTGGGAAGAGGATGGTATTTCTAGGAGTCCTTCTGTTTTAAGAATTTCTCTCCCAGAGATCACAGGGAGAAGAAAACTTGCTGTTGATACCTGCTGAGATCTAAGTTGTTGCACCATCAGCAGCAAGAGCAGCTGAAGGTGTCCCATCCTGACCTTGCTGTCTGTGGGGCACATTAGGTGGGACAGATCTTGCTGGAGAAGAACCTGGTAGAAGGAAAGGACACATAGAAAATGTATTGAAGTCCGTAGCATTGCCCTACTAATGGGAGACTGGTGCAGAGCCTGCAAGACACTGAGGTGGGCAGTGATCCAGCTGGTGTTACCACCAAGAAAATGTAGATACAGTAAGTGGGTGACTTCAGCAGTTCTGTGCTGAAATATCAGGGTTGGATGCACATGTGAGCACTGCAAGACTCTAACCACAGACAGCTGGAGGCTGGGAAAGATGTGTGGGCTAAGGTCCTAGCTAGAGTCAGGATACTTTTCTGACCTGGGGTCTGACTGCTACCGCTGGGCTTAGAGGAGCTGTTTTATAAGCTATACTTCAAGGAGTTGAGGGAACTGATTTCTGCATGAGTATGTGCAGATTAAAACTGAGACCCAAAGAGATACGCAGCCTCCTAGCTGGTGCTGTGTATGGCTCCATGGGTGGAAGCTGCGTGCAGAAGCTGAGACATGTGGACTGACCACAGCTGGAATGATCTGTTGAAAACGGTTGTGCTCTCCCTGGTGCTTATCCATAAATCACTAGCTGGTGCCCAGGGTCTCTGTCAACAGGTCTGAGTCAATCCTCATTTGTGCGATGAGCAGACAGAGAAAAGCACTCCAGGTGGGCAGCGTGATCATGGTGTGGTGCCTTCTGAAGCAAATCTTGCTGAACAGGCTGTGTGGATGATGGGCTGCTGCTCTGCTGAGCACCTTGCACCCCACAGATTAACTCTGTCATAGCTGCTGCATAAGAGGTCCCTTCCTAGAGAGGGGAATGGGATTTCCCTATAACTGACACCTGATCCAAGTGTGCAGGCTTGAGGCTGCCAGTTTCAGCACGAAGGCATATGAGGGATCTCCACCACACTTCTTGGCATGTTTCTGTCATGGGAGACTTTGTGGAGGAGGAGAGATGGGCAAAAGAGGCATGGAGATGTGTGCGAGGTGGCTTGTGTGCTTGCTTATTGGCAAAAGGTGCTTAGTCTCCTCCTTGAATCCAGTTGAATGCTCTTGCATTTGAGAGCTGGATTAATTCCAATGCGTTTGGCTTTGATTTCCACTTGGTGAAAAAGGAAAAGCAGTGGAGCAAGAAAGCTATTCGTTTCAGGAAGAAATCTGTAAGGTTCCTTCAAAAATGTTCCGGAGAAAGGGATAGAGTGGAATGTGTAGGGAAAGAGTTAAGGCAGGGTATCACCTTTTTGGAGTGACAGTGTTTCCTTTGGGTATCTCACAGGGAAAGGGACATCCCTGCAGTGTCACAACAAAGCAGCTCTGCTCCATCCCACAGATGCACATGAGAAAAGCTTAGCAAGAGGGGTATGTGCAGAAGAACCCCAGTCTAGCCAAATCTCGGTGCTTTATGACTGTCCACGTCGCTTGAGCTGTGTGTCTGTGGATTGCAGCTAGCTCAGGTAGCTGTGCCTGACCCTGTTACTGTGTCCACATGCCCCATGTAGCTGTAGAGACGGGTGATGTCTGTTGTGTGAAACTCCTTTACTGTCCAAGGGAGTGGTGATGACTGGCTTTCCAGGGGTGTCATTGATGTTAGTACTTAATGAGACAGTGTAATTCACAAATCTGCTTTGAAACAGTTTGTCTTGAGAGCATTGCTCCCTAGGTCAGGCTCACAGATAACATCAGTGTCTATCATGAAGGGAAGAATGTATTTTGGTAGATGGTGCATTGCAAACAAGACAGACAAATAATAGCAATCCGCATAGACAGAGGTAATTAAAGTGACAGCCACACTGACAAATAGCTAAGTAAATGGATAGGGCGATTTACTAATGAAATGAGTATAAATGGATATATGGACATGCAAGATGGGGAAAGTGACAGAAATATGAATTTGGCGTATTCCCAAAAAGCACTCTCAGGGCTGCTGTTCATGCTCTGCACTTGTTAGTCAAACAAGGCTGCATTCTAAATCATGAGATTGTTACAGATTGCAAAGACTTTTTTTTTTTCCCCTTGTAACTAGACACAGGATTGATCGTATAGCTGGGGTAAAAGTGAAAATTCCTGCCTTTCCAAGCAGAAAGAGGCAAAACAGGCCAGCTAATTCCAGTACTGTGCCAGTGACTATAGGCTAAAGAGCAAAGTACCTTCAAGGCAAGGAGATACATAAATAATTTGAGCAAAAGTCTAGGGAAATGCACCTCCTGTGCTTTAGCTTAGTACTTGGTCATGGTGCAGGGTGCAGGAGGAGTTTGGGAGCATTAGAAGTGGGTTGAAGTCAAAGTGAGAGGAGGCAGGGCTAGGATGTCCTAGTTAGGACTTGGACGTCCTAATGGCCAAGTTGTTATGCTTCCTGCAAGTCCTAAAATGGTGTGGAAGTGGAAGAATAGTCCTAAAGACGGTGTAACCATCTATTTGAGGCTGAGAATCTGGGAAGTATCAGGCTCTTCAGACCCCAAGTAAGGAAAGCTTAAGTTGCTTTACTTATGGGACCAGTGCAAGGATGGTTTGAGCTCACTCTTAGACAAATACAGGTTTCAGATCTTTGGTTATACCCAGTTTGGCTGATAATTAGCTTGTGTCTTGTTTTTTCTCCCCTGCTCCAGATACTGAGAAATATCTGAGGTTTTTGGCAATATTGGTCACCTTTGGAGTACAACCAAAATGCCCAGCTCATGATTCTGCTAGTCATCAAGAAAAAGCTTATCAAAGAAAAATATCAATCTTTGAATTGCTGTATGTTTATCTTGTTCAAGCCATCTGATGCTACATGAAGTTATTCTTGCCTTTGCATCCTCTTAATGCCCTATGATTAATAGCCAGCTGATTGTACCTAGAGCACTCTTGCACATGCAGCTGTTTTTGGCGAAAAAACAGGAGAAAGAGTTGTGCTGCTTTAAGTGGAGCTTGGGGTGATTTCTATGACTTAATGGAACATGCACACAGTGCTGTCTGCTAAGCGGTACTTAAACTTCATGTGCTCAGGGTGGGGAAAAATGATCCTTTAATATTAAAATTAGGTGATGCCGCTTTTCCAGAAATAGCGTATGGTGCATGTTTGGAGGGTACACATTAATCTTCATTAAATTGGTGTCCTGGAAATTGGGGTGAACAGAGGTGCAGAAGGGGAGGTACTGGGAGTGGGAGGAGATGGGGCAGTGTGTTACTGGCTCGGTAGCACGTGTACCCTGCTCCTTTGTGCAGCTCGGAGAGCATTAAGTGATGCCTGTTGGGACTTGAACCAGAGTTTTATGAAGGGGTAAGATGGAGGAGGCAGGAGAAGTAGGCAACGTAACTTCCCCGGAGGCAGCATTTCTGCTTAGAGGCTGCTTTGTTTTGGTGTGCTCTTCCCTCCTTGAGATTAATTTGCGATGGCGGGGAAGCTTTTGAAGGCTGTTTAATGCCACAAGCCGCATGTCACGTTGTGTCCTGCAGGAAAGGCAGATAAAACAATTAGCATGTCAAATTCCTCTGAAGATGGAGACCTGCCTCCCAGCCTGTGTGGTTATTTGCATTTCCAGAGAGGGAAATGGCAGGTGTAGAGCATTCTCCCCTTGATGCAGAGCTTTCAAGCAGTTGCTCCTCTGTTGAGCTGGGCAGTGTTGTGCATGAAGGCAGGTTTGTTCTGGGTCCATAGTGCTGGGACTCCCCTCCCAGCTTTTTTTTTTTTCCCTGGTCCTGTTGATGTCTCAACTATACCCTGCTCTTGCCTGGTTTGTGAGCGGCAAGCACTAAATACTGTCATTTGCAAACAGCAAAGAACAAAGAAAGTGGGTGTTTTGTGCCTTCCTCTGAGAAGTTTGTTTGCTTTGAGTACATGTCGCTTGCACTGGGAAGCAACCGGGCATGGTGATTTCCCCAGGTCAGGAGCTCCTACAGCTTCCACTCAGCCTCTTTGGGGTGCAGTCCCTCTTCTTGGATGTGTCTGCTCAGGCTGCATCCCTCATATGAGGCTTTGTGCAAATTGACAAAAGCTTAGAAATGTTCTTCACCAATTTAAACTTTCTCAATCAGTTTTGCTCTACTGATTCCAGTCTGGACCAAGATCTAGGTTCTACATGCCAGACAGGCTAGGTTGAAGGGACAACATAAGGTCATGGTTCATGATTTCTTAAGGGTTTTCCAATATAGCTTTCTGACTAAAGGGTTGACAAAGCCTAGTTCTGGGTGCCTTAAAAATACTCCTCCCAGGTGTTATCTGTTTATTGTGATTTTGCTCACTTAAGATAGTATAAAGCTTTTTCCTGTTTCATGGTTCAAACACAGAAACAAGTGGATGCTATGGCTTGTTAGTCTCTAGAATGTGTGACACTGTTTGTCTTGAAGTGGCAGGTAAAAACAAAAGCTGTGACCGGATTTTTCAGCCCACAGCCTGCGTTGTGAACACTAAAAGGACTGGATAGGTTTGGCTAGAACTGGATATGTTTGGCTAGAACAGTCAAACTCACTTTTCCCACGTACCTGGATGTCCTCTGGGCCACTCTGCATGGTTGTACAAGAGCACAACAGGGTTTGCTTGCTTCCTCTTGGTGCCTTTTCCAGATGGCTATTCATGCTGGAACACAGAGTGAAGTGTATGATTGGAGGTGTATGTATGAGCCGCAAATAAAGCCAGGTTTGCTCACTAGGTCTAAGAATGAAATTTAGGAATCTAGTTCTTATGTAAGGTGCGATGCAATAAACTGCTCTAATTACAAAACAGTGGCATGCACATGCTGCGTTCTGAACTTCACTGAAATCTGCCTGCTGAGTTGGCACAGGCTCCTTCATTCCAGAGCAGTGGCGGCAGCAGCAGTGAATCTGTGGTTCTCATTCAATTTGACCACAAAGTTAGCGTTAAGAAATCCAGGATGCAAATTTTGTCTTCAGTGGTTCTTGTACCCCTGAGATGGATCTGATGCAACAGCCTGTTCTGGCCTCTTGGTCTTACATCTTTCTCATGCTGTTGAAGAGCAAGAGTTTTTTTGTGCCAGGCATAGTTAAAAGCACGACCTATGCCCCAAATCCTGGTGCTTTCATGTCAGAGCACAGTAAATGTTTGCAGAGTTTTGATGCTCAAATAAATTAATGCTGGGTATTAACTCCTGTCAGCGGTGCTTTGCACTGAGAATGAAGTTGCTTGTTCCTCTTTGCTCTTACACAAGCTTATTTAGGTGTAACATGCTCCTGTAAAAAGAAGGGATCTCTCCCTGTATAAGACCTTTCTGAAGGGTTGAAAATATGTAGTATATAGCATTTCACCTCTAGATTACATACCTGATAATCTCTGATGCTTTAGAATATTTAAGTTGCTCTGTTAGCTGAACCAGGTGTATTTCATGGCAGCATTTAACCTCTATATTTTGGGGCAAGCTCCCTCTCTAGAGAGCTCACAGCCCTGGTTAATGGTGCAGAACTTGCCTGTTGTGGCAGACTCTTGTCCCTAAGAGGCATCGCAGGGCCACAAATGATAAACTCTTTCCTCTTCGTTCAAAGGTTTTCCC
Source organism: Falco biarmicus (assembly GCF_023638135.1). Taxonomy (NCBI): domain Eukaryota; kingdom Metazoa; phylum Chordata; class Aves; order Falconiformes; family Falconidae; genus Falco; species Falco biarmicus. The sequence continues at coordinate 36,016,666 of NC_079288.1, forward strand.
ACCGCATGGGAAGAGGAGGAAGGGCTGAGATGCAGAGCTGGTGGGAGATGTGGCTGAGGGTGGTGCAGAGGCTGTGGGTTGCTCTCTGTAGTTGAGCTGCTGTGCAGTGAGCAACTAACTGGTAGATGTTGGGGGAAACGAGTTGTTGTTATGATTCCTGCCAAAATACTCTTGACCCATCCCAGGCACTGCTACCAGGCTGCTGGTGCTGTGGCACAGGCTTGTTTTGAGCTCTGTAACACAGCTGCATCAGTGTGTTGGCTGCAGGTGCTGGGAGGCTTCAGTAGTGCTACTGTAACACCAAGATGAGAGGAGAAAAGGGATCAGGTGTGCAAATGACTGAGCAAGTCAGCAGCAAATTTAGTATCTTGTTGCATTTTCCTTAGAGCTAAAGCAATTAGCTCCTATGTGGAGCCATGTATGAGCTTAAGTTATCTTTAAGGCTGTTAAGGTATATTGAAGGCTTTTTGCAAAACCATGGTGCAGGTGACATCCCAGCCTTTCTGCAGGCTGGTGTAAAATCTTCTATGCTTAGACAGCGTTTCAGCTTGAAGGGAGCACCTTCTCAGAGTGCTGGGTTGAAATACTGTGGTGGTGTTGGCACTGGAGCTCACCTGTGAGGTGTGGGTGTGTTCCCCATCAGTGACAGCTTGTTACTGTTTTATTGTCTGAAACAGGGATGGGTAACTGGCGGAATTGTGGAGGCTTAGCAAAAATAAATAGCTGTATTTTTCTTCTAGCAGAACCACCTATGAACCTCTCTTTAAGGCTGGTCTCATTTCAAAATGCAGAAAACACAACAGTGCTTAGCATGCTCCATTGGCTTAGAAACGCCTTCCGTGTTGGGCAGCATGCTATGGTGTGAGATGATGCGGTTTTGCAGTGCTCCCTGCTGCTTCTGTCTGCTCCAGGGGAAGGAAAGGAGCTCAGCTGGTCATGTTCCACTTACCTCCAGCTGTTCAAAATCCTCTTCATGGGTGATGAGGAAACATTGTTAAGACTTGAGGCCTCACTCTTTGCCAAGCATTTATCTTCCATAAAATGCTTTTGAGTTTAATCTCTTGGTTCATCTTCAGAACACCCATTACTCCTTGCAAAACAACATGTAGTTCTAGATTCAGTAGTAGATGACGGAAACCAGAGGAGTGATCTGAACCGAAGTGACTTCTAGATGTACCTTTTGTGCTGGGGCTTATTGCTCCTTTTTGGCAGATAAGGCATAAATAATAAAATAAGCTTTGCACAGAGGTAGCATGCACGTGAGAACTCTTCTGACTTCAGCCTCATTTGTGGTGCTCTTGGTTCTTTTGATATTTACTGGCACTGTAAGACTCCTGGCAAGCACACAAGAATTGACAGAACTGTCTTTAAGAAAATATGGACCCAGGTGATAGCTTCAGCCTGTTTATTATGTACTGGGGCAAAATGCAAAAGGAGAAATACCTGTGCCATGACAGAACTGGTTGTACTGTTATTGCTTTGAAGATATCTGCAAGATCTAGGTAGGGAGTTGGGGTAGGATCCCTTGTCTGGGAACTCCGTACACAGTTTGAAGGTTCAGCAGATGGTACAGCTTGTAGACAAGATGCCCAAAGTGAAGATCCCTGCGGTGTTGGGGGGGCTTAAGCTGGCCGGTGAGAAGTTAGTAACATTGAACTCCTACCTCGCTGGGCTAGAAACCCCAAATCACATTTGAGGTGGCAACAGCACTAGCTCAGTGTATGTGCCAGGTTATGTCAGGTAGTGGCCTCACTCATGGGAGGAGAGAAAGCTCCTTCAGCCTGCTCACCTCTGCTGCCGTGCTGGTGGGAGGCAGAGATCCTCACTCCGCCTGACTTTCCTCGTAAGTGGAGCACTCACAGCTCATTTAGAGGAATTGGGAGATATAATTAGTGTTTATGAAACACTTGGGGATTGTGTAAAACAAATCAAAAAAAGGAGCAGTGCCAAAGCACTGACAATATTTACACAACATCTGAAGGCTGCCTGTGTTGGACTCTATCATAAGGAAATATGTGTGGGTGCCAGAACTTAAGCAACTGTTAAATGCATCCTTCTGGCTTAGCATCGCCATCCATGAATCCTGTGGGAATGCTCAGTCCTTGAAGCTTAAACATAATGCTCTTTCTGGTTATCATCCAAAGCTTTCTGAAGGGGGAGACCACCTCACTGCTGCTTGTCTGGAAGAGGGATGATGGATCCTTAGGGAAGCAAAAATATTTGAGGGTTGTGGAAGTGGTTTAAATTCACAGGCTTTTTTTTTTGCCTTGTTCTCAGTGTTCTGCTCTTGGCTTTCCCTCTTCTCCTGCGCTGCAGTGTGTTGGGGTGCTGAGGAGTTTAAACCCTCTGCCGAAACAAACTTGAGTGGCTTGCTTTCTGCATGGAAGGAGTGCTGTTCTCCTTGTAGATGGTATCGCCGGTTACCTAGAAGGCTGTATCTCCCTCTGAAGTTTTTACAGTCTAGGCAGTAACGGCTACACTGCCGTTGTTCAAAAGCAGAGACTGAAAGATCACTCAGATACCAACAAAATATCAGCTCAGTCCTGTTCGTGAAGATGAGACCTTGGATTCAGCACCCTCATGGTACAATGGGGTGTCTGATGCCCTGCTTCAGTGTTCAGTGTCATGCACCCAGTGTGGGATGAGGCACCCCCCAGGCTCTTTGCAGAAGGACGACTTCTGAACTTGTTACTAACTGAGCCTCTTGGGTTTGAACGTTGGTTTTCACCTTGACTTCCCATAAGAACCACGTGCTGCCTTTTGTGGCTGATGGGCTTGATCTTTTTGGAGGACTTTCCCCCTGAGATGGAAGGCCTGTATTGCAGGACCACCTTTGGCAATGGGAAGATGCTTTTCCAGGGAGAGTGGGTGATGGTGTGTTAGGACCCTCGGGGGAAATACAGCCAGGGTGGATATGTGCTGCCTGTTTCTTGTGCTTGAACTGCCCAGAATTTTGTCTTTCTACTATTCCTGTGCTCAGTCCTCCTTACCATGATCTGATACTGTTGTCTGCTTCACATGATTAATTGGTTGTTTATCAGTGACTCCTTTCCTTCCCCCAGTTGTTATTCAGGGTGACTTTCAGATGTGTATTGGTTATCATCCAGGTAAGCATGGTATATCCCTGCCTGTTAATAGCATTTATGGGATCAAGACGTATCATCTTCATCCCTAGCATGCTCTTGTGCAAATACTGGCAGGTCATCAGCAGTGTATTTTCAAAAAACATTTCCCAAGTGAATGACAAGAAATCTCTAAGCTCCTGAAAGCTGGATTTTTTTAGAGACTTGTCGAAGACCACAGGGTATGTTGGGAAGGGAGAAAAGGGCTGGTGCTTGCAAATTCCTCTGGTCTTTGAGCTCATTCATATGATTTAAATGTAAGAATATGGTTTGGTTTAGCTAGAAGAGAGATTTATGGCTTTTGTAGGAGATAGGCTAAGCAGACAGATCTGAAAACCCTTTTGAATTTCAAACAAACAAATGCTGAACATAGCATGTTTTATTATCTTTTAATTGAATGGTGTCCTATGTCTCCCATAGACTGCAGGTGAGTGCTTGGAATACTGGGTCTGCTTCAAAGCTTTTGGATTATATTGATCACAGGGGTAAATCACGGGGGACTTGCAATGAAACAAATTCATTCCTTCTGTAAGTTTTGGTATATTCCTTAAGAATGAGGAAGCTCTCCCTTCCTGGAATTTCAGTGCCTTTAGATGTTTGATCAGCTCCCATGTGAGACCAAGTGGTATGTTTTGGCTCTGCATTAGATTTTTTTTTTCTTGTCTTGAAGTTATTAGAAAAACACATAGTCCTGGCAAGAAGTGGATTACTTTACACCCTGCTTATTGCTGAAACTCGTGTCTGGGTTTCCAACTTCTAGTAGAAACAAGACTGATGTCCATTTTAACAAAAATAGAAGTTGTACTAAGGCAATTCTTCCTGTTCTTCTGTATGTGTGGAGGAAGGGAGGGAATTGAGAGGGAAAGTGAGGCTTGACAGCATTTCTAATCAAAGCCATGGTCTGATTATTTTCTTAATCTAAGTTGGTGAAAGCATCCTCAAAGAGGCTGAGGCCAGATGTAGATGCTCCAGGGAATTCAGAGCCCTCTTCTTTCTGAATGCTGGCACAAATCTGATGAATCGCACTGAGCATGTAATGGCAGTGCAGGCTGGTAGCAGGAACTATTGGTAGACAGGGCTTAAATGGACTTGAGGAATCCTTTATCCATAGTTGGATGGTATTGTTAAAAATACCAGAGCCTTGAGTGACAGCTAAAGTCCATTTTTGCTATTGCAGAGGGAAAGAAGCAACGTTTAAGCAGGGTAGACCAGAATGTTCATTATAAGACAGGATTCTCTGGTAAAGGGGTGTTGGTTTAGCATTTGTTGCCTTTATTGTCTCTGGAAGCTCATTGACTTCAGTGGGAATAAAGGACAGAGTGAGCTGGGTAGCTCCCCAGCAAACCCAATAAAGTTCAGTGTGGCTGCAGCTCTGCACTGGCATCTAAGTATTTCTCTCAGAAAGGAATTAAATTTGGGTCTTCCATGCACCGGACGAATATTTTAGCCACTAGCTATGGTAAAAAACCATTCCCATAGCTGCAGTGTGTAGAAGGCCTAGCTCACCTGGGATGCTGGGATTTCAGGCCAGGTCCTCTGGAGCACACTTGTTTACCTCTGTAGTAGCTGGTTCTTGTATGGGTCTGGGCTGCCCATACAGAAGTGTTCTGCTGCTGAAAATGCTCCTGAAAACAATTCCAGCTGCATCGGGGAGTGTATTGTGAACTCATGAGGCAGCTGAGCAAAGTTCTTTTGGATCATAGCTTTAGGTTTGACTGTCCAGGTTTTACCCCAGATCTCTTTCCCCAGAATGCTGGGACAGCATTTCTTGTATTGGTTTAAAAAAAAGTGAAAATTTTGATGGTGTGCTCTTAGATTCTGGCTTGGTTTAGTCTCATCAAGTGTAACTCCCATGTCCCCCTGTCAGGAGCTGCTTCAGGGACTCATGCTGGGTAGAGTTCATGTCAGATTAGTGATTCTTGTGTTGCTGATTTGGCAGACAGCATGGCTTTCTCAATTTCTAGTCTTCTAGTGCTCTCTCTACTCCTCCTCACCTTGGTGGTGGTGAAACCCAAACCAAAGAAACAAAATCCAACAGCTTTAAGGCAGAAAACACATCAGAGGTGCTGAATGCAACTTGGTGGCATCCCTTAGGCCATGGGTGCCCATTCTTGCACCACCTTTGCAACATACTAAATTCAGTGGCATTTCCCAACAAGGACTGGGCTATAAATGGGTATAAATGATCACACAGCAGTTTTGTTAGCTGGGAACTGGATTTAATTTTGTATGAAGTCCTCTGAAATATTAAGGCAGGGTTTCTGAGCTGGTCCTTGGAGAAGTGAAAGGTGAGCCTGTGCTTCACACTGCTGTCAGAGTTGATGTCTCTGTTTCTTGACTCGAATATACCACACATTTTGACATTTACTGACTCTCTTCAGAGGCTGTAGCAGTTTCCACACTGCAGGCTGGCAATCTGCTCTTGGTTTATTGAACATCCTTCTGGTTTGTTGGATGAAATCTTAATTTTCTATCTGAAAAGGCTGGCAGCTGCAGAAGGCATGGTCTTTTGCTCTGCCTGGCTGATTGTTTTTTAGCAATCCATACAGACCTTTAAATCCCTTAATATACTTCACAGGTTTGCTGTTGCTTAACACACCTGTAGTTAAGTTTGTGTCTGTAATGATCTCCTTACTGATACAATGTGCATTGTTATTTATTAGGATCATATCAGGAGTGTATTGGTATTGTCCAGGTGTTTCCCAAACTCTCAGCCCTGCTGGCCATGTTCTAATCTCCTGACCTACAGCAAAGGAGCCTCTGTCCCACAGAAATAAAAAGGCTTAATTGCAAAATAAGTTCTGCTTTGTGAGGTTAGGGATTTAGGGTTCTGTTAGGAAATTACCTGGGCTGAAAGCTTTTTAAAAATAAATGTCACTTCAGGAGCTGGGTTATATAGAACAAGAATTTGATAGTATAAGCTAATTGCTGGTTAATTTTCACATACGTGGCCAGACTGCTGGTTAAGAGGGAGCTGAGGTAGTAACACTACTGATACTATAAGGACTTGTTGCTATAGCTTTGTGACAAGGTTGATTAGGCACTGTATGAATCTCTAGATGGTTTGAGGAAGGTCAGAACTAGCTATTTTTAGAGTTGCTTCCAAAATGCCCCTGCAGAGATGAAAGAGTTGGGTTGCAGTTCAACTTCGCCTGAGATTTCCAAGCTCACAGGAGCAGAGGGATCTCTTCTGGTTTATAGTAACTGAGCAGTGAAAAAGGGAACTGTGGGGGAGTGAGCTGTAGAAATGAAGCTGTGAATGTCTGGGATGTCTGTATTTAAAAAAAAAAAAAAACAACAAAAAACAAAAACAAAAAACAAACAACAACAAACCAACCCCACAACATTCACCTAGGATATGATGGAGAGCATCCCTGCCCAGAGATGAGAAACTTCTCTTGTGGATGTGCTCTGTTTATCATCCTTATTGAACAGGTGCAGTCTTGTTAACAGATCTATTTTGTCACTACTGCTCGCTTACCAAATGTTTCTGTGGGGCTACAGTTCTACCCTGAAGTTTTCTGACACCTCCAGGGTGAAGCCAGAGGTTGCAGTGATGCTATGGCAGGCAATGGAGTGGAGGACCAGCCCAAGTGCACTAAAAGTTGGGCTCTGAGCACGCGTGGGGCATGATCTCTAAGAGATGACTGCTCGCCAGGAGACTTCCCTGCTCAGAGGCTGTGAATTGGTGCTCTCTTCCTTCCTGAAATGAAGATAGCTACATGAAAAAAGCAGTTGGCTCTGCCACTTGACGCAGAGGAATGCTTCCATGAAGTGGCAGTACCTCGCTGTCTATCTGCATCCCTGGAGAAGCAGATGATTGCTTGCTGCCTCCTCCAGTGCATGATCTGGAGAACAAAGCTGCTTTCCTGAAACAAATGCAACTAGCTGAACCAGGTGTGCATCGCTCTGTATGGGGCTTTGCCTCTGTAGAGGCAGCAGGTTAACACTCACTGGGCTCTGACAGAGAACTGTACCCATACCAAGACACCTTTTTTGTTACTGGACTTCACTGGTAATTTTTTCTTGCATCTGTTGAGGCTCAGTGCTGCCAGGGGAAAGACCAGATGCTCCCTGTTTATACACGCTTTACTGAAGTGTTTCCTTTTGTTTTGAGTATCCTCTTTGAAGTTTGAAACTAAAATATCTTGGATTTCTGCCTCGTCGCTTATTTTGAAGCAGTGTGGTTGGGGGAAGATGTCCAAGGTTGTAATCAATGGGCCAGACATCATCTCTGTCTGGGAAGCTGCAGGACATGGGAATATGCTTCAAGAGTAGTGCAACCATGGGCAAGAGGATGGGTGGATGTTCTTCTTGGGTGTCCTCTGGTAAAGCATCATGTTGTTGAGGGCACACTGCTGATGTGGGCTGTTCGGCCAGCTCTGAGGCTGAACAAGAAACTTGCAGACCCTTGACAGCCGAATTTGCTTGTGTGACTAGTCACCAGTAGTCTTGTGAGGGAATGGTAATACCGGTTGTACCATGCCTTTAAAGGAAACATCTCCCTATGTGTGTATCTGCCATGCAGCCAGGCGATCTGCCCTTCCAGTGTGTTGTACACCTGGAGGTCTGATACTGGGGGTGTTACCTCCAGGTCCAGCAATTGTGGGAATCCCTGGTCTGCTTAGTAGTCCAAGCCATGAGTCACAGCACGGTGTGGGGAGAGTAGATGAGTATAGAAAACCTTGTAATTAAAAGCAGGGATATTCAAAGAAGCCTCAAACACCTGGGTATGCAAGCCCAATTCAATGTCCGGGTACTTTAACTCCTTGTGTTATATCTGATTTCCTCTTCCATGGATGCAGTTTATTACTGGGACTGTCCTTTTGTCACCATCGTGTATTCAGTCTGCAGGGAGTGCAGCAGCCACAACAGCAAACTGCCTCTGCCAGAATGCAACCAGTGTCTGCAGTGCATTTTGCAATCAGGATGGTTGTGTTCGAGGGAAGCCAAGTGAGCAGTGGTGTCCTGGAGGCAAGGTCTGAGGAGACACCGGTAACATGTCTGGTCTCAAGGCTTTTGCTAAGGCCCCCTCTTTCAACACAAAGTCCTTTTTGGGAGCTCTGGTTTCACAGGACTGGAATTACCAAGCTGGTTTATGGCATCTGCTTTTCATCTCTCACCTGGGAAGTCTCTGCTGGCAGCGTAGATGGAAGGGCTGTGCATGAGCTCAGCATGCCTGCCTGCCTGCCTGGGGCCCTGCGCTGCCTGCAAGGAAGTGTCTAGGCTCTTCCAGCTTTGGGTGGAGTGAGAGGAAAACACCTTGGCCTGTTTGTGCCAGCAGTGAGCCTGGCAGCCTGCTGCGAGCATCCTCTGCGTGTGGTGCTGCAGAGCTCAGCTCCCTGCCACACTTCGCTCCAGGCTCACCAGGCCACTGAAGGATGCCTCTCCTTCTGATGCTCTTCACCCAGCTGGTTGGCAGCAGGGCTTTGCAAACAGCATGGCTATACCTGAGAAGTGGTCCCAAGCTGGTTGGGCTGGGCACTGGCATGTTTAAAATCTGGATGAAACCCAGTGCAAGACAGTCCCTGTCCTGAAGGGTTTGATCTGTTCTCGCTCGCTGCCTCTTGTGTGCTTGGTGAACACGGCAGGGACTTGTCTGAGGTCACGTAGCTGGTTTTGTGGCAGGGGAGGGCAAACCTGTGTGGAGGGCTAGCAGTCCTGCCAGGAGCTGGGAGACAGAGCTGCAAGTGAAGCATCTCGTTCCTCCTGCCCCCAGCATTGCGCTGGTGGGGCAACTGCTTGAAGCAGTGCCTGGGAGCACCTTGTCTCCTCCCTGTTTGTTTTGCATGGCTGGAAAAGGCCCAGTGAACGTGGCAGTTTGGTGACAAGCAGGGCTGTTTGAAGCTGGGTTTCCCTGGGCACATCCTCTTATTCCACCTCCAGCCTTCACTGAGGCAGAACTTGGGAACAAAGCATGTTTTCTGACATTTCCAGGGCTCTGCCTTGCACAAGAACAAGCTTGCAGAAACCCATGTTCCTGGCAAGGGTTAGGAAGTGGGTGGAACAGTGCAAACAGGCTGGAGACAGAGAAATCCAACCTCAGAAAGAAACTTTCACTCCATCCTGCGATGCCTCAGGCAGGGATTTGGATCTGAGGAGCAGCTCCTCCATCAAAGTTTGGAAGAAATGCACAGAACTGGGAAATTTGAAGAGTAGTGAGAGTGTAGCCTTAGGCTCAGCTCTGTGCATAGGTGCTGTACAACTGGCATTACAGGTCTGCCTCTGCAAAGTGCTTGCTCTCATCCCCCCTCCTCCTGGGTGGATTTACTGCTGGCTGCAATGGGCTCATGTCAGAGAGCGTTTTCCTTCTGCCCATGTCACTCTCGAGCAAATCTGTACTTGGGTGTTGGGCTTGCATGGAACTCCAGACCCGGCTGAGGGGTGAAGAGCCTGGATTTTCCCCACACCTCGGCCCTGAGTCCTGCCCTGTCTTGCGCTCTGGTCAGATGAACAAGGTCATTGTCCAACCTTGTCTACCAGAAGTTGGGAGTAACCTGTTTCAGGCTAAATGTGGAGGATTTTGGAGTGCTGAGGTATTGCCAGCTGAAGGACAAGGGTGTGATCCTTTCCCTGTTTCTTGCTTGGAGACAGGGGTAAAAGAGTGGGAAGCTAAAAATAATCCTTGAAATAGTTAAGCCCCAGAGACAGACTCCTCCTTCCAGCCTTACTGGATCAGAGCATGAGATATCAGGCACAAACCCAAACTCCAGTCCTTTGTCCCTGCTTTTCCTTATGAAGAAACATTCCTTCCCATTCAGCAGGACCCAAAGCAAAGCTGACCTCTTCCATGCTGCAGAATAGTAGCGTCGGCAGGGAGGATGTGGGGAAGGTGCTACTGCAACAGAACCAGATTCACCTTGACCCTTACTAGAGGAGCCAAGAATGGGGGCGACTAAAAGGATTTGGAGGTTTTTCAACCCTCCTGAGTGTCCTTAGGCTCTTTGAACAACTGTAGAGCAAAGCAGCTTTGCATGGGGTGAACTTCCCCTCTCTTCTGTCCATTCCCTGTCCATTGGCACTAATGTGGAAGGTGTGTGTGGGGGAACCAAACCACTTTGTTTCCCTCTCATCCTGATAAATCACCTGCCCAGAGGCAACACAAACTCCTCAGCTGACAGTGTATAATGGAACTATATTCCCCCCTACAAGTGAAAATCTTTTTTTAATAAAAGGAACAATTTTTCCCCCTTAAAGTGTATGTGGCAGGGAGAGGTGAAGGGTATCACAGAAAATAGCACTTAAACCCAGAAATGTGTCCAGACTGAAAGCACTTAAGACAGGGTCCTGTTCCCATATAGAAATCCCAAGACCATCTGTAATTGTCTTATTCTGTAAATAGAGGACACTAAGATTTTCTGCACAGCTATGTGTGCTGTACTTTTCATGGGAAACGTAATGGGAGAGTGATTGACCCTTCAACAGTGTTGAGAGGGGAATGTAAATGTTAATGTGCTGGTTAAGATGAAGCTGCCTCAGCTGTACAGATGGACAGCTGAACTTGCACCAGAGAGCATCCTTCTCTCACAAATTCCAGTACTGCTTGTAAATTTATTAGTTAGAGCTCATTTGCAAGAGTAATTTGCAGTTGTCATGAATGCTAAGAATATCTAAGAATATAACACTTGAACTGCAGAGAGAAAATTTGATTTGCATATACATGCAAAAGCTGTGTCCAGGAGAGATTGGATGGGATAGATTTTCAGTGTATGAACTCCTGCTAGGTTAAAACGGGTCTTCCTCGGGGCAACTCTCAAGTCATGCCGCACCAACAAAATGGGATTAGGTTTGGACTTAATCTGTTCTCTTGACACTTAGTCTGGAGTTACTCTGCTGTGAAACTGGAGGAACAAAGCTCAGTGGACAAAAGGGACAGCTTAGAGTTCGCTGGGGACCACATAATGCTGATGCTATTAGAACTAGATAGAAATTCAAAGGCAGAGTATCTTCTGAGGCTTGTCTGCTGTGGAAATAGAGTAAGTCATCAAAACAGGCTGAAAGAGCAGGCAAGATAATGCACAGAATAAGTAAGGTTTTGAATGCTGCTGCTATCCTTGGGCAAAGGAGTGGGTCATACTATAGGTCAGCACTCAAGGTGTTTAAAACTGAGTAACCCATACCCAGATCACTGCTTGAACATGGTACGATGGTGAAGGGGTCTTAGGAAAATGTCCTGCTGCAGAGCAAGCAGGTCCTCAGAGTCCCTCCTGCCATCTTTCTACCCAGGGCAAGCACCTTTCTAATTGCTTATTGCTTCATCTCATTGCATGTACAAGCCATGCTTTTTACCGAGCTATCAGATCTGGCAGGCCTGTGGGGAGACATTCACCACTGGCTCCCATCAGAGCCTCTCCCTTCAGCCAAGGCAACGCCTGGGTGTGGTTGTAGCACCTCTTGTGCTTGTGGTCCTCATCTGCTGACCTCCCTGGGGAGGCTACAACATGCTGAGGGAAGAGGTAGGAATCCTTGCTCTGCTCTGTGCATGTGAAGGCATGTTCCCAGCCTGCAGTGTCACTCCATCTTCTCTCTCTGATGAAGACCTGATGCTCTTCCAGATGTGGTCCCTATTGTGGCACTGTTTGTCACCTGAAAGGACCCAGCCTGAGGTGATGTCCTTGAAGAAGATGGTTTGTTTTGCCTGCAGCGGCCAGGTGAGGGTCCTGTTAGGTGCCAGGTGTTGTGCAGTGCAAGGTGG